>NC_080836.1:30577118-31218756 GCF_030435755.1 Ochotona princeps
AATTCAAACTGCCTTCCTCCAACCCTCTTGCCCAAAGTTGAGATTTCTCTCTGCTAGTTTTCCTTACACTATGGTTCAGAACACGACCCCACAGAATCAGTGATAGCATGGATAGAGCTTACCTCAGCTGGTTGCTTTCTCTTAGCAGTCAGAGTTCTGTGTCATACATTTTCCACTATCTAAAACCAGTTGTTTGGCTTGGGTTTGTCTTTCTAGTTATCTGGAGCAGTTGAATAACACCGCTGCTAATTACTCTAACATGGCAGACAGAGAACTGTATATGTTTTCATGTGCATAATAAGGCTAGTTTTACATAAGTTAGAATCCTTCCACTTCTAGGGAAATTGTACATCTTTACTCAATTACTCTTCCTGTCTTAGAAGTCACAAATTATGTGTTGAAGACTAGCCTTAAGATATTGTTTCTTCACTACCACTTAAAGATGATATATTTGATTTTTCTGGATGATTATTTCTTGATGTCGTGTTTCAAATCTATTCATTTCCTTTTCCACTCTTACTTTAACTATACTCATCTTGGACAACTGCCAACATCTCATAACTGTTGTTCTTGTTTCATATCCCTTCCTCTGTATCACAAATAACTTCAAAAATATAATTCTTCAAATACCATTTCCATCTCAACACTGGCACACTCACATGATTAAATCGTACCTTTGAGCATGAGGCATGGGATGAGGTATTTTGAATGAGTTTGGTCACTTTAAGCTCATAAGTTGAAATGCTACCTATCTGTCCCTTCATAAAACAGGTGCATGTAGAACATAAATCATTAAGCAGTATTAGTAGCCATTTATTCACTCATCCTTTCATATTACATTTCCAATATAGCAAGTTCCTGGTTATAACCCAGAGATTCAAAAATGAGATAGGCTGACAAAAAAGCCAAACAAATATTTTTAAAAAGTGAGTATGTACTGGACATTCATTAATAGACTCATAACACTAATAGGTTATTTTTGAATAGCAATGGAAATAGCATCCAGACAGGGAACAAAGAATGAGAAAAAGGGTACAGGAGGGACATAAGTATGTTACTAATGAGGATCACAGAAAGATTATAAGTGCACTATCATAAAGCAAAAAGCACTGGCTAGTGGGATAACTGGACGCAGAATAAGTATGAGAAAGTTCAAGGAAACAATGGTTCAACACATTTTAGAGTGCATTTTAACAAATTATTAAAAGAATTTACTTGAAAATTTTATAGAAAACGAGAGAGTCGGGGGTGGTGAAGAGAACTTCCATTCATTCTGTCACTCCACAAATAACAATGACTAAGGTTAGGCCAAAGCTGGAAGCTTCTGGAGCTCAAACCAGCTCCCACATAGGATGCTAGCATTACTGGCAGTGGCTACTCACTAAGCCATAGTGTAAACCCTGCAAGATATTTTAGTCAAGGAAATAACATTTTTTTCTATTTTTCTTTTTGAAAATACTATTGTACGTATTATTTAAGATAAATTAGTGAAACAAGGTTGAGGAAAGGAAAGTTACATAACAATCTTAGCAAGTGATGAAAAGCATGAATCATACTGGTTATAATGAAGATAGCTAGGAGACAATGACAGTAAACTTTATGTAGTAATTTACAGAGCACAAGGGGTAGCATGTGTCAAGAGAGATTGTTTCTTTTCTTCATTTGGTGGTGCTTATGTTGACAACAACATAATTTATTTAAGAAAAGAAGCTAAGGGAAAATGAACTAAAGGGTGATTATGTACACTACTAATTCCTGATCATTTCTCTGCAAATCTGAAGTAATCCTGGAACAACTGATTCAAAGATCACATGTCATCAGGTGACAGTGCACAGGATATCAACGAAGACTTGAAAAGCTCTGTGGCCTAGCATGTAACTATGACATGGGTCAAAAAACCCAAAAGACAGTATGTGAAGACACGAAGGATGTTACCTGCCTTTAGAGCTCAGGCAACTGCATAGAAACACAATGTTTCCGCTTAAATAAAAATCATTTGGCTGGAAAACAAAAATCACTTGGCTGGAAAACATCATTTTTCTTTAATGACATGCCATTCTGAGCCCAGGGATATAAAACAGGGACTTAACTGACTCTGTTGGTTTTATCCCTCATGGTGATAGATAGCTAATCTACAGACAACCTGCCAACTCAGAGAACTGATATTCATCTCTTATTAGTGCAGTTTGTTAAGCAGTGTACTACATAATCATCCCTAAAATTGCAAAATCCGTATTTTGAGTTTGTAGGGATCGCTTCAGTGCACCCTCTGTTGATTTGAGGTAATGTGGGGAGGGTCTTATCTCCTTTCCCTTGAGAGATGTGTGACTGAAAGTATTTTAGTAACTCTCTTAAAACATTTTTAAGGCCCTTCTCTTCTAGCTACATTTAAAGTTCATGTTGCACCTGGGTAAGAGTGATTCCGTTCATTTGTGTCCTCCTGTGAAAGTGATTCTGCATCCATTTTGGTGTACGATATCCGTTGCTTCCTGGTGCTTCTGCAAAATTGCTATCAAAATAGATATCTAAAACTTTCGCAAGAGTAGGAATTTCTGAATAACAGGCAAACTAAGTTTGATTACATTTTGTTCCCAGTCTTAAGCACAAGGTAATTATTTTTTTAAGATTTATTTATTTTTATTACAAAGTCAGATATACAGAGAGGAGGAGAGACAGAGAGGAAAATCTTTCATCCAATGATTCACTCCCCAAGTGAGCCGCAACGGGCCAGTGCTGCGCCGATCCGAAGCCAGGAACCTGGAACCTATTCCGGGTCTCCCACGTGAGTGCAGGGTCCCAAAGCCTTGGGCCGTGCTCAACTGCTTTCCCAGGCCAGAAGCAGGGAGCTGGATGGGAAGTGGAGCTACCGGGATTAAAACCGGCGTCTGTATGGGATCCCGGAGCGTTCAAGGCGAGGACTTTAGCCACTAGGCCACACCGCCGGGCCCGCACAAGGTAATTATTAAGCAGGAAGGATGGCACTGTAAAATAAATGTGACATCTGGTGTCCTGTTAGGTGAATTCATCACCATTGAAGGAAAGCAGGTTTGTTGGCTTTGGAAGAGATAAGGAATATAAAATTCAAGAAAGAAATTGTGTTAACAGAGATCCACATTTGAACTCAATGACTTGAGGTTAATGATGGACATCCACTGAAAATACTACATAGCAGATGGGTGAATGGACCTACCAAACTGGGATGTGGGCTCAATTTTGAGAGAGGTGACACTAAATGAAGGCAATCGTCATATAAAGTGAAGGTGATTCATTTTCTCCAAGCCATAAATCTAATGCCATTACTGAATGTAGTCTTTTTTTTAAGTAGGCAGAAGATCTTAAAAGGTGAAATTTAATTTTCTTTCCTGAATAAAACTATATATACCTGAAAATCTGTATATCTTCAAGTGAATGCTTAGAAACATTGGTTCATGTTTGGTAAAATAATGTGCATTACCTTATGATAAGTAATAAATATTAACTCTAAACTTAAATCCCTTCCAAATTTCTTTACTATCATGACCAAGAATGCAACCCACTTTCAAAACTAGAATCTGAAATCATGATATTTTCTTCAATAGACCAGCACAGTTCATTTTTCATTCTGATGGATATCTCATTTATTAAGCACAGAATTCACTGTGCTCCAGTGCCAAGAATTACTAAGCAACAGAACATATGTAGGCGGATGCGATGTTTGCATATTCACACAATATGACATTTACACCAAGATCAGAAGTGTATTATTGCTGAAAGAGAAGAACAGTAACAGAACAAGAAGGAGAGTATTCTTTTGTTTTACAAGGTATCATTCTCAAAAGTATCTCTATGATCTTAACAAATAACCCTTTGCAATAGAAAACAAGCAAATCTAGGGTGACATTCACAATTCCCTGCATTTAGTTCCTCTTAAATGCCAGGAAGGAAAACATACAGCTTGAAATATTTTTTTATGTCTTCTATAGTATAACACCTAGTATGGTGTGAATACAGGAATTGCCTCTGTGCCTGAGTTGAATACTAACTTACAGCATCAAAATTAGGAAATATTCTGGAATGTTCTATGCAAGACATTTCACTTGGGACTCTATAATTTAGCACGTTTCTCTGAGAGTTACCTACTTTGTTCTCACGCTGCCTCTGTGCTGAAGTAAAAAAAAACCAAATAAGCTGACAAAGTTGAGAATCTGAATAAATGGCCTCTTAACTCATAACAAAGGGAAAAAACAATAACTACTGCCCCTACCATGTACCACATGAGCCAACCCCATTCAAACTGATGTGTGATACAAGAAATTATTCTTACAATTATTTTGCAGGAAAGCTAGTACATACCCTTTTTAACATTACATTGATTTTTAATATAATTCACAGACACATTAAATGAAGAGAAATTTCAAAGGAAAATGTCCCAGAACACCTGTCAGAACAAGATGGGCAATTCTGTAAGCATATTAACACATATAGTAAAACAGTATCTTTTGTAGGTAAAAATTCAGAATTTAACACCAGGTGAATATATGTTGAAATTTTAAAATGTTCCTTCATATTCTTGCCTAAATACTCTCAGACGATGCCTCTCTTGATTTCTCTGATGAGCAGCACTAAATTCTGGTGAGGAGGACTTTCTCTGGTGACATCGTTTCATAATAAATGTATTCATTCAAAATCATTTTTTAGCAGAGCAAAATGTTCTCGTAGAATCTTTCCTTACTTCCCAATGGAAGTGTTCTACAAGGAACTTCATAACTTACTTTAAATTTTCCAAATAGCAGCTACAATTCTTGAGGGACCAGCCCTGATTCATAATATTCAGAATAGCTGCACCAGATTATTATTTGAGGACAGATAGGGAAGCAATATAGGTTCCTATGCAGGAAAACCCAAAGTTCAACTCAAGCATGATTAAAAGTTTCCTGGGTCATAAACTGGGTTTTACAAAAGGACAAGGGAATAAAAATAGCCTGACTTCTCAGTGGGAAAATAGTCTGTATGCAATGTCCTACCCATAGATATGACCACCAAGATGGCAGCATTTGATTGACGTAATCACATGGAAAGCTGAATCTTCAGAGCTCTGGGCACTGTTCCTTAAATTCTAAGCTATCTGGAACAATGTTTGCATCTGGGAGAGGTGAACCTAGCAAAACATTCCTTGTGTCTTCTAAATTTATATGGGCCTGACAGTTACATCATTAAAAATTTCCAATGCAAAAAAAAAAAAAAAAAAAAAGTGAGGACCTAGCACTATGGCTCACTTGGTTAATCCTCCCCCTTGCATGTGTTAGGATTCCATATGGATGATGGTTCATGCCCTGCCTGTTCCACTTCCAATCCAGCTTTCTGCCTGTGGCCTGGGGAAGTAGTAGCCTTGGAACTCCACACTCACAGGTAAAGCTTCAGCTCTGGCCATTTTGGCCATTTGGGAAATAAACCAGTGGATGGAAGATTTTTCTGTCTCCTCTTTCATCAGTAAATCTTTCTTTCCAATAAAAACAAATAAATCTCTTCCAAAAATTGAAGTTTCAAATTATGCATCTTTCAAATAGAAACCTCAACTGCCAGAATGGGATTCAAAGATCAAACTGTGAACAATGTTAATATGCACTTAATTTTTCTCCAAAAGAAAAGTATTTCTAGTTCTCAAATAGCTACAGATGCTTGACACTAGTGCAAGTAATGATAGCAGTCATGAATTTCCCTGAATAAAAAATGCCACCAAAATGGAAGGAGATGGGAGAAACATACTAGCAGAAAAATAACCTGGAAGGCTCATTTGGGATTTATCTCTGATTTACTAAATAGAGGTTCTAAGATGAGGCCCAAGCATCCAGGTGTTTTTTTTTTTAAGATTTATTTATTTTTATTACAAAGTCAGACACTCTCACTGTCCTCTGGAGGGCCTGTTGCATGCAGCCCTACACACTGAGTTTTTGAACCAATGAAAATGGGGCAGGTAATCTGTGTTGCTAAATACTCCCAGCTGTACCTCTGGGAACAGACTCCCAGAATCCCTTTGGTGAACCCTGGTTATCAACTCTATTCCCTTAAAGCACAGCAGCAGGGGGTGTGCCTATTTCCCAAGAATTTGCAATGCCGTTGAGGTGGTACTTAAGCTCATTTGAGTGTTGTTTCCTCATTCTCTCCTGGAGCAAATGTTGTTACCTGTGCTTCGTTTCCTCCTCAGTATCTTTCACTCTGTAGTTAGGCTTTCTATGAACACAGCAAACTGTACCATTAAAAGGATATTTAATGTTCTATGATTATACCTATCTCCAAAGTGACTTATGTCACACATTCTTTTTTTAAAGCAAAAGAGATTCCTGGGAAACCACACATGTAATACCAAGCAGAAAATTCATGTGGTCAAGATGAATTCACTTTCTTCAAAGGGTAATACACTTCAAATTTGCATTCTGATTTTTTTTAACATTCTATTAGGTTTCTTAGTTGGATTTCTGAATCTATAGCCTGTTAGAAAACTGCAGAATAAGCAACTGATAAAAGAAACAATAAGTGAAAACTAATAGTTTCTAGGTAGAGAGAGAATATGATAAAAAGCAGAGAAGAATTTAAAAGGTGAGGAACGTTACACTTACAGTTTAATACCAAAAGTAGCACTGAATCGCTAATACAAACAGGTTTACAGAGGTGAAGGTAGGCAGCAGATTGGAAACGCAGGAAGACAAGCATGCTCAAGGGCAAACACAAAATCACGACTCATTGGGCCCGTTTCTTATTTGTCACACACTGCCTAGCACCTTGCCATAAACTACCCTAATTTAATGCCGGTATTATTCTTATAGAAGACTAATAGTTATTTTATGTACATTTTATAGATGAAGAAAATAAATCACGGAGAAATTGTGTAACTTGCCTGAAATCACGAGGCTGAAAAAATCATAAGGACATTTAAATCTGGTTCTGCATTCTACATACTTGCTCATTGCGTACCCCTCTCTTCTGTGGTAGTTTTCCTATGAAATAGTCCCATCTTGCTAGGCTGCTAATACGACAGGGGATGAAAATGGGAAGGGGTAACTTGTGTTTTTCCCATTGTTTTTTAACTTAAACATGGTTTTTAAGCAATTGAAAGGCAGAAAGAGACAGAGACTGAGACAGATGGAGATTTCCAATCTTTTTCACAACCCAAATGCCCTCATCAGATCAAATTGGCTGGTACTGGGAACTGCATCCAGGTTGCTCTCAGCAAGCAGGGTCCTAAAAACTGAGCCACCAACCATTCACATTCCAGGGGATGAACATGCCAGAAGTGAGAATTGCTAGCCATATTGAGACATGAACCTGAGGCATTCCAGAATCAAACGTGGGTGTCCTAAGCAGGGTGTTAGCTGCTTCAATTAATACCTGTGCTCTATCTGTGTTTATATTAATTTATTTTTTGTTTGAAAGGCAGAGTTAAGGGAGAAGATGAGACAGAAAGAGAGACACACACACACAGAGAAACAGAGAGAGACAGAGAGATCTTTCAACTACTTACTCACTTCCCAAATGACCGCAATGGTGGGAGCTGAGCCAATCTGAAGCCATGAGCAAGGAGCTTCCTTCTCAATTTGCTACATGTGTTCAGGAGCCCAAGGACTTGAATCATCCTCTATTACTTTTCTAGGAAATAAGCAGGGAGCTGGAACGGAAGTGGGACAGTAAGAATATAAACCAGTACCCATAGGGGATACCTGTGCTGTAAGCGGACGCTTAGCCCACTATGCCTTTCAAAATATTTATTTATGTTACAATGCTAAGTTTTCTATCTTTTCCTACACTTACCATGTCACAATATATTTAGATAGCACAAAGTTAAGCTTGTAGTTTGCACTAACGGACTATACTATTGTGATAACACAGGGACAAATTGGGGAAGGGAAAAATGACGGAGGAGATAGAGGAGGCAAAGGGAACAATGTCCATACTTTAAAAACTGCATCATAGAAACAATACATATTTTTTTTTCAAATAAGACTTGGTAAAGAGCGTTGAGTGGTTTAAAAAGGCCTTAAATGCAATTGCAAGAGTGTTTTGAGAATTTGTCTATCAATAAATTGATCTGTAATTTATGATTTTAGTGATTCTGTTATTTAAAAAGTATTCCAAGAAAACAAATATTCCAGAAACTTTTTCAAGAATGTCTGAATATATGCATATTTTCAGAACTTCACAAAAACAAATTAAAAGATTGTTTTTTATTTTCAGTACAGTAATCCAGAGCCAAATAGATACATTGCCATTGTGACTGTCAGCCAACAGCATGCAGACTCCATGGGAAATAAAAAAACCATCCAAAGAACACAGGCTTCTGTTTGTTGAATTAAAAGAACAGTTCTATTAGCTCTGTGGCAGAGTATTAATAAACATTTGGTCCTGCTCTAACATTCAGCCAGTGGAAAGCCACATCACAAAGCCTGAAGCATTTTTAACTATATATTTTTAAACTTTTGTTTGGCAAGTTAAATGTGAGCATTCCAATCATCAGGACAAAACATTTCTGTCAGTTAAAAAAAAAGTACCATTAATTAGTAAGTTAAGAATTCTGCTGACAATCCTTTAAGTGTCCTAGAACATTGTCTTGATTTTTAGTGTATACAGAAGACAAAAAGCATTTTGGTGAAGCTGCTCTTATTGGGAGAATGCAAAAAGTTTAATGGATTAAAAAGACAAAGGCAGTTGACTTGGTTAAGAATATTCTAAGATTCATTCTCTCAGAAATTTCCCAAATCCATCACTTTTATTTGCTTATTTCAATGCCTCAGATGAGTGAAACTGACTTGGTTAGTGACAACTCTGAAGAGTTATATGGTGTCATTTATATGAAAGCAAACTTTTGATTTCAAATTTCTTTATTTGAAGTGCAGAGTGACACAACAAGAGACACAAAGACAAAGGAAGAGAGAGAGAAGCTTCCATCTGCTGCTTCACTTCCAAAAAGCCAGGCCTTGCCAGACAATGCCTGGAGCCAGAATTTCATCAGGGTCTCCCACAAGGAAACAGGGACCAAATACTCCACCCACCGTCTGCTGCTCCCAGACCCACAACAGGGAGCTGGCCTAAAAGCAGAGGCAATACTCATTCCAGGCACTCTGAGATGGGATGTGGGTGTCCAAAGAAGTGCTTTAATCCAATACAGCATACTGCCTGATCACCAAATTTCTGATTGCTCTATGGATAAGTAGGAAACATTGCTTGCTAAGTTAATTTGGTTAAAGGTTTGTGTTGTACACTTGATGTTTAAAGTACTTCTTAAAAATACTTATTTACTTACTTATTTGAAAGGGTGACGCTTGCAAGGTGAGGATTTAGCCATTGAGCCATTGTATATTTTCAAGTTTCAAGTCTCTTCAAAATTATCGCGAAAAAAACCTTTGAAATCAAAAGCCCCTTTTTTATCTTTTATGTCACCTATAGGCAGATTTTTTAAAAGTTTTCTGTATCATGTTACTTTTGCAATTGTGATGGACCCTCAAAAATGCATTTTTCTCTGGTGTATTTCTTTTTTATTTTTTATACCCTGGAAGTATAATCAATAAACAAGCCCTCACTATCAATCTCAAAAACATACAGTCATATTTCATTTTCAAAATGAAACACCTCTTGTGATGAATTACAGTCATTAGCAAGATGATTGTCTGTACAGAAATCTCAGGCCGCTAGGAAATGACAGAGTAGCTGGCAGAAAAGGTGGGAGGGGGCAGAGGTGTTTCCGTTCCAATCACTTTCTTGGAACCTATGAAGCTTTGCCTGACATTCTATCAAACTATAGTTCTAAAGAATTGGCTACTGTCTAAATGATTCTGCTACTGTCCTATTTCCCAATGAGGAGAAAGAAGATTTTTCTCTGTAGTTCAATGTCTCCCCTAATACCCAGAAGAGATTACTTCTTCACAATAGCCTGGTCCAGTGAGTGGACAGATCTTGAGAAGTCCATGCCAAGAAGAATACATTTTTTCTTTATTTATCAGCATTCCATTATACAATGAAGCAATTATCTCAAATGGCATGTTGGCCTAACACCAGTACCAGGAGTACAAAACTTATCCTAATCATGCTTTCTATATGGGATCCGTTCATAAATCTCAAGATTTCTGATTCTTGCCCAAGTGCTAGGCAATATACAGAGCATTTAATTCTTGGTTTCTCATCATCAAAGTTTCCAGTGGGTTCAGGTGACATGGATGTCTGTTAGACTTCATGTGTTCTCTCTTCGTGTAAACTTTTTTCCAATGAATATATAGTTAAATTTCCATCTCCCTCACAACCTCAGCCCTGATTTATTCATGTGACTCTCATTCAGTAGTTTCCAAAGTTTGGCCAGCCTTAGAACATCACTACTGAGGGATTGTTATACACAGATTGTTCATAACAACCCGAGTCTTTGATTCAGTAGGTCCGATGTGAGGCCTGAGAATTTACATTTCTAACAAATCATAGGCGATGTCAAAGTGATTGGTCCAGACACCACAGCTTGAGAACAATGAGTAAAAACTAGCAAACCCACGGAGAGGACAGAAATTCCTGACTTTGCAGTGAAGCAGTTACATGTGGCATTAATGCTGGAATATGGAGCAAGTCATCTGCTGGTTTTTGTACAGCTGTGTATGATAGAATCATTTGCTATGAGAACAATGTGCTGCCAGAGAGAAAGACCATGTCCAAGGGTTAGCCTTGCTCCTGCAGTGTTCAGAGTCCCTTCCCAGTGTTCGTTCCTCCTGTGATCCCTTGTAGAAAATCTTTTTCCCAGACTCTCTCTCTCTCTCATCTGTCCCTATACACTACATTTATCTCTCTTTTTATACCCATTTCTTTAAACTTCTCCTCTGCCAAACTAAATTCAATTATAATATTAGAGGATGTCAGGAACATTTCATTAGAAATCTTTATATGTGTAAAGAAGTCTTTATGTGCTCCCAAGAGGCGGTGTGGCCTAGTGGCTAAAGTCCTCGCCTTGAACACTCCGGGATCCCATACAGACGCTGGTTCTAATCTCGGCAGCTCCACTTCCCATCCAGCTCCCTGCTCGCGGCCTAGGAAAGCAGTTGAGGACGGCCCAAAGCCTTGGGACCCTGTGCCCACATGGAAGACCTGGAGGAAACTCCTGGCTCCTGGCTCTGGATCGGCACAGCACTGGCCATTGCGGTCACTTGGGGAGTGAATCATCGGACGAAAGATCTTCCTCTCTGTCTCTCCTCATCTCTGTATATCTGACTTTGTAATAAAAATAAAATAAATCATTTTTTTAAAAAGCAAATCCTCCAGTTATAGGAACTAAAAAGAAGACACACTTCCTATCAACACACCTTTAATTTTACTTTGGCAAAAAAAAAAATTCACTTTTCTTGGTATGGTTTTTTGCATTTCCATTCCCAAATTCATTGCTAGAGATAAAGCTGGAATTTTCTGACACACATATTTATTTATTTAATTCATATAGTATGTTACCAAGCTATTATGCAGGGAAGGAGAAGGCCAGAGGAGAGCAGTTGCTCCTGAAAAAAAGTTTGTTGGGCAATGTATAGCAGCTCATATGTGGAGAAAGGTTTTTTGGCTCTAATAAGTGATGGGCTAGATGGAGACACCTAAAGGAAAGAATCAGAGAGAATACCTCCCCAAATACTCATCCCATGGACCCAGGGGAATAATTCACTTTTCTACACAGCTACCATGAGTTCAATTTTTGAAAACGAAAGAATGGCTTTCAGTTAGAGGATCTCAGTCTATGTCTTTGTATCAGAACAATGGCACTAATAATAATGATTATTTTGCACAGGTGTGATGTAAGGATCAAATAAATAATGCCTACCAGGAGTTTTGCAAGTTGCACAAATCTGTGCAAAGGTCTTCATTGCTTTTATACTTTCATACCTGACTATTACTGTTGTTTCAGAGTAAGTCATTCATCTTGGCCTTACAGAAGGAAATAAGCCTAAGTTGCCTTCTCAATGAGAAATTAAGAGGCTCCTGATCAACCACTTACAGGCTCAAATTGTTTCACAAAGAAATAATTATTGTGAGGAAAACTCAGTCTCATAGCCAGAAAACTCATCTGAGAGTCAGCATAGAAGAAGAAACATAATAATCAAACTCTGCTAGGTTAAAACTGGAGGTCTACTTCTGACAGCTATTCTAGCTGATGCTTTAATATACTAAATTCTTAGACCCATTGTGGTGGCTTAATTGGCTAACTCTCCCCTTACGACTGCCAGGGTCATTATTGGAACTGGTTCATATCTTGCCTGCTCCACTTCCCATCCAATTCCCTGCTTGTGGCCTGTGAAATCAGTAGAGGATGACAAAAAAAAAAAAAAAAAAACCCTTGGAATCCTGCCTCTGTATGAGAGACCCAGAGGAGGCTCCTGTCTCTGACTTCAGTTTGGTTCAGCTCCCACTTGAGCCACTTGGGGAGTGAACTAGGAGATGGAAGATCTTCCTCTCTCTCTTTCTCTCTTTCTGTAAAGCTTTCTTTCCAATAAAAATAAATCAATCGAAAAATACTAACTTCTTTCCTAACACAATAACCATCACACAACTTTTGGGTTGCATTGATTTCTTGCCAGAACTTATATATAGCTACCATGTCCTGCAGAGCTCTCCTGACTCTGTATGTGAAATCTTACTCATCAACTACTCAAACTTTTAGAACGTTTTTTCAAAGCTATTGTCAATATACACTTTAAAAATTTAGTCACGCATTTCAACCAGATCACAAATGTTAGATCACTTAAGTCAGGTGAATATTACATGATCAAAATGACAACTCCTGATTTTGGCAATGCCAAATTAACAGGAAATTCCAAACAAGGCTCCAGAAGCAAGATCTGTTCAGCAAGTTGGAAGGAAATCAATTAAAAACGGGAAGGAACAGCTTGGGGTGGAATTAGAGGAACCAGCTGACACAAAACCCCTGAATAGGAAGTAGGACTGAGATGATTATAAAAGCAGATGACTTTTTGGTGTGGCTCATCTGCTCCTAATGAGCTGTATAAACTCATCTGTCAAGTCACAATTGAACCAATTCAACTGTTCAAGAACAGATCTTCTTGCCACAATCTTGGCCCTCCTAAACTCTGTGCCAGAGGCATCTTTATAAATGAGAATCTGATCATGCCATTGCCTCGCTGAAAGCCTTTTAAAAGTGCTTTATTACTGGCAAGGTAGAATTTCTGCCAGAATTCCTAATTTGGTTACTGAAATGTTTCATGATAACATGACAGCCTCCTCTTTTGCTTCATCTCTTTATATTTCCAACCATTGCTTCAACTCTTCCCTTTAATATATCTGCCACATGAAATCCATCATTGGGTGGGGACATAAACCCAATGGCTAACAGGGTTAACACACTCATATTCCGCATTAAGGTGCCTAGGTTCAACAGGCAGCTCTAGCTCTCTGACTTCAGTTTCCTTGTAATGCAAACCTCGGGAGGCATTAGTAATGTCTCTGTTGCAAGCCTGGATTGAGTTACTGGCTCCTTGTTTCAGTTCCCCAGCCATTGTAAGTCTCTCTTTTTCTCCTTCTCTCCTTTTCTTCCTCTCTCTCACTTTCCCCATGCTTGTCCCTACACACACACGTAGGTTTCTCACTTGCACCGTTGCTTTTGGTCTTGCTCTTTTTTCCTCTCTCTCCCCTTCTTCTCCCTCTCCCTCTCTTTCATTATCTTGAAACAAGAAAAATTCAATATTTTTAAAATTATCATAACAAACTTCCAGATTCAAATCCTGATTCTTTCAAATACTTGAATTTTGGTAAGTCGCTGATCCACTTGGAGGTACAGTTTCTTATCTGGTAAAATGGATGTGAAAGACGGTAATGTTTAACATAGATGTTTCAGGACAAAATTAAAGAGAACACAGAAGAAATTTTAATACTAGGCATTTAATAAATGTCTTTTTATTCTGCTGACCAATCAATGTGCATACAAAACCTATAAGTGTTGAATAATCTATACTGTTACATTCACACATATCTAAGCATTTAACATGATCTCTATATTCCTAATTTGTTTTGCTATTTCCCCTATGTCCACATTCTTGAAGTGTTTTTTGTTTTGTTTTATTTTTTTATTTTAGGATTTCTCCAGTGAAAGTTCTGTAGAATATTAAAATTGGCTCTCTATGGAAGGGATTCAAAAATTGATTTGCAGGTTCACATTTTCCTCTATGCTGCAGTGTTGCAGGGCAATCACCTTGCCCTTCATCTGCATCATTTCAGTGGCTACTGGCTGTCTAATTTCTAGGAAAGTATTTATATATAATGGATAAACATCCAAAGAGCAGAAACCAATAGTGATTTCACTTTAAAACAAAGGTATGAAATGGTTCTAGACTCCCAGCATGCTTTCATTTACCAGATTAATCTAGCATTTAAAGTAAGAATTTCCATATCATCTCTTCACTGCCTACAAGGTACAGAGGGGTTATTATCCATAAAAGATGCTGCCAAAGTTTATGTCTGCTGCAAGTTTTTGCTAGCCTAGAAATAGCAGGTAGACTAGAAAAAAGTGTTTTAATAACTCAAAGGGGGTAAAAGTAATATCATGAAAATCTCATGAGGCCACTCCTCATGAGCCAAGAAGTGACTAATGTGACAGGTGAAATTTCTAAGTTTCATGCTATTTTTGGCTTCTTCATATCAGCAAATTGGAATGTGAATACGGTAGCTTCAATAATTAATTAATTGAAGTGTATTCACTTTTATAGGATTAGAGGTACAACCTTGTGACCCCAGTACTCAAACTTATGCAAATTAAATCCCTGGAGCGTTTTTTTGGATCTGATGAAAGCAGTACCTACAATTCCAAACTTTGGTGGTATGTTGAAGCAGCACTAATTACCTCCAAAGAGGTGGTAGGCTTTAGTTGACAAGGACTGAGGATGCTTGCAAAAAATACACATTGGAAAGCATATTATTCTTCTCCTGTTATCTTTTAGAGAAACTAAAAGAAAGACAGAGAACAGTGTAGATAACACACTGATCTGTATAATGTAATTAGGGGATATTGTAGGGAAAAAAGTAGCAGCTCCACAGCCATTGGCCCAGGAAACATGATGAGAACAAACAGAAACCAGCAGCTGGTGAACAGAATGTGTCTGTACATGGCACAGGACAGGAGAAGACTGACGGACGGCATAAAAACAGCATCTGAAGCTTATTTCTCCATCCTTTCCATGTTAGCAGATGAGCTAAATTAACAGGACCAAGATGATCAGTCCTAGCCCCATATTAATAACTAGAAGAGGAGATGAATTTAGATTAAATAACTAAACCAGAGAAATGTTTGCTGTTTTGCTATTCCAAGGTTGATAAGTTGAAGGTGGCTAACCTGTTGATTCATAAATTGTATGCTTATGGAGCACCTATTATGTGCTTGGCACTGAAGACTTAAACATTAATAAGACAGAATCTTTGTCTTCAGTTAAATTAGTCTTGTAAGGGGTATCATTATGAAAATGCCTAAGCAAAATACAGCCCGACAGAAAGAACTGTATAGAAAAATAAGGGAGAATTATGCATAACAGAGAGAATGATTATAAAAAATGAGCTAGTGGTATAATTTGCATAGATTTCCTGAGAAAGCTAAAGCTTTCGGTTTTGGGATGATACGGAGTGAAACATGAGAACCCTTGACAGGAGCTTTGCACAAAACAGAATGAGGATCTACATTCAAACAGGAATTCATTTACCCTACATCTAACTTTCTGTAGTTTTAGGTTTCAGTTCTCAAATTATTACCAAATACTATATTTACTTTTTTTTTTGCATCCTAAATTCTGAGGCACAAACATCACACACTTTGCATCAAATAGGCCTTATATGTTCTAAAATATGGGAACTTTCCTAATAAATTAGTGTAGTACTTCATATCAACTGGAATTCAGTTTGTTTTATTTATGACACTAGACTATTACTTTCTGGATATGTGTATATTATTCTGGATGTCAAAACACAACAAAAGGTCTTGAAGGCAAAACCATACTTTCATCCACTTTTCTAACTAGGTGAGTTCTAGGATTATTGCAAGAATCTAGTTGGCAAAAGAATGAACAAAATTAAAATTAAAGAAGTAATTATCAATAAAGTAAGAAATGCATAAAAAAATGAAGATCCAAATCAGTGGAAAGCATCTTTCTGAATAGCTGATAGAATGAGTAATAAAAGTAATTCAAAACATCTACATGATAATCACTTCAACATTTTTTTTCATGTTTTTCATGAGAATGAGTATCTTCGACATCTTTGTTTCTAAATGCAATTCTATGCTACAGGAATCAAAACTCTGGAGCAAGGCATGATTCTGAGATATGACAGAGAAACCTGACGCATCATTTTTTTTTGTTTGCCACAAAAAGAAATTACTCAGTACGATTAAAAAAGTTAAAAGAATACAGAAGTCAGTAGGAGAGGCTTCCACTGAGCAAATATGGAGCAATTTGAACACCAAAATAAATATTAATTGTAATAGATCATTTTCCCAAAAGTAAAAATCCATGAATTCATTCTGTAATAAATTCCACAGGGAATCTATACTATTTTGAATTAGCTAATATGTAACTACTTTTTCCTGGAATACACAATTTTCAGCTAGGCTTGCAATTTGGATAATAATTTGGGTATCCCAGTGGACCCTTGTTCTGAGAACTTGGTCCACAATGTCTTATGTTAATGGTTAACAGATTAAAAGCTCAGATTTAACCTAATCATGGCCTCCAATGTGTCCTGCTGTGATATTTTCACATCATCATGTACAGATGTATCCTTGGAAGGCAGTTCTCAAGAAAAGATTGGTAATAAAAGCTCAGTTGAGCCTACCTGCTTTCTCTCTGCGACGTACTGTGTGCTTCTCCCTCCATGCATGCTCTGCCAATCACCATCCTTATCAAATGTAAGACTAGTAAGACAGCCTGATTTATACAGCTCCAAAAAACATTAATCAAAGTAAGCTTTATTTCCTGCTAAATAGTTCTCAAATATTTTAGTTATACTTACAACAAGCTGACAAACAGTATGTCCCAGATTTGATATGTTTCGCAAGATTTGGAAGGCAGAATTGAACAGGCAGGTGTATTCCTTTCAGCTAGGAAATTAGTATAAGGAAGACAGCAACCCATTTACTGTTGACTCATTTTGTTGTCAGGAAGGTAACAACTCTTGTTAGATCTTTGGCCTCAGTTTCTCTGGTACCTGAACAAGTTAATATTTATCCCCAGAGTGAACAGTTCTAACTTTTTTGGCCACTCAAAACCTAAATTGAAAACTTGGAAGTGATGAAATACCATGTAGGCTCCATTCTGGAGTTATGTGTTCCAGTTTATCCTTGATTCCCTCACCTTTTGTCCATCAGTCCTTTCTGACTGCCTGTGCTGTGGAATATAAAGTTTAACCCCAGACGTAGAAACAAAAGTGGTAGAAGAGTGTGCAACCCATTGATATCTACACTAGGTAATACCCCTGTGTTATACACTCATAGTTCTGGTAGTCTTCCTTCTATGTTCCCACTTCAGTTGGTACAGAAACCTGAGGAAAGGCAAAATGAAGGCAGGAAGAACTCCATTCTTCAGTGACGAGTTCTGAGTATCTCTCCTTTAGATACTTAATCATTTATTTTTATTTGACAACAAAGCATCAAATGGGTTACAGTGAAAAATTCTAGATGAAACCATGTCACTTCAAGCAGTGAAATTTCACATTTTGAGTATTGCTACTGTTTTGATTATTATCATCATTACTAATTACAATTCGTATTGGTGGAGTAAAGTGAATAGCATTTCTCGCATGAGAGTGAGCATGATATAACTCCTTAAGAACCCGGAACCAAGAAGAGCATGGAAAAACTTCCAAGTTGCCCTCCCTCTGTCTAGTGACTTGAGCTCTGGTGCTCATCTTCGCTGTGTTTGGTGATCCTAGATCTCAACCCTTTAGACTGGCCCTGAAGTTTATTCTGTTGATCCTCTTGCAAGTCCTTGAACTACACCATCGGCTTCCTCATTTCTCCAGCATCCACAGCACATTAGGGAACAATGGGACGTCCACAATCATGTAAGCCAATATCTTGTGGCTTGGCCCACTGTCAGCCACGCCCGCATTTGTGAAGCGAAGCAGCAGATGAGACTTGTCTCATTATTCCCCTTTGTTACTCTGCTTCTCAATGAACAAAATAAAAGTTTGAAATATTTTTAAAAAGAAGGGCAAACATAGAATATTGTAATAATATACTTCCAATTGTGCAAAATGGATGTTCATAGGTCTGCCTTTATGTATATTACGTTTATATTAGCAGACAGCCACATTCACCATAGGCACCGAGGGTCTATACTGCACGTATACATGTTATCTCAGAAACAATGGTAGAGACCCTTTAGCATAGTTACATCTGGAGTAAACTCAGTAGCTGAACTGACACTAGAGGTATTATCGATGATGGATTTTATATTGGAAGCTCTAAATTTTGCACCATGTATATGTGTTATCTAATAGCAAAATAACTAAAAGTGATTTTTATCTGCAGAGTTTATATGTGGACTTGTTTTCGGAAAGAAAAAAGACATCACATGAAATCACAATTTAATTTACACAATTTTAATAAGAAAAATGTTGGGAGCAGGGCCTCAAATTTACAAACCTGTGGATAAGGAGTTTGAAGTTGACAATAGACTAGGGGACCACAAAGATGAATCCACTCTTGGAACTGAACATTGGGAGCAGAGCTCGGTGATAAAATGCCCATTTTCTAACATGTACCTTATTCAGTTTTGAGTATATCTCAGTGTAGCTGGAGTTATATGTAGAAATCAGTACTGTGGTAATAAAGGAAGGATAGCCTAATAGATAGAACAAGTGTAGAAGTTAGTGATATGGCATAGACCAAATAAAATTATCCCTTTGAGCTAGGATACCTGCTAGTAGACATTAGATAGTCTGAGGATGTATACCAAGTATGAGAGTAAACAGGAATGAAAAGAGGCTTTGTTCATCTTCCAGAGTAAGTAGGGTGGCATGAATAAGGTCGGGAGGCAGACACTCAGAATCTAGTACCATGATCTTCTGTCTGAGCTTCAATGTAACAGTAACAAGTTTCAATGGGGATTTTGAACTGAATAAGCCAGGCAACACAAGCACTGGATCCACCAGACCCTTCCTCTAATGGCAAGACTTCTGCAGGATGCCTGCCACCTTACCCTATGATCATCTCACAGAGAGGTGTACCATGAACACCAACACAATGAGAACAATTGCAATGGACCTAAATCGAGCATGGTAGATGGTGGCCATAATTCCTGCGAAGCGGAATAGGAAAAAACAAACCCCATGAAATGAGTTTGCAGATGAGAATAGGTGGGATACGATCTACGCATTGAGCACCACAGCCTGCAAACATTCTTACTGTGCCACATTTCTTTGCTGCAGCTAAATATCAATAATTTACAAAAAAAAAATTCCTTTTGAGCACTAAATAAAAAGGTGGTGCGCCTTCCTCCACACTTCTTTCCTCTCACCTACAAATGCTTTTGTTCGGCTTCCAAACAGTTTCTTTGTCAGAAACATTTCTGTGTTTACCTGGAATTCGGGAATCTATCAATAGTGTAACATCAGAAGGAAGGTTTCTAAGGACTTGTACTCAAAGCAGAAGCACTAAAAATAACCTAGTGTCTCATCTCTGCCTTCTCCCTTTCATTTACCAATATATCCAGATAACCTACTGCCTAAAAGCATGCAACAATTCAAAATCTACTAATGCTTCAGCAAAAACTGCTTTCTGATCTGTGAGTGCCACATTCTTTTAAAAAAATTTTTATAGGCTTATTTTCCTCCTGACAGTTTCATTGCATTTGTTGAGTTGTAAACCATGTAAAGCTCAGCAATAAAATGACTGCAATCTGTACAAGTAATAGCAAGCATGTCTCATAAACAAGATAAGTTGTGCCTTGCCAATATTGCCACACTTCATAAATATGAACTCAAGTCTGTTTGGTGTTTTCTAGATCGGTAGCATAGTTTTATTTTAATTAAACACAACATATAAAATATTCATTTATGAAACAAACATCATTGTTTTTAAAAGATTATATTAAATTAAATTATACTGCTCTTGCCATAAAGCTATGCACAAAAGAACCATTCTGAATTTTAAGTGGATTGATACAGTTCAAGTGTCCATCAATAAAAAGTATATTAGGAACACAGTAATGCTGCCATGAATAAATGAGCTATTTATATTTCCTGATAATGTAAGTGCTTATATGAACTCATTCCAATTCTAAACACTAAGCATTTCAGCTGCAGAGTAATTAAGAAACTATAATATCTACAGAGGAAAGGTAGATGCTGCCAGAGCCATTTTCTACAGCAGAATGTAAGCATTTTGCTCTACCAATGTCATGATTCTTAGTCACATTTTATTACATCAAATCCAGGTAAATTTGATAAACCAAATGAGTAGCCCCTGACGGTGATTTCTGGACAAGATCTTCTGAGGCAAAAACATAAAGTTAGAAAAAAAAAGATATCTGGGCTTACTGTTTCTCACCTCACTAATAAGCTATGTATCAGTTGCGTCTTTAAGTTGCAATGGAATTGCACAGAATTTGTCTCTATCTGCAAATTCCACAAATACCTCCCAGAGAGGGTTGGACCAAGCATTGATGGGTTCTGCTATACTTACGTTGGAGTGTTTTTTAAGTCAAAGCATATAAAATTACAGACACCAATAAATATGCAGGTGAATTTTTACATTGAATCAATGATTTTACAGTGAAAATGTGGATTTTTTCATTGTCTTTCTGGTAGAACACCAGAAATGCTTACATGTTTGTGATTTTCGTTTGCAAACATGTTTCTCTCCATCTTAAACAGTCCACAGATACTTGTACATGAAAGTCCTAAGAAAGTGAAGCACTGCACCTTCAACAGGAAGCTCCCAAATGATCAGAAATATTGATCACATATTATTATTTAGAAAGACTTTATCCAAATTCTACCTTGAGGATTCTCCTATCAGCTCCATTATTTCTCATTCATTTACCACCCTCAAAACCCAAGACATTCATAGTCTGCATGACTAAGTTTATTATGAGCACGAGAAAATATTTTGCATTATTCACAATTATTTCATATACTGCCTTCCATGGGTTCCAAAATTTAAGAAAGTTGGTCACTACTACTGAGTAGATTGTCTTGATATTTTGATAATTACTTTGATTAATTTGATAATAAGGAATACTTTATACTACATATCATATTCCCAACTCAGTAGTATTTCCAACTTCCTATTTCTGTGAAGACAAATCACATCTAATGTTGTCTTGTTCTCAATCATAGAAACTTAAAAAGTTTGGTAAGGAGAGGATAATGTTTTACCTTGTAGTGTGGATTTTGTACCTTGCTTTTTTGACTTCTGAAGAAACATTTCCTCTGCAGAACAGTAGGAATAACTGTTTCAAATAGTCTATCTCGATGCTGTTACAAATCTCACTTAACACATAAAGCAATTAATTCACTACTGAAGTGAAAAATGTATTACATTCCTAAACATTGAACATACATCTTGGTTTGTTGATTTTAGGGGGAAATTTTCAAGACCTAGGGATAAAGGAGAAAAGTAAAAAGATAGTAAAGACTAAGCTTGTCTTCTATCACAATACTCCTATCTCTTCAATAAGGGCAATACTGGAAATAGAACTATCCAACTGTTTGAAGGGACTTATGTTTACTTGCTTATTTATTCATGTATTATGTATGCGGGTGAGGAAAATCTGCTCTAAAATTTACAAGTCAGGAGGCAGGCATGGTGGCATATCAGGCCAATCTTCTCTGCCTGTGGCACTGACATCTTACATGGGCACCACTTCAAGTCCTGCCTCTAACACTGCTGATCAAGTTCACTGTTGAAGCCCTCGAAGCGTCAGAGGTTGGCCAAAGTCCTTGGGCCCCCTGTATGCATGTGGGAGCTCCAGAAGAAGCTCCTAGCTCTCAGATTTGAACTGGCCCAGCTTTGGTCATTGCAGTGATTTATGGAGTTAACCATTGGATGGAAGGTCTTTCTCTATCTCTCCCTCTCATTGTAATTCTGAATTTCAAGTAAACTAAATAAATCTGTAGAATTTATTTATTTTGTAATCGAATAAGTGTAGCTTCTAATCTTACACGCTGAGGAGATTTCAATAAATTAGTGGAAAATGGAATTAAAAAGTAATTTGCATTTCTTATGAACTATTAAAAAAACTAACTTTCACATCACTGATGCTCAGATTAGACGCCTTCAAACAACTCCTCGGTTTTAGTATGGAATTGAGACACTCAGAGAAGATGGGGAAATAACAGCAAACCTATATGTATTTGTGTTAGGCATATGCCCCAAAAAGGGGGCAGTGGTAAAGACAGGAAAATCATCCTGTATGGCAGGGGAAGATGCTGGAATACAGATTAGAGTTCCTTGGTGACGGAGACATCCAAGAGGGTCTTTAATATCAACTTCGTTTACATTCAAGTATTAAATTGCTTCTCCATGATGGCTATGATTCCTTGTTCCTCCACTGTTCCTGTTGCCCATTGACAAACATGCACCACTTCCAGCAATTTACTATATGCTTCAATACTGTCTAGAAATTCTTTGGACACAATGAGGGATAAGGATTGTTATTTCATATTTTGATTGGCAGGAAGAAATGACCAGCTACTGGAAGGGAACAGCAAGCAAGATTAAAAATGTAACGGGACAATAAAAGATGTTGATAGATTTGATTGAGAGACTATACAAAACTTAGAAGTCAGAACTCTTTTTTTAAGTTGTTTTATTTTGACAATCTTTACATAGTTGATTAGGGCACAAAGGGTCAAGGGCTACTGAAAGTGGGTAAGACTATTGTTTCCACATTGCTTTTTTTTTTTTCTGTATCTGGAATAAAGGGAGAAACCCCACCCAGTCTCCCACCCATTCCAGGTCCCTGACGTAGGGCATGCTCCGAGGGTCTTGCTTAAGTGGTTTTGATAGTTCAACAGTTCTGAATTGCTGCCAATTTCACCATTCCAAGCATGATGAAATCACTACAGCATCCAATCATTGACATAGTACAACTTAGAGTCTCTGTTTGCCCAGATTTTCACTGCTAACACTTGGCTGGGGTAGTTGATTGATTTGTTCTGTCTTCCATCCTGTCCTATGCAGGTTCCAATATACTGCCACATCCTTCATGTGCACCTGGATATGCTGTCCACTGCTCTGCCTGAGTCTCTGAGGAGGCTCAGCTTTGACACTTGCACTCCATGGTCAGAGCATGGAACCTGCCCTTTTCTTCATGGTTGGGGTTCTGAGTCTGGCAGTTCGACTGGGGAGATCCCCAAAGAAACTTTATCTGGGGTGATCCCAGACCAGACTTCTGTGTGTTTTTGCCAGTACAGGATCTGGCACAGTCCATTGTCCCAATCAGCTGGTGGTTACAATTGCTGAGTCAGTTCTGTTTCCAGCCCTGTTTTCCATTGAAACCAATGGGTGTTGCAGTCCAACCTGATTCTGCCTAGCACACACTCAGCCCTCACACAAACCAGTGGGAGCTGCAGCCTAGTTGGAGTGACCCACAAAAACCCCCTGCCAGGCCCGCCATCTGCCCTGGTTCCTGCATATGATGGTATGTTCAGGAGACTGGTCCCGTCTTGTCCCACATTCCATTCAGCTCTCATACATATCAATGGACTTTGAAGCCTAGTTCAGCCTAACCAGGCCCACCATTCAGTCCTTGCACATGCTGGTGGGTGTCATTCTATCCAGCCAGGTCGGCCCCAGTCCCGGTTTTCATGTTCTCCAGTGGGAGTGATAACCCCAGAGGGAGGTGCCCATTTATTCCCTCCTGGCCCCACTCCCGGATTATGCACTTTCCATGTGGCTCTGTAGTTTAACTTGACAGAATTAGCCCCCTATGCCAGCATCTGCCATCTGATGCTGTCACAAAGCCCAGCCAATCCTCACCCATTCTGATTTATGCTTGCCTCAGTAGGGCCAGTCAACCAAGCCTGGCTCTTCCCTAATCTGGCTCACATGAAACCCACAGGTGTTGTACAGAACTGTTCTGAAAGGAATCTTTTTTCCCCAGATCTCAAAGAAGATTCATCAGACTGTGTTTCCTAAACTTGACTGTATCAAAATATCTACTTTTTTTTTAAGATGGGGCAAGGTTTAGGCTCCATATCTATACCATTTTTTTAAAGATTTTTAAAGATTTTTAAAGATTTTTAAAGATATACAGAGAGGAGGAGAGACAGAGAGAAGGATCTTTCATCTGCTGATTCACTCCCCAAGTGGCCACAACAGCCAGAGCTGAGCCATTCTGAAGCCAGGAGCCAGGAGCTTCTTTCAGGTCTCCCACATGGTCTCAAGGATTTGGGCCGTTCTTGACTGCTTTCCCAAGCCACAAGCAGGGAGCTGGATGAGGAGTGGAGCCTCCGGTATTAGAACTGGTGCTCATATGGGATTCTGGCACATGCAAGATGAGGACTTTAGCCTTAGGCTACTGCGCCAGGCCCAATATATTCTATTCTAAATGTTCTTACAGTATGAATTTACAGTTTTTCCACAGAGTCATTGGTCTCTACCCACTTTCTTTAGCATGGGCCAAACTTACTAATTTCAAGCAAATATTAGCATTAAAAATGACTGAAACTGATTTTCAAGCCTAGATTTTAAAAGCAGCAATGGAGTTTCCTTTCAGGACTCGTAAAAGAATCATGCAATAATGTTATGTGAAAGTATCATCTATATGCAGCACATCAGATCAATGTTTCAGCTGATAGCTTCAGTTTATAGATTAGTGACAACCAGCATGAGCTGCCAGCCCTGTGTGTCGAAAAGTCTGCAGATAGTCCCAGCTCCAGAAGGTGAATCCTTCTACGACCCAGATGCAGAAGAATGGATGTAACTTCCCTGATCTGTCTTATCCATATTTGTGAACCACAGAGTCCATAAGCATAGCAAGTGATGCCTTTACACCAAAGTTTCAGGGTAATGTTTCATCAGGCTTTAATACCTCAATCTGAGTGATATTCCTTCACATTCTCTTCTGGTCAATCCACCCACTAACTCTTCTCCAACTCTAGAGATACCAGCAATGGGGCTGAAATGATTTGCAGAATTGTATGATACCGGGCATTTGAAAAAGTGAACACTGCCTCTTGAGATAAGAAGTGTATTAATGTTAATAACATGAGATCTTGGAAAGGGTGCAAAGAATGTAGGGTAGGAAGACAGGTGGGAGGGAATTATAATCTGTATTTATCTGTTCACTCACTTAACAACCATTCAACTGAAAGAGGCAAAGGATGCATGTGTCTGTATATATTTGATTCCCCCATGATGAATAGTTTTCAATGTGAAGTAAAGGGAGGAAACTTAAAATATTAATGAGTTTGGTAACATTCAAAATGTTAAAGAAAGTATACTAATCTGTTTGTATACAGTAACATACATAAAATATAAGCTTTATTAGTTTGTAGATTATAAAAAGAAACATTAGAAAGTATATAGAATGTTAATAACTTATATATATGAGAGATAGCACACATTTTATGTAATAATTAAAGCTTCTGGAGAAATACAACTGAAAGATCTCAGCAAATAATTCAATTCAAATAGCAGAAATATTCAATCACACAGATAAAATGTATCGTTTCTAGCAAAGAAGTCAAAATTAAAATAAGTAGAACATAAACTTCACATAAAAAGGTGATAGAAGGACAAGCTAGCTCTCACATCAAATAAAGGATGGCAGCAAAAGGAGTCCAGAAATTCCAGAAAGCAAGCATTTGGAAAATATGTCTTAAAGATGCCCAAAACTCTTGGCAAGTAGTCCCGCTTCTGGGAATGAGTACAAAAAGATGCACACTGGAAATGTTTTGAAATGCATATGCACTAAGCAGAAAAGTGGCAGTGCCCAGGTACTTGTCCCTAGTGTGATGGGAGCTGCTGGGACACAGCCTCAGAACAGCCACTCAGCTATGCAGAGACAGGAGTATGATGACTGCATGTGGAAACCCGAAGCTGAACACCTGAACGATGCTCCCAGCTTTGGACTGATTCAGTCAAAGCTACTACAGCCGTATGCTGACTAAACCAGCATGCAGCAGCTCTTTCTGTCTAACCCCTTCTTTTTATTTGTTTTTTAATTTTTACTTTTCATGACACTGTTCCCTAGGCACAAGGATTTCCCCCTACCACCCTCCCTGTTACCGTCCTTCTGTTTCCCCCCACATTATTACAATAGTATAGTCCTATACGAACAATCACCAGTCCAACATTCTACTATTTAAGTACATCATGATATTCTAAGTATAGACAATGTTAGGAAGTCCAGCATTCTATTGTCAAGATATTTATTTCTGTACTTCTCACTTTCAAGCAAATAAATCCAAAAAAGACCCCAAATTTTTAAAGAAAATATAAATCATGTGACATGGAAGGTAAAGATAAGGTAAGGTAATATATTTATAAATAAAATTAATGATCATCAAAAGATATATGCAATGAATTTTAAAAGCAAAATTTTAAAAATGAAAGTAAGGCCCAGGGCAATGGCCCAATGGCTAAATCCTCACCCTGAACATGCCAGGATCCCATATGGGCACAAATTCACATCCCAGCCATTCCACTCCCCATTCAGCTCCCTGCTTGTAGCCTGGGAAAACAGTAGAAAGCAGCCCAAAGTCTTGGGACCCTGCACCCATGTGGGAGACCCGGAAGAAGCTCCCAGCTCCTGGCTTTGGAGCTCATCTCCAGTCTTGGCCACTTGGGGAGTGAGCCAGCAGATGGAAGATCTTTATGTATATGTGCCTACTCTAGAAAAATGAATAAATCTTTTTAAAAAAAGTAAGTAAAAATTAGCTTCTATATATAAAATTCAAACACTGAAGTCAGGCATAAGCTTGAATAATATTTTATCAGAACTAAATAGAATCCATTTGAAGATTTTTATAAAATGCCAAGACACAAAAACAACTTTAACAAAAATGAGCTCTGTTTCTGATTAAAACGTAACCAAAAAAGAACAGATTTATCATTTTATATATCTGTACTTCATTTTTTTTCTGTATAGGCAACGTGTCCACAATATTTTTATTTTTCATTAAGCAATTCTTCATCACAACTGTTCAATACAGCATATATAATGCGCTAGAAATTGTAATTCAGATATGATTAAAGCATGCCAGAGTACAAGCAAAGGCTATGTCAATACTACATCATTTTATAAAATTTGAGCATTTAAAATCATGGTACTCAGAGGGTTTTGAAACAAATACCCCATGGAAACAACGGTACTATCCACAGTTGCTTAGCCTGGTGTCCTAGAAGAACTTTCAGACTCCAAAACAAAGAAGGTTCTCTGCACGAGTAGAACTGAGATGCTTTCCTAAGTTGAAGAGATAGACCTGAGAATCCAAGGCAGGTGGAGGGCAAGAAACAGAAGTGACAAAAAAACACTCATTAAAAAATACGAAGACTTTTTTTGGTTAAATTTTTATTTTGAATTTTTGCATTTTATTTTATAATTTCGTATAGACCGGGATTCCCCACTCCCAAACTCCTACCCCCTGACAGAACAGAGACTTTTGAAGTGCTTGCCTCAAGTGCTCAGCTCCATAAGCATATGAGAAAATTACCTAAAAATGGGGAGAGGAGCTTCCAACACACTTGGAAGGAAAGAACCTGGCCAGGACTGTAATGGAAAAGTTCATGATCTGCTGAATATTTGACAGTTTGGTCA
The DNA here is from genome assembly GCF_030435755.1 of Ochotona princeps. Classification (NCBI taxonomy): domain Eukaryota; kingdom Metazoa; phylum Chordata; class Mammalia; order Lagomorpha; family Ochotonidae; genus Ochotona; species Ochotona princeps. The sequence goes on from NC_080836.1 coordinate 30,604,868, forward strand.
AAAGGATTTTATCTCAATAGTGAGGATTAGCCCAGAAATAATAGTGGCTTAAAATACAGCAAAAGAAGATCTGAAAGAATTTTAAATAGTTTAGTTGGGTCTAAGAAACAGGGCCTCCAAATTTCCAAAGCTGAACATAAAATATAATTCCAAAGATATAAGAAGCTCAAAAATATCCACAAATGAGCAGCATAATAACCATGCCTAAGAACATCAGTAGTCAAATTACCCAACTTACTCAAAATCAGTACCAAAAAATAAAAAAACTTAAAAGCAGTGGGAGAAGAAAAAGATGCATAGGAGAGAAACAAGCAAAGCGAGAGTCAAAATCAGCTAAAAATATAATGAAAATAGAAGCATACTAAATTTCAACCTTCAGTCAAATAAGCAGAGATAAATAACAGGGAAAACAGAAAAGATAAAATTAGTACGCATGAATGATTAAAGATCTTACCTAACAGAGGATGTTTAGCTAGCATTATACAATCATCAATTCTTTTCTTGCCTTTACATATAAAGGTGACATCAATATATTATAAAAAGCAGAATAATTTAGTTCATTTTCTCTTCACAGTACAATACACCTAAGTTAGCAACATATTGTATATAATATATATCTTATTCACAAAATGTACATTTTGAACATCATCTATTGTTGGTCACTTTAAGCTTTCTGGTATAATACATTTTAGCAAGGGAGAAATAATATGTATATATATATATGTTTATACATACATATGTATACATACGTATAACACAAGTAAATACATATTTAAAATTATTTCAGCCTCATCTTTTTGCTTTTCAGAACTGTTACTCTGGCTGACTCACAAAAATGTCCTCTCAGCTCGACTGGCTGTTAAGAGCAACTATCATTTCATTGTCTCACCCTTCATATTTGTAGATCTCTCCAGGTTTTCAGTATTCAGCAACTTAGTTTAGAGAAATCAGTTGACAGAATTAATCTGAAATAATACACATTCTTTCCTTAATTACTGTTTTTGACTCAAGAAAGGTGTATTAGAAAAGTAAAAGCTACACAGTTACCTTAAAAAAAGATTTAAGGTGGGTTGTGTATGCGAAGTAGAACTCCACTTCCTCGGCTGATCTTGTCTAATGAGCGGAGGAAGCAGCCCACCCAGGCTGTTTTTTAAACAGCAGGTACCATGTTTATTCCTCGCTGATGAGCTCTGGGGATTTTGGGGGTGATGAAATATTGCCTAGGGACATCCATGGATGTGGACACCATATGTGTAAGTGAGGAATGAATCCTGAGGGACACCTATCAACAGGGCCACTGTACTAGCTGGTAAGCAAGGGAACTGAGACCTGGTGGTAAGAAGGGGAGAGATCGGAAGATCTGTATGGGTCAGATTGATTCATAGGAGTCCTGAGGTGGCCAGAACATCACTGACCACCAAAGTCTTACCACACAAAAGCTGTGGCTGGAGTCCTGTCTTGCTGACCTAGATCCAAGTACCTGATTGAGTGTTAGAACAGGGGACAGATCACATTAGGCAAAGCAATGACACTAACCAGCATGCGAGAGAACCAGGCCCGTGGTAGATTCTGTGGGCGATAAGTGGGCCCAACTCTATGGGAATACAAGTTCTGCTGGTTAGTTCAAGAGTTGGGGTGGTGACTGGCTGAACTAGGAGTGAACATGGAATCTGCCAACACTCACATGTACTGGGGCTGAGAATAGGCTGTATAGGTCCAAGCTGCAACACCTGCATGTGCATCCTGAAGTGGGGTAGTGTGGGCCGGCCCACAACATCCACCAGCTCATACAAAGACCAAGGTGGAGGGGCAGGCTATGCCAGGCAAGGGCCTAGCAGCTGCTGGAGCATGTGAGATCTGGGAGTGGGCTGAGTGGGGAAACTGGGAGACTCCCCTACTGGGCCATAGCTCCCACTGGTGAGCATGTATTCCAGACCTAGGAGACAGGCAAGCTGGGCAAGGTAACCCCACCCATTGGCAAGTATGTGGGTTGGTTTTGGAAGGGGGCAGACCGGGCAGTGCCGAACAGATCTTAGCCCACTGGCTTGTGTAGAAACCAGGCTGGAGTGCAGGTCATGCCAGGCTAGGGTATCATACCTACTGGTTCACATGAGCCAGGGATGGGAGCAGACTGAACAGAGCCAGGTTGCAGTACCCGCCAACGAGTGTTGGGACTGGAGCCTGGCTAGGTCAGGCCAGGCTACAGCATCTGAAGACAAAAGTTAAGGGGATTGTGCCAGACCTGGTCAGAGCAAATACTCGCACGCGTGAAATCTGTGGAGGGAAGCAGGCCTAGCTGGGGAGCAAAGGGGATGCCCTGGCCGGGTTGTGATCCCCATTGGAGAGCACAAGGGCCATGGTGGGGGCTGCAGTCTGGTCTGGATATAGCTGCAGAATCACTCGGCATGTGTGTGGACTGGGTATGGGATGCACCAGACTAGGCTATAATTCAGCACCCACTGGTACTCATAAAAACTAGGGTAGGTATAGGATGGCCTAGGCCAGGTCTCTGTCCCCGCTGAGCCATGTGTGGGCTGTTTCTGGGTATCAATCAGGTTTGGCTGGGCTATAGTGCCCAACAAAAAGAATAGAAATGGGTGAGGGTCAGTGAGGAAAGGCCACTGTTCCTGCTAGGACAGGAAGTGGACTAAGTAGGGCTGGCCCATGGACCCACTGGTGTGCGCAAGATCTGACACCTGGAGAGATTCAGTTGGAGGAATCTAGGGAACTCCTCTGTCGAGACATGTTCCCTGCAGATGAGTGCAAGCACCAAGATGGGGAGCATCCCAGACCAGGCCAAGATACGGTATCCACCTGCATACATTTGGTGTAGGTCAGGGGCACACCAGACTGGGTCAGTGCATATCACCAACTGGTGAATATGAGTGCCAGAATGGAGTGCAGGTAAGGCCAGGTCAGGGCACAATACCAGCCAGTCCACATGAGGGCCAGGATTGGGAGCTGGCACGGCTAGGCTAGGCTATAGCCTCCACCAGCTTGAGTTGGAATTGGGATGGGTCTGGCCTGGCCAGGCCACAACACCCACTGGCAAATGCTGAGGTGAGGGGGCTATGCCAGACTGGGCCGCAGCACCCAACCAGCACATGTGAACTTGGGAGATGGTGAGTATGGCCACAGTGAGGGGGCTGCAAAGGCACCTCTACTTGGCCACTACTCCCACTAGTAAGCATGAGAGCTGACATGTAGGCAGACAAGGCCAGGCAGGGCCACATTTAATGGCCTACATGTGAGCTGGATCAGGGAAAAACCAGGCTGGGTTGACTGTATCTTTATCTTCTGGTATATGCATAAGCCAGTGCCAGTGTGAATTGATTGGGCTTAGCTGCAGTATCAGCTGGCAGATGTTGGTACAGGGGCCAAATTCTGTTAGGCACAGGCATGGCCTAGATAAATGGTGGCACCCGCTGGCACCAGTGTGGACTGGATAGTGGAGCTCATTGGGAAGAACTGGGCTTCAATGCCCATCAACATGTACGAGAGCTGAATGGGATGTGGGACAGAAGGGACTAGTCTGCTGTACATACTGGTAAGCATAGGAGCCAGGGCAGGGGCAGGCCTGTTGGGGGTTTTTGTGGGTCGCTCCCACTTGATTTCATCTCCCACTGGTTTAACATGAAAGCCGAGTATGAGGTGGGCAGGATTGGGATGGGCTCCAAAACCCACTGGGTTTCATAAAACACAGGGCTGGAGACAGAACTGACCAAGCAATTGCAACTATCAGTGTTTGCATAAGCTGAGCTGGGCGACAGACTGTGCCAGACCCTGTATTGGCAAACACACACAAGAATCAGTCATGGGATGGCCTCAGATGAGGTTTCTTGGACAATTCCCTACCAACTGAACTGCGGACTCAGAACCCTAACCATGGAAAGAATTGCAGGTTCCATGGCCTGACTGTGGGGGTGGATGTGTCAGAGCTGGGCCTCCTCAGTGGCTCAGACAGAGCAGAGGACAGCATATCCAAATGTACATGGAGGATATGGCAGTACGTCAGAGCCTTCAGAGGACACCTGGTACCATTGCAGAGGATGGAGGACAGAACAAATGGATCAACTAACTACTCCAGCCAGTCATTGGCAGTGAAGATCTGGGCAGATACTATGGAGTATAGCAGCCAGTGGATTCGGGAGAGATTTCATCATGACTGGAGTGGTGGGCTCACCAGTAACTCAGGACTGTTGAACTATGAAAACCCCTTGAGAAAGTCATGGTGTTGCAAATCTCTATTTTTCTTCCTGTTGTTAATTTTGTTTTGTGGCTTTTCATTAAGGAGGGATGTGTGGTGACTGTGTAATGGAGACTATCATGTCCAGATGTGAGGATACAGTGCAATGTGCATCTCTACTTCCAGATCAAAGATGGACTACTAATGAAACTATTAGCTGTATCTTGACAATAGGAGGCTGGACTCTGCCATAGTCCATGCCCGCAATGTTGAACATGTGACTGTTTATGAAGAGCTATGCAATAGTAATGATATAGGGGAATTTGGTGGGCGGGGAGGGGGTTTGGGAGCGGGGTAAGGGGAAATTAATTAACTAATTAATTGATTAAAATATTTAAAATGATGGTGCTCCAGTGTGAACATTTTGGTGCAGAGTAGAGATGAGTGCTAGCACCAAGCAGACACTCCTACCCCATTCTTCTTTCCTTTTTGCCTCGGGAAAGTGCCATAGTAGCAGGCTGCCCTATAACAGCCTTGCACAGGTGCAGCACCGTGTGCTGGGTAGCCCTGGGACATCAGGATGTTCCTGATATTTGGCTCTTCCCACCTGCTTTGGATTCCTATGTCTCATATGAGCCGTATAAGCACTCATACCCTCCCTTGAGGATTTTGGCAAAGAGATCATTCACAGTGGACAAGATGAGGCAACTGATGTGGACTACTACTTAAGCCAGAGCCAGAAGGGGGAGACACAGATCAAGGAGAGTATTCCACAGCAGGCTGAATTGAAGGGATCAGCTCAGGCCATGGTCTTAGATGCCTTGTTTGGAAGCCAAAGCATGGTACTGAGTCCCCACAGCATTCAACAGGGCTTGCTTCAATTAAGGGCAAAATTCATGCCTACAAAAATTCACAAGCAGAAAAACTCCTTTTTCATTTCTGGGATTCCTAGGAACAAAAGCAAGTATGTGAGCAATTTCCTTCTTGATCCACATAGCTGCTCTCTATAGGCGCATGTTGCATTGGAGTGAGGCTATTTGTGGTTGTGCGAAAGACCGAAGGGTTCTTAACTTACTGGTATTTTGTCTGTGGAAAGTGAAAAACAGAGAAGGGCATGCAAAAGTGAGAGAAAAATTCATGTTAACAGAGTGTCTCACTGCTTTCCATAAAAATTGTGGTTCATGGTTAGAGATAATTTTGATGACTAGAATTAGAGAATAAATATATTCTCCTCTGAAAATTAGGCAAGTAAAACCACAGCTTCTCATACTATTCTTTGATTGCAAAGTTATCGTTGAAACTCTTCAGCATGCTATGTAACAACATTTATGAAAATCATCCAACACACTAATCATATGCCTGAGAAAGACTAGCAAAGAAAGCTATTTACAAAGAAACAAAGCAAGGTACCAACAAAGAAATGTGCTTGCCTGCATATTAGTGTAATAATATGGAGCCTGGTCGTAAAAGTAAACAGTAAACTCTCACAATTAATGTTAAAATGACATATGTTTCACTTATCAACACAAAATTGTATTATTATTACTTATTCTCACAGTCAAATGAGCTAGATTAAAGAATAGCATTGAAAAAGCACTGTGGCCAAAGACCAAAGGGAGACTAATGCCTCAATTGTGTAATAATAAATGATAAAATATGTTGGACTTAAATTGTTTTTCCTTCTCTAAATTAATGAATCTCTCCCAGTGAATAAAAACAGCTTTTCCCATTTCTAAAGTGTGCAATCAGGGTCGAATGCTTTAAACAATAAACCCATAATACCATTTGGGATTTCTAGCATCAATTTAAATCATGCTAATTAGAAGGTTTATCAGTGCCCAGCACACACTAGGTATTCTAATAAATAAAATTAACATCTAGCAGTTGAATTGTTAAATTACAAATCACTTCTCTCCCTAGATGTTTCAAAGAACCTTACGGCATTATAAAACAGAAATAAACCCTTCACATCCCAACAATGCAAAGGTTTTAGTTTACAATTCATTCTATAAAAGAATATCATTTATGATGAAAATACAAATAGGACCCAAACTGCCTAGTGTGTGTGTGTGTGTGTGGTTGATGGTTATTACATGTCAAATTAGTGATAAAATTAAGAGGGTTGAACATAAGAGTAAATAAATAATACACAACTTAAAAGAAGTTTGAGGAAATCCAAATATGGATCTCCTCTTTTCCAGCTAAGCTTGTTGGCATTCCATACCTTCAATCCTTATCCTCTCAGAGTTGTGAGCAAATTACATGCAAGAGTGAATGAGAAAGATCATATTCACCGTAATTACAATTTATCACACTTGAAAGACTGCACTGGAAAACTCATACTGAATAAAGGAGTTGCAAAATAACTGTATTTTAGCAAAACAAAATCTGTATGTCATAATCTAAAAACGATACCTAATCAAATAAGCTTTATTTGAAAATAATTATTCATTTGATTCTTAATGCTTTATAGTTTTGGTACCACATCTGGTTTCAATGTGGGATTGTAGTGAGATGCAGAGGATATTTCCTGAGTTTGGCCTTCTCACTGATACATCCCTACTTGCAAGATTTACTAAAATCTGTGATGGAGACATCATTCACTTACTACATCTCTGCTATCTTTGTTCAGAGGAACATCTTCTGATGATGTTACTGTTTTATTCTCAGTGAGCATTTGATTGTATTCAATGTTGTAATGGCCTATTTTTTTTTCCTACGGTGCTTAACTTATAGGATTCATTTCTTTAAATGATGTAAAGAATGAGAATAGATTTGATTAATTCTGTCGTGCCTCATACTTCATGTATCCTATGATGTAAAGTACTTTCATTGCTATTACCTAAATATTCATCTGCAACTATGAGTTGAATTGTGAAAAACACATGTATTTTGAGAAAATTAAAAAACTGGAAATAATTCAAGTAGTATAGAAAAAATAAATATTTAATGCTTATAACCCACTCATAAAATATTTTTTTAGAAAGAAAAGCTTTGATTAGTGAAAGATGAAATTGTTCCATTATTGAAAGAATAGAAAGAATGGTAGTAATGGGGTGAAGACTGAAGCAAATTCAGTTATTTTAAAACTTCCTGATAACATGTTATGCTTTTCTCACATCGGTTTCTTTAAAAATCACTGTTCAAGGAGACATGTTTACTGTAACAGCAAGATTGCTGCTTGGATGCTCATGTCTCATATTGGAGTGTCTGGGTTTATCTTCTAGCTGTGCTTCCTGCTAGTGTACTTTGAGTGACAGAAGGTAGTAGTTCAAGTCAGTTAAGTCTCTGCTATCCACTGGAAAACCAAACTTGATTTCTCAGGACACAGAGAGAGGTGATCTTCCATCTGGTGATTCACTCTCCAAATTCCTCCAACAGTAAAGCCTGGGCCAGGCAGAAGCCAGGACGTAGGAGTCATTCTGAGTTTCCTACCAGGTTGACAGGACCCAACTGTTTGAGTCATCACCTACTGCCCTCCCAGGCACATTATCAGGAAGCTTCATAAGAAACAGAGTAGTCGATCTCCAACCAGCACTCAGCTGTGGGATAGAGGAAGCCTAAAGAATGATTCAACCCACTAACCGTAGTGGCTGTCTCCCAAAACATACAGTTTTTAAATTATTATTCAGGGCCCAAAGCAATGGTTCAACCAGCTAATTCTTCCTTTTGCAAGCGCTTAGATCCCATATGAGCAATTGGTTTGTATTCTGGATGCTTCACTTCCCATCCAGCTCCCTGTACGTGGCCTGGGAAAGCAGTCAGGGATGACATCCCAGGCTTTGAGACCCAGCACCCATGTGGGAGACTTGGAAGAAGCTCCTGGCTCCTGCCTTCAGACTGGCTCAGCTCCATCCATTGTAGCCATATGGGGAGTGAGCCAAAAGATGGAAGATCTGGGCCCGGCGGTGTGGCCTAGCGGCTAAAGTCCTCGCCTTCAACGCCCCGGGATCCCATATGGGCGCCAGTTCTAGTCCCGGCAGCTCCACTTCCCATCCAGCTCCCTGCTTGTGGCCTGGGAAGGCGGTGGAGGACGGCCCAAAGCTTTGGGACCCTGCACCTGCGTGGGAGACCTGGTGGAGGAGGTTCCTGGCTCCTGGCTTTGGATCGGCGCGCATCGGCCCGTTGCGGCTCACTTGGGGAGTGAAGCATCAGATGGAAGATCTTCCTCTCTGTCTCTCCTCCTCTCTGTATATCCGGCTTTCCAATAATAATAAAATCTTAAAAAAAAAAAAAAAAGATGGAAGATCTTTGTCTCTCCTTCTGTCTATAAAATTGCCTTGCAATAAAATATAAACTTCTTAAAGCAAAGTTATTATTAAGAATATGTTTTAAAATTATTTACTCTAATGCCAGAAAATAAGTTTATTATTCTAGGAGGGGGAGATGTCATTGCAATCCTGCTTTGTTTGCGACGCTATGATTCCATGGGATGGAGGGATACACAAAAAACTGCAAGATACACAGTGTTATGGAACTCACAGGAGCACAACTGTTAACTCTGAATTGAAATTATTTACTGAGGAACAAACTTCACATTTTGAAGAAAGAATCAAAATTTGCCAGGTAAAAAAAAGACTGAATAAGATGATCCACATATAGCAATAAGCATATGAGTGCAGAGAGAAAAGTGAGTCATAACGTTACATAACTCAGCAATTATAGACCTTCATAGAATGGTGCTGCTTCCCCAGGAATCCAGGAGATGGCTAATTCATATACATTAGCTTGAGGTTCTCTCAAATATAATTTTTGGATGAAATGGATATTTGATTTGCTTTGCTTTTTAAGTAATTGTGAATTAAAAAACCAGCAGAAATTCACCCCAGCAGTGGGTAAATTAGTCATTATCTACTTTCAGTGACTACTTATTTATAATAAAAGTTATACGTGTTGTGAAATAAATGATGTTTCCAATGATATAGTTTAATTATAGTAATTAAATAATTAAATATAATAATTAAGTAATTAAAATATATCTGTTAGAGTTATTGTAATGGAAAGACCAGTGTTCCAAACATAGCTTAAAATTGCAGTTATCATTTTCTCAATTCCTAACTACCATCTACCATATTCAATGTACTTTAAATATTCATTGCAACATCTCTATGGACAGGAAATTGATTACAGGAAACATTATGGCAATCAAAAGTTAAATGTCTCGCTTTTCAAAATTTAAAATAGCATTTTTTTTGCTATTGAGAGGAATTCCTAGTCAACAGATTTCTAGGTTGTTTTATAGAGGGCACACTGATCTACAAGAGTAAACAATTTTGCTTTAATTTTGAAAACTTGGTTGATTTATCTACGTATATCCTTTCTGGAATACAAGAGGTTTAAGTCTACATAAATCTCTGCATGGCTATCCTGGATCTTGTAAACAATGGATCAAGTGTCTTTATAAGGACATAACATATCAGCCATTCATTGTTTGTAAACATAAACTAATAAAATTGATTTTTACAATGAAGCTGGAAGTAGCACATTCCTTAATTTCAAACTACATCACAAAACTACAGTAATAAAAACAATATGGTACTGGCTTGGTACTGGTATGTTTCTCAGACACATAGACAAATGGAGCAGAAATGACAGCCTAGAAACAAATTCATGTGCATATGCTAGGTTAATGTGTGGCGAGGACACCATGACTACACAGGAGACAAAGGAAAATTGCTTCCAAAAATTATGTTGAACAAACTGAGAATATTCATGCAGAGAATAAAATTGGTTCTTCATTGCATACAAAATATGGAGGTTAACTCAAATTAAAAAAAAAAAAGACTTAAGTACAAGCCATGAAATTTTAAAACTCCTAGGCAAAGCATTGAGGAAGAGTTTCTTAATAGTGCTCTGTGAAATATTATGGATGTAAACTCTATATTGACTACTACTTTTGATATTTATAATACAAAAATATTGATGTCATTAAAACAGAAGGAAGAATCAAGGGATCAACAACAGCCTGGGGGTTGGAAAATTTTGAAGATGCAAACAAACTTTCAGGTTTTAGCACATTTTGAAGATCCATTATGCAATGTAATACTTGTCTAGGTACAATGCAACATAGGTGATTGCTTACAGTTGGTGTGTCATTATTAATGGATTCTGGGTAGCTTGTATTCCCCTAGGCTTTAACTTTGTTCTGAAACATTAAAGTTTCTACAAATAATTGTGATCATTGTTGATTTTGCTTTTAGGATTTGACAGACAAGACCAGGGAATAATTTTTTAGGGCTAATTATTTCCACCACTAAGGCAAAATTTCTCTGTTACATATGCTCACTTGATCTTAGCCAAAAGGCCGAGAAGTGATCTGTTATATATTCTCACCAATGCCTTGAGTTTGGAGGTTTTCCAGTCCTGGTAGTATAAGCATCTTTCATTATTCATATATGCATTGGACATTATTGCATTGGGCATTATTGTTTTTGTGAACATGTGGTTCTTTTGTCTGTCCTGGTGGAATTCCCTTATACTCATCCATTCATCAGCACTTGCTGAATAATCAAGAGAGACAATGAGGAGTTGTTTTGCTAAACATCTCTCCCCTTTTGAGATATTTTACCCTGCTAACTCCAGCTATCTTGATATCAGCAGACTATTTGCTACAGTTCACCAAGTTTAGCAATTTAATAGGAGCCTTGTAACTCTTCCATTCTTTTTTGCGCCACTACTTAGCAATTCACTCAAAAAAATAATTTCTTGATTAGTCAATCACAGATTTCAATTCATGTTTCTCAGTTACCTGAAGTTTCTGCCATATACCCAATGTTAAAACAACAACAACAACAACTAGTTCAGGGCTGAGTGTGGTACCCTAGAGACCAAAGTCCTCACTTTACATGTGCCAGGATCCCAGATGGGTGCCGGTTTGTCTCCCAGTAGCCCAGCTTTCCGTTCAGCTCCATGCCTGTGGACTTGGAGAAGCAGTCAAGGACAGCCCAAAGCCTTGAGACCCTGCATCCACATGGGAGACCCGGAAGAGGCTCCTGGCACTTGTCTTTGGATCTGCTCAGCTTGGGCAGCTTGGAGAGTGAATTAGGAGACAGAAAATAATTCTGTCTTTCCTCCTCTCTATCTGACTTTCCAGTAAAAATAAATAAACATTTAAAAAGAGAAAGAAAACTGGTTTATGAGGAAAAACAAACCAATAAATGGAAATACACTTTCTTTAAATGATTAAAAACACCTATCTGAGGTCAAAAGCCAATTTCATCCTGCAGCTCTAAGCAACTGCCTAGGTTGCTTTGTACTTAGGCAAACATTACACTGTTGGAGAAAAGCAGCTAATAGCTAGTGGGCATCCTGGTCCTGGTAAATGCCAAATGTGGATTAACTATATCAGTGTGTCAACATAGTTGCCTATTTTATTTGTTTATTTTTTAAGATATTTAGGTAGCAAATATCTTCACACCAGCAGACAGGGTCTGGAGACTCACATGTGAATGTACCTGGGCCCAGAGTAGGCTGGCACAGCATAATATTGGAGTACCAGGATTAACAATCTGTGCGTTGTTGAGCATGGGGCTGTGGATTGCTCAGCAAAGCAAGTCTGGAGATTTGTGAGAGGGAGCTCTGATGCAGGACAAAGTGACAGGAGAGTGACTTCTGAGCAACTTCCACTAACCAGGCAACTACACTTGCAGATAAATGAAGGGACTGAAACCAGGTGACTTAGAGAAGGGAAACCAGTAGAATTTTAGGGCCCAAAACTAAGACACCCATCCATGTGGGAAAAGTGAGCTTGGATTATTGGTATCAATAATCACCTACTGGTGCATAGAAAATCCATAGCTGGGGGGTCTGCCTGGTGGAGATCAACCACAATACCCATCAGTGAGTGTTGGGCAAGAGGTGGACTGTGCTAGGAAGCGCCATGATATCAGCTCATGAAAGAACTGGGCCTGGGGGCAGATTATGTGGGGGATCATGGATTCATCCTTCTGTGACTTCCATACCAGTTGGTTTGCTTGGTGATAGTGATGGACTGAGATAGGCATGACCATGGAACTCAATAACACTCATAGACACTTGGGCTGGGCAGCCCAGGCTGGTCCAGATTTCTGCACCCCCAGGTATACCTAAGAATCAGGTGTGGGGTGGGCCAGGCCACAACGTTAACCAGCACTCACAAAGGCTGTAACTGAGGAGGGGGCAGACTGTGCTTGGAAACGACTGGACAGCACCAATTGGTAAACATGAGATCTGGGTCTGGCAGTGGGCTTGGTGGGATAACTTGAGGAACTTCCCTGGTAGACCATCACTCCCATTGGCAAGCACAAGGATTGGGTTATGCTAGGTTGGATTGCAGCAACCACTGGCATGTGCAAAGTCTGTGGCTGTGAGCAAACCTGGTTGAAAAACTAAAGGGACATCCCAGCAAGGCTGTGGTTCCAACTGGTGAGCGTGAGAGCCAGAATGATCGTGCTGAACTGGGCTAGATATAGCTAAGTACGCTTCAACATGGGTGTGGATTGGGTCTGGGAGCCAGACTGAAGCCATACTGGAGTAGGCTTCAGCACCCACTGGTGCTCACAAGAGCCAGAGTGGATGTAGGACAGGTTGGGCTAAGTCTCAACACCTACTGAATCACATGAGAGTTGCGTCTGTGGGTGGACAAGGCAAGGCTGGGCTGTAGCACCCAACAATAAGAACTGGAATGAGTGTGGGAAGATTGGGCAAAGCTGCTGTCCCTGTCAGGACAAGAGGTGGGCCAAGTCAGGCTGGGACAAGAATCTACCAGCGTGTGCAAGATCTGCTACTAAGAGTTGACCTGACAGAGGAACTGGGGAAAATCCTCTGTCAGGACACAGTCCCTGCAGCTGAGTGCAAAAATCAAGGCTGGGAACAGCCCAGACCAGGCCAGATTATTACAGTAATCACTGGCATACATGTGGCTCTTATCTGGGAGTGACCCAGGCTGGGTCACTTCACAGCAAGGTGCAAGACAGTCTAGGTTGGGTTGTAGTATTAGCCAGTTCACATTAGGGCCAGGACTGGGAGATGACTGGACTGGGCTAGGCTTCAGCACCCACCAGCATGAGCTGGATCTGGGGCAGGCAGGGCTGAGCCTGGCTACTGTACCCACTGGTAAATGATAGTAGTGCTGCTAGTGAATGCAGCATGCAAGGTGAGGTGAGTCATGCCAGCATGGGCTGCAGCTCCCAACAGCACACATAAGACCCCTACTGGGAGTCAAGCCCAGAATGGGAACTACGGGAATTGCCATTCTAGATCACTGCTCCCACTGGTGAGCATGAGACCTGGTATTGGGGCCAGACCAGTCTGGGTAGTACAACAAGGCCAATTGGCCTGCATATGAGCTGGTTTGGGGGAAGGCAGGTGGGGCTAAGCAAACATATTCACTGGTGCATGCAGAAGCCAGAGTAAGTGCAGCCTGATTGGGCTTTGCTGCAGCATCGGCTACCAGGTACTGGGACTAGGGGCAAGTTCTGTCATGCTAGATCACAGAGTCACCTGGAAAGTGCAAGCCATGGGGCTGGGATTGGGCCCAATAGGGAAACTGTGGGCCCCTCTGATGGACTGTAGGTCCCACTGGTGAACATGAGAACCAGGCATGGAACCAGGTCTGGCTGGACAGGCACGTGCCAGTATGAGCACGGGTTGGACAGTAGGGTTGGTTGGGCTGAGCTCGGCTCCAATGCCCATTGATGTGTATAAGAGCTGAATGGTATGTGGGACAGACTGGATCAGTCTTCTGCACATACCATCATGAGCAGGAACCAGGGCCAGGGGCAGGCCTGGTAGGGATTATTGGGGGTCATTCTGACTAGGTTGCAGTTCCCACTTATGTGCTTGAGGGCCAAGTGTGCAGTGGGCAGGGTTAGGCTGGGCTGAGCATCCATTGGTTTCTGTATGAGATGGGGCTGGATAGATCATACCCAGTGACTACAGCTACCAGTGTGTATGTAGGTTGATGTGGGTGATGGAATGAACCAGACCCCACACTGGCTGGTACACATAGGAGTCAACTTTGGGTCGCTTCTGGTGAAATTTCTTTGGAGTACCCCAACCAACTGGATCACTAGACTCAGACCTCCAACCACACTGAAAATTATAGGATTGTGGAATGCATGTATCAGAACTGGGTCTGCATGGCTTTTGATGTCTGTGCAGTGAGTGGCATGCCCCCATTCCTCAACCTTCCCCACCCTAATCATCAGTCCGCATGAGTGTACATCTCTCTCAACTATATATACATCATCAAAAATAAAATGAATTATTATTTTTTTTTAAAATCAAATTCACACCTGATAGACCAACTAGAAAATTGGGGAAATTTCATCTCAATCAATGCTGTATGTTAAGAAATTAGAAAAATGCTACAGACCAATAAATCAAAACACTCAGGAAGAAATGCAAATGCCTGGAGACTGAATAATATCCTACTAAATGAGCAATGGGTTACAGAGAAAACCAAAGGGGAAATCTTAAAAAATTGCATGATACAAATAAAGACATCAACACAACATAAAAATTATGATCAAGACAGTGTTAAGAGGAAAGTTCATCTCAATCAGTGCTTATATTAAGAAATTAGAAAAGCACCAAATAAATAAGCTAACCTTACATTTGAAGAAGCTAGAAAAATAGCAGCAAAGCAACCCCAAGATTAGCAAGAAAAAATAAACAAGGTAGGAAATAAACCAAAATAGAGACTAAAAGAACAATGCATAAAATCAATTAAAGAGCTGGTTCTTTGAGAAAATCAACAAAATAGATGCCCACTAGCCCAACAATTCCAAAAAGGAGGGAAAATATATGAACCAATAGGATCAGAGACAAAAAAGGAAATAACACAGATACCTCGGACATACAGAGAATTATTAGGAACTATTACAAGCAACTATAAACCAACAAATCAGAAAAGAAGAAATCAATAGATTTTGGACATATGCACTCTACCAAAACCAAATCCTGAGGTAATTAATAATATAAATAGACATATAATAAGGACTGAGATTGAATCAGCAATTATATCCCTCCCAAGTAAGCAAAGCCCTGAACCAGATGGCCACATTGCTGAATTCTACCAAGTGTTTCAAGAACTTACTCCAATCCCCCACAAGCTTTTCCAAACAATAGAAAGAAGTAATTCTTCCAAACTCTTTCTATGAAGCTAATGTCACCTTAACACCAAAGCCAGATACAGCTGCAACAGGAGCTGCAACAGAAGAAGAGAACTACAGACAAATACCCCTGATGAACATAGATGCAAAGATCCTCAACACAATACTAGCCAACAGGACAGAATAGCACATCAGCCAGATGATTCACAAGGGCCACATGGATTTTTCCTGGTATGCAGGGATGGTTTAACATTCACCAATCAATAAATATGATTCACCACATCAACAAATTGAAAAATAAAAACCACGTGATCATCTCAATAGATGCAGAGAAGGCAGCTGATAAAGTCCAACATCACTCCATGCTAAAAACCTCAAGCAAGAAAAGCATGGAAGGAACTTTCTATAAAAACTTAAAGCAATATGTGAAAATTCCAATGCAAGCATCATACTTAATGGGGAAAGACTTGAAGCTTTGCACTAAGATGTGGAATGAGGCAAGGATGTCCACTTTGGCCACTACTATTTAATATAGTATGGAAAGTCCTTGCCAGAACTATTAGGAAAAAAATATAGAATTTCAATTGGAACTGGGGAGTTAAAATTATCCCTGTTTGCAGATGACATGATTCTATATATAAAAGAACCAAAGGCTCAATCAAGAGACCATTGGAACTCATAAGAAAATTTGGCAAGGTAGCAGAATACAAAATTAATGAACATGAATTTGTGGCACTAGTATACACAAATAACTACATGACTGAGAAAGAAATTGTAAGTACAGTTTCCTTTAAACTAGTGGGGAAGAATCCCAAATACCTTGTAATTAACCAACGATGTGCAAGACATTTCAAATGAAAATTACAAAGCATTAAAAGAATAAATAGAAGACTTTTAAAGATAGAGAAACCAATCATGTTCCTGCATTGGCATGATCAACATCATCAAAATGTCCATATTACCAAAAATAATATACAGATTCAATATGATCCCAATCAAAATCCCTAAAACATTCTTCTCAGAAGCAGAAAAGAGGATACCATAGTTTATTTGGAAACACAAGAGACCAAGAATAGCCAAAGCTACCCTAAAGAATTAGAATCAACTTGGAGGAATCACAGTTTCAGACCTCAAGACATACTATAGAGCAGAGGTCATTAAAAACAGTCTGGTACAGGTACTAGTACAGAAACAAAGAAGATCAATGGAACAGAATAGAAATTCCAGAAGAGAGCACACACATATACAGCCAAGTAATCTTCGACAAGAGAACTGAAAATAATCCAAGGGAAAACTTGGTATCTTTAACAAATGCTTTTGGGACAAACAGATAGCAGCCTGCAGAGGTAACAAGCAAGATCCCCCTACACATATACCTGTCACTTTATACAAGAATAAGCTTTAAATGGGTCAAGCACCCAGAAAGGTACAAATGAAAACCACATTGAGATTCCTCCTAACTCCAGTGAGACTGGCCTACATTCAGAACTCTAGCAACATTTGCTGGTGTAGATGTGGGGAGAAAGGTGCCCTCCTTCACTGTTGGCGGGAGTGTAGGCATAGTACAAACACTATGGGAATCAGTATGGAGAGTACTATGAGAACTGAAAATTTATCTGTTGTATGACCCAGCTATCCCATTCCTGGGAACATATCCAAAGCAAACGAGATTGGCATAAGAGAAAGGGATCTGTAATCCTATATTTACAGCAACACAACTTACAACAATAAAGAAATGAAAACGACACAGCTTCCTGTCAAAAGAGGAGTGTATAAAGAAACATTGGTACATCTACTCTGTGGAATAGTATTCAGCCACTAAAAAAAAAAATCAAATTCTATTATTTGCAACAACATGGTCCCAACTAGAGACCATTACGCTTAGTGAAATAAGTCAATCCCAAAAAAGACAAATATCATACGTGCTTTCTGCTATAAGGCAATGCCCATGCCTACAATGTCAGGATACACATAAATAGCAGAATGATGAACTTAAGACTGATTGTGAAGGACTGTATTATTGTAATGACAAGGGGGAAATTAACTGTGGGGCGGTGATTTGGGGCAGGAATTTGGGGAAGGGGGAAGGGAAATTCCGGAGCCTATGTAACTATATCATGGAATAATAAAATAAATTAATTAAATTTTAAAAGTTAAGGATATGTATCATGATTAACATATCTCTGTGAACTCATCAGAGTACTAAAAATATTAGCAAAAATAAATGAGGAATATCCATTACCTTTATTTGAGTTGAATTATTTTCTATGAAAAACTAGGGAATTCACATTGCAAGTTGGAATAATATTAATACTGTCAAATGGATAGCATTAAGTGCAAGACACTGTATCAAATGCTTTACAGATACTGAAGTTTAAAAACTTTATTCTTGTGTCCATTTTGGTGATGTAGAAATGAACAGTGCAGAAATAAAGTAAATTTCCCAAAATGGAATTGGAAATCCAAGACCAAGTTATTTCATATAGAACACACACATACACAGCATACATGTAGACAAAACAAAAATTCAGATTAAATTGAAATGGCAATACCTGTCTACTATAGAAAATTTGGCCCGGCGGTGTGGCCTAACGGCTAAAGTCCTCCCCTTGAACACACCAGGATCTCATATGGGCGCTGGTTCTAATCCCGGCAGCTCCACTTCCCATCCAGCTCCCTGCTTGTGGCCTGGGAAAGCAGTCGAGGAGGGCCCAAAGATTTGGGACCCTGCACCCGCATGGGAGACCTGGAAGAGGTTCCTGGTTCCTGGCTTCAGATCGGCGCGCACCGGCCCGTTGCAGCTCACTTGGGGAGTGAATCATCGGACGGAAGATCTTCCTCTCTGTTTCTCCTCCTCTCTCTATATCTGACTTTGTAATAAAAATAAATCTTTAAAAAAAAAGAAAATTTGGAAAATATAAAAATATATAAACTAATGATCATCTATAACTTTTCAGGCAAAGCTCACTAAGCATAATTAAGATTATATAAGTATGATATTTAAATTCTAATTGTCCTTGCTTTCACTGTGCAAAAAATCTAGATTTCAGATTGTCTTCAGTGATTTCTGGGATATCTTACATGTGTTTAAAACCAACTTGCAATTAGTTCTCCACTCTTCTTTGCTATAGTAAATCCTGCCATTCTGTGAGCTCTTCTAATGATCTGTGGTAAAGTTGAGAAAGTTGTTAACTGCCCATCTCTGCACAAACATTGATCTATGGCTCAATAAAGACTTACATATTCCTCCGGACTCAGAATATATTATATTTAATCAACCCGGTTTATTGCCATTTGCCTTCCTTCTTAATGTGTCCAAAACAATCCCTTCAGAAAAGTCAGGATACAAGCTATAGCAATCTTCATTTGTCACTTTCTAATTTATTTTTCTCCTGCAAAATCCCACACACACACCTCCTTTATGTTCCTTGATTTCCAAAATGTCTCCTGCATATTTATTCTGACAAAGGAAACATGTCTCCATTAATTCATACAAAATCATAGGCGAGAAAGACTTAGGCAAAGAATAACAAGTGAGGAATGGCAAAGACAATAGGGAGAATTTCATAGAGGCAGAATGAAAGTAAGGAATGGCATAGAGGAAAGACAAAAATGGGAAAGCAAGAGAAAATGAAAAGTAATGATAGTGAAAATCCAAGAGTATGCATGTGCAAAGAGAGGAGAAATGATACAGAAAGAATGACAGGTGTAAGCTTCCAGTAGACTCAAAAAAACCTTCCAAAGGCTTGTGTTCTTTAATACTGATGATATAACAATTTTTTGTCTTGTGTGGGATTGTGACTAGGGACAAAGCAATTGAAAAACAGATTTTATTTAAAACAATATAAAATACACACCTAAAGAGCCTCCAAAATTTTTTGTGGAAAAATTAATCAAATGTATGTTTATCCAGTACAAAAAAAATCATTTAAAACACACCATCATTTCATCACAGTATCGGCTTTCCTGAACTTTTGGAGGATGAGTGTATGTGTGTTTGTGTGTAGGGTTGTTGGGTCAGAATATAGTTTTCAAAGTTCTTATGGAAACATTTTTTTGCACATGTAGAATATATGCTTGTGTTCTGTAAATTGTGCCTGTCAGAAACTAGAAGGAAAGTTTCCTCCAACAAAATATCTCCAATATCTTTTGGCGGGGGCAGAGGGGGACAGAAGCAGAGGATGAAGATTTACCAATAAAGCATTGTGGAAAATAAACCAACTTGTATGATAGCATAGAGAAGAATACGATTACAGTAGAAAAAATCCATTGATTGATATTTGTGTTACAGAAACTTTGATTTATTGTGTTTGTAATAAAAAGTTGAAAATTTTAGGAATATATATTAGCAAAACCCTAAAATGCATGCTATTGCTAGGTCGTTGAATGAGTGTGATTTCTTGTTTCTTTTGTGATATTATATACCTGAACGAGACTATAGATGCACTCAACATGACCCAAGAAGGTAAATGGAAAATGAAGAGCTAATAATAAGCCTTAGGCTTTGAATTTAGAAAATTATCAGAAAATAGTAGAAATGTATTAACTTTAAGAAACTGAGGGACAATAAAGTTGGAGGGGTAGAAAAATCACTGAATTATATTTGAAATTCCTTTTAGATTTCTAGGTAGAGCTAAAAAGTAGGGTGTTGAATACATGTTTGAAGTCTTAAGCAAAGGTCAACTCTATAAATACATGTTTGTGAGTCATTGTTTTGTAGTTACTATACAACATCATTGTATGTATGCAGCTACTTAGAGAGAATGGATGAAAAATAGACAGAGCCCTATAGCACTCCAACATGCATAGTGGAGGAAAGTATGAAGTCACAAGTCCAGCAAGGCATTTGAAAAGAAACCATGATCAGTTGTGTATCAGATTAGTACAAAGGGTCAAGTGAGAGATACATTAAAAGCAATACCCCTATTTAGCTCTGTGAAGCTCGTGGCTTATAACACAGGCTGTCTCAATGGACTTTACTAAAAGCATACTCAAGATACACTGTTGAGAAAATATTTTGTCATTTAGTTTTCCATTATGGTCAATCTGTATTACATCATCATTTGTTTAAGAAATACTTTGCAATATGTATCTACTTCATATCCATTTTTTGTGGCTACAAATAAATATTCCCAGTCTACTCATGCATGTAGGATTATGTCTAGGATCACTTCCTTAAAATAAATTCATAATCGAACTATTCTTGAGTTAAGACAATGACACTGGAAAAGTTCTTAGTATTTATTTCTCACTTCCTCTTTCTTACTACAGATTAATTTGTAGTATATTCTAATTATTGTCCTAAAGATAAAATATAGATGAAATAAATAATATTAATCTTTAATGTAAAGTTGAAGGGAAGATCTCTAACATGTAACATAATTAGTTTCTCAACACACTGAGGTCATAACTCCTATTGAAGTTATTTATCTTAGTATACACTGGAATAGAACCAGGTTTGTTCAGTTTCACAGAAAAACAATCATTTAAACCCATCAGCTTATAATACATTGAGTCCATATTTGGTACATACATTGTTGAATGAGGGCAAATTCCAAGCATATTCTATATGTTCTAAATTACTGAGTTCTGGGTAAACATACAATTAAAGCTACTCAAATATTATTATGGCTAGAAAAGCAGTTTGTATGTATTGCAATCTGTGAAAAATTTTCACCTTCTCAATTTAAACTTTCTAGAACAATAAAAAACCAGTTATTGAAGTATCTGCAGAGCTTAACACATTGACTGGCATTTATTGAACCCTCAGGAAATATCTGTGGAGTGAGTTAAAGCTAAAATTAGGAGTGAGTCACATATATGAACATTACTTTCTCTTCTGTGGATGAAGAGCCTATTTTGTGAGGAGCCCAAGAGTCAATAGCAGCATGTTACTTTTTAATTTTTGGTGAATTTAAAAATAAATTTTTGAAGTCTGATTTAGGCTATGGTTTGGCTTCTCTGCTTTAAAATGTAGCACTTAATTTTCCAAATTAAACCTAAATAAGCAGTTTTTCTCCAAAAAAGTCAAATATTCTCTAAACACCAAATTAAACACCATGGTTTATTTTTAATTCATGGTAATATAAAAACATGCCTTCCCTGTAATATCACAATTTTTATCTCTCCTATTACAAATGTTCACCCAACATGAGCATATTTTTCGGTTGGTCAAAATCAACACCTCTATTAAACACTATTTTCCTCCAGTCAATGTTTTTCTCATTCAAACATTTACTTTCAGGAGTCCTAAAACTCCAGTGATCTATATATAGGCAATCTCAAGTTGAAAAAATTCACAGCTAAAACTAACATATACTCTCTGCCAATCTGTGCACCAGCTGTGGATTAAAATGTGCTGAAAAGCAGAACATTTTGTCTCCCTTCAATGATCAAATAGTCTCTTGCCACACACACAGCTCTGCACTTGACACGAATGGGGGCACATGGTAGGAGGAAGACAAGAATCTGGATAGCTCTGCTTTGAGGTGTCCAGCAAGTGCTAAAATCCATTTAATTGACAGTTGTCACCTGGTTCTACAAGCAAAATCCTATATGTGTATTAAACAGGGGCAGAGAGGATGGCAGTAAATGAGTCAGATTCTTGGAAGGAGAGTATGTTTCTGACTTTTCCAAATTACTTTCTGACTTGCTTCCTGTTTACTTTCTGGCAAACATTTGAAGTATCTGTCCAAATGAGGTTGCATTTGTAGAGGCTGTAGAAATTCCATGTGCTTTCAGAGTTCCAAGGGAAAATACGATTTATTTCAGGGACAAGCATTAACCTAAGCAATCATTTAATTACTCTTAAGTATCTTGAAAAAATGTGAGTGCCTTTTTACATTAATACAGTATTTTCCAGTTGAATTCTTCCAAAAGTGTAGCATAAAAATAACTCAGACGTTTTCATGAGCTCAAATATTGCAAATTCTTCACCTATTCATTTATTTTAAATAGCCTGAAAACTGCACAAGGATTATCTAACCAGGATGACAGACTTAAAAGAGACCAGATGCCAACCTGACTAGCATAATGGACCAAGTGAAGCAGAATGTCGCAAGCAAAATAAATCTTAGAATTGTTGAGTGCAAATTCATGCTGAATATTTTCCCAGTTCTTTCAAGAAAGGTCAGATTTTAACAGAGACTTTTGTCTAGTGGCAGAATAATTTGTTTTACTAATTTAGCTCCGTGAAGTATAAGAGCTGTCGTATTCCAACCATATGGTAAAACAGAATAGTTGCTAGTATTATTTCCATCTTAATAAGCTATAGCTTAAATTCTTTACCATAATTTTACAGAGTGCCTGTATGTTAATCAGATTGCTAAATTTGGAGTTATTATCCACTGAGAAGCAAAATGAAGATCTTACAATAAGTGAAAAAATACTGAAGAAAAAATAATCTGCAAGTGTATGTGTATCATTATAGGCAGATAATTCATCTTTATATGTTTCCTCAATGAAAATTAAAAGAAATGGGCAGTTTGAGTAACGCACTTTTTAAAAAAATATGTAGTTAAAAAGAACTGGAATGTGAAAACACAAGCAACATGAAGTACAATATTTCTTGTATTTAAATATATCTTTCATGGCTATTTGGCTAAGCAGTTATGATGTGTGATATGCCTGCATTGCACAGCAGAGAACTTGAGCTCCAGCCCTGCTCCTCCGCTGATCTAGCTTCCTATTAATGTGCTTTGTGGGGGACGGCAGGTGACAGTACACACAGGGAAAACCGCTGGAGTTCAAGGCTCCTGGCAGCAAATCAGTAGATGCAAGATTTGTAATCTTTCTTCATCCCCTTTTCTCTCACTCAAATAAAGACAACTTTATCATTTCAAAACATTTTTCTTTGTACCATCTTATTGTGGAATTTGCAACTGCTCTTTGATTTACTAAGAGACTTTTTTTTCTAATTCTTGAAAGTAAGAAAACAGAGAAGTGAATTGATTTTCAGTATTAAAACTGATTCCATCCTTACATTTTTGACTTTTTAAAATACAGAAAAACACAAATATATGCATCCCTTGAATTACAGTCAGAGAGTGAACTAAAACAGCAAGACTCTTAGCATACAGCTAATGAAGACTAGAAAGCAAATTTGATAGGTTCATTCCATTCAAATGTCACATGCGGACAGTTTCAAATAAAGACAAACAAAAGCTTACATACTTTGAATTTTAAAAAGTGATTGTATCTTTCTGTCCTCCTAAAACAAAAGAAAAATCTCAGAACTCTAAGTGTGAATTTCACCAAACCAAGTCCACACAAAGAAGTTTAAAAGCAATTCAGTATAGGTTAAGTACCACTTCATCACACATTATAATCAGCCCATTTCAATTGACCTTTTAGAAATTATCAGAGGTTTTTTTTAGAAATTGATCAGGGGTTGATGGTATTTTTTCCATCCAACCTAAATTTGCTATACTGGTTTGCAAAAGGCAAGAATCTTAAATATTCTGTGTTATATACACCATTTACACGTGCATCCTTTGAGTGAAAGAGCATGAAGTACTAATCTCAATACAATGATACAAAAAAGTCCACTGGTGTGCTTTTTTTCTTTTTCTTTTTCTTGAATTTAGCACCAAATCTCCTGTAAAATAACTAGGTACATTTTAAATTTAAACCTTAAACATTAGGAATTGTACAAAAATCAGAGGCAAACACTATTGATTCCAGAAGATTTGTTCTTAAAAGAACTGGCCAAATGTTGTGCTCAATTAGACAGTTGCCTCCATTTTCTGGAGTTACTAAAGTCCCTTTTGGTTCTCACAATGTTTTGGTCCCTTTTGGTTCTCACAATGTTTTGGTCTTGTTGAACTCCATGATGTCATTTACAAAAGGAGATGCCAGTATCATCATCGCATACACATGAACACCTTTCCCATGTCTCACCTGAATTATCAATACTTCCTGGATTCACAAAGTAAAAGAAGCCAATCAGTTGTCAGCCAGGAAACAAACTGTTGGAGTTTTATATTTTCTTTACAATATTTTACACACTTTGATCAATTGTTAAAAGTGTCATGTGATGTTCTGATCCAGGTTTACACTGCAAAAAGTTCATCTGTCTTTTCAAATGCCTATTTCTTTTTGTTGCAAACTACCTGAGAGATAAAGTGTGGCAATTAAGAATTAAGTTTTCCTCCAGGATAAAAAAATGTAGGTATACAAGAGTATTAAACGGGAAATATAGGTTACTCTCTCTTTGCCTTTCCAGCTATATGGGCAAGTGCAAGTGAAGTCTCATCCTGCATGCTGTTTTAGTCAATGCAATTTTTTAAAATAAACCAACTAAGGAGCTCTACGGTTTCTCACATTTTTAACCAAACATCATTTTCACATACATATGGTAGCTATGGGGTTAAAATGGGGCCATATAGTTTAAGAATTTCCACTATAAAATCTCTGGCACTTGAAGTGGCATAAGTCAAAGGGCATCTCTGCCTCCACTGTCCTGGTTGGACCCCTCTTTTTTGAAACCCAGGTCTGTCACATCTGCTACAACTGAAAAGAAAGGAATGGCATCACCACCACGTATTGTGAGAAACGACACAGTCTGCAGTCCCAAGGGATCCAGAAAGCTCACTTCAACGGACAAGAAACAGAAACATGGCCAAAGTTAACAGCAAGATCTATTTTGATTGATTTTGCCTCGTTTGTGTGTGTGTGTGTATGTGTGTGTGTGTATTTAATATTTACTTTTTTTGGTGAGTAATTCGTCTGAACTAAAGAAGACTTGGAAAACATAAAGATGGAACTCTGCATCACCTGAAATTTTTACCACCTGGAGATAATCAGTAATAACATTTTTGTATATTTCTTCCCAATTTGCCTTTTCTTTGCATATATCGTTACAGATAAAAATACAGAGCACTGTTCTTTGCCTCATGTGCAGCATATGGTTGTGTAACCCCTTTATCACTCAGCGGATTGCTGTGACTATTTTCTGAGTCACACAAAATCTGTAACATGACGTAAGGGACACAGGGTCAAGTATAGCGGCTGATATTCAAACCATGGATGCTGTCAATTGAGAGGAACGTTGTTCAGTTCTTACCAATCCCCTCCACTGAATGCTGGAGCCTCTGAATCTTGGCTCTTGACTTTAATAGTGATTGAACCACCACTATCAGACCTTGAGCATCACACAGTTATGCTAACCTATATTGTACCACACTTATGACATTTGACTTGGTAAAAACATGAAACATCTGTTGAATTGTCCATGACCTTTGAAGTACATCCTGGATCTCTAGCCACCTGTGCCACCAGGTCAGCTCCCACGTCCTCATTTCCTCACCCACGCCTCATCTGCTTTTTTTCCCTGCTCATTTTTGTAGGTCAAATGCCAGCATACCTTACTTACATATGCCTTCAATGATGAAAAGCATGCAGGGGGCGTAATTATAAAGGTGTACATGCATTTCTCATCTTGCCTGGTGAAGCCTACAGGGATATGTGCTTTTATGTAAGGCAGTGTCTGAGTTCAATCTCATGTAGGGGAAGGATCCTCTTCAGGCATGTGTCATATTCATTCAAAATTATTGGACACTTAAGTGTCAGTCATACTGCTTTTTCAGGAGCCTACAGATGATAAAATAAGTAATTTAAGGGTAATAATCATAAATACACAATAGTCTATCATGACAAATCATAAAACAAGAAGTTGTGTTAAACAATATTTGGAGAACCAAATGTATAGAGGAAGGTCAGAATATACTATCCTAAAATTTCCGACGAAATCGGGAGAGTTCTTTTTCCCAGAATCAAAGAATTGTGTTTATCTTCACACTATTCTCTCAAGTATGTAATACAAAGTAGCATCCCTAAGTCTTTGTCATCTCTCTCTGACACATCCCTCAACCCCATCAATGTCTATTTAATGTTCCTTCTTAGGCATATCTGCCTGTTCACCTCACTCAAAATGCCTGAACACCCCTACTGAATGAGTTGAAGGATTAACTGGATTTTCTTTCTTTTAATGCTAAACTGCATTTTTCTTTCCAGCTTGCAGCAGTTCGATACATAAATTATGCCTTTGATCCTGGCAACTCTTCAGCACTAAAAAGATGTTTTAAATAGGAAAACAGGAAATGCCACAGAGAAATGTGCCTCTTTGTTTCTTTGGGGAAAAACCTCCCGAATCAGAGGTGCTCAGCAGAGTACAATAAAATATTCCAGACAGCCAAGGTAAGCCAAACCCTAGAATGTCTTCCAGCTTTGCCTCTTGTTCACTGTGGTGACCTACAGCAAAGTTTCTGCCAATACTGAGCCTTAATTTACTCATCTATAAAATGATTTTAATGTACTCCACAATGTAATTTAAAGAGGTAAAAATAACATTTAGATACAAAAATATATATTTGAGATGTAGGATATATTAACTTTTAGATTTAATTATTCCACATCCTATATGTAAATCATGACATCACTTCGAGCCCCATAAATATGTATATTTCTAAGTCATCAAAATAAAATAAACCAATATTATAAAATGTTTTATATCCCAACACCTAGCACAGTGTCCTTACACAGCACCATATGATAAATAGCTCTTGCTCCCAGTTCTTAACAATCTTCTGATGAATGAATTATTATCTTTATTTGTCTATATGTTTTCTTTGTATTATTCCAACTGTGCTTGGGAAGGCTAAATAAGTTACCCTGAATTAGAATCAAGATGAGGTTTTAACTCCAAAACTCTGTTTTTAATTATGTTTAGAGCACCACAAGGGGATTCAGTGTAGAATATTAACCTAAAATGCTAATCCCATAAGCAGCAACTCAGGTGCAAGCCCATTTAAAGTCACACTTAGCAGATGGAACATTGAGCGGTGCCAAGATGTGACTAAACATCCAGAAGAATGGCTGAATGGAACTGGAAGCACTGACTTGCCTACAACTGCCATAACTCACGCAGGGATGGGGTTGAGGGATAGTGGGAAAGCACAGAGTACGGAAGTCGAGAGACACAGAGCACTAGGAATTGCTGAACGGAATCTGCTCTAGGGAATTCCAAAGAGTGCATAAATGCGCCAGACACCAATGCAGGAACCTCATGCAGAATGCATTTCTAAATTATTTAACTTTTTTTGAGACTTCCCTTCTTTATTTGTCTATGTATTATTTGACAGCTATTATAGAATTTCTTAGTTTTAACTTTTAATTTCATTTTTTTCTAAAGAAATCATTAATAGTCTAATGTACACTACAGAGGTGAGGAGCTGGACATTGCAGGCCCTTGTGGGCATCTGGCAGGGGTGGAGAGCACTGGGAGGGGTGGGGCAATGGAAGTGATGTATCCGTGGCAGAGGGCATGGGGAATACGGTATGCTGCTCCTTGTTCTCAGACTACATTAGTGGTAGAGTAGTCTGGACGCCACCTGCACCATTCACAGTGCTAGTGGAGAATCATCTATGGATACCACCTCAGGGAGTACTGAGTATCATTGTGTATGAAGTGACATATTTCATCTGTCCTCAGAGAGGTTCTGTACAACTTCTAAAACTTGCTGCCTGTCCATGTCTGCCTCAGAGTGTCCATAGGCTCAGGTGTTTTAAATAGAACTTGATCTGAAGCATTGTGCCACGTGTTTTTCTCTCCAGCCTTTGAAATGGCACCTGCAATCTTCTATTGGATAAAAGGATCCTGTTGTCTTTCATGTACATCTGGGTATGTTCTTTATCTTTTCTCTGGCATCAATTAAGGGGGTGGTCTGGGGTGGTTGGGCCACACACCCAAGAAATGTTCCCTGAGACTGGGGATCCTTGTCAGTCTAAGGTACTCGTGTGATTCGGGGGGCCCACTTGGTACCAGCCCTAGCTCCAGTTTTTGCACTCCTTGGTGGGTACTGAAGCATGGTCCAGAGGATCACTATTTCTGCAGGTGTGTCAGCATCAGGGCCTCTGGACTCCTATAAGGTAAAACCCCAGCCCCAGTGCTCGAATGTGTCAGTGTGTGCAATGGTGTGATCAACCCACCCCAGCCCTGACTCCCATGTGCATTGTTTGGTACAGTGGCCCAGCTGGGGCACCCCCTTGATCTCTACTATGTTGTTCCTCAGACCTGGTTCTCGTGTGTATCAACAGGTGCCATGGTCCAACTCAGCCCAACCCTAGACCTGACTCACACTCACTGGGAGGGGCCCAGGCCTGGTCAAGATGACTCGGGAACTACCAGGCTAGGCCTCAGATCCAGCCATGGGTGTTACACTCTGGCCCAGGCTGCCTCCAAATCTGACTCTTAAGTATGCCAGGGGTACAAAAACATCTTATTCCTTAAAACAGACAGAAAATTTTATTTGAAAAGATTTGTCCAGAGATGGCCGTGCCTTACCTACCAACCTGAATTAAACATAAATCAGAAAACTTTTCTTAGGTGGAAAAAATGGCACTGGAAGAAAATCACAGGGCTGAAGCCATAAGAGGTCCAGACAGGAGTGAGACCAAATCCTAGCATTTGGTGGTACCAACAGAAGAGCTTGAGCAGAAGAATTGAGAGATAAGATCCATAGCTCCCTGACAAAGGCTCTCGCAGCTCTGGTCATAAGTTCATTGCTTGCAAATGTGCTGAGGGAGCAGCAAAAAGGCTCAGTAGTCATGTCTATATCAATTACTTCCCTGAGAGTTTTCATTTAAAAATCCATCAAACGGAAGGACAGAGGCATTCATTTTATTTTCTCATTTACTCAAAATTATTTTAGGAGGAGCAGAAGATTGAGGCCATTTCAGAAGATATTGCTAATAATATTCAGGGATGATACAAAAAAATGAAAGGAATGAGGCCTAAAGCACATCACTGCTGGTTCAGCCTAGGTGTAGACATTAACACATGAAATTTCAAACAGGGACCCGGACTCTACAGTTACCACTCATCTGGTTCTAAATGGGAGAAAAGATTTTTAGAAAGGCCTTTTGGCCTTTGACACTATAAAACTCCACTGACTGAAAGCGAATTTTCTGTGACATAACAAATTGGACATTCAAGCTTAAGAAAAGAATATGTGGGTAGAGAAAATGGTAGAGCATCCAGCATAGCATTGTCTATATGGACAGTCATGATGCATTTAAATAGAAAAGTGACAGACTTTTGACTATTGTGGAAGGACTATATTACTGTAATAATATTGGGGAAACAGCGGGAGGAGGGATGGAAGGGAAAGGTTGAGAGAAATCATTGAGCCTATAGAATCAAATCATGAAAAAAGCAATTGCATAAAAGAAAAAAATATGTACCTCTATGCTGCTGCTCAACGTTTAGATTAGAATTTCTCAGTCATAGATATCTTTTGTATTGAAAATTTGTATTTATAACAGAATTGTAGTAGAAAATCTGTGAGTACAGGAAATTGGAAAACTCTGAACTGACCCTGTATGGTGTGTCCAAAGTAATCAACTGACATTAGCAACTAAAGCAAAGAACCAGCCACAGACCATAGTAATGTTTACGGACAAGCCAAAATCACACATCTATGTGTCCTGGGGTAGAGTTGGGGAAACAGCAGAGAAACTAAGTGTTTCTACCATGGTTAGCAAGACAAAAAAGCCCAGGATGAAAATATCAAGAATTCTTTCTGGATGTTAAATCACCTTTGATGATGACAATGTTTTCCACTCGTATTGTTGCTCTTCCAAAACTCTCTTGCTTGAACACTTTCTTTTTTTTTTCTTAATTTTACTTTTCATGAAACAGTCCCATAGTCTCAGGGATAGTCCCTTGCATCCGCCCCTCCCCGACCCCACCAAGTGCTTACTGCTTCTCCCTGGTGAATGATCATCCAAAGTCTTTTTTACAAGGACTAACTCAGGAGAACTGTCATGAACTTATCCCTGATTTTTCACATATTTTTAATTAATCTATTTTTTAAATTGGAAAGTCAAATATACAGAGAGGAGGAGAGACCAAGAGGAAGATCTTCATCCATTGATTCACTCCCCATGTGACCACTAGAGGCGAAGCTGAGCCAAAGCCAGGAGCCAGGACACTCTTCTGGGTCTCCCACATGGGTGCAGGGTCCCAAGGCCCATCCTTTACTCTTTTCCCAGGCCACAAGCAGGGAGCTGGATGGAAGCAGGGTCGGGGGGATTAAAACTGGCCCCTATGGGATCCTGGCACATGTCAGGACTTTAGCCACTAGGCTAACACTAGGCCCGGTTTTTCACAATTTTTTCAAATATTTTTTCTTGATCTTTTTCACATAGCTCAACCATTCTGTGACATTTTGGCTCATATATATATGTTTATATATGAGAGAATATACATATATGATATATGTGAGGATATATAAATATGTGAAATCGTATAGTATATTATCATATATCATATCATATATTATATTCCATATATTACATATTATATCATATATCATATATTGTATATAAGTTATATATAAATATAAAATATATTTTAAAGATACATGTATCTTTTTGTTAAGGGTTCTTCTAGATTTCGATTTTTCCCATCTCAATTCTAGAGTGAACCATTTCTTCAAAAGAGTTGGTTCCTTTTACTGTAGAATAATATTTAGAAGTCATTGGGTGGCCCGGCGAGATAGTGTAGTGGTTAAAGTCCTCCCCTTGCACGCACCGGGGTTCCATATGGGCGCTGGTTCTAATCCCAGCAGCCCTGCTTCCCATCCAGCTCCCTGCTTGTGGCCTGGGAGAGCAGTCGAGGATGGTCCTTGGGTCTTGGGACCCTGCACCCGTGTGGGAAACCTGGAAGAGGCTCCGGGCTCCTCGTTTTGGATTGGCTCAGCTCCATCCGTTGTGGCCGCTTGGGGAGTGAACCATCGGATGGAAGATCTTCCTCTCTGTCTCTCCTCTCTGTATATCCACCATTCCAATAAAAATAAATAAATCAAAAAAAAAGTCATTGAGGGCAGCTTGTGGTCCCCACACCACTTACCAGAGCACTAATTTCAGTCTGGCTGCTCTGCCAAAAGCAGCTGCCTCTCTATGAGCCTATGGAAGCAATTGATGATGGTCTTTGCCACATATTAGAGACCTAGATGGAGTTCCAGGCTCCTGGCTTATGCCTGGCCCAGCCCACACCTTGGTGATAATTTTAGCATTTCAGGATTGAACCACCAAAAGAAAGGTCCCTCTCTTTCTTTCTACACACACACACACACACACACACACACACCTTTTCAAATAAAACTAAATAACTGGGTCTGGCGCGATAGCGTAGTGGTTAGTCCTCGCCTTGCACATGCCAGGATCGCATATGGGTGCCAGTTCTAAACCCAGCAGCCCTTCTTCCCATCCAGCTCCCTGCTTGTGGCTTGGGAAAACAGTCGAGGACAGCCTGAAGCCTTGGGACCCTACACCCGCGTGGGAGACCCGGAAGAGTTCCTGGTTCCCACCTTCGGATCAGTGCAGTACCAGCTGTTGCGGTCACTTGGGAGTGAACCATTGGACGGAAGATCTTCCTCTCTGTCTCTCCTCTTCTCTGTATATCTGCCTTTCCTTAAAAATAAATAAACTTTTAATAAATTAATAACTAAGTACATCATTAAAAATAAATTTGCTTTTTCCATAGCCAGTTTCTTCACAGGATTGTATGTTTTGCTGTGAGTTTCCAAAGCTATTTGTAAATCCTGGATAGAGAAATCAGTGGAAATAGGGATCTTGGGGAAGGTTGTAGGAAAATCCCAGAGTCTATGGAACTATATCATAAAATACATTAAAATTAAAGGAAAATAAAGTTTTCAATGGAAACAAGCATCACTGTGAAACATGATACATTTTTCTAGTGTAGTGTCTGACACCCCTAGAGGGTCGAAAGCTGCCTGGGGCCTGATAATATAAAGATCTGAATAGTAATCATACACAATCTCTCTCTCTCTCTCTCTCTCTCATGCACACACACACACACACACACACACACAGAGTGCTAAGAATATTTATTTCATTTTGTAAAAGAGTGGTGTAAATCACATTTAAAGCAACTTGAGTATTTACCATCCAACTTTTTTTATAGAGTGGATTTGACAACTTTGTTCTGGGTACCTAACTGCTCTGCCAACTTGACTAATACATTCACAGAAAGGCAATGACATGAAATAAAACAAGTTTCTGAGCTATTTTAAGCCCCAAAGACTATAAATAGGTTAGGAGTAATCATTAACATGGCTACTGTATCAAAACAAAGAAAATGAATCACTTAAAAAGCCATCAGTGAGAACAGGATCATTCTGAAGGCAAAATCTAAGTTACCCTACTCTTATTAAGCATGCCAAGCTCCATTTGCCTCTGATTTGCATGACTATTAGCACAAGTCTGGCCTCCAATATTATTTGCTTCAATCAATATTGTTTTATGTAAACTCTTGTTGCTTGATTATATGAATGTGAGCACCACAGAGTTAATTAAGTATAATTTTAAATTCAACATTGTCTATTCTTCACTAAAGTGTGACTGATTGTAAGAATTCTATCATAAAAACAGTAAATTTTTAGTTATATACTGAATTTACATCAAGTGTAAACAGAAATAGAGGCTCACTTTTGGAGTAATACAGCATCCACTTAATAAAATTTATGCATATTTAGTTTGCTGCCTTGCATTGAACCATAGGACTGGTTTCTGGATAAATATAAGAAAGGTACATTCAGGTTCACGAAAAGCTGGACAGTATAGAAATCAATCCTAAGCCTGGCTAACCAAAATGAGCCTGACACAATTTCTTCACCAACACCAGAGAGAGAGAAGAGCTATGCTAGCTGGGAGTTTTTTATCAGTTTAAGTTCAATGATTGTTTTGTACATTTTCCATTTCTCTGCCATAAACCCTTTTTGAAGAGTAAATCCTTCTTTTTTGAAGAAAAGCTTTTAAATATCTATAATCTGGGGCCTGGCGGCGTGGCCTAGCAGCTAAAGCCCTCCCCTTGAACATGCCGGGATCCCATATGGGTGCCGGTTC
Organism: Ochotona princeps; assembly: GCF_030435755.1. NCBI lineage: Eukaryota > Metazoa > Chordata > Mammalia > Lagomorpha > Ochotonidae > Ochotona > Ochotona princeps. The sequence goes on from NC_080836.1 coordinate 30,638,075, forward strand.
TAATCCCGGAAGCTCCACTTCCCATCCAGCTCCCTGCTTGTGGCCTGGGAAGTCAGTTGAGCACGGCCCAATGCATTGGGACCCTGCACCCACGTGGGAGACCCGGAAGAGGTTCCTGGTTTCTGGCATCGGATTGGCGTGCATCGGCCCGTTGTGGCTCACTTGGGGCGTGAATCATCGGACGGAAGATCTTCCTCTCTGTCTCTCCTCCTCTGTGTATATCTGGCTGTAATAAAATGAATAAATCTTTAAAAAAATATCTATAATCTGGTGTCTTCAGTTTTTTGTTGTTGTTGTTTTGTTTTGTTTTTATTTTCTTTTTTCAACCAAGTAGTGCCCTTGACAGTTGAAGGTATACAAAAGAAAAATAACATGAGAGGGGGAAAGAAGTGACAAAACAGAAACAATTTTCACAGTGCCATGAATTCATATTTTGGTATTAGTTTATAGTCACAATTAACAGCCTGGGATGAAGTGTGAGCCCCATTGCAATGCTCATACTAATTGTCTGGCATAATTCAGAATTGATCAGTCTCTAGGGTGTTTCTGGAGCCAGGCTACTGGAGGCTATCTTTGGAATCTCACACACTGAGAAGTTGAGGATTCCTATGGCTGCCCACCACACGGTGAGCTGGGATTGCTTGATTCAGTAAACTAGATAGCTAGGAAACCAGAACAGACCAAAACAGAGCTATCGTCAACCCATGAAACCAACTGGTGTTTCACATATACCAAAATTGGAATTTTATCTTTTTCGCTCATCTACAATATACATTCTCCCTTACAGGAAGCTCTATTTGTGGTTTTCTTATTTTTTTCTGGCTCCAAAAGGAAGTTATGAAGCTGCTGATGACTTGAAATAGATCCTAGAGTGTAAAGAGAGAAAATTAACAAAAAAAATGTAATACCTCACTCAACTGCCTTGTCTGCGTAATAACATTGAGCATGACTGTCACTCTGAAGACATATTAGCTCATTTAGGTAATTAGTGTGAGCAGCATGTTTCCCTACTTATTCCATTCAATTATAGGGTTCTCACTTTGTCATTACTGGAGTGTCTTAATGTGACTTGTAATTAGTGTAATTACAATCCAATGTTAATTATATCTGCCACTTAGACATAATTTTATATAGTAATGGTCTCTAATCTCAATAACCTTATTATGTTGTTTATTCAAACAGGAATTAAGTCTTCTTTCATGCGTCAAATATGGAGATTACAAAAAAGTACTGCTTGTGTCATTTTGATAGTTACGACAAAGGAACCTCTGAAATAGCAAAATCATATTTGAGACAATGTCTGCATGTGCAAACAATTACAGCAGTTCCTCCCTGTTTCCCAAAATATGCACATGCCGCTCTAAATAACTGCATGCAGAGGCAGCCTGAGTCTTGACTTCCGTTTGGATTCTGAGAAAAAATTAATGTGAATACCTCTGGAAGAAGCCTATTACTACGTTTCAGTCTATTAGTAACACCAAATACACTCATTGCTGACTATTTAATGGAAGATTGCACTGAGTAACTAACCATCACAACCAATGGAATAGTATCACCTAACATTTGAAGCACATTATCTTTTAAAGAATCTTAAATATATTATTTCAGTTAATTCTGCTAACAACTTCATGGGAGTAGCTACAGCAGCTATTGGATCATTGAAACAGAGTATAAAAACTGAGGACATTGATCATGTTAAGTTAGCAAAGCAGAGTGCTGGGTCAAATGACAATTTAGCAGAGCCATTAGCAGCAATGGCACCATGGTATGGTGCCTCGAGTTGGAGTCATAGTTCTTCCATTTAGAAGATCTGCACCTTTGAGGAAACTATGTTCATTCTCTACCATCTGTATAAGGGGAATAAAAGTAGTGTCTGCTCCGTAGCATGATTACAAGGATTAAATAAGCTGCAAATACATACAACGGTTCTTATCACAACCTGAACACTATACAATTTCATACTGTTAATATTGTTCCCCTCAATCACACGTTCCCTACGTTTTCCCCATAAATCAGATTTTTAGCTTTCCTTGTTCTAACTGCTAATCAAAGTTACATTGTATGTTTTTATGTGCATACAATATATTCATTTAGAAATAGTTAGCCCTGATCAAACACCATTCAATAAAGAAAACACACAAACACATAAAATCACTCAGCAAATTCAGTTGTTATGAGAATGCAACACCAGGAAATTCTTTTTGAAAAGATTCAGTTGTTTAACTACTCAATACAAGAGCCAACACTTTTTCTTGCAGAGTGGGACGTCTTGTTACTATCACGCTTTAGGAATTTTCAAAAACTTAACACAGCCAGAGAAAATAGCTACTGCAAAATATTCTTTATACCAAGACTTGCAAAATGTTGGTTGTTATTTATTTACCAGATCTCAGTATCCTTATTTTTAATAGAAATACTAAAACCATTAAACATATTATATCTTTCCTATTAAACTCTCTCATTTGCTTTAAGTTCAGATTCCTTTCCTAATTTTCCAGGAAAAAAAAAATGTTTGCAAATCAGGTTTTAAAATGATTTAATATTGTGGATGGCAAATAACCACATGAGTGCCAGGTTGAGTCCTTAAGGCTCCATATCTGACACAGCTGCCTGTTTGTGGTTTGGTATTGCACCAGACGAGGACCCAAGTACCTGGGACCAAGCACCAATGTGAGACCTAGAAGAAGCTCCTGGATCATTTAGCTTCAGCTATGGCCATTGTGATCATTTGCCAGGGGGCGGAGGGGGAGGGAGAACTCAGCCAGAGGATAAAAAGATCTCTTCCTCCTTTTTCTTTCTCTGCAAGTCTACCTCTCCAATTAAAAAATAAAAAGTTTTTATAAAATTTCTTGACTTCTTTTTACATATCTTACCTTCTCTAATGGAGCTCTGAAGAACAAGCTCATAATCCATCCATTAATAAGCAAACAGGCGGCTTTTGCTGTTAACAACACCCACAATATCAACAATGAGTACATGCATTCCTGGTGACATTGTTTCCATCACTTTCGAACCTCTCAGGGAGGGAAAATCTTCATTCTTGGGAGGAACTTGTAGCTTGGGGAAAAGCTGGGCTTGGAGGTTAAAGAAGTGTAAACATCACCAAGTTGAGAAAGCTTTGTGATGTGTACAACCAGAGGACATTTATTATTAACCAACAGCGCTTCTCACTTTCTGTTTTATTTATAATTATTTGCACATGAGGTTGGGACAATTTTGCTGAGCAGACAAATGAAAATGCTGGCAGATTCCTCCATGTCAGTTCTTGTAACTGTAATGATTCTGGTTTAGACACAAACCTACAGTTAAACGTGAGAGAATTCTCAGTCCCAGACTCAACCTTTGCAAGGAAGCACCAGGCGTCAAGGCCCTTGGATGCCCAACTCTTCACAGCCGTACTGGCATTAAGAACTCAACAGTGAATGATGAATGACACAGATGTGTGGACTTGGAGGTCATCCTGTGAAGTGCAATAAGCCCAAAACAGAAAGACCTGTATCATTCTTATGTATATGCAGAGCCTGTAAGAATTAAGGTAATCTCATAAAAGTTAAATGTATATTGATGGTTGCCAGAACCTGGGCACTCTACTGTACAGTGCGGTGGCTATAGATTACCCTGGTATACTCTATATGTCTGTATAAAAAAAGAAAGAAAAGAAAATTGTGTCTGTGTGCTTCTTGGGCCAGCAGCCCGGGGGCTACCAGCCCGGCATTCCCAGTCCACCCTCAGGGTTTGAGCGTTGTGTACTGCAGGTCGGGACAAGCAGATGAATAATTTCTCTCTCTGTACCTCTTTCTCTCTGTAAATCTGCATTTCAAATAAACATAAATAAATATCGAAAAAAAAAAGAAATTTTTTTTTTATTTTGTGAATAAGAAAATTTAGACTAGGGCCTGGCATGAAAATCTAATGGCTAAAGTCCTTACCTTGCAAGCACCAGGATCCCATATGGTTGCCAGTTCTAATCCCAACTGCTCCACTTCCAATCCATTCCCTTCTTGTGGTCTGGGAAAACAGTCAAGGATGGCCCAAGCCTGAGACCTTTCACCCATGTGGGAGACCCGCAAGAGGCTCCTGGTTACTGGCTTCAGATGGGCTCATCTCCAGCTGTTGTGGCCACTTGAGGAGTAAATTATCAGATGGAAGAACTGGAAATTTTCATATGGGATCCCTGCAAGTGCAAGGCAAGGACTTTAGCCACTAGGCTACTGCACTTTACCCAGAAATAGATTTTCTGAACACTCTTGCAATGAAGCTGACAACGTTTCAGTACTATCAAGACCATTCAAGTAACATCCTACAGCGGGATCTCTAAGGTGACATCAAATGGTCAACTCCTTCCCCAGGTTAATGTAGTTTGACACTGCGCAGTGGTCCCCCGTTGTCTCCCTCCCCTGTGGATATTGGAAAAAAAAGAAAAAAAGAAAAGAACTAAAACATTCATCTCACCTACCTTTCTCTACTCCTCAACTGCCCCATCTTAATAAGAGGCCCACATGGGTAGACATCCCTTTCAACTAAGTAATCAGTATAATAATCTCTATTGCTATTTGTTAATTTATCCAAGAGACTATTTTGGGCTGGTGACATTGGAACAGGGACAGTTAATGGGATGAAGCCTACAAGAATAATTTCAAAGACAAAGAACTGGTGTTCCAATTAACCTGCTGTGCTCAAGAATTTCTGAAGCTTTCCGTTTTCAAAATGATCTGTTTCCAGGTATAATGTGGAGCTGCGGAGAGAGAGGGTATTTCTGGAGCCTTCTGATGTCTCACTGCTTTATCAGTTGCATCTTTTTTCAATTACAAATTGCCCACAAAACATGAATTCTGTTTCTTTCAGGCCCAAGAATAATATGGCATTGCTAGAATCAATTAAGCATCCTGCATTTCTCTTGACCCATGCCGAGAATCTACTCTTTGGTGGTTCAAGGCACAATAACGTGTATATAAGATTTCACAATCTTTTCTATAGTTTAAATAATATTGGGATAAATACCAGAGATATCCAAGAAGGAGAAATAAATGATTTCTTAAAATTAGCGTAGTAAGGACTCAGCGCAATAGCCTAGCAACCAAAATCCTCACCTCACACACACCGTGATCACATATGTTGTACCAGTTCTAATCATGGCGGCCACGCTTCGCATCCAGCTCCCTGCTTGTGGCCTGGGAAAGCAGTCAAGGACAGCCCAAGGCTTTGGGACCCTGCACCCACGTGGGAGACCCAGAAGATGTTACTGGTTCCCGGTTTCAGATCTGCGCAGCATCTGCTGTTGTGGTCACTTGGGGAGTGAATCATTGGACGGAGGACCTTCCTCTCTGTCTCTCTTCCTCTCTGTATCTCTGACTTTCCAGCAAAAATAAAATTAATCTTTAAAAATCTTAGCTTAGTAATAGCTAGGAGATAAACACTCATCTCAACGATTGTGATTTTCTAGTGAAATTTGCAGGTGGGCTGCAGCAAATACACATGTAAGACTGCTTGTAGACAGGGTTGGCATCGTTGCGCAAACATAGCTTATTAGAGCTCCTATTCTGGTGCTGGCTCTGTGGGTCCACTCCCCATCCCTGCTATTGCATCTGAAAAGGCAGCATTAGATGTCCAAGTACTTAGGCCCCTGCTTCCTAAACAGTAGATCCAGATGAAGTTGCTGGTTCCCAGCATCAACCTGACTCAATCCCAGTCATCATCACCAGGCAAGGAATAAACCAATGGCTGAAAGATCCTTTCTTCTGTCTCTCTCACATCACTCTGCTTTCCAAACAAATAAAATAATTTTTAAAGAAAAATCCATGCAGACTTATAAGTGCAGGAAGATGTGGATTGACTAGCCATTTTATCACACTGTCACTTCCTGTTGTAGTCAGTGGCACAAATGATAGTTTCATTTTCACAGCAATCTAGTAAGTATATGTCACTTTCTCATCCTGGAAAGTGAAAAGGCAGCAAAAAATATTCCAAGATACCATACCAAAGAAATTCTAATCACTTAAAAAAGAAAATGTTGTTAAGGGTGATGACAGCTTGGTGTCCTAAGTGCACATTGCTAAAGTATGTAACAGACATTATTCATTATATTCCTCTCAAAAATTAGGAGGTAAATTATCTTCTCGTTAGCCTTATTTTCATACAGAAAGAGCAGGAATCAGATCATTTATGTAAAGTAGAAAAATCACAAACCTAGAAGTGTTGAAACTAAGATTAAAATTCAGGGGTTTCCAACTCACATGCTGAATAACAACAAAGAATTACCTCTGCTGGAAAAAAGATATACACATCTATATTATGAACCACCTCTGAGCGACGAAAAGTAACTGAATTTTTAAATTCAAGAAACAAAACTCACTTTGTTGTTACGGTGAATACAACATTTTGTTCAAAGCATTATTTATTTACTTCATTGGTTAAATTCAGGTCTTAAGACTTGTACAAATGAAAAATGTTGTAACCACTTAGATTTTCCAATAATTTTATATCAGCGATTTTCAAACTCAAAATCTTAAGAGGGTAATACGCATTCAGCTTAACAATGGAATGATCAATCCCATGTCAGAGAGCTACTTTGAGCCCTGGCTACACTCTCAGTTCCAACTTCCTGCTTGTGTGCAGTCTAGGAGGCAGCATCAGAGTGTGGCTCAAATACTTGCATACCTGCAACCCAGATAAGACACCCATTTTGAGTTCCTGACTCCTAACTTTGCCCAAGTTTGACCCAAAATATATGTATGGTGTATAAATGTAGATGTAGAATAGTCTTTAGTGGAACAGAACAATGCCCCAAAATAAATAAATATATGGAGAATTAATTAGATGGGTGAATATTCATATATACAACTTAGAAAGAAATAATCCAACTTTAAATGATAAATTTGATACCTTAATTAAATTCACTGATACAAACTTGAAATTCATTTGATTCCTTTCAACATCATGTGAGAATTTCTACATTTTACATGAAACTGTTATTTCTTTTAGTATCAACTGATGTTATTTGAATAGTTGGGTTACATCTTTTGATTTCTGTCTTAATCAACTGCATTAGAATTGACAAGTATTATTTAAACTCAAAGTGAGAAATTAGCTTTAAAAAAATTCCATAGGATTCTGTCTCTTTTCTATTTGCTATTGTCTCTAATTTGTTCCTCAACACTTTTTTTCTTGTGTTCTGGTTTAACCCACAGGCCTTCTACTTCCTAAAATGTGCCTGCTGCCCATTTAATCCCTACTTCAGCTTATTTCTCTAGTTTCAAACTTACCTCAGCACTTGCAGAAATACCTTCCACATTTCAGTTTAGATGGTTTGCCCCGTATGTTTCTAAAAATCCCTCAACATTCTTTTTCCTTGTAACATTGACCACTTTTTATTTCTTACTATTTGTTTAGCAATGTACTTCTCTGACAGGAGATACTACAATTTTCCCTTTTCTTACAATGTTGAGTGCATCTTGCTAAATGAAGTTTTGAACATACGTATGGGTAAATGGGTGAATTAATTGAGAGATGTATAGATGATACCTTTATGATGTTTATGATTTAGGTAAGATTCTATGTATAGCTATATATGAACTAAATTGAAATATACCCAAAATTATGAAATAATGACATAAACTAGTTAAATTGATCAAACATAAATATTCAAGAAACTAAGTGTCTTGAAATAAGTCTAAGAAAAGAAACCCTGTATAGCCGGAAAAATGATTAGAATGAGACTGGCGCTGTTGCATAGCAGGTAAAAGCCACCAGCCACAGCACCGGCATCACAACAGATGGGCACCTACTGAAGTCCCAGCTGTTCCACTTCCAACTCAGATCCCTGTTAATCTTGGGAAAGCAATGACATGCAGCCAAACTCCTTAGGCATGTGCGCACACATGGGAGACAGGGAAGAGGTTCCTAGTTTCTAGCTTTGGATCATCCAAGTAAACCCAGTGCTGCCATTGTGGGTAGTGATGGAAGATAACCAATTCTGTCTTCCTGTCTCTGCCTATGCAACTATGACTCGCAAGTAAATAAATAAATAAATAAATAAATAAATAAATAAATAGGACATAAACATGGAAATACACTAAAAACACAATGACCTTTCTCAAATCTATAAAATAGATCAGGAAAGAATTAATTTATCTGAAAAAGATGGCACCCAAGTGTTTCAGTAAGGAAATGTGAGTGGATTGTAAAGGTAGACAACTGCATTCATCTAGAACTTATAGAAGTTATTGTTTAGTACAACCACATTTATTTCATTGAACCAAACAGTATTTAATTGTTAATTTTATTTTCCAGAACATACAGCACAAGAACTTGAGCTCTGAAAATGGGTCTGTATTAATCTTTGCAAAGAAAGGAACATTTACCAATTATTTAATCAATAACACTTTCATGCATTAATTTCATTTGATTTTAGACAGTATAAATTAATTGCCTAAACTTCATCAACTTTAGCTCTATTAAGCAAATTTGTTTCTGGCCTATAGAATTGATAGTCAAGAACTAGCTCTTGCTTTTTTTAAGTAAGTTATAGTACAAAAAGAAATGTATTTTTGAACCCTAAATAAATAAACAAACATTAAATGTATTCTTTTTTATACTACAATTACGGTGGCAGGCATAGAAAGAAACCTAACTAAAGACACTGATTATTGGACCCGGCACAATGGTTCAATGACTAAATCCTCACCTTGAAATGCCAGGATTCCATATGGACACCAGTTCGTGTCCTGACTGCTCCACTTCCCATTCAGTTCCCTACTTGTGGCCTGGGAAAGCAGTAGAAGCTAGCTCAATGCTTTGGATCCTGCACTTGCATGGGAGACTCAGAAGAAATCTCTGACTCCTGGCTTTGAATCAGCTCAGCTTCAGCCATTACAGTCACTTGGGGAGTGAACCAGCAGACAGATGATCTTTCTGTCTCTCCCTCTTTCTGTAAATTTGCCTTTCCAAATAAATCTTTAAGAGAGCTAATTTTTTTTATCTTGAAAGTGTATAATCCTGAACACAGGACATAAGCAGATCATTTATATTTAAAATAAGGAATAGTAAAAGAGGTATATCTTGAACTCTTAGAGAATGAAGAGGAACCTAACCAAGTTGATTTGGACATGAGGAATGCTTCCTAAGGAAAAGGACAAACTGTGTGAACCCTAACATGAGACCATTACAGTGATACTCAGTGAGGCAAAGTGAAACACTCTTCAGCATGTAGCAAGATAGACAATCACTTCAAAGAACTAGAAAGAATGAAAAATAGCCAAAGAGAAGATTCAGAGTTAAGAAATACAAAATCATAAATAATTTTTAAAAATCTGTCAACTGCCATGAGTTGAATGCATTCCATAAAAAGTTTATGTTGGAAACTTCACGCTCAACTACAGCGTTAAGAAGAAGATACTTGCGAAGCTTTTTTTTCAGGTCATGAATGGATAAATGCTAGTTGTAAAAGTGTTTGAAGCTGTGAGTCTGATTTCCTATTCTCCCGTGAATGCGTTTTCTAACCCTTCCACTTTCTGCTACGCAATGGACAAGCACAAAGGTCCTTGTGAGATGCAGTTCCCTTGTATTGGATTTCCCATCCTCCACAATTGCATGAAAAAAATTTCTGTTCTTCATAAATTATCCAATCTCTGGTATTCTGCTGTGGCAACACTGAACAGATTGGCAATAACAAATTGATAATAATAGAAAAGACGTATCAATTGATATTTGTCCTCAAAACTAAGCAAAAAAAATTTTAAGTGAAGAGAAGCTAGAATTTTGTGTTATAAAATCAATAACATGAATTATAGATAGTTGATGCCTTCAATGTTATAAGGAAGAAAATGAAGCAGAAAAATACTTTTTAAAAAAGGCAACATATTACCCAATTTTTACTTTTAAATAGTGAAATATACACATCCTAAACCCAAACTGAATAAGTGTGAACAAAATCTTCTAGGTATTGACCAGTACAATTTCTGAAATCCAGTAATAAAATATAAGTAACAGGAGGAAAAATAATTGATGTAACTGGTAACTTCTTCAGAGAGAAAAAGCATAATTGAGGTAAAGACAAAATATTTCTTTAAACTGACATCATTAACCTCAAGTGAGACTTTATTCACAGAAAATTTTCATGGCATAGTGGGAGTTAATAAGCTAGGTTACACTGAATCAAACATAGTGTTGCTTCTAAAATGATGTACACAACAGTAATGGAAAGCATAATTATGTAAACACCATAATAGAGGTTAAAACAAGTGAGGAAAATCTAAAAAATAGATTCAGGAAGGGATCCTAATTAAAACATTCACTTCTAACAGTATTTTGTGTACTATCTTCATCAGGCAATATTGTTCAACTACAATAGCCACAACTGTCACATAAATGTGACTTCCATTAACTCAAGACTTTAACCAAGAAATTAATAATAATCTTACTAGTCAGCTTCTGGAAATCGATGGCTTGAACAAAATGATTCCATGGGATGTTACCAAAGCAACTCCATTGGAAAAAGCAGATACAATCATGTTTATACATTCAGTTATGTCACAAAGATGTAGCCAACTAGAAATAACTCTAATTCTCTCTCTCTCTCTCTCTCTCTCTCTCTCTCTCTCTCTCTCTCAAGATTTACTTTTCCTGGAAAGGCAGATACGCAGAGAAGGAGATAGAGAAAGATCTTCCATCCACAGGTTCACTCCCTAAGTCGCTGCAATGAGCTAAGCCAATCTGAAGCCAAGAGTTTCTTCTAGATCTCCCTCTCAAACCAGGAGCCAGGAGTTTCTTCTGGGTCTCCCACATAGATTCAGGGTCCCAAGGCTTTGGGCCATTCTCCACCACTTTTCAGGACCACAAGTCCACAAGCAGGGAGCTGGATGGGAAGTGGAGCAGCCAGGACACAAACGAGCGCCCATATGGGATCCTGGCACATGCAAAATGAAGATTTAGCCCCTAAGCTATTGCACTAGGCCCTTCTCATTGTCTCTTATTGATTAATGGTCTGACATTTTCCCCACTCAACAATTGTGGAGAAGTTCACATTAATCCATCTCACCTTTACATTAATAAAAATTATGCTATAGTAGGATAGTGTTTGGAAATAATGCCAACAGACTCTTTGTTGCGATTATAGCATTTAAGCTAGACACAAATTTGCCTCTTTCTTTTTTCATTTGAAGATTTTTCACTCCTATACTCATTCACCAAGATTTTTCACAAGATCACAATATGCTTTTGATTCATCATTATTTGTGTTTCAAAAACAGGCAAATTGAAATATTACAAGGTGCAAGAAATTGTCTCGAGTCAAAAAGTAGACACCCCAATAAACACCAAAAATGAATTAAATAGCAAATCTAGAAGTGACTAAATCTAACTGTAATATTGTATGGCTACACACTAATAAACTAAAATTATTTTGTTAAAAGTGTAGACCAAAAGTTGTATTTTCCATTTTTAAATTAAGCCATTTCCAGGGTCCTCATTTTCTCTTAAATTATTTCTGTCACCTAAGAAAAAACAAAATGTCGAAAAATTGCCAAAGAGGCTCTATCAGAAAATTTTTACATAAATTGTAATTGCCCCTATGGAAGAGAAACACTTGAGGGTTTGTCCAATGGTAGAATCAATGCTTTCTAATTTTGTTACGAAAACATGGAAAGAAAATCCAAATAAGTGTTCTCATAGTGATTCGCGGATGAATCTGATTAGCATATGTGACTTCAAGTGAATTCAGGGGTAGAAAATTTGAATTCACAAAAAATTGGTTAACATAAACTCTTTTGGTTCATGTAGATCCACGCTGAAAAGAGGTTGCTTGTTGTTGTTGTTAAGATTTATTTAGTTTTATTAAAAAGCAGGTTTACAAAGAAAAGGAAGATAGAGCTGGGGTGGTCCAAAGATGGGAGCCAGGAGCCTCTTTAAGTCTCCCACGTGGGGACAGGATCCTAAGGACTTGGGACATGCTCCTGTGCTTTCCAAGGTGGCTGAATTATAAGTGGAGCAGGCTAGACATGAAGTAACACTCATACAAGATGCTGGTTATTCAGGGTAGAGGATTAGTCTGGTGAGACACTCACTGCCCTCAATCTATATTTAAAGGGTTTTTAACAGACTCCTAAGTTTATTAACTGAAGTGAACCTATTGAACAATATTAGGAGGCACTTTTTCATCTCACTGCTATAATCATTGACAAAATAAGTCTAGGCAAAGTAAATGAGAGATAAAAGTCTCTTAGAAAAATTTTCAGTAATATAACCATAAGTAACCTTGAGGTTATTTAAAAGAGAAAGAATGAATGTATTAGTAATCATAATTAAAAGATCTATATTTACTAAGCATTAGCATGACTTGCATGTCTACCATGTTGTAATTGACCCAATTCATCATTTCATTTTAACTGACACTCAAGTTTTGTTTTTTTTAAAGATTCATGCATAGTTTTATTTTTTCTTAACCTCTATAAATTTTAACTTCTAAACAGAAGCTGTACAGTCAGATTATTATCGCAGTCTAGGGCCTTTCAACCTTGTGCAATCAGCATTTAACGTGCACCTCATTTGACACCACTCAAGTCATTATACAAGAAGTCCCATATTCCTTCAGTGCTCTCATAATCCCAGGGCAAGTGTACCATGTTAAAACTAAGGACAAATACTAATTTTATTTGTGTTGATAAAGGACCAATTTCCAGCCTGTGACCACTGACTACCATAATGCACCATAATGTACCTTTCAGAGTACATCTGAAAGAAAGCCAGGGGAAATTGGATTCTTAATAGCACAGTTAACGAAAGTCAGTCAATAGAGGTTAACGTAATTCTGAGTATGCACTTGTAAATTACCAGCAGTTTGAGAATGACCAGTTCCATCACAGACTGGACCACAGGCCGCACAATGGGCTTTTGGCCTTCCTAGCAGATGGGCCTCCTTTGGGACTGATCCTGAATACAGCTTTAGTTGAAAATGTATTCAGTTCGGAATAGAATGGCGTTTTCTGTGGAAGAGTTGGCTTATTGTTTAATTCAGACAAAGAACCCTTTATCTGCTGAGTGGCTTGTCATCTTATGTCAATGTAAGCTATGTAAAGAATGACTTTTCATTAAAGCAGGTTTAGCATATTCGCAATTGTCTTTGGTCAGATGGGAAAGTTTCTGGATGAAATAGTAGAATTGCATCCTGTGGTTTATGCAATCCACAAGTTGATTCTATGTGGGAAAGCAAAAATAATACGAAGAAAAGAGTTTTGTTTTGTTTTTTGTTTTCTGAGGGGTTTTCCCCCCTCTTGGCTCCACAGAATAACTGTGCCAAGCAGCAGCTTTAGAAAATACTGAGGAAAATTCACTACTTTTGCAGGTGCTGGAATTCATCAAGTTATCTGGGACTAAACACAACTACCTCTCTCCCGACCAGATTAGCCTCAAAGTACACAATGTGGTTCACTCCAGATTAAAAATATTTCCTGATCCAGCTCCTGGCTTTCTCCCATAAGCTGTTGTATGTGTGGTGAATTCAGAAAGCTTGTGAAAAAAAGAATTAAAAAGTAAGTTCACTTTAATGCAAAATTTTCTAATATCTATGCATAGCTTCTTCATAATATGTATTTTCCATGAAGTGTATGTCTTCCAGTATTGCTTCTGACATCCCATCCTAAACCTACAGCGTACAAATAAACTTCTGCTCTTTTGCCATGCTTCAAACCATCTTGGATGCAGAATTCCCATATTGCCAAACTCTTCCTTTTCGCTGCTAACAATACAAGACCTTTGAAAACTGAGCAAATATGTTGGAAACTATTTGACAAGTAGTGCTATATCCTTGAGGATAAAAATGATCACTTTCCCAAACACCTCCCTTTTGAGAATCCTAGCAAATTCTCTGTATTCTTTGTCATAAATGTGTCTCCTCATTGGAAAAATATTAGGAAACCCAGCTCTATTTGAGCCAATCAGGTCATTTTGCATTGTTCTACCTTGCCAACTAGCACCATTACTGGCCATGGGAAAGCAAAAACCCTAGACAACCACCTCAATACTGCAGTCCTTTTTTTTTTTTTTTTTTTAATTCAGAGGCACCCAGGTCCTCTCATTGTTCTCAGGGCCTTCTCATGCCTTCATGCTCTCAAGCAGCCCAGCCTGTGTAGATAATGTGTACCAGCCTTAATCAGGCACTACACTTTTCACACTGGCACAATTTTGAACATGGAACATCAGAAGTCATGGAGAGAGAGAGAGAGAAAGGGAGAGAGAAAGACAAAGAGAGAGAATAGAATAGATGGTGGCAGGATTGTGACAACCCAGACAACAGAAAATGGTAAAGCCAGGACTTTTGAAACAGTTTGGGGATATGTCATTTACCTCACCTGAACCATAACCTCAGGTTCTTGGAAAGTCCCAAAAGGGGAGTGAAAATTCTTATTACAAGATGGTATCTCATTCCAGGATGAGATCTTGCTTTTCTTTTATAGCTCAGACAGTAAGCTGATTGCTCCAAATTAATTTCTGTATGTGGAAGTGGAAAGACCTGTTTACCTTGTTTTGTTTTTCACTATTAGGTTGAATGCAACTCTTACTGACTGCATAGTTTAAAATGCATGATGCTTAGACTCAGCATTTGTGTTTCACACCACTACAGTTGATTGAATCATTTGTACTGTGCACTGATGCAAGCTTGGCTGATGGAGTGATTCACACTATATACCACTGCTCTCATAGTTAATTGGATGATCATTGTTTAAGGACCCCTGAACACAGCTGGTTGGGGCTGCTCCCCTCTCCCATGTATGGTAGAATGAGACAGTCTACCAGGAGGCGCCAGTCAGTGTACTAGGAATTCTGTTTCTAAGAGTTTGCCTCCAACTCATTTCTGGAATAGATTTGGTCAACTTGATGTGATTTCTGCATGAATTTTTCCTGTTAGTTTATTTTGGGGCATTGAGTCTAATAAAGTTATGATTCCACAGGAAAATAAAAGTGTTTCACTGTTCACATAATAGTCTTCATGTTCTTTCATATTTTCTGTTAATTTGATATCCCATTTTAGTTCTTCACTTCCCCCCTTCTCCTAATATTTAATGCTATATTTTGAATGTATGTTGGGAGACATAGGACATCATTGAGATTATATTACAGAATAATCACCTTTTCTTCGTTTCCTTGTATTTTTCAGAATGAAACTACTGGTCAGATTGATGCCTTTTTCCAGAAAGAGGAAGAGAATCTGCAAGAGAAATTTCTATTTTTTTCTCTCCTCCATTTATTATTTACCTGTAATACTCCCAATGTCTTATTCTCAAGGTGAACACCAGTTCAGTATACCAATTCATGCCTCAGACATGGTTTTTTTTTTTATCTAAACATGCTTTGATGTGGTTAAAATATAGCTACCTCTACAAAACCCTCAAAGAAGTTTGTTCTCAAAATGATTGTCTATAACTACCATATATAAATACATTTCAGAGAAAGTTACAATTAAGGGTGTTTCTTTGGGCTCTGGAATATATAAGAATCTACTAATCCCTACTTTAATATATAACTGGTGCATTTTTTAGTTTGCTTTTCATAATGTTCTTCATTTTTATAGAAAAAATTTCTACTTCCTGTATTGTTCCATTAAAATGAAATTGAAACACAACTCACTTGATTCAGACACCTCCTTTTGACAAGGATACACTAAGTTACTACTGGTGCTTTAAACTCTATCTTCTATAAACCCAATTATTCAGAGTTTAGGGGCCATCAAAATCTCCTGCAGAGTTTTTTGAAACACAGATTGCTGAGGACTATTTCCATAGTTCCTCTTTCAGTAAGTTTGAGATGGGATGCCGAAATTTATGATTCCAGCAAGTTCCCAGGTTAGGATAAACCTTACAGTTTGAGGGAAACTGGTCTAGTATAAAAACAAACAAACAGAAATGGTTAAGGGAAATTTAATAAGTGATGTACTACTCAGTATGAGCACATCTTGATATAGATCACAGTAAGTTTTGCACTAGCTTAGAAAACAGTCACTAACATGGGCCAATGTGGTAGCATAGTAGGTTAATTCTCAGCCTGCTAGAGCCAGTATCCTATATGGTTTCCACTTTGCGTCTCAGCTGCTCCACTCTGTTCCAGTTCTCTGCTTATGGCTAGGGAAAGATGGCTGAAGTCTTTGGGCCACTCTACCCGTGTGAGAGAACAAGAAAAAGCTACTGGCTCTTAGCGCTTGGCTTTAGATCAGCCCATCTCTGGACATTGCAGTCATTTTGGGAGAGAACCAGCAGGTAGAAGAACTCTATCTCTCCTCCTCTCTCTGTAAAAATCTATCTTTCCTATAAAATAGATAATTTTTTGTTTTAATTTTTGTTTTGGATGATGCTTATATAGTTGATCAGCATGGGAAGGATCAGGGGTTAGGGGAAAGTGGATGAGATGATTGTTCTCAAACTTTTCTTCTTCCTGTATCTTGGAGAAGGGGGGAAATAGGGAGAGAAGCTATACTCACTTCCCAACAGTCCCAGCACCCGGGGATGGGGAAGGGCCACCTGATATCAACCAGGGTCCATGGTGTAGAACATGTTCCAATGGTTCTGCTGAAGTTGTTTTGATAGTTCTGAAATGCTGTCTATCGCATTGATCCAAGGATGAGCAAATCCTTCCAATGTCCATTGGCTGACATAGTCCGCCTTAGGATCTCCATGAACCTAGATAATTGCTGTTATCCCTTGACTGGGGTAGTTGTCTGATTAGTTCCATACTACTTTCTCTGCTGTGGTACCAGATATTCTTTGTAGGCCCCAAAGGGCTGTCATAGCCTCAGTGTGCAGCTGGGGTCTACCTTTTCCACTGAGGAAGGTACCCTGGGTCACCCAACCTGGCCCCTCCAGACCTCCTGCTCCTGGGAATCACAGACCAGGGACCCTCTTTGCAGGCAGGCCTAAGGACCCAGGCCAGGCAACCCAGGTCCTGTTGGACCACCCCAACCCTGGGGCTCATGGACCTGGTACCCCCCATACACATATCTTTACAGAAAAAAAAATAGAATAAGCCAGACGACTATGCTGACACACTGGTGTCTTAACATAGATTTGGCATTAACCAGACCCAGGATGCCCACCAGCTATTTGCTGCTTTTCTCACAGAAGTGTAACACTTGCCTAGGTACAAAGCAGTCTAGGCTATTGCTTATAGCTGGGTAAAAAATAGGTAAATCTTTAAAAAAAAAGAAAGAAAGAATCGAAAGAGGGCCCAGCACAGTAGCCCAGAAGCTAAAGTACTCGCCTTACATGCACTGGGATCCCATATTGGTGCAGGTTCTAATCCTGACAGCCCTACTTCCCATCCAGCTCCCTGTGTGTGGCCTGAGAAATCAGTTTAGGACGACCCAAGGCCTTGGGACCCTGCACCCGCATGGGAGCCCTGGAGAAGGCTCCTGGCTGGTGGCTCCTGGCTTCCGAGTTCAGATCAGCTTAGCTCTGGCTGTTGTGGCCACTTGGGCAGTGAATCAGTGGGCAGGGGATCTTCTTTTCTGTGTCTGCTTCTCTCTGTATATCTGCCTTTCCAATATAAATGAGTAAGATGTTAGAAAGAAGAGAAGGAAGGAAGGAAGGAAGGAAGGAAGGAAGGAAGGAAGAAAGAAAAAGAAAGAAAGAAAAAAAGAGAAAAGAGTGACTTAAATATAACAACTACACATAAGATTTGTAGGTCATTACTAACTGAAATTATAAATTTTGTGTGAATAGTCATAGACCTAAGTACACAAGTTCACTGTTTAATCACTGAATAATTTGTAACAAGGAACCTTCTGTAAGGTGAATAATTTGTTTTTCAAATGCCTTGTGTTCTATTTGAATTTTCCAACATAAGCAGGTTTTTTCTTCCCATTATAAAGGATTCTGCTTACATGGGTGATTGTGAAATCACTTGGAAATGATGACCTGTTTATCTTAGCTGTCAGCTGTAATATTCTTAAGATAACACAGGGCCTTAAAAGGGAAAGAGACTGAAAGCAATTGGGCATTAATCTCTGCATACCCTCATCCTGCTGTGAAACTGTGTAGCCCAGACATTCTCCTGCCACACATCTCTCAGAAAACAGTTCTGTCACGTACTTATCAATTCAAATCTTTCTTGATGATTCACAAAGACTTTATCCTAATTTTCATATCATGCTCCTCTAGTGCAATCCTTAGAACTCCCTTCCTTGAGTCCAAAAGTAAAATGAGAGATTCCAAACATTTTAAAATCTGTTGATAGTAGTTTTCAGCAAAAGTTTCTATAAAAATACTTTTCATTCTGCCATGAAATAAATGAAGAAGAAGCCTCAATCTATTTACCAGCTACTAACACTTTGTAAAATTTCATACACCATATAACATACCAGATTGTGTCAAATTAAAACATTCAAAACAATAGCACTACTAAACTCATGTAATTGCATTGGATGAACAGGTAAAATTATCACATGGCTTATATTGAGGAACTACTATTTCCTGTTTTGTGCAGATGAGTGTCTTAAATATGCCACATCCATCTTTAATCGATTTTTATTTTGGGAACCTTTAAAAATAAATGTTGCATTCTAGAGAAGTTGGAGAATATGGAAAGCCATAGGAAGGGGAAAAAGTATAAATTATCCACAGCATCTGAATCCAGATAAATATTCAGTTTACACAGAGATGGAAGAATGATTAAGCAAAGAGGCCAGAAGGTAATCTTTCACAGAATAAAGTTGTTATGTTTTAGTTTATTGCTGAAAGGATAAAAAGAAATGTTTCTATTCTGTAACAAGAAGTAAGTGGTCACTGAATGACCTGTATTTTCAGGAATATGAGAGCTCCAGGGATCCTTGTTTGAAATCCAGTAGAGAAGACAAATGCAGAAGTGGCAGGGGATCATAGGATGGAAATGGAGCAGCTGAATTCCTTCCTTCAGCATGATGAGGATGCATGATGTCCACTGGGTCCCAGGTGGACACTGCACCATAAGATCTCTTGAAGAGACCTCTGCAGTCAGAGGATCGGGGCTGTATCGTTAGGGGCAGGAGCTGGGGACTGAGGGAAGAGCTGTACATAGGTCAAACGCTCAGTGGTACCCATTATGGTGAACATAAACAGTTCCCAGAGACTGTTCCGTATACTTGTATTTCAGAAAACGCCAATGCCAAGTCATAAAAACATCTGTATGTTGACGATTTCCTGCTGCTTATTTCTCTCCTCTCTACTAGCTCAGGAGAAACTTTGACTAAGCAGCCAAGGAGACAAAGGAAGAATGTTGGGGAATAAAGGATCATGTCTATTTCCCAGCAGATATTTCTAGACTATGTAGGTAGACCTTTTGGTAATAAAATTAGGTTGTAACTGAAAGTATCGAGAGAGCGTTAATTATTCAAATGTGGCCACAAAATCATGTGCCTCTCCCGAATTTCACTCTAGGATTAGGGTAGGGGAACTCACTTCTCCACAGGAAAAAGAAATTGCTTTCTCTTGATCACTGTGTAATTGTGTTCTTTCAGTATAATTATAATATAATATATATTATATATATTATATATTACATATAATATAATATATATAACATTTCCAGTATATGGTTGCCCAAAATACAATTAACTAACCTAAATCATTCCCAGATTATCATCCTTTCCTAAAAATCCCCATAACTTAAATAATATTTCCTTTGTCATCCTAACTCAAATGTTTTACTACATGGATAGTTGTGATTTTTTTTTCCTTATTTAAATATTTAAAATATCATTAACACAGAGTGCTTGAAATAGAAAAACAGTGGATAACCAATGAGGATGTGTCTGAGTGGATAAATGAACAAATAGCTCATTTCTTCCTGTTTGCCTCCACATGGAAAATAACAAAAGAAAAATAAATTCAGTATCTGATTATTTTTTAAAGACTTATTTTGCTTATTTTACAAGCAGAATGCCTGGGGGAGAGAGAGAGGAAGAGACAGTGAGAGAAGATCTTCCAACCACTGCTTCCCTCTTCAAACGGTCTCAGTGGTCAGGAGTGGACCTAGCTGAGGTCAAAGGCACGAGTCATGAATTCTATCCAGGTCTCCCTCACAGGTAGCAGTGGTCCACACGTTTGGGATTCTGCTGCTGTCCCAGGAACATCAACAGGGAGTTGTAGTGGAAGTACAACAGCCAGGACTAAAACCAGCACCCCAGATTGAGAGGGCAATATTACAGATGGCTGTTTAATGCTCTAGGTCACAACAGCAGCCCCAGCATTAGTTCATTCACAACAAGCACTAATTCATTCTTTATTTTAAAATTTGCTTTTTGTTTGACTATTTCGAGAAGCAGGAAAGAGAGATAGGGAGAGAGGGAGGCAAGGAGAGATCTCTATCCACTGATTCACTTCCCAAATGCCCTAACAGCAAAGACTGAGCCAAACCAAAGTTGGGGGCCAGAAATTTAATCTGTGTCTCCCACACAGGTTGAGAGTTTCAACACTTAAAATAATACCTGCTGCTCCCCAGGGGTTGCCTTAGCAGGAAACTGGAATTGGGATTGCAGGTGAGGCTCAAATCTTTGTGATCTGATGATGGGGTTTATAGGCATCCCTAGTGGTATTTTAACTGTTAAGCCAACACATGTCCACCTCTTCATTTTTAGAAACCATTTATTTTTAATTAACCAAGAAATAGTAATTATGCTACAGAATATTCTCAAAGTTGTCGGGAAGTATAATCAGAGTGGTCTTTTTTTGTCATAATCTATGCAATGAGGTAACATGGATGGAAATTTTTGGGCAGTAAAAGATAATGAAGGCATCCAAAATAGGAGTAGAGCAAACGATCACACTCTTGAAAGAAGATGAACAGGTTAAAGCCAGGATCACAGACCAAGAACTATTGTGAGAAAGTGCAATTGAGCTAACAAGTGCTTAAAGTTTTAGTCCTGGCAGGCATGAAGTAGGAGATGAGGCGTGAGACGCTAACTAAGCACTTATGATGGCTAGGGGTATCAGGCTCAATTCTCTTTGAGATTCCAGAATTATACTCCGATGACAAGTCACTTTGTCCACCTTGGTGCTACTTTACAAGACCGGCTGACACTCAAGCCTTCTCTAAGTACACTAACTAGTCCAGGTATTATTTGAAGATTTTGGTCTCCGTTATTGATTAGACTTTTGCGAAATCTGTTTAAAAGTAAGTGACCAGTGGAGATCGAAAAAGGAGTGGCACAGAAGGAAGCCGATGTCCACCTCCAGTAGCAAAGTGTGACTGAGCAAAGATGAGGCAACTTGTATATGAACACTCGCCAGCAGCTACTGCTTTGACACCATTTTTTCATTCTTCCAGGCCAGATTCCCCACCCCTCCCCTTTGCACCCCACTTATCTTGTTTACTCTGCTGAAGACTCCCAAACTGAAAAGGATTTAACCTAGTTGCTTAGTTGAGGAGGGATTAATTTGTTCTTAAAGATTTTTTTTTTTTACTGTGAAGTCACTCAAATGAAAAGCACCCCAGATGACCCTCTAGAAGGTGTGAATAGAAAATTCTGGCTATAAGCTTTGGAACATTTCCAAAAGTATAACTCCTTCCCTGCCTTACAAAGAGGATTTTGTGACAGTCAGTCACATAGCTTTCTCTAGCATTCAAGCGTTCTGAGAGTCTTCCTGTCTTTCTTGTTCCCACACATTAAGTCAGCAGTGTACGCCTTATAATTTGACTTACTTCCTTGTCTGAAAAGTAGTCAGGACTCGATTCCGTTCATGAGTGACCTTTCTCCTTCCTCTCAGTTGCTGATTTGGGCAACATTCTGATCACTTGCATTTTATCCTGAGAGATAGAAATTTAGTTGCCTCAAGTGTGGGAGAACTTAATGACTGTTTCAGTAAAGCATTTACCAAGGCAGTATTCAAAGCCATCTGAAATAGTTGGCAGAGTCAAACAATAAATGGCATTGCTTTAATAACTTGGGAGAGGATGAAACTGTCCCATTGTGCCTAGCAACTGTTAAACATTGTGTTCACTCTTGGATTCTAACAATGCAATATTTGTTTCATTCAGCACTCAGCAATGTTTCTTAAAAACAAATCTTGAAATAAAAATGACTAAATTGATAAAACATATACATACACATGAAAAATTATGTGAGAACAAACGCATGCCACCTTTTAGTTACAATCATCTGATCAACCCACAAATAGCTAACCAAATTTCAGAATGCCCAGTTTCTATATACCTGTGATGAGCTGACAAAGCAAAAGCAATCCAAGATAACTAAAAATGGACACAGAAGAAGCAGAAAAGTAAATTGCTGAATGTTTCAGCTCTGAAATGAAAGGAACTTCTGTCATGCACAAAAATAAGTTTTGTCTGAACCCTCTAGATATAAAATAGGTATGATGTCAACAGGTTCATCCAACTATTACTATGAAAATTGGATATATTAGAAATGCTTAACATGAGGCTAACAATCAGTAATTACTCAATAAATATTAGCTTTCATGGTGTCTCAATCAAAATTATAACTTTTAGGTTATATTTTGGTTTTTCATATATTTAAATTCTTTATTTTATGACACAGTTTAATAGGCATTGGGGTTTCCTCTCCCCCTGTTCCCCATGGTTCCCCTCTCCAGTCTTTCACTAGGTGTCTTCCAAGTGGCCTCAGAAGTTCATCGTACTGCCATTGAGGTCTCTCCCAACAATGTAGGGGCTTATCTGTTGCTTCACTGTGAGTCCATCCTTGTGTTGCAAGAACGGGGTTATACTTCTCTCTGGGTCTGCCTATGTACAATTTATTTTGAATGTACTAAACTAAGCACTTTGTTAAAGATAATAACAGGATATTACTGGGATTTTTATTCAATACAAATATTTGTTAAGTCTGTGCTTTAGGATATTACTTTTCTATTTGGCAGTGCTTCATTTGTAACAGAGGATTTTTTCACCCAATCTCTAACATACACAATGAACATTGCATAAAGAACAGCCTTGCATGATGAGTATTTTCTTTGTTTTGTGCGCATGTATATGGAAGCATGCATTCATACATGCATACCCAAACAATACTATCCAGGAAGGCATAGAAGGAATCAGGCTCATGGTTAGGATTCAATGTGTTATTAGAATCCTGCAACAATATTTGACATTTGGCATTGGCCTCATAATATTAAATGGACTCGATAGATAACATTTAGTTTTTTCTTGTGCCAAAAGAAGACGCAAAAGAAAAAAAAAGGAAAAAAAGCAAAAAACAAAACAGCCTCGGGGTGAGGGGAGATGGCTATTATCCAAGAGAAGTGAGAAAACAGAGCATCTGCTCTCCCCTGGACATCTCTTGTCTTGAGGCTGTCAACAGTGGGGTGGACTCTTCTCAAATATCTTTCTTCATAGATGTAGAATTTCAGCTCATCACACTGGTAACAGCTCCTATCTTTGGCTTTGCTTATATATTGCATCAGAATTCGCAAAAAACTTGATCTATAAAAACAAATAGCAATAACCAAGATTATTTGTTAGGCTTATTAATTAAGAAAATCATCAAGTAAAGCAGCAGGAGCTGTCATAGCCTTTCCTTCGTAGACGAATAGGGATCTTTGCTTCTCCCCAGACTTGTCCTTGGCTTCCTTTCTTGAGGTGGAGTAGCTGATAACTTCATTGATGCATACCTAAGGTTTTAATTGGCCTGCATTTCACCAGTGTGTCATGCTACCATGGCCCAGTGGCAAAAGTCTTTTTTTCTTATGTAATTCCTGTATTATTGGCAGTAAGGACAAACAAGTGGACAGTCCTAAAGATGGAAAATCTGTTTCTTTTTTCTTTACTCAGCTTGTAAGTGAATTCAAGAGGGCCAAATCTTAAGCTATTTCTTTTATAGGCATTCTTAAGTTGAAGAATTCTAGAACTTGGGACAAGAAAGACTATCCATTGGAATACCACTAAGGCTACTCTATCTTAATTTACCAGAAACTCTTGCTCTTATTGGTTGAAGTAAAGATAGCGAAGTGCTTCTAGTTACTGTAGCATTGATGTATTTTCCATGTGACTATGCAGTTATCTTTGTAAAACCTTTCACAAGAAACAAAGGATAAATAGTAGGGCTGGAATAAAGTTCATCATGATCTTTTAACAAAGATGAGGATGTGTAAGAGGTCCTCCAAAATATGTTGAGAGATGAGATAGTATACAACTGAACTTCCCAATGAATAGAATACAAGGGTTTGCAAAAATATCACACATACATGCATAAACACATAATCTATGTTAAATAGTGCCTGAAGTAGGGATAATTTAAATAAACATATATGGAGAAACGAGGCACAATCAAGCTAAATAGGCTGAAAGATTAAATGGTGGTTATCTGAAGACTGCCTACTGGACTTTTTTGCATTGTCTTTAACTTGTGAGCACATAAATAATTCAGCAATTGAAAATTCAGTTCTGGGTAACACACTGTGAAAAACCTGGGCAATCTGGATGCTCACAAATGGCTTTTCAGCTTTTATCTATTGCTTTGGCTTTAGGTGGATATGATTTTTGATTCACAGGAGTTTTCTTCAACTACCATAATTTTTCATGTATTCATTATTCACAATTTGCCTTAGTGTTAAAGGGATTTGAGTCAACGAAGTAATGTGACCAGCTACTTTAGATGAAGTTCTTGTCCTGAGATTAATCTGCCTGTCTATTTTTTTAATACCTTTTAGAAGACCATGGAGTTTTTAGAAGTCCATCTGCTAAAATAAGAAATTAGAATTGAATAATAGTATTTTTAGTTCATCATTTAATGATAATCCAATTAGCTTTTATTTAGATAAGTGAATTTATAATAATACTCTTTAAATTTATATGATATCTAATCTATTTTAAGATTTAATTATTCATTTCATTTGCTTCAAATATGGTAGGTCACCTGAGGAAAATTATCATACACACACACATACACATACTTGCACACATACTTTCCCATAATATTAGCAAAAACCCAGCCTTGAAGACATTATGGAAATCAAGAAATCAGTTGCTTGGTTGTCTCCCTTTCCATTGCCTTGTCACATCCACTCTAAGGGTTTCCCTCAGTAAGACCTCTTAATACAAATATGTAGTTATCCTATCACTTCATCAATATGGAAAATCATTTATAGATCATGGAATAAGCACCATAAAGTTCAATTTTCTATCACCTAAGCTTCTAGGTTGCTAGGACACTGTCATCATATAAGAAGCTTTTCATAAACTTCTCATTACCCCTTTGCCTTTCAAGATCTTTCTTTTCCACTATCACTACATTTGGTAGAAAGAGACCATCTCCAAGAAGCAAATCAGCTTTTGCTGTGTTCTGTATCCTAGAGTGATGACAGCAATCTGTGTTTTTGCCTATTGTACCACTAAGTTTTCCTGGAGAGTAGGATTATTTTTCCCAGACGTGCAGCAAGTAGATGTGAGAAAAGAAAGCAACTGACAAAAGTGGAGGAAAGAAACAATGCATGAGGTTATTTAAGGATGGGAGAGCATCTATCAGTTTTTCTTTCTCCTTCTCCTTTGTTTTCCTTCTGTTTCTCCCTTCCATTTTTTTTGTCCTTAGAGAAACAGACACATTAAGCAGAAGCAAACCAAAAAGAATAATTACATGTCTTAATTCAAACAATACATAAATATTATTTAGAAAATTCTAGAGAACATCTGATTGATAAAAAGTGTAAATCTTTGAGATTAAAAAAGTGAACAGGACTAGTCATATAAATGTATCAATGGGAGGAAAAAAGATTGGAATCGTCCTAGTTTGGATAATCACGTGCCACAGCTTTCCTGGAACAGTCCTGGTGTAACTATGTAATGGGCATGATTATTAACAGCACTCTAGTTACTCTTGAACGAGTATTTGGACAAAATGTTACCTGTGTGGTCACCCTTGCTATAAAGAATGGGCAGTCCTATTCCTAGGCATTCAAAAAAAAAAAAAAAAAACCCAAAAGTGTGTCAGGGAGCTGGGAAGATGCCTTTTCCTTTATGACAGCTCATGACAAAAAGGCAAATGCAGTGGCCTCCACCAATGTGTTTATTTATAAAATTGGTTAACAACCCACACAAAATCGTTTTGAATTACTTACTGGAAATCAAGATCTTTCATCACACACATGAAGAAAAGCATAGAAGGGGAGGTAGAATTGGCAATATCTCCCGAGACTCAGTTTCAGCAAAGTTAACACAGAATCCTCAACCAATGCCCTGGCACACGAGTCTTTCCGCATGCCAGACAAACCATGCTAGCAAGAATCCTGGTCCAAACTGGGATTGTGAATGTATTTGTTTTTTTCCCTGCTTTAGAAGACTAGCAGAATTTTTCCTGTAAATGTAAGGATGCATAATCACACGTTGTTTTACATAAACATGCATGCCAATTTACATAAATTTGCATAGCATTTTCCCCCAAAACTAGCTCTGAATATGTAAAACAAATTAATCTGTGTTCTCTAATATAATTGTATTCAAATATGAGATCTAGAGCTACCATAAGAGGTAGGCTTACGACATATAGTAATGGCTTCACTCCAACATTTTTACTGAAAATAGATAATAGTTATAGAGTAGATAAATCTTGGGTATTTCCAGAAACTCATTAAAAGACAATGAAGCTCTAATAAAACCCTCTCATGGCCCGTACAGGTGTGGGCTTTCTAGCTCCTAAACTTATTCTGATAGCTGGCAAATTTTCATATTATAACATGCAAATAACTTTTTAAGAAAATAAAATGGTGAGATAATATTAAAGCTAATTATTGTGAACCACTCAAATTTTCTGAAATACATTTGGAATATTTGATTGAATTTTACTCATTTAATAAATAGTTGTCGAACCACTGCATTGAAATAACTACCATTAGAGGTACTGAGATATGATCAAGATGTCAGAATGAAATTTCTGTGGATGTCCTGATGAAGTGAGGGAATGGACTATGGGCTCTCCTGAAAGAAAATAATTCCAGGCTGCCCACAACTAATAAACTGATTCAGAGACAACAGGAATTTGAAAGTTAAAACATGAGGACCAGCATTGTGGCACAGCACAAAAAGCCACTGCCTGAGATTTCAGCATCCCACATGAATGCAAGTTCAAATCTCAGCAGTTCAACTTTCAGCACAGCTTCCTGCTAATGGCCTGGAAAACATTAGAAGAGACCCCAAGTGTAGGGGCTCCTGAACCCACATGAGAGAAATGGAAGAAGCTCCAGAATGCTGGCTTCAGCCTAGCCAGTCCTAGATGTTGTGGCTATTTGGGGAGTTAAACAGTGAATGAAACATCTTTTCTCTTTCTTGGTTTCTCCCTCTCTGTCTGTAACTTTGACTTCAAAATAAATAAATAAATTAATAAATCTTTTTTAAAAATAAAAACATGGAAAACACTACTTCATGCAAACAGGGCTAACAAGCTAGTTGGAGTGATTACCCTGACATCATATAGAATAGACTGTTCAGAAACTATTACCAAAGAAGGGCCAATGCATCAGCAACACAGTAATTTACACAGAATGAACACTTCACAGCAAGGCTGCACAATAACTGTGGTAAAATTATTGGCAAGTAATGGCATAATGGACAATTTAATGACGATAGCTGGGAATTCACTACCTCACTTCTAATAATTAATAAAATGTTGGAGAAAAATCAACAAGGAAATAAATCTGGAACAATTCTACTAGCAAACTGGAATTAACCTAGAAGGTAACTTCAACATTTACTCAACAGCAGCAAAAACCAGTTACTTAAGTGCCCATGGAACATTTTCAAGATAGTCAAAAATGGAAGGATAAAACAAGTTTAAAGTCATTTAAAGAGGCTACAATTATACAATTTATAATTGAAGAATGAAATTTGAAGAGCTGTCATTTGAGAAATTTGTACTTTTTCTTAGAATGTTTATTTACCATATTTGTATTAATAGTTGTTAATTAATTTGTTTCCATTAGTTTTAAAAACATTTTATTCTTAATTTTTAATTATTTTTAAACTTTTAATTTATGCTATGGTAAATACTGATTGACATAATCACATTAATGAAAATCTTTCGGGGCAATTTAATAATTTCAAAAAGAATTCTGTTGCCAAAAGGTTTGAAAACCATTGATTTCTTCCAGTAAGTTAGGAGATATGCGTGGGAATTACTCCACAAGTACCACTAAACTTCATGTGCATAAGCAACTATTTGCAATAGTCTCTTCCAAATATTTCACAATGCTTTAAAGCCTCAGAAATGAGACGTAAGTTGTATTTGAAGAAGTAAATGGAGCACAGAAAGACTGGGTGGGAGAGGAGCAATATGCCAAGAACACCTGTCTTGCTGAAAGGAGGATGTATCTGGGAACATCAAATGCATGACAACGATATCATCGGAGTTCTAGTCGGAGAGCGATCATGATCTTGTACTCTGGGAATTCAGACTCGGTACCAGATTCCTTTTTGACATGCAGAACCAGCTTCACTGAAATGCCCTTAGTAACTGCAAAGAATGCACCTTCTCACTCTATGGATATTATTGAGCTCCTCCAGAATCTAAAGCTCCAAGTCTGCAGATACTTTCATATATAAGCAAGAGAAGGGAATTTATGGGTATGTGCTTCTACACGCAGAAAGCCATTGCCACACATCAGAGAAGGAACAATAAAATCCACTTCACATAAAACATGATTCTCATTGCCACTGCTAACCCTCTGGGTTTAGGAAGACCTAACCCTCATCCTTTTCTAATCTTCAGCAGGATTTCATGTCTAACAGCTGCTATTTAGGTAGCCCCTCTGCTATGAAATTCAAACCTTCATTTTATCTCCTTTCCCTACAGAGAAAAAATTGTAATATCTCACACCCAAGCTCCAGCTGTCAGATTCACACACCATTTCTATTTCAATGGCTAGCATAATCCCTTGCTCCCTTGTTTTCACTGAACAAGAATGTGCCAGCTTTACAAAAAAAAAAAAAGCGGGTGGGGGTGGGGGAGAGAGAGGAGGCATTTGCCTGAATTCAAATACTAAAAGGGGTACAAACAGCTTGAAGAACTATGATGCATTGTTGCAGGCATTTTGAATGTGAAGCACAGTTTTCACTTTTGAAGTATATATACACACTAATACATACAGGGAGAGAGAAATGAAATTGATAGATCTGAATTTTTCAAAAAGCACGAAGTCAGAGAAGAAATACATCCATACCAATGCTAACACGCTAGATTTGTGTCCATAATTTCGGCATACATTAAGAAGGGAAAAAACACTTTTTGAAATACGAAATAAAATTCTAGTTTTCCTTATTTATGATTATACTGGTAACTCTGAGCACACTAGTTTTAATTTCTTAGTGTTTATAGAGTTAGCAACCCAAATTCCAAAGAAGCTTTGGAAGAAGGGTGCACCAAGGCATAGTTAAAATAAGCAGTTCCTGAAGAAATCATTTGTAAAATGCCACACAGATGCAACCTCAGCTGTCCCTAACTTGAATAGGAAGAGTCAAATGGTCTGTCTTGGGGTAACAGAGACTCTTAGGTAGTTTGATGACTGATTCTACATGAAGGGATACATAAAAAAGGGCACCCCATAACGCTGAAGTGCTTCCTAAACTCTGTGGCACCCACCTGAAACACAGAAATCAGACCACCAAGGTATGCAGAAAAAACAAAAATCAAGAATACTCAGTCTTGGGTCCGGCGGCGTGGCCTAGCGGCTAAAGTCCTCACCCTGAACGCCCCGGGATCCCATATGGGCGCCGGTTCTAATCTCGGCAGCTCCACTTCCCATCCAGCTCCCTGCCTGTGGCCTGGGAAAGCAGTCGAGGACGGCCCAAGGCTTTGGGACCCTGCACCCGCGTGGGAGGCCTGGAGGAGGTTCCTGGTTCCCGGCATCGGATAGGCGCGCACTGGCCCATTGCGGCTCACTGGGGAAGTGAATCATCGGACAGAAGATCTTCCTCTCTGTCTCTCCTCCTCTGTGTATATCTGACTTTGTAATAAAATAAATAAATCTTTAAAAAAAAAAAAGAATATTCAGTCTTTAAAATAAGACCGTATCCTTTAAAAGGAATTAAAAGCAAAACTCCAACAGCCATGAAAATACATCAAAATTATCTAGTAAATCTTCCATCAAGATTTTTTTTAAACTAACCTTGCTTTTCAATTAGTACTGCCAGTGGAAAATAATTATGATACATTCTAGCGTTTAAGTGGTTTCCCCACCCTAGTCCACAGAGTGGCTATTGGTTTTCTCTGTACATCAGTCTTTTGTTCTAAAACTTCTGCTGGATTTATTGAAATTCAGTCTGGCATACCAAGTCGCCCTTACCAATAGTGTTCAATGTTGGCTAACCAACGCAGACTCATCCTTCAGTTCTTGCCGAGCAAGCAAGGATGTTTTCTCACCGCTTCTTTCTAAACTCTATGCTGTCTACATTCCTTTCACATTAGGTTCAGCGTCAGCTGAGTGGGTGAAGACAGCAGCATTTTCCCTTGGCTGAATGCTACCTCCTCTCCGTACAGCCAGATCATACCAAGTTCCAATGTTCCCATAGAGGCTCATGAGGAACATCCTCTAACATCATCCGTACGTATCCATCTTCCTGTCATCAGGAGGCTACTTTGTTATAAAAGTATTAACAGACAAGAACAAATAAGCATCAGTACTAGACAAATAAATCTGTAGTAGACTCTTTCCTATATATGATATCTTAGAAATTCAATTATGACATGAAGGGAAGTTTGAAAGGAATTATTAAATTTTTTTCTTTTTTTCTTTTTTTGATATTACATTATATCTTTAATATAAAGAAAAAAGAAGGTAGATACCCTAGTAAAACGTTTGTGGGAATGTCAACTAGTATAATCATTATGTAAGACAATAAAGAGATTCCTTAGAAAACTGAAAACAGGTCTATCAGATGATTTAACTGATCACAGGAATCAAATTATTTAAATAAAAAATATCTGTTTGCCATTGGAAATAAACATGAGTTAATCTCTCTTTTAAAAAATTGTCTTGCTATAATGCATATTTATGAACATAATTAAGACTCTTTTTTAAAAATTTGAAGATCAAAATTATGCTAGCCTCTGTAATTATCACTATTATTACAGCAGATACAATTGTTACTTTGAAAACTTAAAACTTTAAGCTAAATGAAAAACAGCAAATGTTTTGGCTTTAAGGTAGTTTTCCAACTTTAGAAAAATATCTCCAATTCTCTGAACAGATGGCAAGGCCACCTTTAAAAAATATTAAGCATGCTAAAATAGATACAAACCAATAGTTCTCCTCCTGATAAATTCGGCTGTGGACCAGCCAGTGCTTCCCATTCTGTTTCAGTGATAAATCACTTTCCTGACTTGAGTTAGTAATGAGATTTTTAATCCTGTAGATTGAACATATCTTCCAGTTAATAAAAAAAGTATCACCTCCTTTTTATCTTTAATAAAAGATTTGTACACTGTTCAAATGATTGGTATTACATTTTTAAAGAACCTGAGATTGATGTTTTTCAATTCTCCTGTTCCATTTTTCTAGGCTTTTATAATTCAAAGGTAATATGCCCTGTAATTAATAATTCATAAGTAATTTGAAGGCTTTTATTCAGAAACCTCTTTCCTATTGACTTTAGAATATGTCATAAAATGCAGGTATTAATAACATGGCAATTCCCAGGTCTATACACATGTGGTCTTTGAATATAAACAATTCAAGATGGATGCTTCAAAAATCAGAAGTAATTTTGAACTTTAGGGTAAACAAAAGGCAAATATTTTTGAAGTGCTATTTACATCACTCTATTTCTTTCAACTGACAATTAACTACAGGCAGATTTATCTTGTTATTAAGGTAATTGTCTGAGGTTTTTGTTTCAGCGTGAGAATGATTTTGAGGGATAAATCAAGGGCAAACAATTCTACATAAATTCAGTCTTTTTTAACTAGTGATTTGAACGTGCATTTAAACATCTGGAGACTCTGAACAATTCATTCAGACACTTTTACCTGAAGTTAAATCTCTGCTTCTCTTATTTTTTTTCAAGGCATAACAAACAGTATGTATGAGAAGAAGAACATAGGAAAATAACCTATGCTTTTTTTCTTTTCTCTTTCAGACATGTTCTTGAATTTTGTTCTGATATTGTGTGTGATCAGAGTGTATAAGAGTATCACTTCACCATGTATGTTAAGAAGTGCTCTTTACAAGGACACTAAAAACCATTCTGGCATTTAATGCCCAGTAAATTTCATTCTATCCTCATAAAACTGCCAGTTATCAAATAAGTATGATTATGTTTGGCAAAAATGCATTGTAAACAGAAATGATGTCAGAGATTTGAGGCATTATCATCATCTGCCACATAGCTCACATTTGCCTCATGGAAACTTGGTCGAGGGCAAATGGGAAAATGTGAACCTGTCCCTGAAAGTTGAAAGTTGAAGAACAATTGAAAGTGTATTAGGATGTTAAATAAGCATTGAGACTGTTGTTTCAATATTAATGATGGTGTATCCTGAATTGTGGCTCAACGAGTAAAGCCGCCAGCTACAACACCAGCATTTCATTTGGATACCAGTTGGAGAGCCATCTGCTCCACTTCTCAACCACCTCCCTACCAATGGTCTGTAAAAAGTAACAGAAAATGGTCCAGGTGGTTGGGCTTCTGCAACAATGTGGGAAATCTAGAAGAACCTGCTGGCTCCTAGTTTTGGTCTGACCAGTGCTGTCAGTTGAGGTCATCTCTGTCTCTCCTTCTGCCTTCCTCCTTCCCACCCCGTCTATATCTCTGATTTCAAACAAGTAAATAAAATTTTTTGCTGTTGTTTTGATTTCCCTTTTTATTTTACTTCTTATTTTATGATATATCTGGGATTTCCCTTATTCCCTCCCCAAACTCCTTCCCATCACACTGATTTCCCCCATATTTTAACAATTGCATAGTCCTTCATAAGCAGTCAAAAGTCCACCATTCTGCTATGTGAGTGTATCCTAACATTGCAAGTACAGACAATGGCAGGCAGGCCAGCGTCCTATTTTCAAGATATATTTAATAGTTTCACTGGGAGTCCATTTTTGGTTTGGAAGTAGAGCTACATACTGCATTGAGTAAATAAATCTTCAAAAAACAAATTATTGCAACAAATAAGTTACACATTGCCGTAACTCCATATACTCATTGAGTAAGAACAGTGATCATTCCACCGCTGCATGTCTTAATTTCAAAGGCCTTAGAGTTTACAGTAAAAATCAGTAAGTACTAAAAAAATTGAAATAAAGAGAGCAACAATGGGCCTATTCAGGCATCTGAAATCTCTCTCCCTCTAATATTTCACCTATTAAAAAAGCAGTCACCATTCCTTCCTAATCGAGATACCATGAATACGGTTTAGATAAAACCAAAACATCAGAGTGGTATCTGCACTAACAAAAATATGGCAAGCAATCAGTTTCTTTCCTTGGCTGTAAACAAAGCTTGAAACCATTGTAATCAAAATTAAATGCCAGCGGAATCCATAATGCTTAAAGAATCATTTTCTATCCCAAATTAAATCTTAGTCCTACCATTCATACATGATATCTACTAAGCATGCCATCTGAGTCTTAGCTATATAAAATATATAAATGGTCTATTACTCAGCTAAAGGAAACAGCACAATTAAATAACCAAGAATTAAGATTTGGTATGATAGGCAGACAATTAGTTTGCTCTAGCAAGCTATCAGACATGAAAAGAAAATTGCATGTCACAAAACTTGATCTCATAGTTTTTTTTTTTTTTTTTTTTTCAATCAAGATTCTTTCATTGCAAACATATACCAAGCATAGAGTCCAGCTACTTATTGTCCAGATTGGTTGAACAGTTTCTTGGGGAGACCTTTTCTGGTCTGAAGTTTGAGCTGGCAGAATATCATCACAGTCAATTAAGAGTCCCAATATAACATCAACAGCAATTTGCAATGTTATGGAATTGACATGGTTTTGAGTAACCAGTGTATTAAAAAGAAAAAAAAAATAAAAAATAAAAAAGGAAAACAAGTC
This sequence comes from Ochotona princeps, assembly GCF_030435755.1. Lineage (NCBI taxonomy): Eukaryota > Metazoa > Chordata > Mammalia > Lagomorpha > Ochotonidae > Ochotona > Ochotona princeps. The sequence goes on from NC_080836.1 coordinate 30,672,049, forward strand.
CTAGCCACAACCTATGATTAGCTCATTGACATTTCAATTTAGTTCATATACAGGACCGGCTGCTCTATACCTTAAAATGGCCATAAGGCACCATTCAGCTGTTTCGTGTCCATTTCATCTTAGTATTTAGCCAGTTGTTGTGTTGAAGTAAAATTTTGCTGATCTTGGCAGATTTTAGGATAATCCAGACTGGCTTGTAACTCTAACAAGATATATGTCAACATTTTAGGTGCAGAACATTTTTTTTTTTGGGGGGGGGGTGTGCAGGAAAATCCTCAGCACCATGGTGAGGAGTAAAACTAATCTTTGTGACCCACCCAGCGAGGCATGAGCCAATCCATACCAGCTCTTTCCTGTCAGATTTCAAGCTCTACTTTCTGCTGTTTATTTATTTTAGGTTTTTTTTTTTTTTAGTTTGTATGATTGTTTGTTTGCTGTGAGGGGTTTTCGAAGCGATCCCGATGGTCATTGCGAGGGAGGGGGGGTCCAGAGGTGGAGCCAGGCTCGGACCAGAGAAAGCTCTCCTCCCTGGTCCCGAAGGACGTTTATTGTTCTTCTGTTTCTGCAGACCACTCAGGGCTTCTGGTTGTCTTTCCGATGACGTTGGTTTCTGCACTGTAGTGTTTGGACTTCTTCCATCCCCTGTGGAAGCTCCGGTTGGGGGTGGGTGACCTCAGAGTACTCGGCCTCCGAGGGCATCCAATTCCCTGTGGCCTCCTTGGCAGTTGGGATATAGTCCTTGTTGCTCGTATTAATAGTTTGTGGTGAAGGTCTGGGAGTCTTCATGGTTGGGATCCAAGCTTCCTCCTTACCACCTGCTCCACTCTGGAGTGCTCCCCTGCTCCACGCACATGACCTCCTGTTAAGAGGTTGTCAGGATCGCACCCGATTCCCCCCTCACGCATTGGTATGGTAGTTTTATTGTTGTTTAGTGCCACTTTGGATCTCATAGTTTTTTAAGAGTTGTTAATTTAATGCATGCATTCACTTGAGGTGAGGATACACATAATAAGTCCATATGGAGGTAAGACAAGCTCTCTGTCACTAGAGACTTGTGCACAGAAAACAGGTGGGACACACGTAAAGAAATGTATGTGCTACAGAACTGTGTATGCTGTACCAGAACATGAAGATACAGAAGTATGAAGAAAGTAAGTCAACTCTAGGGAGTGAAGAAATATTCAGGAAATCTTAAAAAAATGTTGAAGGATGAGTGTGCTTTCATCAGTTTAACAGGATTATAAAGAAAACCATTCCAAGCAAATGGAAGAATATGAGAAAAACCATCATGAGCTGAAAATTCTAGCAAAATAATGATTGGCTTGTAAGATGCTGGAGGATTGGAGGAGACAGCAGAAGCCTAATGCTGGAAAGACCACCAATTAACTTAATCTTTCCCCAAACTTGAATGTGGGGACCAGAATCGCAGTGCCGCAGATCGACCTACTCCTTGCCATGTTGTTTCTCTGTTCTATACCTAAACAAGCTTACTGCTAATGCATCTGGGAAAGCAGCCAAAAGGTGTATTGGTGCTTGGGCCCCTGTTATCCGTGTGGGAGACCAGACAAGTTCCCAGCTCTGAGCTTCATCTGGGTCCAGTCTCAGCAATTACTTCCATTTGAGTGACTAAACCATCAGATGGAAGCTTGCTTTCTATGCTCTCTTCCAAATAAATCAATCTTCCTAAACAATCCCTTAGATTTTGTGCATTGGGCAAATGTGTCACTATAAAATTATAGGCATGAACAATTACATGATTGATACATCATTTTATGAAGACCACAGTAAAAATAGCATAAATGGCAGACTAGCAAGGAAAAATGTAGATTCTGAGGGTAACTAGAAAAAATACAAAGTAGGCAAGATGGTGACTAACAAGGTTGATCTAATCAGAAGGAAGAGAAAAGGATTTGCTAAACAGTAAGACTGGCACCTGAAGAATGTGATGACTGGCTGGATTTTGTGGGAGGAAGAAAAAGGGGTGCCTTTAAGATGACTCCCCAGTTTGTTTTTTGGTCACCAGACAGGGATGTTTCTCATGAAAGTGGGAACTTTAGAAGAGGTATAAATTTGTATTCAGACTAAATTCACTTATTTCATATATGGAATTTGACTTCCTAAAGTCACTGTTGTAAAATTCCAGAAGATGCTTTAAATATACAGGTTTGGAGCCACCAGAAAAATGCCAAGCTGGGAAAGTAGAGTCAGGAATTCTACTAGGAACAGTTGGTGCATACAGGAAAATGTCTTTGTAACGCAATCACTCAAGTGTGTATTTCAGAAGAACATATTCCCAAGACCATTCACAAATATATTGGATCAGAACCTTGCATCTGTGCCCAAGAATCTACATTTCAATGTTTCCAAGGTATTCTTATGATTACTGAAAGTTGCTAGCACAATTTTTCCCCTCATACTCATTGCTGAATCTTTGATTCTTGAATAGTACCTGGTATATAGCAGGTTCTCATGAATATTCACATTTTCCAAATGAAAAACTGAATGAAAGAATAAAGAGCTGAGAATGTTTCAATTATATCCTACCTCTTATCCTTAAATAAATCATTTCTCTTTGATATAATGGAAATATGTTCCTATAGATTTATAATATTTCATGTAGAGTACTCATAACAAAACTAAACATATTTTACTCTTTTCCTAACATTGCATTAGGTTACTAATGGAAATGCAGAAATTCCCATCCATAAAGTCATTTAATATACACTTATTCGCTTTTTAAAGAATGAGTATTTAGAGGCATTAAACAGATCATAAGCCCAGAAAATTCTTTTTAAGTCTGTGGGTATCATCTGCATAGATTTTCCTTTTTTGTGTCTTTCTATTCATTCCTCATCTCTTCTACCAGACATCAAAACAACACAAAAGTCACCTACAATATTCTTGAAACTTCAGTGACTAACCTCACTGCCCCTGACTACAGTCTCCAAATTCCAACTCCATTTTCCTTTCTTCTAGCATTGCTTTTTATCTATTTTCCTTTTCTCTGGCTGATTTTTCACCTTCTCATTTCAAATGGCCACCTGCTTTGTCTGCTCTTGAACTTAAACGGGCTGCTAGCAAGGACACAGATGAGAGACCTTGTTAGCTGCGGAGAGGAGTTCTGAAGTGATGTGGGTTGTCTGGCTTTAGTCTACAGGTCACCTCAGACCAGCAGGAAAAGAAATGAGACCCTCCATTCCCTCTATGGAGGCATTTTGTCTGTTAGTCAGCAACCCAGTGACAGCCCGGGCTCAGACTGGGTACATGCTGAAAGCTCTCCACATCCTCTTCATATTTGATGGACACAAAGAGTAGAGACTCCCTTTTGAAAGTAACTGAACCTTCTTGAAAAGTGCATCAAACTCCCACAACTCCCCGACACCAGGTATCTCATTTTCCAGCTTCATCCTGGCAGGCTCTTTGACCCTGCCTATTTGCTGGGAGTCCTCGGGGAGCCTCTGCTCTGATTGAATCCAGCTGCAGTCTAATGGCCAGCTGTCCTCTCCACCTCTGATTAGGATCTTCCAAAGATCCCATCAGAAACTCTCGGTGAGTGGTGTATGGTATCAGAGACCTGAGTGCGCTCCAATTTGTCACAGCACTGATTAAGTGGATACATAACAAATGGTGTCTTGTTTTAGATGGAGATGAGTAGGTGAGAAATTGGCTGGCTATGTTGAATTTTTTAATTAAAAACAAAAGAATGGGAAAAATAATTGGCAGCTGGTATGTCATTTTTACCCCATGAGCAGTTTTGTTTCATTCAATTATAGAAGCCAGGGGAAAAAAATCCAGGCTCTCTCAATTTGGGACAAATTCAAGAATTCATTCTCTCTGCTATATGGATAAAGGAATAGAAAGGCATTTCTTTTTCTAAAAATGTTTATTTTAATTATTTGAAAGAGAGAGAGAAAGGAGAGCGGAACAGAGAGAGGCAAAGCTTCTATCTGCTGGTTCACTCTTCAGATAGCTGCGGTTTTCACAGGTGGGCCAGGCAGAAGCCAGGAGCCTGGAACTTCATTTGAGTCTCTGTCATGGGTGGCAGAGTACTGAGAACTTGGTCTACTCTCCAGTGCTGTGTTGGTCACACTAGCAGAGAGCTGGTGCTGAAGCAGAGCGTCTAGGTCTCAGACAGGCCAGGGGGTACTCTGATACAGAATGCTCTTGTAACAAGGACCTTAACTAGTTCTGGCCACCAGCACAGGCCCTGGAAAAGAAATTTCTTTAAAAACAGTCCAGATGTGTTTATTGTCTTTTTTCCTGCAAAATGGACACCAACAAAATAAGGGATTCGCTGTGCAGTTTCTCAAAGTGGTATTGCCAGAGCATCAAGACCATTAATCATCGTTGCTTGGTAACAAGCTAGAGACATAAATTTCAGGCTACAACCAGACCTATTGGATTAAATCTGGGGTCAAAGTAGGGGAGAACCCAGCAACATATATTTTAACACACCCTCTTGGCAATTATGGTGTTTATTAAAATTTGACATTCATATTATGTTGGGGCTTTTAATTGATTGGGATGATACTCTGCCGGCTCTACCTTCAGACCAGAGATGGTCTCACCAAGAAACCATTGAACTTACCAGGACAATAAGATACTGGACTTTATGCTTGGTAAATACCTCCAATGAAAGAATGTCAACTGAATTTGAACTATGGAAAGGCAACAAGGTGGAGCAATCCGGCATGGGGGGAGGGTGTGAGGAGGGGTGGGGGGGAATCCCAGTGCATAAAAAAATGTATCACATAATGCAATGTAATTAATTTTAAAAAAATGAAATGCAATAAAAATATGTTTAAAAAAATTTGACATTCATGACTTCAGAATATTGAAATATCACTTACTGCCCCTTATAAGGAAACTGTTACTTTATATTTATAGACTTTCAGCTTCAGTTTTCACGACTTTAATTTTTTTCTGAGATTTGACAAGTATTTATACACCGTGAAGTTTGTACAACAGAAAGGCTAAGTAATTTGCACAAGTTCTCACACAGTAAGTAAATGGCAGAGTTAACGAGGATGCACACTTAACGCATCTCTGGAGGCTGCTCGATTTTCACATACACTGATCAGTAGGTCTACTCCTTCCCCAGACCAGACGTGAGAAAGGCAGCTTATGGACCACATGGACATCACTCTCTAGGGAATTTTAACACCTTCTTTCCTTTCCTTTTTTTTTTTAAAGATTTATTCATTTTATTACAGCCAGATATACACAGAGGAGGAGAGACAGAGAGGAAGATCTTCCATCCGATGATTCACTCCCCAAGTGAGCCGCAACGGGCCGGTGCGCGCCGATCCGAAGCCGGGAACCAGGAACCTCTTCCGGGTCTCCCACGCGGGTGCAGGGTCCCAATGCATTGGGCCGTCCTCGACTGCCTTCCCAGGCCACAAGCAGGGAGCTGGATGGGAAGTGGAGCTGCCGGGATTAGAACCGGCGTCCATATGGGATCCCGGGGCTTTCAAGGCGAGGACTTTAGCCGCTAGGCCACGCCGCCGGGCCCAACACCTTCTTTCATAAATTGCTCTTCTATTATTATCAAACTCTTACTTTTTTTTTCTTTTTTTGTTAAAATCCTTTTGCAGCCTAACAATTTATGAATTTAGCTACATAATTACTATTTTCTTCTCTTACTTTAATATGTAAATTCTGGGGCTGGCGTGGTGGTTCAACAGGCTAATCTTCAACCTGCTAGCACCAGCATTCCATATGGAAACTGGTTCCTTCCTGTCCGCTGCCCTTTAGATCCAGCTCTCTGCTTATGACCCGGGAAGGCAGCAGGAGATGACTGAAGTCCTAGGGTTCTGCAACCATGTTGGAGTCCAGGAAGGAGCTCGGATCAGTTCAGCTCTGGCCTTTCAGCCATTTGGGGAATTAATGAGCAGACTGAAGGCCTCTCCCTTTGTCTTTCAAATAAAAATAAACAAATCTTAATAGCAAGAAAAAAGTATTTTCCACAAGGGAAAGATGCTGAAAAAGTTATTTTACTATGGAAAATTTTTAATGTACACAAAGTGGAGAAAAGAGTATAATTAACCCAACTGACTGATCACTGCGATCAACAAACATACAAATAAAATCTTATTTCAACTCTACTTCTACCCACATCTTATATCCCCTGGATTGCTGTAAGTGTAAAATATAGCTATCTCATTTCTTCTGTAAACAGTTCGGAACTGTACTTAACAAAGATAAAATCTCTTTAAAGTACAGCTGCAATATCATAACTTAGAAGTAATAATTCCCCAATATCTTTAATGTTCAAGCAAAATTTTGATTATCAATTTTCTTAACTATTTTAATTGGCAGCGAGATCTAGAGCTTTAATTAGTTTCAGGTTGAAGTGAGTGTGTTTTTATCACTCATGTATGTGACGATCTATGTGTCTGTATCTATCCATGGGATTTCCATCAGGAGACAATATAGAAAAAAAATCAAGAACAAAAACAAAATAAAATAAAATCAGAGTCCATTTGTTAGAGTGTATTTCCACAAACTTTTTTTTTTTTTTGGTTTCTGAAGTTACTTTTTTTTTTTTTTTTTTTTTTTATTGTTAATTATTTTGCATTATGTGACAGTTTCATAGGCTCTGGGAATCCCCCCCTCCCTCCCCCTCCCCTCCCCCCGGTGGATTCCTCCACCTTGATGCAGTATTACAGTTCAAATTCAATCAAGATTCTTTCATTGCAAACATATACCAAGCATAGAGTCCAGCTACTTATTGTCCAGATTGGTTGAACAGTTTCTTGGGGAGACCTTTTCTGGTCTGAAGTTTGAGCTGGCAGAATATCATCACAGTCAATTAAGAGTCCCAATATATCATCAACAGCAATTTGCAATGTTATGGAATTGACATGGTTTTGAGTAACCAGTGTATTAAAAAGAAAAAAAAAAAAAATAAGGAAAACAAGTCCTAGCCACAACCTATGATTAGCTCATTGACATTTCAATTTAGTTCATATACAGGACCGGCTGCTCTATACCTTAAAATGGCCATAAGGCACCATTCAGCTGTTTCGTGTCCATTTCATCTTAGTATTTAGCCAGTTGTTGTGTTGAAGTAAAATTTTGCTGATCTTGGCAGATTTTAGGATAATCCAGACTGGCTTGTAACTCTAACAAGATATATGTCAACATTTTAGGTGCAGAACATTTTTTTTTTTTTTTGGGGGGGGGAGTGTGCAGGAAAATCCTCAGCACCATGGTGAGGAGTAAAACTAATCTTTGTGACCCACCCAGCGAGGCATGAGCCAATCCATGCCAGCTCTTTCCTGTCAGATTTCAAGTTCTACTTTCTGTTGTTTATTTATTTTAGGTTTTTTTTTTTTTTTTTTTAGTTTGTATGATTGTTTGTTTGCTGTGAGGGGTTTTCGAAGCGATCCCGATGGTCATTGCGAGGGAGGGGGGGTCCAGAGGTGGAGCCAGTCTCGGACCAGAGAAAGCTCTCCTCCCTGGTCCCGAAGGACGTTTATTGTTCTTCTGTTTCTGCAGACCACTCAGGGCTTCTGGTTGTCTTTCCGATGACGTTGGTTTCTGCACTGTAGTGTTTGGACTTCTTCCATCCCCTGTGGAAGCTCCGGTTGGGGGTGGGTGACCTCAGAGTACTCGGCCTCCGAGGGCATCCAATTCCCTGTGGCCTCCTTGGCAGTTGGGATATAGTCCTTGTTGCTCGTATTAATAGTTTGTGGTGAAGGTCTGGGAGTCTTCAACAAACTTTTAAAAATAATATTACACGTTAATGGGACTCGGTGCAATGGCTCAATTGGCTCAATCCTCAATTTGCACTTGCCGAGATCCTACATAAGCACCAATTTGTGTCCCCACTGCTCTGCTTCCCATCCAGCTCCCTGCTTGTGGCCTGGGAAAGCTGTAGAGGATGGCCCAAAGCCTTGGGACCCTGCACCCATTTGGGACCTGGAAGAAGCTCCTGGTTTCTGGCTTTGATTTGACTCAGTTCTGGCTGTTGCAGCCATTTGGGGACTAAACCAGCAGACGGAAGTTCTCTCTGTGTGACTTTCTCTATAAATCTGCCTACGACTTCTTTCCCAAAGCATCTCTTGACTCATCCAATTCTCTAAAACATCTTGGTTCCTTTGAGCAGAAAAACAAAAGGTCCACAATCTGAGAGTTGTTCAGTTTCTAGGACCTTTTTAGTGGACAGAGTTAAACGTGTTTTCCATAGGAAACATACAACCTGAGTTTATGTATATACTTCAAAAGTATAAAAATTTAACCTTACCAGCTTCCAGTCTGAATCTCCTTCCAATAGTGCAAAAAATCTGAGTTCTTAAAGATATGAACCTAATTATTTGCTTTTTTTCACATATATGGCTCAGAATAATATGGCAATATTATATATTATACATGAAATATTATATATTATTAAATTATTTTTGCATTTTAATAATATTCTTTATAGTTTTTTAAAAGATGTATTTTAATTTTATTGAAAAGTCAGATATACAGAGAGGAAGAGAGAGAGAGGAAGCTGTTCCATGCATTGATTCATTCCCCAAGTTGCTGCAACTTGGAGAATGAACTGAGCCGATCCGAAGGCAGGAGTCGAGAGTCTCTTCCAGGTCTCCCACACAGGTGCAGAGTCCCAAGGCATCGGGCTGCCCTCAACTGCTTTCCCAGGCCACAAGCAGGGAGCTGACTGGGAAGCGGGACTGCCTGGATTAGAACTGGCACCCATATGGAATCCTGGTAAGTGTAAGGTGAGGACTTTAGCAGCTGGGCTCCCATGCCGGACTCTACTAATAGTTTTTTATCTTTAGAGTTTTACTCCCATAGAAATATACAACTGAACTAGACTGTTTTAAAATCAGAGAAGTTTTTCTCTGCCTCAGTATTTCTGTGTCTATGCTATTTGGTTTGGCAAACACTAGCCATATTTGACTGCTACAAATTCATTTTAAACTATTTAAACATAATTTTACAATCAATTTCTTAATCACCCAAACTGCTTAATTTTTTTATGAAAACTTGTTTGAAAGACAGAGTCATAGAAAGAGAGGACTATCCTCTGGTTCATTCTGCAAATGTCCACAACAGGGAAGGCTGAACCAGGCTCAAACTGGACATTTCAAAATGCGATCTACCACGTGAGAGGCAGGGATGCACATATTTGAGCCCTCATCTCTTGCCTCCCAGGATTCACACAGACAAGAAGCTAGGATCAAAACTGAGCCAGGACTAGATCCAGCACAGAATGTGGGCATCCCAAGGGCTAACTTAATTGCTGAATCAAAATTTCACCCCTTACAGTGCATTTCAAGTATTCACTAGCCGATATATGTGTCTGGAGGCTGCTACATATTGAAAAATAGGAAACAAGAGCACTTAAAACTGCTACTAGGAAATGCTGATTATTGAGTTCATACGTAGTGTTTTATTTCCTTTTTGATCTTTAAAAACACTTATTTTCATTTCATTTTGCTTCAGAGAATTTCAAGGAAAGTTAATGACACTTGGGAGGAAGTGTAATTTTTCTTTACATTTTAGAAATATTTGCTATTTATTTGTATTGTAAAGGCAGATTTACAGAGAAAAAGATCTTCTGTCTGCTGAGTCACCAACCAAAACCACCACAATGAGCACAGCTGAGCCCCCTCCAAGTCTCCTACATGGGAACAGGGTCCCAAGGATTTGGGCCATTCTTCAAAACTTTTCCCGCCACAAAAACAAAGATGGATAGAAAGTGGAGCAGCTGGAACACAAACTAGTGCCTATATGGGATGCAACCCCTGCCAGAACATGAAGATTACCCGGTTGAACCATTGGACCTGCCCAGAGCTTGATTTCTGTGCCTATGCTTTTATCCTGTTCTCTCCACCCTATAGGTTAGCCTTTTAACGTGGTGGCTTATATTACTGGCAAAGCTCTTTGGGTTCTCAGCTTAGTATAGAAATCAAAACCTGGGACTCACTTGTATACAAAAAACAGTTTAAAAGACAAAGAAGTGGCAAAGTGAGCAGGTGAACATGAAGAAAATCACTTTCCAAGAGGGATCCAGGAGATGGGGTGTCTCCCAAAAGGAGACAAAGAGAGACCAAGGTTTTAGGAAGCTTCTTGGGTTTTTAAGGTTTCTGTGCCTCTTCCTTGTCTGGGTGGGAACCTGAGGAAGACCTCTCCCACTGTGGTCTCTAATTAATTATGCAGGAAATGGTAGGACAATTCCTGTGTTGCCCACTTGAAGGCTTTATTTTCCTGGCCACCTAGCAAGAGACAAATGGTGGCCTTCCCAACACATGGCGAGCTACTCACAGAGATGTCTGGCTTCTCCAGCTTTAAATTGCCACTACTCGTAGTGTGTGCAAATGTGGGGCGATGAGATGGTGGTCCAGGGAGAACAGCTTCACAAGGCACACCCCTACGCATCACCCAAGACTCTAGTGAGCTTGGACTGTCTCAGGTTACTTTTCCATTGGGTTTATTTTTAATATAAAACTGTATACTTGTATGCACACTACACACATATGCCCCTATTTAAAAAAAACTGTGATATACCAATTATTGCTTAATTAAATGGAATTATTTCTATTATTTGTGAGGAAACACATGCAGTATAGCAAAGCCACTTTTCATTTAGAAATAAATCAATGCTGACTTCTCACAGTAGTCTTTAAAAAAAATGCACCTGGAGAAGTGGAGAGACCAATGAGACACTAATTCCCAGAGAAATGCAATTATAAGGATATTATTGACGGAATAACTTACAGCTCAAGTTCATGATCAAAAGTAAATTCTAAATATCCCAAGTGGTGAATGAAGGGTGTCATTTGTATTGGAACACAAACAAGGATAACTTCAGTACTACAGGATGCCAGAGAGTGGTAATAAGTTGCTCTCCAATAAGGAAATTTCAAATCCGTCATGCTGGTAGCCAGCAAAACAGTTTTTTTTTCTTTGAAAGGGTGGAACATGTTCATATTTCCTTAGTTTTTGTCAACAACTTAACAGCTGTGTTCCAAATGGACTGAAGTTGAGCCAAAATATTGTCTGGCAGCCCTGAAAACAGAATCCGACAATAATTGATTTTCAGAGCATTCACAGTATGAATCTCCACATTCCACAGTCTGGGGACATTGGGGAGACAAGAGGATGTGAACATAGATTTTTATTTATTTATGTAGATAGTACATAGCTGAAGAGAATAAGAACAAAATGAGTCTGTCATTAAGCTTGATTTCTTAAGGTGTGAGATAAGTAAAAACTACCATGTTTTTCTATCTGAATATTTTCTATAATCTAGCTGGACCCTTTATCTCTGAACTACCATTATGTCAATGCCTTTAGGGATGGGTCCAAATTGTGCTCACAGAGCCAGGGCTCTCCCCTTTTGAGGATGAGAAAAGCATCAAGCATTACATTCAGTACTGAGCGAGATAAGGAATCTATCTTGAGCTTTTGGAAACCTGAGAGTCTTATAAGAAAAATGAAATTAAATACAATGTACTGAACATATCTCCTTTACTCTCCAGGGTTTGTGGAAGATAGTGGAGGAAAGTAACCTATTCCATGATTTTGCAGGGCAAATTAGATGGGATCAGATTGGCTAGGCAATGCAACAAGGACCAGCCTGATAACATACACTAAACCATCACCATGCCCATCTTTCCTTCTGTATTTTGCTTAAATATATTCAGTCATTTGACTAAATACATTGGGATTTCTACTTTGAATATTTACTCAGCCCTTGATGAAAATAACTTTTCAAAAAGACCTGTTTGCCTATCAAAGAATAAAGCATTTTCTCAATGAGCAACTAAGGACAAAATTAATTTATCACTGTGGCCTTTAGTTCTGAGATTTTAAACATTCTCTACTTGTTCGAAGACTGCCATGTATAAATATTTTCACTCAGATTATCTCATTGCAAATATCTGCCTTCTTATAAAATGTTCCCTTTATACATTTATTAATACCCTGTGTATTCATATCAAACTTTTAAGCACAGTTGATTCACAAATCAACATTCAATTAATTCAACTGAATTTTTTTTCACTGAGTCCCCTATTCACACTTTTAGCACTTACCAGAATGAATCAGTGAAAAGGCAAAGCAAAATAAAGCATAACAAACAAAAAACAAACAAACAAAACAAAAAACAAAAAAAATGGAGGAGGTAATTTCTTTTCCAATAGCAAGATAACATTTCCAGAGGAAAATTGTGAAGTGCAAATGGTCCATCAAAGAGATAGGCTAAAAAAATTACAGCCTGAAAATAATTTTATTCAATCATTTGAGCAACAAAGAGAACTGAGATTCCAAGAATTTGTGATAATTTCCTTATTTTGTCAGATTTTTCTGACACCTCAGTGGCAAAGTCAAAAGAGACCTGGTGTGTCCTGTCTACCCTTTCTCATAGCTTTGGAGTGTACATTGTCATCATTTTCTGGAAGTGCACCATGCCAGGCTCACATTCTCATTCTGATTCACATTTCCTGACACAGAAAGCACCTGTTCTCTCTACTGGCATCTCACAAGTCCAGGCTTAGTAGACCTGGGCAGGAGACGACTGATTCTCAAAGGTTTGGCTCCATTAATGTGTTGAAGGACTCTGATCACAGGATATGTTTATTTTGGTTGATGTAGCCAATAGGTACTTCTGGATGGTTGGCATTCTGGAAAGGTTTGTCATTGAGCCTCACATTTCCTCTGGACTTCCTGTTTAAACTCTCCATCTTTAATCATTTTTAACTTTAATTTAATACCTTTAATATTCACCTCACCAAATACCACTCAGACATTCCATAGAATAATGATTTTCCTCAGATGCTCAGAAATAATAGTAATGAATAGAAATTACAGTATTTTGAGTACTTATTTTGTTAAGCAACTCGCACATTTTGTGTCACTTAATCTTTCTTTGTTTTTAAGAGTTATTTATTTTTATTGCAAAGGCAGATATACAGAGAGAAGCAGATACAGAAAGAAACATCTTCCGACCACTTCCAAAGCAGCCGCAACAACCAGAGCTGGGCTGATCCAAAGCCAGGAGCCAGAGCTTCTTCTAAGTTTCCCACATGGTTGCAGGGTCCCAAGGCTTGGGCCATCCTTGACTGCTTTCCCAGGTCACAAGCTGGGAACTGGATGGGAAGTGGAGCAGTAGCGACATGAACGGGCCCACATATGGGATCCTGATGCATGCAATGTGAGGGCTTTTAGCCACTAGGCTACCACACTGGGTCCTCCCTTAATCTTTCTTTAAGATGCATTTTACTGAAAAAATATTTCAGAGAACATTAGATAAATTGTCCAGTGAAGGTGGAAGAGCTAAAACTCAGAAAACTGTTTTCCATCCTTTTTTTTTTTTTTTTTTTTTTTTCTTTTTAATACACTGGTTACTCAAAACCATGTCAATTCAATAACATTGCAAATTGCTGTTGATGTTATATTGGGACTCTTAATTGACTGTGATGATATTCTGCCAGCTCAAACTTCAGACCAGAAAAGGTCTCCCCAAGAAACTGTTCAACCAATCTGGACAATAAGTAGCTGGACTCTATGCTTGGTATATGTTTGCAATGAAAGAATCTTGATTGAATTTGAACTGTAATACTGCATCAAGGTGGAGGAATCCACCGGGGGGAGGGGAGGGGGAGGGAGGGGGGGATTCCCAGAGCCTATGAAACTGTCACATAATGCAAAATAATTAACAATAAAAAAAAAAAAAAAAATGGGTGCTATAGCAAAGGGGGTTAAGCTGTCATTCTCAAATTTCAGCTATACCATGCTCCCCATCCAACTTGGGCCCCTGAATCCAGGTAAGAGACCCAGAAAAAGCTTTGGCTCCTGGTTTCAGCCTGGCACAGCCCCAGGATTTTTGGTCATTTGGGGAGTGAACCAGTGTATTGAAATTTCTCTTTCTCTCCCTCCCTCTCCCTTTGTAGCTCTGCCTTTAAAATAAATTAAAATTAAAAGGAAAACAAACTGGATGCCTTCTAGGAAATGCAGATGCTCTCACACTGCCATTAAACTAACTAAACAGACAGCTAGCTAAATGTTCCTTATTTGGTCATTATTTCAGTGTAATATTGAATGTGCATGATCTTTGTCACAAAGAATCTTACCTTATGCAGGAGATGGGGCGGGGGGGAAGAAGGGGCTAAAGAGTACCCATTTTCACATAGCTATGCTATTCTTACTCTTACCTTCAAAGCATCATGATGAATTATATTCCTTTCATCAGTATATTAATATTCTATGACTTGTTTAATTATGAAATTGATGTACAATATTTCCATTCTCTCTTCAGACACATGTATTGTATTGACTGATAGAATACAAGCATGGTGTGAAGAGGTAATTTTCAAATGACCTCTCTTGACAGTATGCCCTAGGACTTAGAAGTCTTACTGGGATGCACTCTGACTCTGAATTCCTCCCATCTTCCAGGGAGCTGGACCACAAGGTGTACCTATTCTCACCAATGGGTAATCCTTTTCCCTTTGTCATCTTTGTTGAGTATTTTCTTAGTTTAAAGCACCTCAGGCTCTGTGACTTTTTTGAGAAAGTTCACTTATCATCTCTACAGAAATATCTACATCACTATTAATAGCATGTGCTACTTTCAATGCCCTATACTCTAGAAAATACTGTACAGGCATTAATCTTCAAAGTTATTATGAGGTAACAAGTCAAATGACACAGAAAAACAAAGAGATTCTTAGAATCATTCTTTAACAACAAACTATAGAGGCAATTTCCACATTCTGAGTCAAAGGCAAGTTTCTCTCTTCAAATTAACAAAAAATGATAGTGAAAAAAAAGATTAAAAAATGCCAATGTTCTCTTAATCCAACTGACACAAAATTGAAGATTGAAAGTGATTGTGATCTCTAGGTAGTATATGTGTCTGATACTCTGCAATTGAATACACACTGACATGTTTTGGAGGCAAAATCAGTTGACCCAAACAAGTCATAGTGCCAATGAACTTAAAGAAACCAGAAAATAGAGTTGAAAAGCCAATCCTAGCAACATAACAGAGAGCTGAAGGTGATGTGAAGATTGCCATTGTGATGAACATGCTGTAATCACTTGTAAGAACACTCACGGCTCTTGTTGTGGGAAGAGAAGGGCAGGACTTTGCCATTTTATGACAGAAAGAGAATCCTGAAAGGTAGTGCCTTCAAGGTAAATGGTTGGACCTTCAAAACAAGGAGAAAACACCAACCCAGGTTTGTTACACCTTGAGGCCAAAGGAAGAGGAGTCTATGCTTTGTCCACCTGGGTCCAGATGTCAACACTCAGTATACTTTACTTATATTGTGCTTCAGTTCAGGATGGTGACATTATATGGAAACACAATATAGTTCAAGCAAAGGATGAAGTCGATTTACATAATGCTCTCCTCTATCGTGTTAATCTTAAGAATGATTTTAAAGTAACTGAACTAACGTGGGAAGTGGTTATCTTTCTGGAGTTTCTTCTCCCCATTTGCCTGTTTCAGTTAAGCTGCTGCAAAATGTTCAGTGACAATGAGCATGGTTTTACTTATATGAACTTTATGGAGGAAAATCATCCTATTATGTCTACAAGTGCCAGAGAGAAATACAGAATGAACAACAAACAAATGAGAATGGGTGTTATTAGTTGAATTGGCAAGAAAGCCACAAGAACAAATTCTATTGATTATTTTCAAAAATACTAGGCTTATATGTGTTTTTTAAAAATCTTTTAATTGTTGCTTCCAAAATAAAATTCTAAAACAATCCTTCAGATTGTTACTCATTATAAAAATTATCGAGTGTGAAAGTGGCATTGCTATAGAATGAGAAATATTTGAAGCAGCAGTGTAAGTAATTTATTTAACCTTTTGCATGACTCATGAGCTAGCAATTCATTAACACTCCTATCTAAATTTTCCAAGCATGTGTACAGCGGTACTTTCCCTCAATGCAAGGTTTTTTAAGAGGATAACTTGAACCCAAACAACATGTAATGATTGGTAGACAAAGCCAAAGCTTGTTTGCCACATGACAGAGCGCCAGAGAATATTAGCAGGTGGACCGAGTGGCAGTCTCCAAGGATATTCAAATCCTGTTCCTGAGATTTGTGATTGTTACCTTGAATGACAACATCATCCTTGGCCCTTGGAGATGTGATTATTAAGGATCTGGAAGCAGGGATGTGGCATTACCATTGGTTATGTGATTGAACCCTGAATGTAGTCACAGATGTCCTAAAAGATGGACTCAGAATTTCAACTGCAAGAAATGGTGGTATGAGGCTGGAGGTGGGTCCCACTTACGCTGAGGACAGATGAAGGGGCCATGAGCAAAGGAAACCAGATGAGGCAAGGAACAGAGTCTAACAGGGATACATCAGAGGGAATCAACTCAGCCACTCCCCCTGAAGTTGACTTGAATTTCTAAACTCTGAAGTTGTTGTGACAGGCTGGTGCAATGACTCAACTGGTTAATCCACTCATTCAAAATGCTGCCATCCGTTTGGGTACCTGGTCATATCGCGGTTGCTCTACTTCGCATCCAGCTCCCTGCTTGTGGCCTGAGATAGCAATGGAGGACAGCTCAAGTGTTGGGACTCTGCACCAATGTAGGAGATGCATAAGAAGCTCCTGGTTTCTTTTTAAAGCTCTGATCAGTTCTGGCCATTTGGGGAGTGGACTAGTGGATGGAGTATCTTCCTCTCCACCTCTCCTCTGTATAACTCTTTCTAATAAGAGGGAAGGAAGGAGGGAAGAAGGAAGGAGGGAAGAAGGATGACAAAAGGAAGGGAAGGAAGGGGGAAGGGAGGGAGGATGGGGATGAAAAAAGGAAGAAAGAAAAAAGGATAAGAAGGTTTTTAGACAAGGAGCTGGTGCCTTGACATAATAGGCTAAGTTTCCCCTGCAGCACCAGCATCACATATGGTGCTGGGAAAGCATCAGAATTTGGCTCAAGTCCTTCGGCTCCTGTACCCATGTGGGAGGCCCAGAAGGAGCTCCTGGATACTGGCTTTGGGTTGGTTCAGTGCCTGCCATAGTGAGCGCTTGGGGAGTGAATCAGTGGATGGAAGACCTCTTTCTCTGTCTCTCACTCTCTGTGTAAATCAACTTTCAAAATAATAATAATAATAGATAAATTGAAAATCATTGTTAAAACTCTGAGAAAAAAGTGTAGCGTTGAAGTCACTGAATCTGTAATTATTTATAGAAGCATCTTAGTGCTCATTGCTTCTATAAATAATCACATGTTGCTAAAGAAGGTAGTCTTCAGCATCAGGGCCATCCAGTTGAGAGAACTATTTCTGCCATTTATGGTCCTGGTGACCTACCTGGGACTTGACTTGATTTTCTGAAGCATCAACTTCTAATATTGAGTAATTAGTGAGATGATTCATGCAATGAGTTAAAACATGGATTATGACACAGATTGTATGCAAGAGCTATTAGTGACAGATGAATGATGAGTTCCACAAACACCCTGGTGCTGCTCTTTTAAATCCCATAAACGCTGCAGGAGGTAAGAATTCTTATTCTGGAAGTTGCACAAACCACAAAGTAAGATTCACAGAGAATCAAACACTTCCAAAGCTTATTACTAATCTAAATCGCTCCCTGAGTGTTCTCTGTCACTCTTTGATACTCTGGCTATATCAGGCTTTCAAAGAAGTTTTCACAAAATAAAGTATATTCAAGAAGCATGTATTTAATGCAGCAGGAGGAAAAGAGCTGGTGTCAGGAAGCACACAGACCTAAAACTTCCAAAACTATGTCTCCACCCTCTTCCACGGTGATCACTTAGTCCTGGATTTGACTGTGCTTCAATTTCTTAGTATGTAAAAACAATTGGTTGAAAGATTAGTAATGAGACAAATATCTGCATTTTTATTTCCTAAACAAATACAAGAGTGGATTTCTAATGAATTTAGACTTAGGGCCCTCACGTCGATCAGCCAATTTTTGTTCATTTGAGTTTGCAGAAGAAAACGTGTAACATTATAATTGAAATCTCTCTCATCTGGATGATCTAAAATAATTCAAACTAGGTCACTTTGAAAGTCAAATGTAATCACATTTTTATTTCAGTAGGAAAACATAGAAGTTCTCACCTTATTTAAAAATCAGCCATCATCTTTTAACTTTTTAAAAACATATTTATTTTATTTTTGTTGGAAAGTCAGATATACAAAGAGAGAGACAGAAAGATCTTCCATCCATCGATTTATTCCCCAAGTGACCACAAAGTCTGGACCTGCACCTACCCAAAACTAGCAGCCTCCTCCGGGTCTCCCATGCAGGTTCAGGGTCCCAAGGTTTTGGGCCATCACCGACTGCTTTCCCAGGCCACAGCCAGGAAATTGGATGGGAAGCAGGGCTGTCAGGATTAGAACCAGTGCCCATATGGGATCCTGGCGCATGCAAGGTGAGGACTTCAGTTGCTAGGATACTGCACTGGGCCAAATCTTTTAACTTTAAAAAGGACACATTAATAGAGGTGGACATATGGCCTAGTGGTTAATGTTCCTGGATTTTGCATTAGCACCAGAGTTTGATAGCTGCCTCCAGTTCCTGACACTAATTTGCTATTAATTCCAACCCTGGAAGACAGCAGTGTTGGCTCAGATAATTGCATGGTTGCCTTCTCTCTCTGCCTACAGCCACACACGTAGGAAACTCAGATTTGATTCCTGGCTCCTGGCATCAGTCCCAGCCCAGCTCTGACTACTGAACTCATTGGAGGAGTAACCAGAGTACCTCTCTCTCTTGCTCTTCACTCTCTCAAAAAACTGTTTTCTTCAAAAGATTTGCTACTAAAACCCATTGATGTTAAAGGATGATTTTCCTTGATTTTCATACTAATTTTTTTAAAGCCCTTATGATGAGCACACATGTTAGAGAATGAAAAGTTGGATGGTTGTGAAAAAAATTATTTACATTATTGAACCCAGTGAGAAGGTTCAGTGGCTAAATTCTCACCTTGTAAGCACGGGCATCCCATATGGGTGCCAGTTCATGTTCCAGCTGCTCCAGTTCTTCTTCATCGCCCTGTTTGTGGCCTGGGAAAGCAGTGGAGGAAGACCCAAAGCCTTGGGATCCTGTGCTCATGTGGAAGACCCAGAAGAAGCTCCTGACTCCTGACTTCAGATTGGCTCAGCTCTGGTCATTACAGACAGTTCAGGTGTGAACTGGCAGATGAAAGATCTTTCTCTGTCTCTCCTTCTATCCATAAATCTGCCTTTTCAAAAAAAAAAAAAGATTGTTCACATTCTTACTAATCTATGTCTCCATGGTGGCACAGAGGCAGCTGTAGAATAGTGATCCTGCTTTTTCCTAGTTAGACTTCAATATGGGCACAGTTACATTTCAGAATATTCTCTACTGTGACAACAGTTTACATGCTCTGGCCTGTCAATATAGAAGATTGGCTTAAGACCAGGATATTTAGGACATGCAATTACATATAAAGGTGATTAGTAGTCCACTTCCAAGTTCTAATGTAAATTTTGTTTTGTTTTGTTTTGTTTTGTTTTCTTACTCAGCAAAATATTAACACTTTATGCTATAGGAGCCAAGTGCTTAGTAATTACATGATATTCCAGAAGCCTAGCTTACAAATGAAAAAAAAATTAAACTTGGAAAGGTGAAGTGTTTTATTTCAAGTCAAACAGCTGACCTCCAGCATAACAAATGCGAGACCTCAGGTATCCCACTGATGGTCACTCTTCCCTTTCTATACAATCTGAAAGCATGAATAACGTTAATATCAGACCACAAGCAGGGAGCTGGATGGGAAGTGGAGCAGTCGGGACACAAGCTGGTGCCTCTATGGAATCCCAGTGCTTGAAGTGGGAGGATTAGACTTTTGAGCCATTATGCCAGGTCCTATCTGCTTCATCTTAATCACCTTCATCTCTGAAAGTCCTGATGTCCAAGTGGCATATTTTGGGAAGGCACAATCTAACACCGTTCATTGTTTAAAATGATATTTGTTTATGTTTAGTCATTTTATTATTAGGTTGGAAGAAAGAGTGCTTGAGAGAGAGAGGGAGAGAGAGAGAGATACAGATCGACAGAAAAGAGTTTCCATCTACTGACTCATTCCCAAATATCCTCAACAGCCAGTGCAAGCAGGTCAAACGCAAGAACCAGGAACTCCATCCAGTCTCCCATGTGGGTGGCAGAGACTCAATAACTTGTCAATCATCAACTACACCCTGGGCATATTAGCAGGAAGCTAGATCAGAAGGCAGAGGTAAGACGCAACCCTAAATGCTAAGAAGTAGGGTGTAGGTGTCCCAAGAAGTAGGTAAAACATTGCACCACAATGCCTGTCTCTGTTGCCCTTCATATTTAAAGTCAAATCATAATCACAAAAGTAGTTAATATCACTTTTTCTTTATTGTGGATTAGATGCCATCCGGCCTACATTAATTTTTTAAATTTGATTTCACAACTTCAAAAGATGCTATTTTAAAATATATATATACTTACTTTTAGTGGAAAGATAGGTATTACACAGAGAAGAAGAGCTAGAGAGAAATAGGTCTTCCATCTGCTGGTTCACTTCCCAAATGACTGCAGTGGCCAGATGGGGGCTATCATAAACCAGGAGCCAGGAGCTTCTTCTGAGTCTTCCAGGCATGTGCAAGAATCATTGGACTTGAGCCATCATCCACTACTTTCTCAGACTACAAGCAGAGATGTGGATGGGAAGTGAAGTAGCCAGAACATGAACCAGTGACCATATGGGATGCCTGTGTTTGCAGGTAAAGGATAAACCTGTTGAGCCACTGTACTAGCCTTATCCAACTTTTTTTAAGATTTATTTTATTTTTATTGAAAAGTCAGATATACAGAAAGGAGGAGAGACAGAAAGGAAGATCTTCTGTCTGATGGTTCACTCCCCAAGTGGCTGCAATAGCCAGAGCTGAGCTGATCTGAAGCCAGGAGCCAGGAGCCTCCTCTGAGTTTTGCATGAGGGTGCAAGGTCCCAAGGTTCTGGACCATCCTAGACTGCTTTCCCAGGCCACGAGCAGGGAGCTACATGGGAAGTGGGGATGCCAGGATTAGAACCAGTGCCCATATGTAATCCTAGGACATGCAAGGCGATAACTTTAGCCATTATGCCACCATGTTGGGTAGCATACTCTTTAAAACACACTTCATATGTGTATGTATGTTAACTTATATAAATAGAAAAAATTTGTGAAATTTGTTTTTCAGAATCTAGATTATTTTACTTAGTACAATGATTCCCCTTTCCAAGGTTCTATCATCACTTCTATTATAAATCTGGATGTAACCTTGAATATTTAAGTCACTTGCTTAAGGTCACACAGTTAATTTCAACTTCTCTTCACCAGTATGTGTAAAAGATTTTAAAATATGAAGCACTATAAATGTACATTGCATATTATTCTGGTTTGTTCCTAAGCCACCTATAATGGATGAGTCTGTATTCACAACTATTGAAGGAGCCACCTTTGGCATAGTAAGGAGCATTGCTTCTACTCTGTTATGCATTGTTTCATTCAGCAGCTCAGGGCTAAATTAAGAAAAGTGACAGTAAAGAAGAGCCATATGTCAGCTAGTAGGAGAAACTGTGTTATTGTTCTGTGTCATATTTTTCTGCTAAGTATCTTCTACCCCACCTTGCCCAACGTCCTGCTTATAGCAGATATTCAGTAGCATTTGCTTATGGAGTAAAAAGAAATGAATAGATGCCTACCATGTTGGATTATAGTTTTTACTGAATATAAATGACCCATAATGCTAACAACTACCACTTAGAACAAACCAACCAATTTTGCCAACACCATGCAAATTACTTGCCTGTTTTCTCCAGGATATGCAACCAGATCTTATTTCCTAATCTATTGAACAGTTAAATGCAGCCATACTGTATGTACATCTTTCTGTCTTTATGTTACTTTATTTTGGAAAGTTAGATATACACAGAGAAGGAGATACAGAGAGGAAGATCTTTTGTCTGTTGATTCACTCCCCAAGTGGCCACAACAGCTGGAACAGAACCAATCCTAAGCCAAGAGCCCAGAGCTTTCTGTGGGTCTCCCACATGGGTGCAGAGTCCCAAGGCTTTGGGCTGTCCTTGACTGCCTTCTCAGGCCACAAACAGGGAGCTGGATGGGAAGCAGGGCAGTTGTGAAACGGATAAGCGCCTACATGGGATCCCGATGCCTGGACGGTCAGGACTTTAGCCAATTGGCTATGCCACACTGGACCCACCTATGGAATCTTGTAAGCAACTCTGACTCCCTTCCATTTCTTGAAGGCTGAAGGTAGACAACCTAGAGCTGTTTCACATGGTGAGGCCACTAGATGGTGAGGCTGTGTGTCCCAGAGTGCATGGAGCAGAACACTACCAGAACTGCCATCACCACTACCAACTCTGGCATAGGCAAGAAACAAAATTTACATGTTTTGATACTTTTGAGCATTGGGGTTGCTCTAACAAAATACCAAAAACTAAGCATATAATAAGCAAAAGGAATTTGAGGAAAAGAAATTTCTAGAGGATGGGAAGACCAGAGCAGGTGCTTGCTCTGGGCTTGCTTTCCAGTCTCTAATGGGACCTTCTAGCCAAGTTCTCAAGCGAAGTATAAGGCAAAGCAGCGCTCTACATCAAGTTTGGAAGGGAACTTACTTATTCAGGAGGGCACAGTATAACGGTCAAACAATTTCTCCAAGACTTCCTGTCTTACTACTGTCACATTGGCGATTAGGTTTCAATATATGAATTTGGAGTAGGAAGTAAAAAAAATTCATGCTACATCATTAAGCCACTTAGATTTTTAGAATTATTGTCTTAGAACAATGTATTTCCTTTCTCTCTTTTTCCACATATTCTTATGTGTCTTTTATACTGTTTTCCTAACTCTCGTTTTCCCAATTTGTTTCACACTATTATTTTATTAAGTTAAATTTTACTTAAGAGGAAATATTTTGTAAGGAGAGAAGAGCAAAGAGAACATTCTAGGCCTTAGGGAGCCAGAAATGAGACCTCAAAGAAAAAAGAGCTTTCTGTTACAGTTTCTGATTTCACACTAGAAAAAAAGCTAGCATGACACACAACGTGGAAATGTTGACCTAGATATATTTTTAGATTTATAAACACAGAATACAGAAACTAAATTCTCCACCTGGATACCAGATATTGAGAAGAGTGACAAATCTGAATAGGATCTCAGTGTTAACATCAATCCACTGTTAGCGCATAAATAGGTACAATCTACAAGAGCCTAAAATATGATAAGCCAGGGATTTAGTTGAAAGACAACTCAGATTTAAGTTTGATAAACTGGGAGAGTGACACCAAAAGATCTTTTAATATTCCAAGCAGTTATGTGTAAATCCCTGGCACAATGAAGACCATTTCTTTATATCCTTCACTCTTTTTATGGTTGCTCTTCTAATAACTTGGGTGATATTTCCTGGTTGTGATTGATAGTGACTGAGATGAAACGGGAAGATTGCAGCATTCCCCCAGGTGGTTGTTAGGAAACATCTGAATCACAGGCATTTGTTGGGGGAACTGAGAGAGCACCGCTCCCTAGCAATTGTGGGTTTTCATAAATAAACATTCAATACACACCACACTAATGTATTTATTTTCACCACAGGTTTCTGATCTAATGTATCCATTTTCTTCGTGGTTTAGCAGCTCATAAGCATAGTAGAAAAAACAAATGCACACACTTCAAAATCCTTGATTTTATGCATATAAAATAAAACAGCTGTAACTTGCTCAAAAATACGGGTAGCTTAGCTTCAAAGCTGTGAGGATAGATAATAAAATTCCTGATCAGTGCTGAAATCAATCACAGCTCCACTCTATCCATGAAAATATCCAGATATTATCTTTATTTTTTCTTAATATTAAAAACATGACAACAGAAACAGAAGAACCAGAAACAGAAGAAAATTAAATGTGATAATAAAGTTGTAACTATCTTTCAGGAAGGAGTCAGCTGGTGTCACTAAGTAGCTAATAGGTACAAAGAAGCAACGCCATCCCATAATCTACTGATGCTGTGTCATAAAATTGACAGAAATGTTCTGGGAAAATGTGTAATTAAAAGTTTGGAGGATTCAGCATTGAGGCATAGCAAGCTATGGCTCTGCCTGCGACACCAATATCTCAATGGAACCAGTTTGCTTTCTGGATGATCCACCTCTGAGCCAGCTCTCTGCTAATGGTCTGGGAGAGGCAATGGAACATGTTCCAAATACCTGGACCCTTGCAACCCACTAGAGAGATCTGAAAAAAGTTCCATCTTGCTTAGCTTCAGACATTGCAAATATGTGGAAAGTGAACCAACTGACTAAAGATTTTCTCTCCTCCTCCTCCCCCTCCCTTCCCTCTTTCTCCTCCCCCTCCTCCCACCACTCCTCCTTCTCCTCCTCCTCTGCTGCTACTTCTTCTTCTTCTTCTTCCCCTCCTCCTCCTCCTTCTTCCTCCTTCCATCCTTCCTTATATCTAATTTTTATTTTAAATAAATAAATTTGTTTTATCTTTTTATTGCAAATGCAGATATACAGAGAGGGAAAATGAGAGGAAACTCTTACGTTTGATGGGTCACTCCTTAAGCGGCCTCAATGGCTGGACCTGCGCCAATCTGAAGTGCGGAGCCTCTACCAGGTCTCCCACATGGGTGCAGGATCCCAAGGCTTTGACCTGTCCTCGACTGCTTTCCCAGGCCACAAACAGGGAGCTGGCTGGGAAACAGGGCTGCCAGGATTATAACTGGTGCCTGTATGGGATCCTGGCACATTCAATGCAACAACTTTAGTTACCAGGCTAATGCGTCAGGCCCAGTATATTAATAATTTTAAAGAAAACAATTGATAATGATGCTGCAAATGTTAAAATTTCAGTTTTTGAGTGAAAATTAGGATTCTAGAAAGCCAGCTTCCTCCACTCTACCACACAACTTCCCAATTTTCGATGACCATATTGATGGATCAATTGTGATATTTTAGAAACAGAAGTTTTGGATCACTTACGGCAAACTGTGTCAAACTTTGGAAATTTGTGTATTAGTTCTAGTTCTATGAAAAACAGGTGTACAGATAGTAAACATTCAAGAGATGTATTGTTGGAAATACCCAGTGAAAAATAAGCAACCTGGGGGAAGTAAAGAAAACCTTCAGACCACAATGCAGACCGGATACTGTCGAGAAAGAAGGGAAAAGAGATGGAATAGGAAAAGTTTCAGACTTTACTACACTCCAAAATGGCAAGGGGTCTGCATCTCATGGAGACAGACCTGCTTTAGACCTTCTGCCATAGCTGGGAGCAGCCACAGGAAGCCTGACCTTCACACAAATGTGGTAGCAGATCCAGAAGGGCAGCAGCAGGTGCTGTCAATAGAGGAAGTGACTGCTCATGCTCACCACAATCTGTATACTCAGTGAGCTGGTATTTTCCAAAAGAACAATGCGTATTATTCAGTAATCATGTGTAGATAAAATATTCAAACAAGTGTTCATTGATATAAACTAAGATCTCAGACTGCATCATTACTATCATTTAAGTAGCATTTGATGTTTTAGGAAATACCATTTGCTATATTTCAATGCAATATCGAACAAAAGCCTTCATTGTCTAGAAAGGCTGTGAAAATGTTCCTCCTTTTCCCTGCACATTTTCATGGAAAAATATAAAATAGTGTCACATTGCTCATGTTATTTTCCTAAAAAACATAATTTTTATTTATATTGATAGGCAAGAGATGCATTAATGTTATTTTAAAGCATTTTTCAATGTTTTGTGCAATTTCTAGGATATAAATATAAATAGATATTGCTGATATACCAAATCACCTTGAGATCATCAAAAAAATTGAGAATATGACATTGATCACAGGCGAAAACATTTTGAGTATCACTGCTTTTAGGAATCACAGTATTTAAGTATGGCTTATGAAAAAAGGATGTCAGTACACCATAGAAGGTGACTGAGAGCGCAGTAAGTAGGAGAGTGGATCTTGAGGAGTGCGGAGTGGAGGCATGCAGGTCAATGATCAAGCTGACGCCTCAGACACAACCCATATCAGAGTGCTTGGTTCAAAATCAAGCTGCTCTGCTTCTATTCCAACTTCCTAATAATCCTTGCCCAGGCAGGCAACAGGTGATGATTCAAGCACTTGCATTGGTCCCTGTCACTTATGTAGGAAACCAGCAGAGTTCCAAAACCTGGCTGTAATCTGTCCAGACCTGGATTTTGAGGCCCAAATCCCTACCAGTGCCACACCGGCACCATGTTAAGTTCTACAGCAAAGCCCCTGGAGGGACAAGAGTGAGCTGTACGCTGCTCACACTCAACAACAGTGAAACAAGCAACCCTGTTAAGAAAACGGCAAAGGAAATGAGAAGGCATTTTTCAAAAGAAAAAATAAATCAAATGTCTAATAGACAAATGGAAAAATGCTCAGGGTCCCTAGCAATGGGGCACATATAAATGAGAGTACACTGGGATTCTGCTTGACTCCAGTGAGATTGGCCTGTAACCAAAAAACTATTAGCAATACCTGCTAGTACAGATGTGGGGGAAAGGTAATTTACTCCACTGTTGGTGGAACTGTAGGCTAGTACAGCCACTAAGGAAGTCACTGTGGAGAGCACTAAGACAATTGAAAATTGATGTACCATATGATCCAGCTATCCCACTTTTGGGAATACATCCGAAGGAAATGAAATCTTCAAATGTTAAAGTGACTTGCAACCCCATATTTATAGCAGCAAAATCTACAATAACAAAGATATGGAAGCAATCCAGATGCTCATCCAAATTGGAATGGATGAAGAAATGATGGTACATGTATTCCATGGAATATTACTCAGCCATTAAAAAGAATGCAGTCCTACCATTTGTAACAAAATGGTTCCAACTAAAAACCATTATACTCAGTAAAATAAACCAATCCCAAAAGGACATATATCATCATATCATATATTTTCTGATATAAGGCAAACTTCATGCAAAATACAAGATCAATAGATACAGATAGATACAGAGATAGATATAGATATGTAAACATGTAAATATTCTCATGGATGAACTATGTAATAGAGACTAGTACAACAGGAAGTAAAGACACACTGCGTATACATCTCTGCTCCAGAATAAAAGGACTCCCAATGAGACTGCTAAATATAGTTTGACAATAGGATACTAGATTTTCTACCATTGTCTATATTTACAATGGCATGATATACTTAAACAGCAGAATGATGGAACTATGACTGTCACAGAAGAACTATAGTGTTATAAAAATATCAAAGGAAACAGTGGGGGAGAATTTGGGAACGGAGGAAGGAGAGGTGGAGGGGGAATCCTATACTTACAATAGTGTATCATGGAAAATAATGATAACAAAAAATAATTTTGTAAAAAAGAACAAGTTTAAAAACTACAGGTTACAGATAAAAATAGATAATGCATACATCTGACTACAATGTAAAGACCATATTCAAACATATGTAAAAGACCTCAAAAATTCATGTTAAAAAGATAAACCTAATTTAAAATGTCCAAATGGGCATTTTAGGATACAAGACATTCAAGATATTTTAGGGTACAAATCGACATTCCTGCTACAAGAGAAAACTCTGGTTAAAACTTTGCTTTCATATTTGAGTGCCTGGTTGATTCCCAGCTCTGGCTACTGCTCCTTGCTATTGCAGACCCTGGGAGCCAGTGGTAATGGGAGGCAGTGGTAATGCCTCAAGTAATTGGGTCCCTGATACCAACATGACAGACCTTGAATAAGTTTCTGGATCCAACTTTGGCACCAACTCCAACTATTGCTACTATATGGGGAAAGAACCAGTGATGGGAATTTTTTCTGTCTCTCTCTCTCTTCCTCTCTCTCCCTCTCATATAGTAAACACATTAATAAATAAGTAATCTCTTCAAAAAGCTAATGCAAATTTTATAGCAAATTTAATCATAATAACCCTAAAGCTGAAAGCAATCTGAATTCCTATCAAAAGACAAATAATAAATAAGTGATTTATTCAAACAATGTTTTATTAACTGACAATAAAAAGAAGAAATTGACAGAGGTGCAAGCATTGTGACTCAGAGAGTAAACCACCACTTACAACACTAACATTTCCTCTTGGAGTGCTGATTTGAGTCCTGGCTGCTTTCTTTTGATCACCTTCCTGATCATGTTAAGGGTAGGCAGCAGAGGATGATCCAAGTGTGTGCAACTCTGCCACCCATGGTGAGAGGCCAGGTGGAGTTCCTGACTCCAGCCTTTGACCCAGCCCAGAGGTGGCCATTGCAGCCATTTGGGGAGTGACCAAACAAATGGCAGATGTATCTATCGATCATCTAGCACTTATCTACCTATCATCTCTCTGTCTTCCTCCCTGTTGTTCTGTCTTTAAATGAATAAATAACTCATTAAGAAAGCATAAGTTATCAATATGTGTAATAATGTGGATGAGTCTCAAATAACATTACATTGAATGAAGGAAGCAGATGCAAACTGCATTATGCATACACCCAATGACACAAAATCCAAGAACAGACTAAAGTATGTGTGGGAATTTACACATTGAGAAGGCAGTATAATGGAGGTCGTAGGGAGTGGAATGTTTCAGAAAGCAACACAAGGGAACACCCTGTCATAATGGAGATGCTACTCTGGGAAGTGGTTTTATGGAGGCACACAACCTCAGTGAGCTCAGTCATACGTTATGTGAATTAACTGTATGTTAGTCAAATATGTGAGGAAACAGGAGTCACAGGAGGGAAAAGGGCAAGCAGGCACAAGCAGGGGTCTTTCTCTCCTGCAGGACTATCAAACAGAACATTCTGAAGGGGGTGGGGCAGGCGTCTATGAGTAACCCGGGACTCTCAAGAATGGATTCCCTCTGGAGTGTTAACAAGTGCTGTTCTCAACGTGGTTCCCACAGCAGGAGGAAACAAGAGACCTGCACCTCAGACTGCTTCAGAAGTCCCCCGACCTGAGGTCTTCTGAGGCACTTTTATCCCATAACTTTTATCCCAAAGTGTAAATTATCAGTTCAAAGATATAATCTGCCTTCTCTGTGGATATACTCTCCCTCCAACATCGGCCAGGTCCAGTCAGCTCTGAAGCATTTTTTTTTTACTGACTCCCCACCACTAATGTTGTGATGAGGTTTCCAGAAAACTGCTCTTTTGTGAAACTTGTACTGTAATATGGCCCCAGGAACAGCACTTGTGGGAAAGGCACTTTTGGCAGAGAAAAAACCCAGGTACAAAGCACTTAGGAGCCACTCAGCCCAGGTTTCAGAAAAGATTGGCAGGATCAATGGGGTGAACAGATGGCCCTCAAGGGTTAGGCTTAGGTCACAGAGTGTGGGGTGATCCTGGGCCCTTCCAACAAAGCCAAAGACAGGAGCTTAGGAATGGAAAAGGGGGGCATTGTTTCCCTTGTGACAGGCTTAATGCCGAGTTCAACCCTTCACTCAAGAAAATGGGTGTAATTCTACTTCCTCCAAAAAAAAAATCTTCACAAAAGTCTAGCTCAAGGATCTCCTGGCACCGGATCCTAAATTAGGTGAGATGAAGGTTTCAACAACCTTCAACTGGATCTTGGAAAGGAAAGTCACATTATTTGCCAATGGCAGTGAAAACAAAGACATCCTATAAAACCTCAACCTGCTTTTGTCACATTTTCAATTGAAAGACAATTGTGCAATCTAAACACTTAGATCCAAGATTCTGTTCAGCTTGAATTATGAGCTGAGTCATTTGTTCGGTTGGTTGCATGTTCTCAATGCATTGGCACAGCTCTACTGAAAATAACATGGCTATGTTTGTCCTGATATTCTTCCTATGCAAGCAGAGTCATTGTTTTTAAAAGAAATCCAAGAGTTCATTATATGTCAGACATTTATGAAGCAATCCATGTGATTAAACTCACTTAATTGTCACAATAAATCAATAATGTGGCCAGGACTGTAATAATTGCCATTTTACAGATATGAAAACTGAAGATAAAAGAAATTAAGAAGCAGCTTAGCCATATTAAGACCCTCAGATTCAAGCTCATCAGTATCATCAAGGAGTTTACATTTGCAGTAATATACTTTAACCAAATAATTTACTAATCTAAATTAACCTACATTGGTCAATGGGCTCCAAAAATATTTGCTGAATGAGTGAGCAAAGAGCAGATAACTGCTTGAGTGAATAAACATGGTATTCATTTAATTTTCCTATGATATTTTTTCTTCGGATAGTAATTTTATATGCATCCTCTTATTTCTTCATACTTAGCTCTTCATACTATTAGATCTTATTATCATACCATGGATAACAAAGACATTTCAAATTTAGAAAGTATCTTCCACTTGCATGACATATCTTTGTACTCCAGGGATTGATAATGAACCCTTCATGGCTGCCTTGGTATTTTTAAGGACTTAAAATTAAACATAGAAAAGCCACACTTGTCTCATGAAACAGTCATCCTTCTTCCTAAATCTGTAGAGCCCACTGAACAAGGCTTTCAAAATTCCTGTCATCCCAGATCACACTGAGGTCCAGAAAAATCTTTGGAAGTGCATTAGAAGTCAGTGACTCTAGCTTGAGGAGAAGACAAAACAGTCAGAAACACAGTTGACATGAGTATTAGAAGAGTAAAATGTCCCTGTATTACTAAGGAAATGTGGAGAAATTACGTGCTATCCTCATGGTGACTAGAGTTCATTAAACTCTTTCGATAATATAAAACTCTTCCATATTCCAGAGAAGTATGAGTGTGTATGAGTTTATTTGGCTGTGTTAAATGAAGTGCCAGCTAACTCCAATTGCTCAGAATTTGACTATGATGAAACAATTTGAGATGAAATCATTCAATTTGGAGGTACTGACTAAACTTACCACGTAACTGAAAACTGTCTATTCACCAAAATACCTTGCTTGCTCCTAGAAGGTTTTCTTCACACTGTGGTATTTCACAACTTTGTTAACTGGGTATGCATTCAATTTTATGATAGTCTTTCTTTAAAATAAGATTTTCTTTATGCATCTTATTTCTTAATACTATCTCTGTTAATAAAATGCTTCGCATTATTTTGTCATACAAGTGTTAAATTCTATTTCCATTTGTACAGTTTCTGATTTGTTTCCTTCAAACTTGTGAAGAGGCCATATTCTCAACTTTCATTGAGATATTAATTCCATGATTCATCAGCTCTGGTTCTAGAGTAAAATCAACAAATGCATAGTGGAGTCTTCCCAAGACCCTGCAATCAGCATTTCTTCAATACAATTTATCTGAATGTTTTTATTTTTTAATTCCATTTTTATTTGAAAGTTAGATATACAAAGAGGAGCAGATATAGAGAGAAAGATCTTCCATCCACTGGTTTACTCGTAAAGTGTCCACAACCACTGGAACTAAGCTGACCCAAAACCAGGAGCCAGGAACTTTTTATAGGTCTCTAATGCAGGTGCAGAGTCCCAAGGCTTGGGGCCATCCACTGCTGCTTTCCCAGGCTACAAAGAGGGAGCTGGATGGGAAGTGGAGAAGCCAGGATACAAACTAGTGTCCAAACGGGATCCTGGCACATTCAAAGCAAATACTATAGCCACTGGGTTACTGCACAGGCCCTTCCTTCACTGTCTGTTGCGAAATAACCATGTCAGTTTTATGGTTCCCTTTAACATTTCTGTAGCTTCCCCCCCACCCCGCCCCAGATTTTCTCATTTTTTGGAGGACTTGGAATCTTCAACAAGAATGTTGATTCAAGTTAATGCTCCTAAGGGAGAGAGGGTTAGCCTGAGTATGGTAAGGCCCACCTTGGGCAGAACTTTTAAGAAAAATACAATGACTTTGTATGTCTCATGGTCCTGTGTCTTTCTTCTGCTTTTCTCACTAACTTGTTTGCTTTCTCTCTCTGCCCTAAATACTAAGATAATGGAGAAACAGTATATTTTGAATCAAAGAGTGCTCTTATGCTGGCAATCTAGTTAATGACTGAACTGTCTTTTTTAGGCTTCCCCCTACTTTGAGAAAAATAAAAGTATTAAGGATGAGAACATTTTAAGATAATTTTATTACTGTCTTCTTTTCCTAATTGTAGACTAATTTTCTTAATCTGCAGACTAAGAGGTAAGCAGTCAGGTTACAAACTCAATTCTTGAGATTTTAGAAGCATAGGAATCATGTCTTTCAGAATTGATCTGACATTGAGATTATCCAAAAATCAATATTAGTTAAAGACATAAACAAATTCATATTAGTGAAAATAAGATATCAGTTTACACACAAGTTGCTATGAGCACAGTGAATTATATTTTAAGATCCTCTTATTAGCATGGATAACAGCAATAATCTAAAGTCCTCACGAGTTTTTAAAAATGTTTTAAGGTAGAATTACAGAGAGAATGAGAAGGAGACAGCAGGCCTCAGTCCAATATACTGTGCCACAAAGCAGGCCTTGAGTCTGTGTTTCTAGCTACGCAGACAGGCACTGCTGATGTTGAAAGAAAAGAAGTCATACCCATGTCATCTACTTAGAAGATTGAGGGACAAATCATCAAAATCAAGCAAACTGAAAAAATAAGATTGTAATCTGCAATAAATCACCCCCCTTTTTTAGTGTAATGTCACTCTAGTTTTTTGGTGGGAAGTCAAGTTGAAGGGAAACAGAAATGTTACCAGGCTGCAAAACTCTGGTTTGCAACATGAAGGCAAAAACTGAGTTTTTTGATTGGATTTCACGCTGACAGTGCTGGGAATGATTATAATCATACTTATCAGCTGTCTCAAGATTTGCAAAAAAAACATTCTTCAACATTAAGGAAAGCACTGCAAAACATGCAACAACAATATGATGACTTTTCGTTGTATTCAGACTCTACTGGCTGTCTTATTCTCTTACTGTTTTCCACTTAGAAGAAATGTATAGATTAATTCAGGTGACAATAATCATCCAAAAAAAGCATGCTTTTTAAAAAAAAAATTGTACTTTGCTTAACAGATTTGCAATTGCCTAGTAAAGAAATTTCTACTCCTTTTTGTATTTAACTCCTGGGGGGGAAAAAGAATAATTATAAGGAAAAAATGCTCTTCTACAAAATGTATGAAATTTTATTTTTGTAGAGCCAGTATTGTGTAACTAAACAATACTTAGAGTGGGAAAAACTGTATTGATTCAATTTGGAAATTTTACATAACATTTTTAGAAAATAACACAGGGTTATTATAGCTGTACATTCTGTACCCCCTCCTCAGGACACACATTACCAAATTCAGGAAGAAACATTCCACTGTCCTGATTTCAAAATAGAAGACCATTATGCTCAGTGAAATAAGCCAATCCCAAAAGGACAAATATCATACATTCTCTTTGATATAAGACAACCATTCCTTAAAATATAAGACCTATATCTATATTTCTATATATAGGTAAACATGTATATATGTACATATATTCGTCTAGAGGAACTGTGTAATAGAGACTAGCAAACCAAGAAGTGAAGATATATTGTAGTATGCATTTCTACTCCTGGATAAAAAATGGACTCCCAATGAAACTGTTAGATATGTCTTGAGAATAGCATACTGGACATTCTCTAACATTGTCAATACCTACAATGCAATGATACATTTAAACAGAAAAATGATAGACTTCTGATGGTTGTTGAAGGAGTACACTATTGTAACAATAGAGGATAAATTAGTGGGGGAGAAGGGAATAGGATTGGAAGGGAGGGGATGTCCCTGAACCTATACAGTTGTAGCACAGAAAATGAAAAAAAAAATACTAGACATTCAATGGTTGATTACTGGATTATGTTTCTATACCTGTTAAACATATCAGAAATATTGAAAAAAGAGAAATGTGTCTACAACCAATTTATTCAGTGCTCCCAAAGACGTGTCTCTTAAAGGAGAGAACAATCAGAAAAAACATACAATAAATATGAGCTTAAGCACCAATAACCAATCAGTCTGAACCCATTTTCAGGTAGATTGACTAAGAGTGTTTTTACAAACCAGTACAGAGATGGCAGCAGATGTATCTTATCAAGACAGGGATGTCATGTGTATGTGTAATCCTAGCTAACGTGTTACCAAATTTTGTTAAAGGAAAAATTAGGGCATATTTACTGCTATTAAGAAAACTAGAGTAAACAGGTAAATTCCTTCAAAAAATCAAGTACACATGGAGAAAAACACGATATAGAAATGTAAGAATTATTCCTGGAGCAAGACAAACAAGTCTCCCTGTATTGTGATAACACTGATCAACATCTTGTACATGCTTTTCTCTTTTTTTCTGAAAAATCGATCCTGTGTCTTAAAATCAGAATACTTCAGTTCCGTGTTCCTGAAATATGTTTAGAATGTAGCAAAATTATCCATCCTTTCTTCTGTGGGTAGAAACTTACAAAACAGTTATGACTTCACACAAGGGGAAATTCGTGTTGATAACTCCCAAGCAAACTCAGGGTTTGACACCACTGTTGTCAGAATGAGATATGATTAAACCAAGGAGTGATTGGTCATGCCAAATTAAGACAAGAGCAAGTCTCTGATGCTGAGAACCACAGTACATTATAAAGGTGCTCATGTAAATAGGCATTTGTATAAAAGCTTATAAAAATTTGACAGAAAAATGTACAAATGTTAGTTCAGTGCATTTCAAATTCAGATTCATTAGCCAATCATCTGTATGAACTTGGGCAGCTTGATTAATCATGTGATGACCTAGATTCTGACTCTATAAAATATGACCCTACGCACCTCACAGCATTAAGACTGAAGGAGTTGATGCATGTAAAGCCATTAGAATATGGCATAGATATAACATGCACTGTAGAAATATGTTTTAAAAATTAAAAGTCTGAGCCAAAGAATGATGAGAGGGCTAGGAGGTGAGGTAGAAAGTTAAGAATTAGAAAGGCTATCAGAGGGACAGAGAACAGTGCTTGTCAGTTGCTAATTGATAGGTTTAATCTCCTTATAAGCTTGATTTCTGGAGCTAAAGACAAGAGGAAGGGAAGAAGCGTCAAAATATTAGACCAACAAGGTTAGGGTTTCACAATGAAAGGCCTAATAGGTCTACTAAGCCCCTTATATCCTATCTTGCCTGGTTGATGGAACGATACTAAATAGCTCTAATCAGGGAAATGACGTGATCATGTTGGATTTATTTCTGGAAATGGAAAGATTGATTTTAGAATACTTTAACTGGAAAATATTGAAAGACCATATGTCTATGACTATTTCTGAAGTTAAATGACTATTAAAGGTTAATGTATAAATAAAAAATTAATTCACCCAGTTTAGCTTGTTATCAATAAATGATAATTTAATGCCTTTATCTAAGTGCTTTGTATAGCGAGTCTCTGTGGTGAAAGGTCCTGGGAATCACTGTGGCCATAATTTTGTTCAAATCTAATGAAAAGCTTTAGCAAAATAAGATCTATATGAAAAATAGCAATGTGAATCAAATACTGAACAGAGTGCCCAATCACTCAATAAAATTTATGGGCCATCCACAAAATGTACATCTAAACCCTTTTCAGGGAAAGTAAATCATACGTGATATCATCTTACATTGGCATAATGCTGCATAAGCTACTTTCACAGCAATTCCTCCTTTGTCTTGTAAAAACGTCTGTCTTATTGGAAAGAGATGAACATTTCATTAACTCAGAAAGTACTATCTGCTATATGGAAATGATATTCTAGTTAATTTTCAAATGTTTTCTCTTTTAATCTACATAGCCATACTGTAAGCTATGTGATATTTATCTATCTACATCTATATAACATTGCTGTTCTGTTTTGATTAACCTGAGTGCATAGAATGCAATCATCCCCAAAACTGTGTTTCCTCAAGGCTGGCACTGTGGTGTAGTGAGCTAAAGTACTGTATGCAGTACCAACATCCATATGCAGACTGATTTGAATCTGGGAAAACAGTGGAAAATGTAGCATGTGCTTGGGCCCCTACACCTACGTAGCAGACCTGGAAGAATCTCCAAGCTGCTGGGGTCAGCCTGACCAGGCCCAGCCCTGTGGCCATCAGGGCAGTAAACCAGCAGAGGGAACATGTCTTCCTCTGTCTTTCCTTTCTCTGTGTAACTCTGCCTTTTAAACAAATGGATTAATCTTGAAAAAAATGTGTTTACTTGAATCCAGAGTAATCAGACAAAACAGCATAATAAAATATGAATTTGAATACTTTCCCATCAATAACAAAGCATATATTTACATTTATGTATATACATATGTACACATATAGTTGTATATACATATATGTGTATATGTGTGTATATATGTGCATATAGGCATATATATAATTGCATATATTAATTGTATATATACATGTATGTATGCAGGTATGCATATATACATAAATATATATATATATATACAATTAATCTACTAACAGGTTAGCAAGCTTGCCCATCATCATAATACAGAGGCAAACATCACACATCTAGCCTGGCTTCCAAGTCTGTGCTTTCAGTCTCTATACTATGCCCTTCCTCACACTTGGAAACATGTTATTCTGAGGAAAGCCTGGGTAACTTTGACAACTTAAAAAACACAACATGTTACTCTTATGTATAATACTATTCTGAAGCTGTGAAAGCTACCTATGAGATACAAATACCTATTTAAAGACTTTAGAAATAAATTTGACAATCTCTCAGCTGGCTCCTACATTTCTTTCCTTCAAAAGGAGAATACAACTCACTGTCTTGAAAGGAACTTTGTCCTCTCTTACTCACTCTTCCCTTATCTTTGAGTTCCTACAAACACCAACCCTACCCTGGCCTTACCATCAAAACCAAAGCAAGTTTCAACTGAAGAAAGAGCTCTACATTTTCTTGGGTAAATAAGACTTAATGGTAAATCTGTCTGTTAAGCGGTTATCACTGCCCCTGCTTTCTTAAGACTCTCATCATCTGTACTGATATCTACAGGAATGACACACAGTTTACGAATCACTGACACAATATCCATATTCAAACAGAAGACGAAGTGGCAGTAGAAGATAAAGCACAAAGCTGGGTAGGTCTCATCTTTAGAAAATAACTGCATATAAATAAATGTGATAAAGGATGAAGATGATTTCTGAAACTATAGTCCAAAACAGAGGCATGAAATTTAATAGAGTAAGCTGCCATATTAGCCAGATCTGCAAAATTCAGCAACCTCTAAGACAGTGATCCAAGATTTTTCTCCTGTGCAGCTGTGTATAATGTGCAGAAATTTAGCTCAATAAGTCAATGACATCATCGCCTATTAAGCTAATAACTGTGACTTCACCCAATTGAAGCACATTAAAGACATAAGATTAAAAAGCTGTTTTACACTACAGGTAATTGTCCATCGACAGGTTGAAGAGCTTGCAGTACTAGCTCCAACACATCCTTAGGAAAAAATAGTTAAAAGAACAGCTGTTTTGAAGCTACCTAATGTTCTCTATAGCAAAAGCCAAAAGTCTACCTAAATTTCTTACCTTAACCATTCCAATATTTTTTTATACAGAGAGCAAGAAATATTATATTTATCATAAAAAGATTCACTGGCCATAAAGATGACCCTCTTAGTAAGAACTATGTTGGCAGAGGTCATGTTTCTTTAATTTTGTCTTACAATGGAGTTCTGTCTATATTTACACTGTAAAAAACTATGGTGTCAGGAAAGCAGGGTGGGGGAGGTTTGGGAGAGAGTATGCTTGTGTGCATAATGATAAAACAATTTTATAGCATCATGTAACAAAAATGATCACGTGTGTGCGCACACACGTGTATGTATTTACTAGAACAGTCTATGTAAGTCCCTGATTGATTTCATCTGAAATATTATCGGAATGCTTGTGAAATTACAAGTATTCCAATACAATCAAAGTGGAAAGGGGAAGTCACATTAAAAACCCGAAGCACTCACTGTCTTTAACTATCTTTCATATATAAATGTTAGAAAATTGCAGTCTTATCATATTTATCATTCTCTATCATAACCAAAACAGGTGAATAATTACATGGAAATCCCACACTAAACATAAGTGATAGCCATAATCAGAAAATATGTTAGAAAGAGTGCAAAAGAAGAAAAGAGGAAGTAATAACAAAAACAGCATTTTTACAAAGCTATCTCAGGCAGATATTTTATGTAATACACAGTAAACATCTTATTTTTGACATTTGGCCCTAAAGAGAATGTCATGCCAAATTTTTCTTATCAATACTTGTAAGATATTTGAGAATATTAGATAAAAAACTGAATTATAATACTATATTTTTATCTTTAATCTCAATTAATCTTGGGGTTTCTCATGATGATATTTGCTAGGATGTAAAAAAAAAAATTCTTGTCTCTTTGGATAAAATATCCCAACCAGGAAGTAGTGATCAGAAAAACGATGCATCCAGAGGCATTCAGCATAAAGTTAGAAAAACAGAAAAGCCTTCTCAAATTTGTTCTTGCAAGGTCAAATTCACTTAACACTTAAAAGGGAAGAACTAGAGCCTGGCAGCTAAGGTCCTCACCTTAAACGCCCCGGGATCCCAGATGGGCGCCGGTTCTAATCCCGGCAGCTCCACTTCCCATCCAGCTCCCTGCTTGTGGCCTGGGAAAGCCGTTGAGGACAGCCCAATGCTTTGGGACCCTACACCCATGTGGGAGACCCAAAAGAGGCTGCTGGTTCCCAGCTCTGGATTGGCGCAGCACCAGCTGTTGCAGTCACTTGGGGAGTGAATCATCGGATGGAAGATCTTCCTCTCTGTCTCTCCTCCTCTCTGTATATCTGACTTTGTAATAACAATAAATAAATCTTTTTAAAAAATTAAAAAATTAAATAAAAAGGAAGAACTAGATGTTGAATAACCACAACGTACAATATATTATAATTTTTTTTGAAATGGAATCATGTATAGTTAGGCAAATGTAGTTTAGTTAATGTCTCTGATGAAACAATTTTTGATTAAATATGCTAAGAGAAATTCTCTATATTTGTTATTCATAGAGTAAAAAAGAAAACTATAGGGCTGGTTTGGTGGCCTCACTGCTAAAGTTCTCACATTGCACGTGCTGGGATCCCATATGGGAGCCACTTCTGGTCCTGGCAGCCCTGCTTACCATCTATCTCCCTGCCTGTGGCCTGGGGAAGCAGCTCAGGATGACCCAAGACTTGGGACCCTGCACTCACGTGGGCGGCTTGAAAGAGGCTTCTGGCTCCTGGCTTCAGATTGGCACAGCTCCAGTCATCGTGGCCACTTGGGGAGTGAATAATCGGACAGAAGATCTTCCTCTCTGTCTCTCCTATCTGGATATCTGCCTTTCCAATAAAAAATAATTCAATCTCTTATACAATAAAATTATTTTTATTTTTTAACAAGATTCATTTGTTTTCATTGGAAAGGCAGAGTCACACAGACAGAAGGAGAGACAGAAAGAGAGTCCTTCTATTCACCGGTTCATTCCACAAATGGCCACAACAGCCAGATCTGAGCTGATCTGAAGCCAAGAGCCAGGAACTTCTGAGTCTCCTTAAATGGGTGCAGGAGCCATCCTCCTCTGCTTTCCCAGGTGCCTGAGTGAAGTGCTGCATGACAAATGGAACAACCTTCTTTCTCTCTCTGTCTTTTCTCTCTGTAGATCTATCTTTCCAATAAAAGTAAATATTTTAAAAACAATCATAATAAATTGAGGGCCACCACAATGGCTCAACTTGCTAGGCCTCCACCTGCCAGCACTGGTATCCCATATTACCCAGCTGCTGCACTTCAGATACAGCTTCCTGCTCGTGACTTGGGAAAGCAATGCAGCACACTGCAAGTCCTTAGATCCCTATACTCTCATGGGAGACCTGAAAGAAGCTCCTGGCTCCTGGCTTCAAATAGCTGTTAAGGCCATTTGGGGAGTGAACCAGTAGACGAATCTTTCTCTGTCTCTCCTTCTCTCTGTAAAACTGCCTTTCCAACAAAAATAAATACATCTTAAAAAAAAAAGTGAAACAAAGAACAATCAAACATGCTGGTAGCACCCAGACAGGATGCTGGTACCACAGGTGAAGGCTTAACCAACTACACCATGGTGCCAGCTCTGAAAATCATCTTTTAAAATCATAAAGTCCTATCACGGACTAGACAAAATATTTGCAAAAAATCAGTGTCAAGGAGAATTATTTTACAAACTATAGAATGAGCTTTTAACATTCAACTATAAGGAAAAAAACAAGTTTCAAAAATTAGAAAAAGTTCTGAATATATGATAGATAAGAGAAAATATATAGATAGCAAGTAAGCGTATGAAATATTTATTATCTGCTGTATTTGAAAATTGCAATTTACAGCACTGAGATTCCAGTATACAGCTAGTATACTGGTCCAAATACAGAATATCAAAAGCAGGTGAAGTTGAGGATAAAGAAGAATGCTGATTCTGTCCTGGTCCAAATGCAATATATTACAGCCAATGTGGAGAATTTGGTAGTTTTTAAAAACACTAAATGTACTCTTACCTTACAATCAAGCAGCTGTATTCCTCAGTTCATAGCCAAACGAATTAAAAACATACATGCACAAAAATATACATACAAGTATTTTTAAAGATTTATTTTATTTTTACTGGAAAGTCAGACATAAAGAAAGGAGAAAAGACAGAGA
This sequence comes from Ochotona princeps, assembly GCF_030435755.1. Lineage (NCBI taxonomy): Eukaryota > Metazoa > Chordata > Mammalia > Lagomorpha > Ochotonidae > Ochotona > Ochotona princeps. Next base: position 30,712,674 of record NC_080836.1, read on the forward strand.
GGAAGATCTTCCATCCGTTGATTCACTCCCCAAGCGACCACAATGGCCAGAGCTGCGCTGATCTGAAGCCAGGAGCCCAGAGCCTCTTTTGGGTCTCCCACATGGGTGCAGGGTCCCAAGGCTTTGGGCCATCCTCAACTGCTTTCCCAGGCCACAAGCAGGGAGCTGGATGGGAAGCAAGGCCGCCAGGATTAGAACCGGCACCCATATGGGATCCTGGCATGTGCAAGGTGAGGACTTTAACCACTAGGCTACCTTGCCGAGCCCTCATACAAGTATTTTTACTAGCTTTATTCAAGAGGCAACCAAGTTGGTCTTCAACAGATGAGTTAAGAAAAATAAGTCGTTCGACCCAGATAATGGAATATTAATATCACTCCGTGCTGGGAAGAAATGATTGCTCATATCATGGCAAGATGTGGATAAAGATTAAATGCATACTGCTAAGTGATAAAAGACAGTTTGAAAAGACTATATACTTTACGAGTTCCCTGTAAGATCTCTTGGAAAAACAAATCTGGAAACAAATGATTAGTCGTCGGTTTGCTTGGAGGGAGGATGAATGGACAGAACACGGAGGATTTTAAAGCAGTGAAAAGACTGGTAATGCAACAGTAGCTACATGTCATCACACATTTCCCTAAATACATGGAATGCACAGGATGAAGCCGAACATAAAGTACAGACTTTGGGTGGTAATGATGTGACAGTGTGGGCTCACTGACTGCAATGAGTGAACCAGTTGTTGTGGGAGGCAGATAGCTGGAAGGTTGCGCACGCATGGAACTGCAGAAGAAAACTCTTCTGCTCTTAGTTATGCTATAAATTGAAAACATCTCTTTAAAAAATTTATCGGGCCCAATGTGGTAGCCTAATGGCTAAAGTCCTCACCTTCCTAGCATTGGGATACCATACGGGTGCTGGTTCATGTCACAGCTGCTCCACTTCCCATCCAACTCCTGTTTGTGGCCTGGGAAAGCAGTCGAGGACTGCCCAAAGCATTGGGACCCTGCACCTGCATGGGAGACCTAAAAGAAGCTTCTGGCTCCTGTTTTTTGGATCAGCTCAGCTCTGGCCATGGTAGCCACTTGGAGTATACCAACAGATGGAAGTTTTTTTCTCTGTGTGTTTCCTTCTCTGTATAAATCTGACTTTCCAATAAAAATAAGTAAATCTTAAAATAATCTTAAAACATTTATCAATTTTTGAAAAACCATTTTTGCCTCTAGCTCTTTAAAGTTCATGTAAAAGTTCATGTAAATGTTTAAGTGTGATTAAGTTTTGTATGTTAATTTACTTCCCTCAGTTCAATACTCATCATTTTAAAAAAAAAGTGTTTGTTACTTTTGATCACTGAGAAGGGGATGCCCTTCTCACATCTAGTCCCACATCAAGCACTGTAGCACTATAATCAGATGTGAGTTGGATGGCTTTATAACCAAATCTCCAGCTTTGAGATACTACTTGACCTGAGTCCCTTTATCTCAACAGCTCCCGCATGTTAGAAAAATTCAAGGCCCGGCGCGGTGGCCTAGCAGCTAAAGTCCTTGCCTTGAACGCACCAGGATCCCATATGGGCACCGGTTCTAATCCCGGCGGCCCCGCTTCCCATCCAGCGGCTTGTGGCCTGGGAAAGCAGTTGAGGATGGCCCAAAGCCTTGGGACCCTGCACCCACATGGGAGACCCAGAAGAGCTCCTGGCTCCCAGCCTTGGATCGGCACAGCACCAGCCGTTGCAGTCACTGGGGAGTGACAGAAGATCTTCCTCTCTGTCTCTCCTCCTCTCTGTATATCTGACTTTCCAATGAAAATAAATAAATCTTTAAAAAAAAAGAAAAAGAAAAATTCAAAAGAAATATACCAATTTGAGAATTCTTTCGGAATTTGGCTTTGATTTTCAGTCCACGATTGCTTTTTGGCTTCTAGAAAGGAGTGCATTTAATTGCCTTCCTTATACCCAGAGAGGGAGCATCCAGGATGAAACACTGCCCCCAATGCCCTCTGTATAAAAATGATTTTTCTGAACTTAGCTATTTCATAAATCTACCTTAACATATGATGTATTCATCTCATACTCTAATTAGTTGTAAGGTGATTCAGTCATGATGCAGATAATTTAGAAACATATGGAATAAATGGAGCTGGAGAGAAACCCAGAGGTTATTATGATTTAGTGAAAATTTATGATCAAATAGTTTTGATCATCAAAAAGAACAATTTATCATGTTCTGGTATTGGAAATTTAGTAGCTGAGAATAACTTAACATTTCATTACCATTTTTATTGTCACTTTGGAAAACACATCGTGATCTCTAAACACTCGGTCAACATTTATTAAGCATCAGGACAAGACTCCACTGTGTGGAGGGGACTAATGAAGAACTTTCTCTTCATGCATCCAACCTCTGCCTTGCGAAATTTTACTCTTATGATGATGTGAGACTAAAGTGATAATTATGATCAACTCCAATAAAAGCCACTCTCAGGACCTGGCACAATGGCTCAGTGGCTAAATCCACACCTTGTAGACATCTGTGTCCCTGCTGCTCCACTTGCCATCCGTCTCCATGCTAGCGGCCTGGGAAAGCAGTAGAGGACAGTGCAAAGTCTTGGACCCTCAAGCACCTGGGAGACCGAGAAGAAGCTCCTGCCTCCTGCCTCCTGCTTCCTGACCTTATATCGGCTCAGCTCTGGCCATTGTGGCCACTTAGGAAGTGACCCAACAGACAGAAGATCTTTCTTTCTGTCTCTCATTCTCTCTGTAAATCTGTCTGTCCAATGAAAATAAGCAAATCTTTTTTTAAAAAAAAAAAGTAAAACAAAAGCTTCTGTCAGCATTTTAAAGAATCAAAATATCTAATCACGTGTTTTTAAAAGCAAGAACAGGTCCTAAAACCATGAAAACATGGTCATTGAAATAGGATGCACAGGCAAAATCATGCACATTGATGCACTCATGTTTATTATCCATCATATTTGCAGTACAGATAAGGGTTTTTAAAAATATATATTTATTTTACTTGAAATTCAGAATCTCGGAGACTGAGGGAGAAATAGAGAGAGATCTTGCATTTGCTGGATCACTCCCCAAATGGCCATCATGCCCAAAGTTGGGCTGATCTAAAACTGAGAGCTGGGAATTTTTTTCAGTTCTCCCACATCTGTGCAGGGTCCCAAGTCCTTGGACCATCCTCCACTGCTTTCTTGGGCCATAACCAGGGAGCTGGATCAGAAGCGGAGCAGCCAGGACTCAGACAGGCACCATCATATAGACACCTGGCACTGTCACTGGAGGATTAGCTTCCTATGCTACTGGTTGTCATTTCCATGGCTTTGAAAGTGCTTTCAAAATGTTCTGCATCTGGAATGAATACTATGTTAACAAGGAATATCTTATTTTATGACCAAAAAATAAGCCAGAAAAAAAATATTCTCATTATCAGGAATCTCAGACGAAAGTACATACAATCACTATTAGTGATCAGTTACCTCTAGAAAAAAAAGTACAAAAAAAAGCAAAAAATGGAAAGAGGTGACAGCGTGCAGATACGGAGGATGGGGTGATAGGGGAGAGAACAAGAAGTATCTTTTCTTTCCCCCAAGTGGGTAAATGAAGGGATTGACAATTATTTTACGCCTGGATTTAACTCACCCCTTAGTCTCCAAGGGGTAGGCTTAATTATAGTTTGAGCCAGGAGGGGGCAGCAAGGAGCCGTCCATGGAAAACAAAAACCACCAACCCTACTTCTAGCGACTGCAGCCTGGTAAAGGACAAAGTAGGGCTGCCACACCTAGGTGGAGGTGATACAGCAAAACACAGAGGGAACACAGAAGGGAGACAAAGCCAAGCACAGTGCAGGAATGGAACTTGAGAAGGAGGGGCATCCGTGCAGAAACTGAGGACTGAAAACCATCATGGCAGCACAGCCCAACGTCAGTCAGTGGAAGGCTTGGGTACCAACAGAGGAAAACAAATGCCTAGAAAGAAAAGTAGATGGCTGTGCGATTGCTAAAGGGGTTGCATCTACAACAAAGACCCAAACGTTGTTCATTGAATGAAGTGGCAGGAGCTCAGGGACTCCATCTAAAATGCTTACAAATAGAGCTATAAGTAAAACATCACAGACTCAGATGAAGCATTCGCATTCTTCCTGCTGCCCCAGCCATCATGTGATGTCCAGTGCAAGAACAGAGACTTTCATATTAAGTACAGATAGTGCCTGATGGCTGAAGTAAGGTTTTTTTTTTTTCACTTTACTGGAATACAAAAGTGATAATACATTGAGTGGAAACTATGCTTGAAATTTTGAAATTGAATCTTCTTTCTGGTTCGTGATATGCTGCGGTGCTGGGCAGCAGCAGCTTCCAGGCAGCCTCCCAGCGACAAAAGTGAACAACCCACGTTTGCTCTATGGCTGTGCTGTGATTTCAACAGGTTATATGAGTTATGCAGATTTTCATCTTCACAGTGTTTTCACATCGCATTCCTGGGACGCAGCCCCGTAGTACGTGGAAGCCCACCTGAGCACACGGTGGATCAGAGACCTAATGCACACAGCACCCATATCCAGTCTCACCCAGGTCCACACGCAGGTCACTTCTTCATCCCCCCCTCACCCTGCACCTCAATTGCCAAAGCTGGGCCAGATTTTGAAGCTGATTTAATTCTAGCTGATTCTTTACTACACACAATTTTGTGAACTAGCAAAAACAAACAACAACCAGATTTTCATAACATACACTTAGAAAATTCACCTTTTTACTTCCCATGGTTGATGGGAATTTAGCATTTCTCTTCTTCCTTCCTTCTACATGATAGTAGAGCTCAAGTCAAAATGCATTCGATTGCAAAACCTCTCCTTACTGTTATATAACTTCTCCCTAGGTCAGTGATTCCATCTTATAAAAAATCTGAGTGTTATGGAGTTATGAAGAATAGTGTATATAATTAACTTGCTTAAAGCACTTTGAGAAATGTCCAGATATACAGCTATGTAGTTTTAATCTTTTTCTACAGTGCTAATAAACCTAACAAAAATCAAAACCTGCTGTCTCTTCCTGGAGTTCATTAGGAGGGAAGCCCTCATCATCCTCCTAACCCTTTCATCCCTCCAAGGAAGTATTTTAAGTGTTTGTAATTGCTTTTCAGATTGGTGACAATTTCCATTTCACAAATTGACTTTTCTAACAACTATGTCTAAAATGCACTCTAAATGATTCTTAAATATATTAATTATGCAAAATTTCTCACCTGACATATGAAAAGGCTAAACTTCCAAGTGACTTCAGAGTCAATGGAGTGCCAGCTATTATATAGCAGCCTTCTCCCATCCAGCGTTAACAATGTGGTTATTTGAAACTGGATTGGGAGCCTGCCTTGAGAAGTGAGACCCCCATAGCTGTTTCTAAAGCAAATGAGCAGCCATTTATGCAGGGAAAAAGGCAAAATGCCCTGTAGGATATAGGGCGAAATGAAGGCTTGATAGAGGATGCTTGCAATGATATTTTGCTGCCTTTATAAAGTACTTAACCCTTTTGGGCTTTGATCGTGCCAGTAAGAATGGGAAACCAATCTCTGAACACACTATCAGAAGACAGCAATTGCACAGCACTGTAGAAATAAAAAGTTACCTCTTTTTGGCATGATCCCCAGTCCAAACCAATAACACAGCTTTTAGAGGAGTAAACACAAGATTCCTTGTGGTCACATTAATTTCTTCCTCTAGGTCACATTGATATTATCAACAACTGCAACTGTCATACAAGTACGTAAAGGAACAATTTGGGTTTATTCAAATGTATGTCTTTAGGAGGCAATAAACAAGTTGATCATTTTGACAGGTAAGACAGCCAGAGATGCTCTGAAGAGAAATAGGACAATCTGTGACTGAGTGGTTCTGTCTGAAGATTTTTCTTTTGATAGCCACACTGCTTTGAATTCAAATGACATTTGTTTTACAAGGCTAAAAACATAAAAGATGCTTCCATTTTGTTGCATTTGTGGTGTCCAGGAAGGTTTCCTTGAAATGGCAGGATCCAAAAGCCCCAATTAATTGTCATAGCCATGTCACAAGGAAATACAAGATCAAGGTCACCCCAAAGCCACGGGCAATGTGTTAATGGATCTGCTAAGAAATAAAGTTAAAAGCATTTTTTTCTTCACTCCATATCTCCCTCCCTACTATTTAGCATAAGAGGGATAAATTTTAGTAATTTATCCAAGGAGTCACAGACTCTGTGAGGATGCCAGGGAGAAGGAAGGTAGCTGCTTACACTGTGGACTGCTTTTTGATTTTTACAAAGTATTTTCACCAATTGCACACGTAACAACTTAGAAGGAAAGAGATGTGTAAAGAAGTGAAATGTCTAGTTCCCGTCCATGATGTCATGTTTATTCACATAAGTCCATGGAGAGAACTATCCATTCAATGGCTGTTGATACCCAAAAAATTATGTGCAGGTAGACACGGGAGGCAGGAGGCAGTGATCCAGACATTGCTGACTGGCTGGGTTTGAGTCTGAGCATTGCTGCCCGCTCTGGCTTCCTGCTAATGTGCACTCTGGTAGGCAACACATGATGGCTCAACTTTTCAACTTCTCCAGCATTCTCTAATTCAGTCAACGGTACCATTAGCTGCTCTGTGGTGTTAGAAAAGCTATCTCGGCATTTCTTTGTTCTATAATCTCTATCAACGGGCAGTGGAGAACCTCACTGTATTCCCTCTACAGAACTGCAACAGCCTCTTAATGCATTTTCTTATCACTAACATTTTGTTCCTAGAATGTTCCTTTTCCATAGCGAACAACATAGTCTCTTCAGAACTCACAGACTAACAAGCCAATCTCCTTCATTATACTTTCAGTGGCTTATCAGTCCCTCCACAATGCTGTTCAAGTCTCTACCATTGATCACAGTTCTGAAGGGAACCTTGATATCCAGCTCACTACTCCAGTTAACTTCTACAGAAGTTTCAGAGCACAAGCGACCTCTGAAACACTTGACCTTTATAGGATGTCTCTCAGTTTTTACTTTATCTGAAACCTCTAAAACAAAACAGAAGGCTCATGGCCAATACCCACCTAACAAAAGACAGATTGCAAGAGCAAAACAGCAAGCTGACTTAGCAATTTTTACATAATGTAAAATAAATACCCACAGAATACTGTATGTTTACACTTAACATTTAATTATGACTATAGTTTGTTCAGTTGTTTCTAAAGTAAATTATTAGAACACCTAGTACACTTAATGCTTCTCACAACGCACTGGAAAAGACAGTTGTATCCCCAAATCACCATTCTTTAATGGCCAAATACCTTATAAAGCAAAGTCAAGCTCATTCTCATATTCAACCAGCTACATGGGCTCCTGATGTGTAGTATGCTCTATATTGGGAAAGAAAAGGTCCCAGTCCTCAAAACTCACACTTTTTTGGGGGGAGAGAACGAGAACATGCTTGTGTGGGTACTTACAGTGTGGCAGAGTGACTGATGCGATGATGGAGATGAGCCAGGCTTATGGGGTAATGTATGAGAATACTTGTCTGTGGCCCAGGGAATGTCCGCAGAACCTTCTTGACTTTCTGGAGGAAGCAATGCGATGTCGGACTACATTCAGTGTGGCCCCTACATAACGAGTCCACTCCGGTGGGAGGAAAGTTGGGAAATGTTCTCTGCAGAGGTAAAACACACACAGTGCCATCTTAGTGTGTCCATGCTACAGCCCATAAGAAACAACTTCTAATGTTTATATGGTTTTAATTTATTCATGATATTTTTACTTCCCCTGTTACCAAACAAAAGAATCCCAAAGTGTGAAGTATGCTCTAGCACTTTAATTTCAGTTAATATTTTCAGCCTCCCATTTCAAAGTCTTCATAAACATACAAAAGAAGGAGTGACATCATGGTAGATCTGGTAAGGCTGGTATATGTGATGCCAGCATCCCAAGTGGGCACCAGCTAGAGAGAGTCCTGGCTGCTCCATTTCCGATCTAGTCCCTTGCTAATGTGCCTGGGAGGGCAGTAGAGTATGACCCAAGCGCTTGGGTCTCTGCATCCACATGGGAGACCTGGAAGAAGTTCCTGGTTTCTGGCTGCTGGCTTCAGCCTGGCCCAACCCTAGCCATTGCAGCCTCTTTTGGAGTGAACCAGTGGATGAAAGATGTCTCTGTCTCTCTCTTGCTTTCATTTTCTCCTGTGTGTGTGTGTGTGTGTGTGTGTGTGTGTGTGTGTGTGTACCTTCCATAAATAAAACAAACCTTTTAAAAAGACCAAAGAAGTTCAAGTTCCTCTTCTTACTTTTCCCCCTTTCTAATGAAGAGATTATCAAGTTTAAAACATAAGGCGAGACAGTTCAGTGAATAGAAAATGAAGAGGTTATTCCTGTAGCTCAGCAACTGGGAGTTTCCGTATTTTATTTCAAACACAGTGAGATGGAGGGTAAATTATAAAGCAAACCTGTGTTGTTTCATTCCAAGCAAAAAGAAGACTTCAAGGCATAGTGCTTGTAGGAAATGTTGTCTGGAGGAATGGGTTCAGAGGAAGAGAGTGTTTTGTTTGTAATATATTATAAGCTCTCTCTTTGTCCAGGCTTCCTGCTGCTTCCTGGGGCGTATGTTAATGGTGTATACCTCATCTCCCACTAAGTAGGCAATGAGAATTCTAGTTAGTTTTTCTTCCACTGACTAACCGTGTTTAGATAGAAAGAGAGACAGAATGATCTAATTATAAACGTTTACAGGCATTATTAGCTACTTGGCCTTTCCAAGAAAACTTGGAGATGATCACTCTTAAGTGGAACCCAGGAAATTAGGGTTCTGTTCCTGGGTCAGCTACTAATTTACTTTACAGAATGTAGACATTATTTCAGTCCTTTGATTTTTATAGACTTTTTTTTCCTGTATAAAATTAGAAAACTAGAAAAGGTGACTCATTTTCCCGTTATTTGAAGAGGATGGGAGGGAAGATTTCCCATCCACTGGTCGCTCCATCCAACACCTGCAACAACCAGGCCTGGACAAGAACCAAGCCTGGAGCCCAGAACTCAGTTTTCCACCTGAGTGGCAGTGTCTGAACTGCTTGAGCTATCATGTGTTGTAATCCTAGGGCACACATCAGCAGGAGGCTGGGTAATAAGCAGAGGAGTTTACCATCAAATCAAGTGCTCTGTCCTGAAAGCAGGCAACCCAAGCAGCTTCTAACAGCCACACAACACACTGCCCCATAAGGGACAGCTAATGTGACTTTCAGGTCTGACTCACCTGAGATTATGTTTCACTGTTAAGACTGTAACTGAGCATCCTGGCTGCAGGTCCCACCCCCTTCTATCTGTGTAATCACAAGCAAGTGGCTCTGGATGTGTAGTTTCTCTATTGTAGAATATGCTTTCATTAGCTCCTATCTTATTCTTACAAACGTGTTGCAAATAATGTAATATTAATTAGTCTATAATAACTATTAGGCAATTTTTCTCTTATTAACTTAGAATCTATAAAGATAGTCTTGTTAATGCCTTAGTTTTATTTCCAACATAGATAAAATCATTGGGATTTTATTCACTACAATGAGAAAAGTCAATATATTTTATCCCTGCTTACGTGTACTTAAACTGTGAAACAGAATTCACCAAAGGTGGATTCTACTCACATAGTCTCTGGGGAGTTTGACAATCCCTCTAAGTGCGTAGATATGTGAGTTTTACACTCTCCCTCCTCTGCCACACTGCAGGTCCTCTTTTGGGCCTGGTGCAATGGCTAAGTGGCTAATTCCTTGCATTGCATGTGTTGAGATCCCCTGTGGGTCCCAGCTTTCTACTTCCCTTCTAGCTCTCTCTTTGTGGTCTGAGAAAGCAGTAGAGGATGATGCAAGGCCTTGGATCCTGCACTTGCATGGGAGATCTGGAAGAAGCTCTTGGCTCCTGGCTGCACTCAGCTCCAGCCATTGCAGCCACTGGGAAGTAAACCAGCAGATGCAAGATCTTTCTGTCTTTCCTTCTTTCTGTAAATCTGATTTTCCAATAAAAATAAAATGAATCTTTAAAAATGCCCTTTCAACTGATTTATGATGAAATCATCCATTTCTGCTTGAACCAATTCAGATGTTAGTTATTATCTGATTACCTTTAGAAAATATGTATGTGTACATGTGCATCTTTAAATTTAGATAAAAAAATTAGGTGGTAGTGAAAACGTACCAGAAACTGTCTGGATTATGGCCTCAGCCACAATAGGCCCAGCATCTATAGAAATCATATTGCTGGAAGAATTGCACAACCCACAGTAGCCAATTGTTAACAGGAATGCAGAAAGCAGCGTGTTCCATTCTGAAATTACACGCTTCTCCCTGACGTTGTTATATTTGTTTTAAAGGTTAAACTTTTTGCTGCCCTTAAAATGCCATGTGTCATTCTTTGGAAATCCTTTTGAAAAATGCTGAATTTAAGGTTTTATTTCCATATAACTCACCAGCGGAAAGAGAAAGGCAGTCATTCTTTACATTTTGTTCTTTTAGCAAAAAGGGGTCATTTAGGAACAATAACATCTAGTTTTATGAAACAAGGGAGTTATTTCCAACCTTGGGCTCTTAAGTTTGAGAATAAGCCAGAAACTTAGTGGATTTTCCTAGAGCCAAGAACTATTTGAAGAGAGGTCTGAAATCCAGACAAGAGACAGGAGTGAAAGAGAATGTCTACAATCGACTTTTGCTGGAAAGAACAAATAAAGAGGTGATCAAACTGTGGCCTGTTGGGAGTTGTCTCAAATCCATCCAAACAAGTGTTATCCCAGTGACATGTAAGAACCTGTTGAATTCCGAATGTACCCAAACAGCCTTCCGGGCTGAAAGAAACAGGTAAACCCGTTTCAACTCGTCTTTCTGGTGAGCATTTCTTAAAACATACCTCCAGAAATAATGACATATTTTAGCAAGTACTAAATCCTCCACTTTTCTGAAACTATTAAGTTATAATAAGCTCAGTGTATATTCTCTATTAATAATATACTATTTTTCAAGTCAACAGGCTTCTTAATTTGCATGAGTTTCTGTTTTCCTTTGAAACAAACACATTCTGGATGTTTCCCAGCTCTCCTGCAAACACATCTCCTTCTGATTACCCTTATGATAGAACTAGCGGCAGTGAAAATGCAATGCAAAGAAAAGAAAGCTTCTGTTATTCCCGGAGTGGGGTATAAGGACCCATCGGGACAGGCCTTAAGATATTCCTGCTTTGGTGAATACTGATTTTCAGCTGGGACACAGCTCATTAATTTTCTTCCCCCCGCCCCCAGAAAATTCGGAATAGTAATATTTTTTATCAAGACTATCTGTGCTAGGCCATAATATTACAGAATCATGGAATATTAATACTTGAGGGAACCTCTTATCCTCTAGTCCATATGCCTAATTTTATAGAGAAGAAAACCAAGTTATAAATAGATTAAAAGTTTTATGGCTTAAGAAAGAATGAGATGTGAAATTCAGATCTCCTCTCTCCCCTTATGGTATTTTCATTGCTGTTTTTCAATTGGCCATTCATATCTTGACATTTTTTTTATAGTTCAATTGTACATAAAGTCCATTTTTCTCTTATTCCATAATTAAACCTAACATAATGAACTCATTAGTTGCAGAAACTCTTTCCTCCTAATGAATGGGATCATTAAGGGGATAGTGATATGACATCTGCCACTCTTTCAAATGAAATGTAAACCTTCCAACTGGTATTGTGATTGGCAGCTAAAAATATCAGTGGAATACTAACATCATTTTGGACAATGTTTTATGTCAGAGTTTCATCAAATATAAATGACACTAAGAACGCACTAAAGGAGAGTCTTCAGAAACTACTGAAGTCATAAAAATCCAATAGCCAGGCATATCACAAAACAGAAAACCAGATGTGGCTGTAAAAATATGAAGCAAGCACCCCAAGAGTGAGGCAAAATAAGAAAACAATTGCGTTTTTCATTTTTCTTTGTGAACAAGGTGCTAGTGAGTCCCCAGATCTTTGTGTCTATTCTTGGGTCTTACCCAAGTTTCTTGACAGTTATTTCCAATAAGCATCACCTAGCATCCAACCTATGCTTCCAACCTCAAGTTCAGGAACACCCTTCCCGGAAGAACATGTGAATCTTTATGGAATAGTTACTATTCTGCATGAGAGGCAAAATGGCTACATTGCCTTAATAAAAAAAAAAAAACTTAAGTGGTGAAATTGAGGGAGCAAAGCCTATGCAGAGAAATAAAAAGATGTCATGTTGTCTCTTTTCTAAGATCAGAGTTACCAAGCCTTTGTCTGACACTTCACTACCTGGAATGGTGGGGAGCTCTATCTTCCTTTCTAGTCCTAAACATCTGAGATCTGCTCTCTCCACGGTCTGTTATCAACGTGGTATTCATGTTTCTATTCTTCCTGGTTCCAAAGACTCTAAAAGTTATGAGGAACTTTCAAGTTATACATTCTTACTCCAAATCTTTCCTACCATGGAATTTAATTGCTATTGACTTCTAAATTTCAAATCACCCTCAAGATTATTGTTCCAAAGCTCATGTTTACCCACAGCTCTTCCCCTCTTCATTGTCTCTTGTACTCAGCATGCAGTACAGCCAATTGGATAGCACCTGGTGAGAATCTAGAAATGGCAAACTTGTTGTGTTTCAAGCTTACTTCACAAAGAGTGCCGCCTTAGAAAAGCTGATCATTATTCAGAACTGTATTTTAAATCTTCAGAGAGCTATTTCATACATTAAGGGTTAGATGAATGTTTTTCTGCCATTATATTTGCACATTTATGATCACTTGCAAGCCATACAAGATTATCAACCTAAGAATCAGTCTGCCACAGATTCTACTGCATTTTCAGTCTTCCTACATTACCTTCACAGAACTACATTAATATGATGTCGTGAGTCTTCCACACCTCATGGACTGAATCTGTCATACTCCTGATAGACCAGTGAGCTTCAGGATGGAGCATGAACGAGATGATCCCTTGAGCCAGAAAGAAGCATTAAAATTGCAATTATTGCCATTTCTTCTGTTACATTTTATTATCTTTTTTGGAAACACTGATGTTGACATAGCACCATTTATGTGCAATACATAAACAAATATCAGATTGCCATGATTTGCATATGGTGTGTCCCCAAAAGTTTCATTTATTGTGAGATGTGATGGGTGAAGCTCTGTTGGAACTTTGCACTCTAGACTGAGTTGCGTGACACCTGCCTCTTTGTCTCCCTATTTTTATGTGACTTCACCTATCACACTTGCTATGCCATGGAACATCATTTTCCACAAATTCTTCACCAAAGGCATGCCAGTGAAGTTGTTATGCCCTTCATTAAAACTCTAGAACTTTGAGGTAAATGCAATTCATTGCAAAGTGACTTGCCTCGGGAATTTTCATTATAGAAATGGGAAGCTAGCATCTACAGCCATACCACCCTGAACGCACCCGATCTCGTCTGATCTTGGAAGACAGAAATGGGAAACTAGCATACTTAGTCAGGCCAGATAACAAAAGTATTTTATTAAGAGAGGAGACGAAGAAAAAAAAGACATTGCAAATCACGATCGAATTGGATTAAGTATTATCTGACCCATAGTGAATAAAGAAAATATTTTCTAAGTAATTACTTAAATAATTGAAAAAAGAAGAAATATTGCTATGTCTATGGTGTGTACTAAAATTTTTCATTATAATCCTCCATTCCCCCTTCCCAACTCATTCTATCAGCCAGTCCTAGGTGATACTAGAAAGAAAAATTTTGTCATTAAAAGCAACATGGGTCAATAGATTGTGATACATGATATTGCAAACTATGCAGATGCAACTAATAAAAAAAGATCAAGCTTATGGAGGAAATATCAACTCAGTCTAGAATGTATTTTCCTTGATCCCATGGGCTTTGAATTTCTCATCAGCATTATTAAGGAATCCAGCACCCCGCACTAAGTTAAATTAACTGAAAATTATTGGTAAAAGAGAAATACATTAAGAACAACTTCTTCTGAATGTGCAATGTACAGCCCGGTGAGCACATTTCATGATACTGTATTAACTATTGGAATTTTGAAAAAAGAGTGAACCTTAAAAGTTCAATGTTCTCTTCTCTTTTTCTACCTCTTCCATACAGGCACAATAGCCTAGAATCTAAAGTTCTCACCTGGCAAGCTCGGGGATCCCATACAAGTACAAGTTCCTGTCCTGGTGGTCCTGCTTACAATCCAGCTCCCTGCTTGTGGCCTGCTTTCCCAGAAAGCTGTCGAGGATGGTCGAGAGCCTTGGGATCCTATACCAGCATGGGAGACCCAGAAGAGTCTCCTGGCTCTTGGCTTCAGATCAGCTCAAATCTGACCTCTGCAACTTCTTGGGAAGTGAACCATTGGAGAGATGTTCCAATCTGTCTCTGCTCCTCCTTGCTGTATAACAGACTTTCCAATAAAAATAAATTTAAAAAAGAATGACTCTTTGCCATTGCATTTTGTAATATTCAACTTGGTTTAGAAATATCCAAATGTAGGGCCCGGCGGCGTGGCCTAGCGGCTAAAGTCCTCGCCTTGAACGCCCCGGGATCCCATATGGGCGCCGGTTCTAATCCCAGCAGCTCCACTTCCCATCTAACTCCCTACTTGTGGCCTGGGAAAGCAGTCGAGGACGGCCCAAAGCTTTGGGACCCTGCACCCACGTGGGAGACCCGGAAGAGGTTCCTGGTTCCCGGCATCGGATTGGCACGTACCGGCCCGTTGTGGCTCACTTGGGGAGTGAACCATCGGATGGGAGATCTTCCTCTCTGTCTCTCCTCCTCTCTGTATATCCGGCTTTCTAATAATAATAAAATCTTTTTTTAAAAAAAAAAGAAATATCCAAATGTAATCAGGGTAAACAATGAAATCCTGAGTGCAGAATTTAAGAAAAATGTGAAATGACAGGGTAACTACTAAAGATTTGACATTGTGTTTCACATGTTCTTATCCAATTCATACTGTATTCATGGAACTCAAATATTTAAGATAAAATTTTTATAATATAGCAAGCCAAGGATACTTAATGGAAAACAAAAAATATAATTGACAGAGTTCTTTGTAGCCAGTCAATTCTTTTAGACTTGCTATTGCTACCTTTCAAAAAAGAATTGTAATTTTATTGTGAAAGACAATCGTCACACAAGAGATAAAAATTCCAAGGTAAATATCTGCAGAAAAACAGATAGAAACACAAACATCCAGGAGATTATTTTTGGTAGGAAGATTGTGACATCCTCTAAGTCCATGGAAATACTTCACTCTTAGAATTAATAGTGATAATCCTACTTATGGACTGCCTACCATGCATTAGACCACATATTAGAGATTTCCTCATTAAATCCTGGCACTAATCCAATAGAATTGGAAGTGAAGAATTTGAAAGAGCAAGGGCTTGTTGAAGGTGACACAGACTGGAAGAAATATGGACATTTTTCATAAATATGGACATTTCAAAAAATTGGAAGGTAAATGTGGGTATATGAAGAAGTACATTGATATTGACAATATTTGCAGCATGAATTTGCTGCTATTCATTGTATAACAAAAAAGTGAGGTTTTTCCCTCAAGGCATTTGACAGTAACACTGCAGTGGTGATGATTTCAACAGATACATGATAAATAGAAAATGTCAAAGGTAAAAGAAAATTTATTTGGGCTCCTTTCTTGAATGGACATCTTCAGGGGTTAGGTTCAGGATCTGATTCTCTGCTTTTCCAGTGATATGTAAAGCAGCTTGTTGTTTCAGCTCATTAAGAAGGAGGAAGAGGAGGAGAAGAAGGACAAGAAGAACGTAAATAACCAATAACCAAGATTGGGCAGGCATGTCTCTTGCATGACCCTTGCAGGCCCATGGTAACAAGGAAGGAAGGAAGGAAGGAAGGAAGGAAGGAAGGAAGGAAGGAAGGAAGGAAGGGAGGGAAGGAAGGAAGGAGGGAGGGAAGGAAGGAAGGAGGGAGGGAAGGAAGGAGGGAGGGAGGGAGGGAAGAAGGAAGGGAGGGAGGGAGGGAGGGAGGGAGGAAGGAAGGAAGGACGGAAGAAAGAAAGAGAGAAAGAGACAAAGAAAGAAAGAGACAAAGAGAGAAAAAGACAAAGAGAGAAAGAAAGGAAGGGAGAGAAAGAATAAAGGAATCTGTGCTGGTAATGATGCTGGGTTTTGATGAAAAGAACGATCTGTGAAACACAGAACAAGGATTCGTCAAGGGGGTCAAACTCTAAAGCGATCACCCCTTACTTGTGGATCCTATTTAGTGAACTGCTGACAAACTTTCTATTTGAAAATAATTCCATGAGAGATGATAGGTGGAATGCAAAGAGAACAATCCCTTCTCTCCCTGCAAGAATGCAGCACACAACCTCCACACAGTCATGCCAGAAGATTCTGCAGGACCTTACCTCTTCAGAGTGACATAATTAACAGAGTCAGATAGAAGAATTGTCCCAATTATGGCAAGTTAATTCATTTTCCAATGGCAATAGAAGTATTTGTGGTATCAATAAGCAGATCACTTTGTAGAAACCATTTGTATCTACTTCCTTTGCATCTTATTTATCTTGCCTCTATATGTTTCCTGATGATACTTCCAAATGATTCCTTATCCAGAATTTATTTCTGCTGTTTGAAGAAAAAACTATCATTCTTGCATAATGGAATGGATGTTCCCTTTGAAAGTGATGCCTGGGAGATGAAAAATCAAAGTGCATACTGAAAAATATTTGAAGTAACCTGAATAATGAATTAATTGAATTTCCTAAAAGACTATCTGACCAGAGGTCATCCAGGGTATACAGAGTGGAAGGTAAGTAAGTAGACCAGCTCTGATCAGTTTCCCTATGAAAGTATGGAAATACAGACTATCGTATGTTAGAATAAATCTGTAATGTGACATTGACATGGGAAACGGGGAGCCCCTTCTTTCTGTGTCTCCTGTTGGTTCACTATGGGCCAAGATTGGAGCTCAGCCAAAGGCTTATCATGGTCTTCCCTTTCCACCCTCTCTGCACGTGAAATTCCGTATGTGAATTGTCTTGCGCTCCACCACATGACTGAAATCTGCACAGATCCACAGAGATGAAGACTAAACTAAAACTAAGGTTAATTCTGCTACATGCTAAGCACCATTTATGCCATGTTTTGATGAAGACTGTCCTGGAAAAGTAGCATATTCACATTGACTCTGTAGAAACTGTATCTCAGGATAAGAACATACAAGTGTGTTCTATAAGCCACTATTTCAATGGACTCTTAGAATAACTCTGTAGGGCAAAAATGATGTGTGAAGATTGGGAAATGGGATCAGTGTAACTGACTCCCTCATTCAATATAACACAAGTAGAAATGCTAATTTCAGGAAATAAATTCACAAGAGAGAGATTAGTAATCTTTCTAGAGGACATTTGTGGAGCTCTGCATTAGGATTTTTGCCTTTTCAAGGTGAAAATAAAAGGCATAATTGTTATACAAACTATTAAAACTTTATTTATCAATTTTATTTGAAAGACAGAAAACGAGGGAATGGAAGAAAGAGGGGGAGAGAGAAAGATAGAGATTAACAATGAGAGAGGAGGTTTTTCATTGTTTCACTCTCCATATGCCCAAAATGGCCAGATCTTGGCCAACATGAAGCCAAAAGCCTGGAACACATCTAGATGTCCCATATGATGATGAGGATGCAAACATTTGAGCCAACATTTTTAGTCTCCCTAGGTGCAGGAAAAAGGGTCAGAAATTGAATAGCCAGAACATAAACCAGCACACTGATCTGGGATATATAAATCCCTAGAGGTAACATAACCAGTTTAACCATTTGGTGAACCAAATATCCACCCCTATTAGTTATTTACTTATTATTTCATTTAAGAGACAGTTATCACCCATGATTATGTGCTTTGTTAACTGTTGAGGCCATACTGGTAAACATGATGTGGACTCTGTTCTCTAGGCTCAGTTTTCATTTAAAGTGAGACATATCCAGGAAAGCACAATTCTGTGAACCATTAAGAGGAACCCCTACTTCTGATTTGGGAAGATACACTCTTGCAAGAAGTGTATCGAATTTAAGAGCTTTGGATGAATAGAAGCTAGCTGGCTTAAGGCACACACATAGTATCAGCTATATTTGTTCACAAGGAAGAGGAGATTAAATGTAAAATATTGATAAGACACTTTAGTATAAAATTCAGCCTGTCAAGCAAGACAACATAGATTGGCGACAGGAAAATTAATGTGGATCAAATCAGAGTACTTTAATTATGGACTAATATTTGGTCCCTTAAGTTTAAACCTTTTTATGCTCATGAAATCTTTTCACGTACGGGAAACAGATGATAGCACAGAGTAAACATGCAGCATATCTTTGATGAACTGGTAAGAAGAGTTACAAAGAAGACAATTATTTTCTGGATAATTGATTCCTAAGTACTTTGGGGTAGATGCCTTGATGGGAGAATTACCAATGCTGATGGATAGTCTTCTTTGCAAGGCTTTTTATGTCTTAAAATATTATAAATTCCATGGTTCACAATGTAATTGTGAATTTACTCCAAAGCCAAAGATACATTTTGTCTAAATTATTGACAGACTTGGAGTATCCATTTGTTCCTTTCACTTCCTTTTTCTAGTAATGAATATAATGAAAGTCATTTGTGTAGTTAAAATGTCTAGGAAAAAAATAAAACATTTCTTTTCAAAGGATTCCACATATCTGCATTAGTTACTTAGGAGGTTTTATTTTTGGTTACCAATTTTGAAGTTCAGAGTCCAAGTTTGAGCAGTACCATTTATCTGATATCAGATTGTCACTGTTGGACTGTGAAGAAATAATTACATGGAAATCTAGGCAGGGGAGAAGAGAGAGAGAGAGAGAGAGAGAGAGAGAGAGAGAGAGAGAGAGAGAGAACCAGGCCTAACTTGGCTCTTGAAACCAATCGCTTCATAAAAGCTCCCTTCTGAGAGCACACCACATGGACATGGGAAAAGATCTAGAAACAGACCATAGGGCCCAGGGCCTAAATAACATAAGTGGATCAAGTTCCTACCCTTAGTCTAGTAAACATTAATGTTAACTCACTAACTGCTACTGTGAGGCTTTGAGGACAAAGCTCTAACACATTGGCTTTTGAAAGGGCACACAAATTATTGATCCAACCATAGACTCAAACCCCAGCATCATGGTTTCAGCATGGTTGCTGGGGAAGACAAAGTTTAAGGTTCAAAATTCAAGCATTTTATGCTTCAATTACTACTTAGCCTCAAGAAAATTATCTCTGGGTTTTGGGGATTCTGTCTGTTGAATTAAGAAAATTACACTCTTTTCTATCAATATATTTGTTCTAGGCAATACTGGAACAATTACTTATGTATGTTGTACCACTGGACTCTTTGATAATGCATTATTCTTCTATGCTGGAATCATGATGGGAAAACTAAGATGCTATGCAAAATGTATTAATTTGTTCCAAAGCTGAGATCTTTCTAAGCAGGCAGCAGAATGAATGCAAGCTGTTGAAGTTTCATTTCACTATTCTTCAGAGCAAAAATTCTCACTTTGAAACAGCATCGGTACAGTGTGTAAGTCCCTTGCACCGTGACAGAGCAGTGAATGATGTTTCTGTACTCTCTAAAGATACGAGGTTATCTCACAATTTGGAATATGAAAATTGTACAGAAAAACCAAGAATGGTTTCTTAAATTATGTCCAGCAGAAAGTCTTCACCTAGAAACTACATTCTGTGTTTGGAGGTTCTTTATGGAGAGAGATCTGCATTCAATGGTACACCACTAAACACTTGAGGCCGGGTGGGGGTAAGGTGTGTAGCATTTCCCCCTTTCTTTGTTATTTATTTTTTATCTTTTTTTTTTTTTTTTGCTTGAAAGGTAGATTGAGGTGAGGGAGAAGGAGAGGCAGAGAGAGAAAGAGAGAGAGAAGTTTCCCATTACAAGTGAAAGGGTCTTAACATTTTAAGCCATTATCTACTGCCTCCAAGGTTATGCATTAGCAGAAAGCTGAAATTAGGAGTAGAGCATGACTTGAACCAGAAAATTCAACATGGAATATTGACATACCAAACAGTACCTTAACCACTCTATCTAACCCTATTTATTCCTTTTATAAGCTTTAATATTTCATTAGAAAAAGTTGTAGAATTTTTTTTAAAAAGGAAAGTTATCTGGAGTCCTTTTTTTTGCCACTTAATTGTGTGTCTTTTTTCATTTAGCACAAGCTAAATTGTTTCAATTTCACTGATGAAAAAGTCAACACCTGCTTAACAGGACAGTAAGGTTTAATGAGACAAAACAAAGTGTCTCACACAGTAGTCCTGTCTCTTTCTGTTGAATCTCACTATTTATACTATCAGATAGCCCCTTTGCCTGTATCAGAACAGATAAACATGCTTTCAAATAAGCAATGGGACTTCTGAAATATTTATTTATCCTATACTTTTCCAGTATATGTCAACATTTTTGTTTATTTCATTCACTAAATACGTATTAACTGTTGACTTCTAATTTTCAACAAGAAGTGTAAATCTTAAATGCTGGGACAGTTAAGTTTGCTGAACAATATTCTCATGGGATTTCAAGTGTGACAGTCAAGCAATACTGTCCACATTATTGATGATGTGATATGGCTTTTTAGATCCAGGTAGTAAACAAAAAAATCATCAATGCATCAAGAGTTAACCTGCACATAAAACTTACACTAGCGTTAAGTCTTTCCAGCCACATATTGAGCCCAAACCCCCAAGCTAACAAAACTACTAGAGCTGTATGCCATTCCAAGAATGCCTTGTAGAGTAGCACTGTTCTGTAAAAATAACTTTGTCTTATATTTAAAAAAAAAATTCTGAAAGATCCTGGAATGCCATTTCTTTCCAAAAGAGTAGCCATATTTGAATTTTCCTAGCAGCTTGCTGAGAGAGTGCAAAGCTAACAAGAATCAAAACAGACTCTTGACATAGTTTGTTTGGGTCTAGAGGAAATCTGTCCATGAGCTTTTGTGAGGGGGCCAACATGTCAGCATATGCCTGACTACACTGAGTTTATCTCTCAATTGATTCAGTCCATTCTGGGGGAATCAGGATGATGCAAGTGTGTGGCACATAACCAAGCTCGTTTTCTTTTCATTGACGGAAGTGATTGAACTGCCCTGATTGCCGGGGATCGCTTCATTATAAGTAATAGTATCAGAGACTACATTTCAATTTCTCCAAGTTAATTTGTTTGTGATTTAAGATATTATTAACCTAGAGTATATTCTTGATATGGTAATGGTTGTAAACAGAAAAAATGAAATGGAGCCACAATTCCACCGACAGGGAGTTCTATGCAATTCCATGGAGAATATGTTCTACTAATAGAGATATTGGCCTGCTAAAAATTGTTGGAATTTGGCTACATGGAGAGTGGACACACTTTCTGAAATACATTTTTGAAGGTCTTTAATAAGGAGTGTTCCAAGAAAATTTTACATCCTATTCAACTTTTCTGTTTCCTTGAAGTCCACTGGTTCACATGTAGAGAAGTATGAATTAAGGCTACCTGGAGATCAAGCAACAGGGTAGGGTATCTCTAGTCTACAGCTCTCTAAGTTACTGGTATTGTTTTCCAGGTTATTGTTATGAACTGCGTGCACAGAGCCCTGAAGGACATGAGAATAGGTGTTAAATAGGGTACAGCTCACACCTTGCTAGAAAATAGCCATACCCAACAGGCTGTGTTTATACAGAAATGTTATTAAACTCTCCTGTGACCTCAGAAGCAGTTGGACTTGAAGACCAATAAAGGTGACAAAGGCACATTAAGATACTAAAATGGCAATGCATGGTACTACAGATGCCAGTGCAATCTTATTCCTATCCATAGGCTGATGGTACCTTGCAGCATATAGTTATATATGTTGTCAACAAACTTTATCTGGAAACATAATATGCCCAATATTCCAATGTATACCAATATACCCAATGTATACCCAATATACCAATATACCCAATGTATAAAATGAGGAGGATTAAGATCTAAAATCTTGACATGTCAGTTTTGCTTGTGATAGAGCATCTATTAATAATACCATGATGTTTAGCTTCTGAGTAAAACACATGAAACTCTTTCAGGTTTAAGCTTGGTTTTCTTTAATCTTTCTCAAATATGATTGTCCTTCACATTTCCTGTTTCTTTTTTCTTAAAGATTTATTTTTATTGGAAAGTTAGATACACAGAGAGGAGTAAAGATAGATAGGAAATCTTCCATCCAATGATTCACTACCCAAGTGGCTGCAATGGCTAGAGCTTTGCAGATCTGAAGCCAGGAGACTGGGGACTCTTCCAGATCTCCCACACAAGTGCAGGGTCCCAAGGCTTTGTGCTGTCCTCAATTGCTTTATCAGGCCACAAGCAGGGAGCTGAATGGGAAACAGGACTGCGGGTATTAGAACCGGCACCCATATGGGATCCCAGCGCATGCAAGACAAGGATTTTAGCCACTAGGCTTACGTGCCGGGCCCCAATATTTGTATTTCATGCATTCATCAGCCTAAGATAAAATTATTCCAAAAGACGAATGTTGAAGCAAATCTACCCATCTTCAAGGTTGAAAATAAGGAAGAAAAAGACTTATCTCAGGGACATAATGATGAAATGATTCTCCATTTTTCCTCTCTGTTACATCCAGTTCTGTTTATTTGTTTGTTTGTTTGTTTGTTTGTTTGATCTCCAAATGCAGGCAGTGTCTATTCATCAAGACCAAGGGCATCCATAATCAATTGGCAATATCGCCATTGTTTTCCCATAAGCATCTGAAAACTTTTAGCTCTGTTTCATGTCCTCTGCTTTCTTCCTCCCAGGGTGAAATCCTCACAATTTCTTTATTCCTAAGTCACACTTGCTGTCAGTGTTGTTTGAGATGCCTCCCTGAACCACTTCTGCTGTCTTCATCTACCTGTTCTAATGCTGTTCATCTCATGCTAATACCTAAGCAGAGTTGTGTGCTAATATTTTAAAGTGAAAAACAGCATAACGTGCCCATATATCTAGAATGGATTTTGCTGGTGCTTGGTGATGCAGAGATTGATACCAGATGAACTAAATAAACAGGGATTTGTTAGATAAAGCCTTACTGTTCAGGAAAAATATCTTATATTTGTCCTAAATCTAACCCACAATCTAATACTATTGCATAAACAACATATGCTGAGCATGGATGGAGGAAATAAATGGATTTTATTAGATAAAAATGTTCTGAAGAAAAGAGCCCTTAACAAGTGAAAAAGGTGCTCACTGCCCGCCAAAGTGGCAAGAATATCATAGTTATAAAAGTTGTGTCTAAATGAACCTAAATCAGTAATTCTGGCTGATAAAATATGCCTGGGGAAGGATAGTAAAGGACATGAATGGAAAACCAGAATGAAGTCGTACTATGAAAGTCTGACTTTGAAGCATTTGCTAATGAATTTCTACTTACCCTTCACAGCTATCTTCCACCACACCTTTTCCTCAATTGTGTCCTAGGATCAGCTATGGATCCTAGTTCATCCCCGTATCTCTCTGCTGCATGGTGAAGAAATGCATGTACTTTTGCTGAAATTTTTCATTGATTTTCCCATGACCTAGGCTGTGATGTTTCTGCTTCAAGACCTTGCCAAGCCTCCCCACCTAAGCCTTTCATTCTCTTTTTCTAGTTTTTTATTGTTAGTGCATCAACCGGTTCAATGTGGCATAGGAGTGTAAAGAATAAGTTTTATTAAAGATTTTCACCAAGGGGTCACTCCTGCACAATAACTCACATGTTTTTCAATAGGTGGCATATTCTTACCATCAGATGGAATTCAAGAGGAAATTAAATTCATTTTTGATTGAAATTAAAACACTTTTAAGAAATTCTCCTTGGAATTCTCAAGCACAAAGTTAATTAGCCTGAATCTGAAAATTCTAATTCTTCAAAATTTTAAACTTTTGAGAATTGACAAAGTTGCACAAGTGTAAAATTTCACACTGCAAATCTCATGTGATGGTTTGCAGTCATATCACTGGTGCATTAAAACTAGTGTACACAATAAATTCAGATAATATGTTTAAGAGATAAATGACACAAGAATGAATTCTGTGAATTTAGCTTCAAGTTCATCCCCAAGAATGTGTATGCAAATATTTCAAAATACAGATTCAGAAATCCAAAGTCCTACTTTTTTTTTGTCTTAACCATTTAAGGTAAGGGATACTCCACCTATATATTTGGATTTTTCCCCATTAAATGATTTCACTATTAGATTCATCCATTTGGATGCAGCAAGAAGCAAAGAGGTTAAGATATTAGATGGATTCATACTTGAAACTTTGGCTTACTGTGTATCCTCACACATATCAAAATCAGCTATCAATGATATTAGCTTCCAAAAGGTCTTGCTTACCACTTCAACAATGAACAGAGACATGCAGAATTCTTCTGTATGGGTAAGAACCGGAACCTGCTCATGACTGCCTGCATTATCATCTTTGCTGCTGTCTTCCTAAGAGTCTCATATATTCATCGTTTAGACCTGTTATGACATAATCTTGGATTTCATAGTAAAATTATTTCTATGCCTGTATGATGGAGCTTTCAATTGACTGGGATAATACTCTGCTGGCTCTGTCTTCAGACCAGAGAGGGTATACCTAAGAAGCCGTTGAACTTGACTGGACAATAAGATGCTGGACTCTATGTTTGGTATATGCTTGCAATGGGGGAATCTCAACTGAACTTGAGCTGTGGTTATGCAACAAGGTGGAGGAATCCACCATGGTGGGAGGGTTTGGGGAGGGGTGGGAGAACCCAAGTATCTATGTAACTGTGTCACATAATACAATGTAATTAATGAAGTTATATAATAAAAAAAAAGCTATATATAGCAGAATCAAGATGGCAGAATAGGGTAAGGACATTTTTAAACAGACAGAGAAACATTTATGAAGCAGAGAGGACACAATCCAGGAAATAGGAGAGGACAGAACAACAGCAGAGGGGTACCTGGAGACTGACAGACACAGGAAAGCAGCAGACACAGCAGTGTGGTGTTGCAGTGACTGATACTCCAGCAGCACTCAGCTATAACAGTGATCTGAACTCCACCAACAGCTGAAACTCCACCAGCAACCAGCTGGGAAGGGACTTTCACTGGAAGCTTGGGAGGTAAACCCAGACAAAGAACTGTCCGTCCTGCTGGTCCATTTGATTTGCCCAGGAGCAGAGACAGAGCAGCAGATCCCAGATGGGCAATGCGAGAAAGGGTGGATTTCATGGCCCAGTCAGCCCCCTAGAACTGAATTGGGCGCCATTTTGTATAAGGAGGCAAAGGCAAGGGAAAGGACTGAGCATACGCTGAGCTGGGAGTGAACTCATTTCTGACTCAGTGAACTGCAGCAACGTGGCATTCTATAGGTTCCACCCAAGACAGGTCTGGGTAGCCCTCAGACCTGACGGCCAGCAGATCAAGAACTCTAGTAGTGGTACCTCAGGTGCCATTTTGCGCACTGTGGCAATAGCTTTGGGACTGCAGGGGACAACAGTGAACTGCACTCATGCTGATCTCACGAGAACTCAGTAAGTTCAGTGGATTGCACTGGTCCCACAGGAAAATAATACCGACTTTGGCATCATACAGGTCAAAATAGGTCCATGTGGCACCCAGACCTAACATCCAACAGGTTCTGGCAAGATCAGCGCCACCAACAATCCAGCTACATAGGTCACTTGGTGTCTCCCTAATCCTGGGACCTGTTTCAACCGGAAGTTGGAAAAAGGTTGTACAGACAACGGTACAGCCTCAGCACAGTATCACAGGGGTGGAGAGTGGTGAGCCAAGAGCTGGGGCTATGGAGACCACGGTGGAAATCTGACATAAGAACCCAGAAGTGGAACTCGCTGGAGGTTGTGGCACAAGGGACTGCAAATAAAGAGCCATGTACCAACTGCAATAAGTAAAATCGCACTGTAAATCTGTGGGTGACAAAGCTTAGAAATCTGTCCCAAAGAGAAGACTCTGCTAACGAGAAGTACAATGATCAAGAGCAAAAGAATAGACAAAGGCACAATGAACATTACTGAAAACTCCCCTGCAAAGGAGCAAAACCCTATGCCAACCTCAGAGTTAACTGAGGAAGACATCGACAAAATGGGGGACACAGAATTCAGAAAACTCATTTTAAAGATTCTGATCAACAATGAGAAGCACATACAAGAGTTCAAAGAATTTAAGAAATATTTTACACAAGCAATAGCAGCAATAAAGCAAATCAAGGCTGATATATCAGAAATTAAGAACACAGTAGAGCAAAGTAAAAGTACAATGGAGAGTCTTCAAAATAGAATGAAGCAAGCAGAATAAAGAATCTCAGAATTGGAAGGTATTTCCTGTCATCAGGGGGAAGCAAACAAAAAGCCTGAAGCAGAGTTGGATCAGGCCAAAAAAAGTATTCAAGAATTGAAAGACACTATTAAGAGGCCAAATATAAGGAGTTATGGGAATCCCAGAAGGTGCAGAAAGAGAAATTGGTTTTACAAATATATTTAATGAAACAATAAAGGAAAATGTCCCTAATCTAGAAAAAGAATTGGGAAACAAGATCCAGGAGGGGCACAGAACTCCCAACAGGCCTGATCAAAAGCGATCTTCACCAAGACGCATGATCATCAAGCTCTCGTTCATTGAACATAAGGAAAAGATCCTTAAATGTGTATGTGAAAAAAAAATCAATTGACATGTAAAGGAATGCCAATTAAGCTCACAGGAGATCTCTCACAGGAAACTCTACAGGCAAGAAGAGAATGGAGTGACATATTCCACATTCTAAAAGAAAAAAATTGTCGACCTAGTATAACATATCCAGCAAAGCTTTCTTTTATCTTTGAAAATGAAATAAAATTCTTCCACAGTCAAGAAAAGTTAAAAGAATTTGCCTCTTCCAAACCAGCCCTACAACTGATACTTCAAGATGTTCTCTTGACAGAGGAGAGGAATAGCACCCACCAAAACCAAAGGCAAGTGGGAAGAACATCCCAGTAAAATGACAACAGAAGACTAAACCAATGAACAATCCATTCCTACAATGACAGGACCAAAGTACCACCTATACGTATTAAACTCTGCATGTAAACAGTTTCAGCTCAATCAAACATCATAGATTAGTAGACTGGAGTAAAAAAACAAAACCCATCTATTTGTTGTCTAGAAGAGACACATTTCACCAAAAAAAAAAAAAAATCAGCGGAAATCATATCGCATGGGTTTTGTTGTTTTCTGTTAGTTTCATCTCTTCAAAACACTTTCTTCTGATTAAATTCTTCAATGACTCATAGATCATACAGTAGCATCATTTTCTGCAAGAAGGTTCTTGATTTTCATTTCTTCAGCTACACGTTAGTCATTTAATAGCATGTTATTTGACTTCATGGTGTTGTTAATTTCTTTTTTCTTCCTGATGTTGATTTTGTTTTGTGGCTTTTCATTTAAGGGGATGTTTAGTAGCTATGTAATGGAGACTTTCATATCTAGTAACATGTTATTTAACTTCATGGCATTGCAAATTTCTATTCATTTTATTGTTGATTTTGTATTATGACTTTTCATTTAAGGGGATGTACAGTAGCTATGAAATGGAGACTAACATCCAGATGTGAGGATGAAGTGTGGTATGCATTTCTGCTTCCAGACAAAGATGGACTTACAATGTAACTGTTTACTATATCTTGACAATAGGATGCTGGACCCTCTGCCATTGTCCATGCCAGCAATGATGGACATATGACTGTGTATGAAGAACTATACTTTGGTAATGATATAGAGGAACTAGGTGGAGCGGGGGATGGAGGCTGGGATAAGGGAAATACCAGGAGTCTATGGAACTGTATCATAAAATGATAATAATAGCAATAAAAAAAATAAAAAGTAAAATGTGAAAAAAACTATATATAAATTGACAATAATCAAAGGGATCAATCCATACCCTCCATTAGCAAATAGGAAAAATTTAATACTGTCTCTAGAGATGATAACCCCATGCTCAGATTGTTTGGTTATTTACCCTACACAACAACATGGCTTCACCAGCGAGCAACCTTTCATAAGTAAGGTAAAGTCTACAATTGCCTCAAATGATTCAGTTACATTGCACCCAAAGCTGGCATAGAAGACACTAACCTGTCACTGATGTGGCAAGACAGTCTTTTCTCGAACTGTAATAGAATATTTCGCAGTAATAAAGCTAAGAAGTTTCAGGACTTGTAGGGATTTGTATTGATAAAAAAGCCTTTTTTTTTTTAGTTTGTTTTAGATTACTCCAGGCTTTATTCTTTCTATCATTAACAGTTTTAGTTTGAATAGTTGACATAGGAAAAGCTACAGGAAAACGAGGTGATGGAAGGCGGACATATTAATACATAGAAGTTAACTCATCTTCTGGAAAGGAAACATTCTTCTGAGGCTTAGAATCTTTCCTCTTTTCAGAGTTCAGTTAGATCTACACCAATTGATTCTAAAGCTTTTGGGATTTTTGCTTCAAACATACCACTAAAAATCTAAATTTTACCAATGCCTTTAAACAGAATTTTTTTTCTTTGTTGGGAGATAATACTTAAAACAGATCAAAAGATTGGCCTAAAGCACACTTTTTAGAATGCTCATGTCTCAGAGATCTCTGTCTAGTTTCACATTCAGTGTAAGAATTTCACCTTTTTTCACTTATTTGCTGAATCACAGTTACAACCCAGTGAAAACGTCTGCTGTTTTCACATTTGCTTTAGAAGTGACCAGGCGGGGAGTCATGGATGTTGCACTCACACGTGTGCTTTTTCCTTTTGGATTTCTTGACATTCATTAGATATGGAGGTGTCTTTAAAGTATTACAAGCTCAAAACTTATCTTTCTTAGGATCTGGATTATTTAGAATAACATCAGAGAAAGAATTTAAAAATCAAGAATAGGAAAACATAAGAACAGATAAACAAATCAATAAACACCAGCCTAAAGAAACGCATGTAATTGATACCTTTGAATAAAATGGTAGCCATATTTTGAGTCCCCAAGCATAGTCGAATTTCATGGTGATTCCAGTCATGATAATGTTCTCCAAGAAACAGTTATAACTAGTTCATCATCCATGACAGCATTTATCAGGGTCTAGACAAGAGCTCTCAAGAGAGAAAAATTAGGCATTCTCTTACCAGAAATGGAAACATTTCTGTCTCTCCTTTGCCAAACTTGAGTCTTTCTCTCTCTGGTGTGGCTCTCCAGTCTGACTTTAATAAAAATATATGAGAAGCAAATTGTGGTTGTATTTCAAAATCATTATTTTTTGCTTGGTGTGTGCACAAGCACGTGTGTGTATGTGTGTGTGTGTCTGCCTGATAATCAAAATGAAATAAGCAATTTGTTCTAACACTTCCTGGTTTTCAGAAATGACAAAATGAGAAAAATAAACTTAAATCAGTATGAATTCCACTGAATTTTGCTCTGGAGTTAGTCTTAGCATTTATGAATTCAGTATATATTTGAAACACATACTTTGGGCTGGTAGGACTGCCAACTACCATAGCTTATTATTAATATTTCTATACAATGTCTTTCATTCTATTTTATCTTCAAGAATATTTAACTTTTCAATCCCCAAATTAGATTACCAATGCCCAAATACTGAAATCAAAAGTACCCTGGTTTCCAAGAAACAAAACTAGCAGACAGAAAATGACCTTGTTCTTGTCATAGTACATTTTTGGAACTTAGCAGCTGATCTCATTACATAATGAAAAATTGTGAGTTTTAATTGTGCTGGGAGGAAAAAGCATTTACAATTGAATTTAATTACAACTCATTTGTGATTAAGATTTGGTATTTAATATTGATGGGTTTGTATTGTTATCTTATTACTGTCTATGGAGAACTCAGTATAAATGGACAATATGTGGAACAGAAAATATACAAATGTCTCTTTCTCTACTCTTGAAATATTATACTGGATTATATTTTAAATACAAAAGAATCACTTGTGAAGAATGTTTTAAATAAAAACGAATATGTATAAGTGAAGAACACTACAGTAGCTATCCACAGAATTCCCTAAGACAATACATGGCAATTAACAGAGATTACAAATGAAAAACAGCTACATGTTGACAATAAACCTGTCCAATTCCCAAACTTCCTCTTGGCAAAACATGAAGAAAGATGGTCTTCAATGTGATTTGTTGAAAATTAGATTTGATAACAGAGATTTGATGTAGCAGCCAAGCA
The DNA here is from genome assembly GCF_030435755.1 of Ochotona princeps. Taxonomy (NCBI): domain Eukaryota; kingdom Metazoa; phylum Chordata; class Mammalia; order Lagomorpha; family Ochotonidae; genus Ochotona; species Ochotona princeps. Next base: position 30,742,962 of record NC_080836.1, read on the forward strand.
TTTCATCACCCATCTTTGAACTTTATTGTTGATGGACAAAATTGTGTTGCCCCAATCCTTCCTGCATGATTTTCACTCCAAGTTAGAGAACTCACAGGATGGGAAAACATACTTTTTGCTTTACAAGTTATTTTTTAGTTTCTATGAGGGAGAAAAAATGAAACATAATTGAAAACCATCATAGCCACAATAGGTAGCACAGGTGTATGGCTAGGCAAATGGTAGTCACTGTATAAAGCAGGACAGCAAGACACAATGTATTCAAAATATAGTCAAAATCATTTTAAAATTAATGAGAAAATACTTTAAGTGACAAAATACTGGATAATGTCATTAAAAACAGGTTGAGAGGTACAGAGAAGCAGCTAAAAAGAAATTTAAAAAAACAAAATAATAATTATCTTATTTGGCAATCATAATATTTTCATTTATGATGTTGAAATTTTCCAATTTTTAACTTAATGCACACTTAATATTTTAGGGTTTTTAATTAATCTGTAATAACTTATACATGTGTAAGGGGCACGTTACAATATTTTGACAAGCTGATCAAATAGGAATCAGCCACCTGCCACCCTCCCTCTGTGTTTAGAGATGTTTCCGGCTTCCCTATGAAAATACAGAGAGTGCTGTTAGGAGAATTCATGTGAATTAATAGTTTTCCTCATTCAGAAGAAACTAGTCTTGGCTTTAAGGGGGTGTGGGGAATGCTTTTACATGTTAATTTATTATAGCCTATTTCCTTTCCATTCTTGATAGTGAAAGCCAAAGGAGAGACTCAAGAAAGTTTCAATTTTGCTCTAAAAAGTCTGAAGCCACAGACGATGCATTTCTTTTGTACAACACTAGTGTGCTTTCCTGGCCAAGGTTCATTCCGTAGGAATTGCTTCACTCCACGTTTCGAGTCCCTAGTGCCATGATTCAGCTAAAAGAAATGGCCTTTCCCTCTTCTTTTCCCAGCAACCCCCACCACTTGGGCCTTTAAATTAGATCAGTCACTCCTGGGAACAATCTTCTCACAATATTTTGGCATTTAAGACATATTCAAATGAACAGATTTTGTAAAGCTCAAATTTATTCGACTCCCAACAGTGAACCTCATAGAATGTTTTGCACAAAATAAAATAATTTTTCCAAGTTCATAAAATATGTTTTCATTCCACCAATGTCATTGGAGTAGTGAAATTCTTTTTGTGATTGTTTCTTCGGTCAGGAATAGAAACTGAGTTCTTTGGGGACTGAAGGTGATAGAGAACTTACATGATATCTTTAAAGATAAATTGGAGATATTTAAAATAGAATGGAAGAAACTATTCTAGACTTGTATATAGAAAAAACTACGGTTTCAGAATCAAATATTTGAGAAATTAATACAATGAACAAGGGCCAAAGACAGTGCCTTGGCTGAGCCACAGATGGCCGAAGTTAAGAAAAGGTGAAGCTGGCATTGACACAAAGATATCCTACAAAAAGTAATGGTAGGGCCTAGCGTAATAGCTCAATAGCTAAATCTTCATCTTACAAGCACCAGGATGCCATGTGGGCACCAGTTCCTGTCCCAGCTGCTCCACTTCCCATTCAGCTACCTGTTTATGACCTGTAAAGTCAGTGGAGGATGGCCCAAGGACTTGAGTCCCTGCATCTGTGTGAGAGACCCAGAAAAGACTTCTGACTCCTGGCTTCAGATCCACTCAGTTCTGACCATTGTGGCCATTTTGGAGTGAACCAGCAAATAGAAGATCCTTCTCTCTGTCTCTCCTCCTCTCCATAAATCTGACCCACCTTTTCAAAAACAAATAAACAAAAATTCAATGGTAGTGGAGATACATTCCTTGGATATATTTGAAACAAAATTTGGTGTCTAGGTTCTCAGTTATGAGATAATAAAAGTGATAAGTTTGATAAGATTAAGGGACAGAGAGTGTAATGTTTAGTATATGATCTGTTTAAAAATCATGAGAACTTTATATCTTGAAAATATTCATTTGTAATAATATGCTTTATGCATTTTTTCCTGTCTGCTCATGCAGACATTAAAGAAAAAGCAATGATTTAGTTTTATTTAGATTATTTGTGAACCCTTCAGTGTGTCATCAAGTAAGCAATAGTAGAATGGACAACACAAAGATTTCAAGTTCTTCTTTTGTTTATTTATTTTTTGTTTGTTTTTTTTGTAAACATTAACCCGTTGATGCCTGTTCTTTATTAAGTTGTAATGTGTTGCCCTCAACAAATCCTAATTTCAAAGACAAGGGAATAATATTAACTTACAGGGCCCGGCGGCGTGGCCTAGCGGCTAAAGTCCTCGCCTTGAAAGCCCCGGGATCCCATATGGGCGCCGGTTCTAATCCCGGCAACTCCACTTCCCATCCAGCTCCCTGCTTGTGGCCTGGGAAAGCAGTTGAGGACGGCCCAATGCATTGGGACACTGCACCTGCGTGGGAGACCTGGAAGAGGTTCCAGGTTCCCGGCATCGGATCGGCTCAGCATCGGCCCGTTGCGGCTCACTTGGGGAGTGAATCATCAGACGGAAGATCTTCCTCTCTGTCTCTCCTCCTCTCTGTATATCTGACTGTGATAAAATGAATAAATTTTTAAAAAAAAATATTCACTTACAATGCTACAGGTAATGAGTCAACCATCTACGTTCTTAAAGAAAACATTTATAATGAAACTAAAGTGACATACCATTCATTTGTTCCTCTGCCATGCATTTTTGCAAGCTTTTTGTTTGTTTAATGTGGTATTATAGTATAGAAGATTGCAAAGCAAAACAGACATCAGCCTTGCCTATCACGAATCTCAAATTTAATGGGCAAGAAACAGAAACATACTTTCAAAATGATGGCACTGATGTCTGCATTAATCCCCTTTTGCTGGAATGGCCTTGTCACCATTGTTTCCTCCATATTCACTGCTTGAAAAGGCACATCCTTCGACCAGCACTCCAAGAAAACAACGTGTGCATTGTGTAAAACAGAGCATATGGAATGTAGATACAGTTCCTGCTACCTCCTTTGTCACTATTCTATCAGCTTATTATAAGGTACAAAGGAGTAGCTCTGTTGACAATCCTTGAATGATAAAACAATTACCTACAGTTACTGAAGACTTACTGTATTTTCAGTGCTGTGATAAGTGCTTAGCACACATTGAATGAAGAGTGCTTACTGAACTCAGGAACCAGTTTTTTGAGAGAAAAATTGACCAATATGGGAGCAAATCAGTGGTGATACAACAGTGACAAAGAAGGTGGTGGGAATTGTGCCTACATTCCATATGCTCCATTTTATACAATGCACATGTTTTGTTGGAACTCTAGTCTAAGGAAAAAAGAGAATGTGGAAACAACGTGGGAACAACGGTATTACCCACTTTCCTGTAGCCCTTGGCATTCTGCATCCTAATCAACTATGTAAAGATCATCAAAATTTAAAAAAAAAATTAAAAAGGACATTGTGATTTGTACGACGCTAATATGCTGTTAAGGTGCCGTGGAAGTGTGTGGTCACACAAGTCTTTACCATACTGATGAAGACATCTGTTGGGAAGCCTGTGACCCATGTTGCAATCTGTGGGTTAGAGGCAAGGCTCTGTTCCCAATTTTGATTTCCTACTAATGAATATCCTGGCAGGCAGCAGGTGATGGCTCAAGTAAATGGTTCCCAGCCATCCTGAAGGGACAGTACGATGAAGTCTGAGGCTCCTGACTTTAACCTGGCTTAGACCTGCTATTGTGGGCCTTTGGAGAGTGAATTAAGAGATGAAGGATCTTGGCCCATTGTTAGTGTGTGAGTGTTTCTAAACAAATGCTTTTTTTTCCCCAAAAAACTAGTGAGTAGGTTACCCATCACCTGTCCCAAGAATAGTGAAAGATGTTTCCCTAGCCTCTGTGGACCTAGAAGGAGGGAAGCACACTCTGAAAAGGAACAAAATCTACAAAAATAATTCAAAATTGTGAGGTTGTGATCATTATAGTCTGAAATGTTGAGGAAAAGTCTATAAAAATAAATCCAACAACTTGAACTCCGAAACATTTTGATGGGTTTATACATATCTGAACAAAATGTTGGGTTTATACATATCTGAAATCTCTCAGAACTTTCATTTCTATTTCCTCACATTTGAACTTTGACTCCTAGCACTTGCTTTTCCTAGTTGCTGAAACATGTGAAAGCTTCAAAATGATTAATAAATGCCAGCAACCCCCAATGGTGGCTCTTAGGCTGAAGTTGTATCTGCATCATGGATACGTTCAAGGGCTCAACAATATTACAAAAGAAGGGAATATGCAAATGGGTAAGGAGCTCAGACTTTTGTTGCATAGTCTTTCTGAATGGTAATTGGCTTTTGCTGAGTAGCACACACTGCACACAGGAAATATGAGTTCCACTTTAATAAATTTCCTATTCAGGCGTCCCAAGCTTAAACTGAAATCACCTCTTTGTTTGCATTCTTACTTGAGTTTTCAACTTCAGGTGGAGATTTTAACACAAAATTCATAGTTTTTGAAATTGGTAAGCTCCTCAAATATGAAATGATTTTGCATCAGTAGCATAGTTCTGACAAAGCAGCAGCAAGACGTTAACTTTCCAATACATAAAACTTTACTCCAGCATAGTGGCTCGGGGGGTAGAGTTGCTGCAGCATTTCATATGGAAGTACCAGTTAAAGTTCCAGCTACTCTGCTTCTGATATAATTTTGTGGAAAGGCATTAGACACTATCCCAGATACCACAGTCCACACCACTTACATGGGAGGCGACTGGTGTTGTAGCACAACAAGTTAAGCCTCTGCCTGTGACTGGCATCTCACACAGAGGCAATTCAACACCTGGCTGTTCTGTTTCTGATCCTACTCCCTGTCACGGCACCAGAGAAAACAGAAGACAGCCCAAATGCTTGGGTCCTTGCACCCACTTGGGTGACCTAGAAGAAGTTGCAAGCCCTTGGTTTCAGCACAGCACCACAACCATTTCAGTCATCTGGGGAGTGAAGCAGTAGATGGAACATAACTTTTTCTCTCTGTCTCTCCTCTCTGTAACTCTGCCTTTCAAATAAATGACAAATAAATAAGTCGTTAAAGTAAACACATAGTTAGAACAATAAAATCCAAATATTATGGATCCTGATTTGGCAAATCATGTGAGTTAACTCCATTGTCTGCAGTTAAGAATGAATGCATAGTATTTTAACTCATTTGCATGGTGAAATCATAATACCCTGGGCAGATTTGAATTGTGTGTACCATAAAACCATGAGGCAATTTCTTCAAGTTCTTATATTTAGAGGATGGTATTTGATCTATTAAGTTCTAGAGCTTTCATCCACTTTGCATTGATCTGTGCTGAAGAGCTGGAAGCTCCTTTCAAAGCAGGCTGCAGTTTGCCTTGCTTCCATTAGATGGCGCAGACGATTTTTTGAGGTATCAAACAGGATGCCTGAGAGTGGGACCAGCTCTGGTGTAAACAACAGTGACGTCAGTTCCACCAGGAACACCTTGGTTGAGATATCTGATTTAAAGCACTACCGGGGAGGAGTCAGTTGCTGATTTATGAACCGTTTTTCTTAACTACACCAGTAAGAAGAGACACACATCCTTTGTGGCAGAGCTCTATCATTCCTTGCAAAGTTGAGAAAAACAAATAGTCACAGGGAAACAAGGACACTTTAGCACCACAGAGTCAGGTCCCTAAAATTATTTCTAAAATCTTTCCAGGGGTGTATAACACCAAATGGTTGTCAATGCTTTAGATTCTTTATTTTTGTTCAACTGTCTTCCTATTCATATTCTTCCTGACAGTTTTTTCCCCCTTTCGTAGGTTAGAATAGGAAGTGCTCTGTCTTTGGCCATACCACCCTGAACATGCCCGATCTCGTCTGATCGCAGAAGCTAAGCAGGGTCAGGCCAGGTTAGTAGTTGGATAAGAGAATAGGAAATGTTTTCAATATGCTGACTAAATCTAACCACTGTCATATTTAACTTTTGTATTTTTCAAAATAGCAATCATTAGACTTAATCACTTGTGTCTTTTCAGAGTCTTCAGGTTGTGAAGGGCTTTTGGTACTTTTTTATTATTATTCTAGAGCAATGTGTTCCACATTAATGTCATTGCAAATTAAAGGAATCAGCAGAGAGCCATGTACTTGGTTTGAGTCCATATGTGGAGGAAGAATCTGTTACAGAATGGTGAAGATTCTGTTGACCTGGCTTAGAGAGCCTTCCTTCTTCCCTTTGTGTGTGCTGAAAGATTTAGGGAAGTCCCCCCAAGACCTTGTGCACTGGCCGAAATGCAAGCCAATATTTTATGAAAATGGGAAGAAAAAGTTTTATGGGAGCAAAGATCTCAGCCCACTTGAATCAAATTCTACTCAATTGGCAGTTAAAACATATAGTATTTATAAAACTGCCCATATTATCTAACACTAGTCGTTACCCCAGTCTCTTCCCCCAAGTGGTTCTTTCCATTATCTTCTTTTGTGTACTAACTTAAAGTTTGAAAAGTCAAGCCCACCTGGAAAATCTATACCTGGAACAGCCATTGAATCACAAGAACAGTGCTGAAAACTGGATAGCTTCCACCATCCCCCGAGGAGACAAGAGGCCCGAACATGAAGGGGAGTGAGAGAGGCACATGGCTTTGACTCCTGGGTCTTTTCCATCTCTGTTAAAACAGTTGGCCAGTGATGTGAAGTGTACAAATACTGGTTATGTACTAAGCATCCCTATGTCAATAGAAATGAGATGTTTCTTAGGTGAATTAAGGACTCGAGGTAAAACACCTTGGGAAAAAAAGAACAGTGAACAATGAGTCATTGCTCAAGAGGATGTCTCGGATAGAGAACAACAAAAAATCAGAAGACTTCAAGCTTAACTGAGATGGCTCACTTGAAAGCTGGGAAAAGCAGAAGGAGCAAACTTCGTGTAAACCTCTGGATACTAAACACTGTCGTGTAATGATGATAATGTCAGATTTCGCGTAACACAATTAACAGATCTTTTCTATTTGAAGAAATCAAAAATTCCACATTGAAAACACAAAATTGGGTGGGGGAAACATTGTGGCACAGCAAGTAAAATCACCATCTGTGACACTGGTATCACATATGGATGCCAGTTTGTGTCCTGGCTGCCTCACTTCAGATCTAGCTGCCTCGCACTCTCCAAGTGGCCTCAACAGCCAGAGCTGAGCTCACCAGAAGCCAGAGTTCTTCCAGGTCTCCCACACCAGTGCAGGGTCCCAAGGATTTGGGCTGTCCTGAACTGCTTTCCCAGGCCACAGACAGGGTGCTGGATAGCAGTGGGGTCGTTGGGATTAGAACTGGCAGCCGTATGAGATCCTGGCGAATGCAAAGTGGGGACTTTGGCCACCAGGCTACCACACAGGACCCTCTAGCTGCCTCTTAATGGCCCGGGCAAATAGCAGAGGATGGCCCGAGTGTTTGGGCCCTAGCTGCCCCTGTGGGAGATCTGGGATAAGCCCCTGTATTGCCCTAGCTGTGGAGACTATACGAACAAAGAGCCAGCAGATGACAGTTTCTCTCTCTCTCTCTCTCTCTCTCTTGCTCTCTGTGTGTTTCTACCTATTTATCTAACTCTGACTTTCAAGTAGATCCATCTTCAAAAATCAAACAAGCAAAACAACATAAAGTTAGGGTAAGGAAGACTATTATGACATTCTTCCTGAACACTAAAGAGGCATCATAATATCCAGGCTCCATCATCATTCCACTTACATGGAAGCTTCTTTTCCTGATTCTTTATATTTATGCATAGTTTTGAGGACAGGTAAACAGCACAGAAACCTTTCTTCCATGAGTTATCTATAATATTTGCCCCCCATTTTACTATCACACACACACACACACTCACTCTCTCTCTCTCTTTCTCTCTCTCTTTACATATTAAATATTCTAAGTATAAACTTTTTTACGTATCCTGATAAACATTGTGGGCTCATTTCTCTAAAGGTGTCTGAGCCTTTTTCAAAAAAGGTGTATTTGTTTATTGGAAAGTCAGAGTTAGAGAAGGGCCAAAACAAGGAGCCAAGAGTTTCATCCAGGGAGCCCACATGAGGGTCAGGGGTTCCAAACACTTGCATATTGTCTTGTTGTTCTTCCCAGGTCATTAACAGGGAGCTGAATTGAAAATGAAGCAGCTGGGACTAGGAGTGCCGCCCATAGGGACTGCTGCTACACTACAAATCTGGCTCCCTTTGGCCTTTTAACTTTTGTTTTATGTTTATAAACATTATATTATTGCAGTTGCACATTTTTTGACCACATATGATAATTAAAATCCTAAATAACACATTCATTTCCTTAACAAGCTATGTGCATGATTTAATAGCAATTCAAATTAAAAAACAAAAATTCAAAAAATAAAAAGAAATTAATAAGAAGCCAAATATTGTAGTATCAATAAAATAAGAGATGGAAAGAAAAGCTTGAAATTAAAGATTTATCAGGTTATTAAACCAATCTAATTTTCACTTTTAATTTTTTGTTGTTATTATTCTTAATTCAAATGTGAAAATTATTTGGCATGATGAACAAAATAAAATACTGCTCTTTGATTTTTACTTTAAATTCTATTTTACTCTAAATTCCTAAATTTTGCCTTTTTCTCATCCTTGATAAAAACAATCATTATAAACAGATAAAGCAAATAGTTTCATTGAATGATGAAATTTTTGGATTTGATTAGTCATGTGAGCATTCCAGTTTAGGTTTGGTGTATGTTGTACGCTATCTTGTCCACAACTGGAGATAGTTTTGGATTGATGTGACAGCAATATGGTCTCTGATACCGTTAGTGAACTGCGGTAGCATGTGCAAAGAAATTAAACAAAAGCTCAAAAGTTTGGACATGAGGAACAGTAATTGTTCCAAATATAGATTGAAAACCTCAGTGTGGCATTAACATGAATAACCCAACATTGTTCATTATCAAAAAAACATTTCTCCAGTTTTCATTTTAGAAGCCAATGTCAAGGGAGGCGTTTACCTCAACTGTCAAGTTGCCATTTGGAATATTCACATCCCAAACTGGAGTTCCTAGCTAAAGTCCTCCAGCTCTGATCCAGTTTGCTGGCAGTGAGTACCCTGCAAGGCAGTAGGTGCTACCCAAGTAGGTTGAAGCCTGTTTCTGGTGTGGGAGATCCCAGCTGAGCATCCCGCTCCCCATTCAGCCTAGTCAAGCCCTGATTGCCTCAGGCGTTTGCGGAAGGAATCTGTAGATAACATCTCTCTCTCTCTCTCTCTCTCTCTCTCTCACTTTTTCACATTCTTTCTCCCTCTTTCCTTCCCACTCTCCCTTGCAAATAAAATGAAAATACATAATTTCAAATAAATATATGTACTACTTAACTGAATAAGTGAATAGTAATTTATTTAGAAAGAAATATTGATGTCACCTGTGCTACAAATATGTGTTAGGGAACAAAACAGATAAAGATTCTTTGAGTTTGGAGAGTTCTGTATACTTTATATTCCTCTTTGAGATTCATGATGTATTTTAATTCAGTAAAGACCCTCAAGAAAATCTTGTGGATTCATTGGAGATAGTGGAGGGAATTACAATGACACTATTGAAAAATAATAATACAGAGAGTGGTTTTTGATAAAAAAAAAATTAGTCTAAGGGAAAGTTTACTTTTTCATCATTTCCTTTCTAACAATGTTGTTTTGCTTACTTGAAAGGCAGAGTGCTAGACTGAGAGGAAGAAATACTGATCGGTCTTCCATCATCTGTTCACTCCCCATGGTGCCAGCAGTGAGTGAAGACAAGGCCGGAAGTTGGAAACTTGTTCCAGGTCTAGTACCTGAGGGATTGTCTGTTGCCTTCCAGGTGCATTAGCTGAACCTGAAGCAGAGCAGCCGGTACTTGAATGTGCACTCTGAGGTGAGGTGTGGACATTGCAGCTAGCTGATTAATACTGAGCCACAGCGCGCACACACACACACACACACACACACACACACACACACACCTTTCATCATTTCCTATCTTCCACAAGGCAGTGAAGCACTGCATGTAACAATTGCCACAAAGTATGGGAAGCAGAATTCACTATTTCCTCAACTCTGTGACAAATTATTTCTGCTGGATAGTTACAGTTCAATTTGAAGTCTTGAACTAAAACATATTTTTAAAAAGTCCATTCTATGAAAATTCAGATCTTTTCCCTACTTTGAAAGACTCATCATTCTGTGGATCACTGTAATCATGCACACTGTTAGCCCATCTACAAAAAAAGGGATCTTAACTGGCATTAAGTCTAAATTCAAAGAGGACTGTATTTGTATAACCTTTCTTGTACTTTATGTTCTTGTACATTTTCTCCTTCATTGATTATAAAATAAAATTTCTCTCCTAGATGAAAGAAATTTTATTCAGTGCAGAAAGATCTTGAAGCAGAAAGTTACAACATATGTGGGTTTAGGACCAGTCTGATTGATTTTTATTTTAAAATTCTCCTTTAATACAAGGTAAGTTGCAAGGTATTTCTTTCAGTTTATAATTTAAAAGAAACAGACTTAGACCATAATTAAGGATTTTGGCAAGTCCCCTTGTATAAACATACATTCTCTCAGGAAGTGATATTGACAAAAAAGCGAACAAGATTCACCAAGTGAGAAAACCTGCTGAGACAGGTTTTAGCAGTTGTGTTCAAGAATGTGTGTGAGTGACACAGATTTCTCAATTCCCCTCACTGGATTACTGCAGGGCAAATTGTTTGGGAGGATGTGCAATGAGGGCCCAAGATAATATTGTGTCTTTATTTTCACTGAGCATTCTTACACTTAAGATTTCCTCTTACCATTTTGCAGCTTATTCTAAGAATATGAGAGAGAAAAAAATGTACTAGGTGGAAAGAGATGCAGAACAAATGTAGAATAGGCAGATGACTAAACTGAGCCATTCTGTACAGACCATACAGCAGCCAGAGATGAGTTACCAACTGGACCCTGATACCCGGAGAAAGCAAAATGTTTAGGAAGAGGTACAAACCAAGGTAATCTTGGTCAACAGAAAGCCATAAGAAGTGTACCTTTTCTACTCTGTATCTTTCCCTTCATTTTCTGCAATTCGGGGATATGCCATTGTGAGCAAAAGAAAACTCAATCCAAAATGGCTTTATTAGAAGAGGTGGAAGAACAAGCAGGAGAAAGCAAGAAAGAAGGAGATGGGAGATAGAGGAAGGAAGGAAGGAAGGAAGGAAGGAAGGAAGGAAGGAAGGAAGGAAGGAAGGAAGGAAGGAAGGAAATCAGCTCATTTAACCGGTTCAAGTACTCAGGATGGCCTTTCTCTATTCTGTCTTTGTTCTTCATCCTTGATGATGGACCAGGTTACAAGCAGGTAATCATTCTGTGATCTTAAGATTACTGCTGGCAATGGTAGAGCTGTGTGCTTCCTTGTTTGTGTTTCACAAGAAGAGAAAAGTCAATGTGTTTGAATTCTCAGTAAAACCATCCAGTTTGCTTTGATTGAACCAACTTAGAACACAGGACAATATCTTTGAACCAATTGATACACTCATGGCAATGCTTGACTGGCAGTTGTGGCCTGAGTTATGCATGTGTTCCTAAATCACTCATTGTGGTCATAGGTGGGGTGCTCAAATTCTCCGAACACAATCAAATTCTACCTCTGGCAGTAAAGAAGGTTCAGAATCACTCAAACAAGATGATTAATAGTGAGGGCAAGATGTGTATCTAGAGTAGGGTTGTGTTGCCAAGATAAGGATTCAGTATCAGGAAGAAGCAGAGACACCATTGCTGTGAAGCAGGGCTGTTCATTAGAGACTTATTTCCTGCATTCCCAGTTTTTGACCCCAGCTATCTTACAAAATTCCATTGCAAGATGCTTCAATTATCTTCTTGATTCATATGAGTTGAAAATAACTCAGAACTCACTGGGAAGCCAATTAGAAGAAATACTTTTGATAGTGGGAAATTATTTTTAGAAACTTAGTTAACTAAATATTCATGTTTATGCACATAGATTTATATCATACATAGAATTCATATACAATTTATATAGATTTCATATATATGTATATACAGGTAGATACATATGTATTTCTGGTATTGTGACCAATTGTGTAAGGTTTAAGTAATAAGGAGAATACAGGACTAGCACAGAAAATCTGCAGATTTACTCATTAGAAGTTGAGTTTCATAGGATGTTCAATAGGAAAGCTTATCTTGCAACATTCTGTTCAAAAGGGGCCCAGCCACCAATTAATCAAGAAAAGATGCAAGAAATAAGTCTTGGTCACAGATTTAAATATAAAATGTAGGAAGATAAATGTTTCTGAGCAGCAATAATTCTCCTGCTCCTTTTTTTCTAAACTTGGCCACTCCCCTATGCCTTGCTATGAAATTCTCCGCATATTGACTTTCAAAGGAGACAATTTTCTGGGGGAGCCATACCTTTGTCTTTCAGTTCTTATTAGAAACAAAACTTTCCTCTGAGCAACTTAAAATTGAGACTGATTATTCTGTGACATCCTATGTGTATGGACCATTTATGTCTGCTAAAAGTATGCATATAAAAATGTGCTATATAGTAGTTCTTAAATAAGCCAATACTTGTAACAAGATCACTTGTAATGTAAGATAATCATTTGGGTAAAGCTCAAACATACTAGATTGTCATATAACAAATTACCACAATCTTAGATCTTAAAAACATTTTTGTTTTAACTCATAGTCTGTGCAGGTCAGAATTCTTGCACAGTTTAGCTGGATTCCCTGCTTAGGATCTGACTGGCATACAATCAGAGCACCTGCCAAGGCTGTGGTCTTCATCAGGACTTAAGCATCATCTCCCGTTAGCAGCCAACAGTAGTCAGTTCTCTCAGATGTATGACTGAAGTTCCCACTTCCTTAACACAACGTCTCCTTCGTATTGAAGTAATCTTGAAATTAATCTGGCAGAGATACTGCATCCTTCTTATGCTGCGAATTGCCATGAATTTCTCCCCTACTTTTGAGGGCTCCTGTGATTATATGTTGGATATTTTTTAGATCTATTATTCAGGAGACTTAATTATGTTTACACACTTCCACTTGCTTTGTAACATAACCATAGGCTCACTAGGGAGTGAACACTATGAAGGACCAAGTTTTGCTTCTCATATGGGCTGTTTCCTTTCCCACACTGATGAGATTCAGTGGAAGTGATAGAAACACATGACAGGGAAGATTTCAACTGTAGGTATTCATTCCTCACATTTTGCTTAATAACATTCACCTGTGTGTGTGTGTATATATATATATATGTAACTATACATGCATAATTTATAAAATACAATTATAAAAAGATAAAGGACACTGAAACTTTACATTTGTTCAGATTAAGCTTTTACAACTTCAATTCTTGCAGACTACCAATCAGTAATAACGACAACTTTGAAAAAAAACTTTTCTGCATTTATCTGTGTTTCCTTTCTGTCAGACAGTACAAAGGAAATTAAGATTTTTTTCTCCTTTGCTATACATATAATACTCAGAACTGAAAGCTTAATTAACTTGTCAGAACCCTGGCAAATCTTGAACTGCTGTATCCACTTTCCCAAAATATTTGAAAAAAAAAATGAATAAACCTTCCCAACACCTAAAGTTCAGGAAATGCACATCCACAGCCTTCTTGCCCGCTAATGCTGCTTCCTGCCACTTCTACTTATGTATCCATGCTTCTGGATGAGCACATACCTTCATCATTTGTCTAGAAATGTCTCCAGTGCAATTGTTTCATAACGTGGGGGCCATGGAGTTGCAAAGAAGAAGCAAAGCAGAACAGCTAATTATCATGTACCAAATTCATCTTCCCAGGAAGACAAAAAAAAATCAAAAGAAGCAAAGAAGTTGACAATCCAGTGTCATCTGTATTTTCACTTCCTTACTACCGACTTTTAGTATTCTGTCTCAGAAAGTGGTGCTCCCTGAAGCATCTCAAATATTGAAGCAGATGCTTTCAATGTATAAGCTTTCCCTTGGGTCTAAATTATTTACCTTTGAAAGCTGCACAAACTCCTTCTGGAGGTTATGAAACTGAAAAAAGATTGTGGATTGCTTTTTTATTTTACAAAGTGTAATTCTAGAGATTTGAGATAACTTCTCTCTACTGGAAAAGATTAATAATATCTTTTCCAGTCCTATTCCAGTTTTCTGACAGTCACTTCCTTAAATCTCTTCCCAGCAAACACACACGAACATAACTTTTCCAGCTAATTATGTTTCTTAATACCGATATATCTCCCTGATATTTCTATTATTCTGGAATCCAATGCATTTGTTTTTTTCCCCAACTATTTATATGATTGTGTCCCCAAAATACTTGGTAAACTTCCTTACAGTGCCATGTTTCCTGTCTTCCCAACACAAGCATTATAAATCCTGATTATTATGATTAATGAAATTTATTTGACCTTAATTCTAGCATTTTTTAAAAATAAAGGATTTATGAGCTCTGAGGTTCTACACACACACACACACACACACACACACAGAGTAAGGTAATTAATAAAAAAACAGTTTCTTGTGAATTCCTGGGTTTTGAATGACTATGATTCCTCAAGATTTTCTTGGGTCCTACTTTTTTCAACTAAACCATTGTCTAAACTTGTTTGAGAAGTCATGTTCTCTCTTTTTTGGAATGGTAGATCCACGAGTCCCCTCTTCTCTTGAAACTGTTCTTTCCTTAGGAATGGCTTCCTTCTTTGTCCATTTTTGCACAAGAGGGAAATACACAGTTTATCAGATGCATAATGTACTTCTTTTGGAAGAATAACTACTTCCTTGAGCAAAATGTGTTGAGGGATTTTTGTAATTATTTTATTTTGCTAATCTTTATATGGTTGATTAGGGCACAAAGGGTCAAGGGCTATAGGAAAGTTGGGTAAGACCATTGTTTCCATATTTTTTTTTTCTGTATCTGTGGTAAGGATAGAGATAAAGGGAGAAGCCCCATCCAGCCTCTCACCCATCCCAGGTCCTGGATGTGGGGCATGCTCAGAGTGTCCTGCTCAAGTGGTTTTGATAGTTCAACAGTTCTGAATTGTTGCCAATCTCGCCATTCCAAGTACTTCCGTGAGCAAAATTTGTTACATTTCAACAGAAAGACAGATAAAACATTTAAGAGGCAAAGAGAATGAGGGTCAAAACACTGCACAGAATTTCACGTCTTAACAAGAAGAAAATACGAGACAACTCACAAACTAATGTGTCTTTCTATTTACTATAAAAAAGAGAAAATTCTGGCTAACTTAAAAAGCACCACTAACAGGTTAAGTTTTCAAAGTCTTTCTATAAGTTCACATGTTGGACATAGCACACCACTGGGCATAGCATGCCATCTGTTAGTGAGGTACAAAGTTGACACATTTTTTTTCTTTGGAATTCAATGTTTCATTTATCTATGTAAATTTAAAACCAAGCCTTTCCTAAGGAAAGGGGTTTCTGTATTGTATTGAACATATTGACAAATTAAATATTTATCAACTTTGTCACTTATCTTTTCTACAACAATGTTGTATAATGAGTAAACACATACCTCAGGGGCACATTAGAATTTATTCAAGAGCCTGTAGATTGAGGAGTTCTAAGTTTGCAACTATTTACTTTATTTGAGAGAGAGAAAGAATGTTACGTCTGTTAATTTACTCCCCCAAATGTCTACATTTACAATATCTGGGATTGTGCCATGGTGAATTTAGGGGCTGGGAATTCAGTTTTGGTCTCCAACATGAGCAATAGGGATCTGACCCCTTGAAGCATTATCTTTTACTTCTTAGGGTGCACATTAGTAGCAAGTGGAAATTAGGAGCAATGCCAATATTGAAACTCGGGGACTCTGATACAAGATGCAGGTGTCCTAATCAGTGTCTTAAGCGACTAGCGCAAATGCTCACCTTGACCAGATAGTTTTAAATTGGTTGACTTGATCTGAGAATGTTCCTGTGTCTGTGATCACCTACAGGTTGGCTAGTGGCATGGAGTGTAAAAGACCTCTATATGCAAACTCTGTTCCACTTGGTTTCCCATTCTTCAGCAGACAGGCCTGGACCTCTTCTTGCAGTGGATGTAAACATCCAGGAGGAAAAGTAAAGACACAAGTTTTCAGATTTTGAATCTGAATGGGCACATAAATGAACCACAACAGCATCCCATGTTTAAGACTGGAGAAAGTGACCCTATCCCGAGGAGAGCAGTGACAAGATCACTTTGCAAGAGGCGACTATATAAGAATGAGAGAAATGACTATGGTTATTTTTATTATCAGTTGGTCTCATTGGTCTTGTAATACATAAACATTCTTGAAGCAATTTAGACATATTGTTCCTCATTGCATTAAAGTAAGTAAAATATATTTAACTCTATCAAATTATTTTGCATAGCTAAAAAATGAATTTTCCAGTAGATCTTATTTAGCTCATAATGGCTAGGCCAATTTTCTCTCTTTTCTAAATATAAATAACTTTAAAAGCTCATAAAATTCAACTCAATAATATTTCTTGCATCTTAAAAATACATCTGTGCCTTGATTACTTGTTTTTGAAGTTCATGTAATAATATCTCCTGGTAAAAAATACTCTTTCAAAGAATGTACTTAAAATATATATGTTAGATTTTTTCCCCCTAAGGAAATACAGTAATCTCTTAGTCCATCTTGGCTTACATTGAGCCCTGGGACTTACCATATAGTTTTGTCTGCTCATAAACTCTAGGGCTACTCTACATAATTGCAGCCTCACAGACCCTTCCTCTTGGACCCTACTGAGAAATATTATTCCCCATTCTCATTATAAAAAGTGTACAAAAACCTTGAATTACTGAATCTCATTTTTCTGCATATGTAACTAATTAGATTCAGTGTGGTATTTTTTTAATGCTGTTAGGTCAGGAAAATGGGCTGGAAATATTTTATTTCAGATATAGTCTTAACCATGGGAATATATGAGATCAAGATAGTTTTGAGATCATTTTCTGTGTTAGCAAACATGTCCTCTCTAAGAAGAAAAGCTTTCACAGGAACTAAGAATAGAGTATACCACTTTACACTGTAATTGAGAAAGACATAATCTTTCAAGTTACTGGGATTCTTATTTAGTATACTAAAGAGTAACTTAGGAAACAAGTGTTGCCTTTAAAATGCCCACATGGTGCCATATGGTCTTAAGCAGACCCCTGTCCTTAAAAACAAAAATGAAATGTGACCTAGCCACGCTGAATATGCTCTTTAAGAATAGTGTTTCATCCCAGATTACTAATAAAACATTCCTTTAGGGAAATGATTGCTAACAGCAAATGCCTTTCTTTAAAATACACCCTAATAAAAAGCACTCATAGAGCAAGCAAACAGCAATGTGTGGTAAGACAAAGACTCTGACTGAGAAACAGAAGTCACAATCCCCAATGGTCTCCTGCTTGCAGATTCCCTACTTGTAACTTCTGAGTCGGGTATGTGACACTTAGAATCCATCTAGAGCCCTGACTCTTGTCCTTTTCACAGAAGGAATAAATGACAACTCAAACAGTGACCCACACAGTGCGTTATTTTGTTGTAGTTGCTTTGATAACCATGTCCAAGAGTTCCTGATGTGTAATATGTGACGGGGTGGTTTGGAATTGGAAGCATAAGCCCAGCTCAGAGGACCTATCAGTGGCTGACTTCGAGAAGCTGAACACTTCATGACACGACTTCAGCTCAGGACCCTCTAAAAGAAGGCAATGAAGTTCTTCCTCCTTGTGTCAGAGAAATGGTGCAAACAAGCAAATCAATATTAAAATATTTTAAAAGACACTGTGGATACTGTGGGATTTTTTTTAAAAATCACAACGACTGTTCTATGGAGAACAGAACAATGTGGTGGGAAAAGCATTGGAATGGAAATCAGGTGACCTGGTTTCTAATTCTAGCACTGCTGAAACAAGCTGCATATCCTTGGGCAAGTCATTTTAACATTCCGGGCTATAGTATTCTCATTGGACAACCACATGAGAGTGGGGCAAGATCAAAATGAGCTTCTCAAATAAATAAGGCAATCTTTGCCCCATGCAGTGGGAGGGACAGATGTGTAAGAGGTAAAGATGATATAATGTGGTGATAACACAGGCTACCATGAACTCTGCTGGGCAAGTATAGAAGAGGAGTGATTCATGCTGCCTAGGGGAGTTAGGTGAGTTCCAGAGAGAAGATGATGTTTTCCTTAGGTCTTGGAGGATGAGTAGGTGTTTCACAGACAGCAGGGAAAGAAGAGCCAGAATATGGGAATAGAGAGGCTGATCTGTGAGGGACTTTCCATGTCATGGAGAGGAGTTTGGCCACAAATGGACAGCTGCATGTTGACTGTGCAATCAGATATGAAGTTGATGTTTTTCATGGATCATTCCGAGTTTTCGCTTTCCGTTGAAATACAGGGAATATACAAGTAGTAGTTTAAGCTCCTGCGAGTGTCAACCTTGCGATTCTTCTCTGCTATCTCTTTGGACTGATTATCGTCCTCCAAGTTCCAAAAGGGATTCTAGGCCCAAACAAGGGCGCCGAATTTTCATGCTTTGTGGGATCAGGAACATGGAAAGAATTAGCTCTCAAGAGCTCCCACACAATGTTGAGCATGTTTTCATGCTCGTTACTGATCAGCTCTGACCTTTGGCTCCAGTTATGTTGTGATAAGATCCTATTCCCCAGCTTTTTTCCACCTTCTTGAATGTTCACAGATGAAATTCTCATGATGACAGCCTGAAATTTGCCCTTTGGCCATTCCTGGGATTTTGAGTTTTTCCTTACTACTTAGCAGTTACTCTAGTAAAAGGCTTATTTTCTGCAGATAAACATCTTTGAAAATAGTCACCAGGTCATCTGATCAAATGCTAACTGTCACCCTACATGGGATTTCTGCTACTGAATATTACTATGATCCATCCACTAATAGGCGATTCTGTATTTTATGTTGAATGCCAATGACCTGAGCTGCTCATGGAGAGCAGTCAAATGTTGTTTCCCATTCCAGTCTGGCCCCTTTCTCAGCACACGAATCCGGCTTTACCATCATGACCTGCTTCACTTCATCAGGCAGGTTCAGTACCAGGTCTTATGCACTGTAGTTCTATTTTCCTCCTTCCAAGTTACTCACACACCATTGCATCAGGCCACAAGGTATGGCACATGATGAAAGCAAACAGACAAACAAATCAAACATACGAGAAGAAGTTTTCCAAAATCAGGTACTCATTACAGCTGATAAACAAGAACATATCTCCCAGCTGCACTGTTCATATAAATTGTTATCATGACTACATCTGCCAAAGCCTGCCTAACAGTTATGTATATTGCTCATAGTAACTCTACCACATACCAAATCCTTGAAGGAAAGAAGCATGCAATAGGAATACCCATATAAAGCCTAAAATAATTGTATAAGGCAGATTGTCATTGTAACAACCTCATACGTATAAAAACATAAACAAAATGTAATTTGCTCAAAAAAAGCAAAAAATTAACAAATGAAAATTCCTAGATCTATTTTCCCATCTTCATTCACTCTTTTTCTGTTTATGCCTAATAACTATTGCTGTTATCTATATGAACACCATAGAAAGCTAAAAAATATCATCATTGTTCCAATTACTCATGACAGATTTGTTCCTACTCTTGTCCTTGTATAGATTCTGGTATCATGTTATGTAGCTTAGGAAACTCTATACTCAATCTATGCTCTTTTTTCTGCCTTAGAGATCCAACTCCTCAATCCACTGATATTTTATAAATAAGTTAGTTTGAACAGATGTGTCAGGAGACATGAAAAAGAAAATGGAGAAATGGTACATGCCAAGATCATAAGCCACATATGCATTCTCAGCTCTGGATGCTGTGTGCTGTGGGAGCTGGAGGTAGAGAACAGATGAGAAGATAGAAAAGTAAACAAATCATAGGTGTTTTAAAATTGCACTGAGAGTCACTACTCAGTTGCCTCCATTGGTGAGTAAATGATTGAAAATAAAGCTATTGTAAGACATTCGCATAAAACAAGGAATAGGGTACTGGCCCACAGATTGGATTCTGTCAGATGGTGGTGGCAAATGACAGCACTGTCTGTGTTTCAGTATAACCGCCTGATGATCCAGACTTCACAGAACATCCTACCTGGAGTAGTTACAATTATATAGGTTTTATATCTCATGGTTACATTTCCCTCTATTTAGTGCTTTTAGGTGCAACTAAAGGTTAGTTACAACATCCACAAATTTAAGGATAAGATGATAATCATCAAGACACTTATATACAAAAAATGGAATCTAGCTGAGTTCTGAAAATCAGAATCTTCACCTTTGAGATTGTCATTCTTTAGATCTAGAGGACAGAGGCTTTGCTTGTTTGTTTCTTTTTTTTTCTTTTTTAACAAATTCCATCCCATCATTGGTTGGATGCGGTAGATGACACATGGATCATACTGGAAGCACTCCTTATCCTCAGTGTAGGATATGAGTTTTTGTTCCTTACACATTGAAGCCTAACAAAAACACAAGAGCAGCTCTCTCATCTTTATGGCGAGTTTTGATCACTGATCAGATCCTAAGAACAGAATCTTTAGGAGAGCAGACTCCAAAACAGGGACCACAAAAAGATTTGGTTGTTAAATTGAAGGATTATGAGCAAAGAATTGAAACTAACATTCTTAGTAGATACTAGACAAGCTGTTGTCCAGATCCAAGATGGCATATTGCCATCCAAATATTTTTCCACATGAGTAGTCAGTAAGCCAATGAATAAAAATTGATGATGCTGAGGAGCAGGCCTCAAGATTTTTAAGAGCTTTGTAATGACCAATTACTGTGCTTTTATTGAGCTTCTGTGAATACCAGAAAAGAAGATGGAAAATTCTTGAACTCTTTCCTCGACTGGATCTTTGTTTCCAGCTATCACTTAGACACAGCTATTTGATTATTACACAGGCATTGTGAAACTCAGTTTTCCAAATCTGAACTTACTACCTCCACGGCTAATCAGATGCCTGCTCTTTTCATCATTGCCGCCAATGAAAATATCACTTTCCAACTACCTGTTTAAACAAGTAGGCTCCACCATCCTACACTCTTCATTTAATGGCTCAAAGCTGACTTCTTCTTTCATGGTAATCAGTGCTAAGATTCAGGCTATGTGTCAAATTACAGAGCTACAAGCACAGGGTTAGGCCAGGCACAGTGGTCTGGTGGCTAATGTCTGCCTTTCATGCGCCAGTATCCTAAATCGGTGCCAGTTCTAATCTGGCGGCCCCACTTCCCATCCAGCTCTCTGCTGTGGCCTGGGAAAGCAGTCGAGGACGGCCCAAAGCCTTGGGGTCCTGCACCCATGTGGGAAACCCAGAGGAAGCTCCTGGCTCCTGGCTTTGGATTTACTTAGCTTTGACCCTTGTGGTTACTCAGAGAGTGAATCATTGGACAGAAGATTTTCCTCTCTATCTCTCCTCCTCTTTGTATATCTGACTTTCCAATAAAAATAAAATTTTAAACTAAAAAAGCACCTGGGTAACTGGCACACAAAAATTGTGTTTCAGTAAATGTTGATCTGCCTTCTATTTCCCAATCTCACCGAATTTCTTGTTTTCTCAGATCCATATCCATTCTATTTTTGTCTACCTAGAAACTTTTTCCTGATTCACCTTTTTAGGTAACTCTCACAAGAACCCAACTTCTTCTGGGGTTGGCATTGTGGCATAGTGGATAATCTGGCATATCCCAGCAGCTCTACTTCTGATCCAGCTCCATGAAAAATGGTGTGGGAAAGCACCAGAGGATGGTACAAATACTTGCCTCCTGCTCCCCAAGTGGGAGACCTAGAAGAAGCGCCTGACTCTTAGATATGGCCTAATAAAGAGTCGGCCATTGAGTCTACCTGGGTGGTGAACCAGTAGATGGAATATCTTTCTGAATAACTCTGGTTTTCAAATAAATCGATCAATCTCTGTTTTTAAATGCCATTTCCTTTGTTACGCATCCTAAGAACTTCACCTATTAACTAATCGTGACAGTTAAACTTCATTGATTTATAACTGTTTGTACATCTCCTACACATAGTAATAAGCTAATTAAACTACACACTGTTAAGGGCCCAAACTACATTAATGTTCTCCAAGTCCCTTTAGCTTGGGGCTGTGTGCAAGAGTCCAATAATCACAAGTCTAAATTTGTAGCTAGTTTCCTGTGACTGCAGGCCTTGTTTGGGACTCTTTACTTTCAGAGTGTGTGCATGGTCTTAGAAGCACCATACAATGTGCATTCATTCTCTATTGTATATTCAATTTCTTGGCTTAACCAACTGTTATATTACTACCCAAACATGATTCTGTTGCTGTTATTTCAGTTTTTCCCTTTAAATTATGGGGTGTGTGTTGTTTCACAACAAGAGGCTACTATTATCTCATATCAATATCTGGTTCCGGTCCTTGCTCTGCTTCAAATCTAACTTCCTGATAATACATACCCTTGGAGGCAGCAAGTAGTGGCTCAATTACTTGTGTCTGAACTAGCAATGTGGGACACTTGTGTGGAGTTCCAGGCTCTTGACTTCAACCTGATTCAGCCTTCACTGTTACAGGCATTTGGGGTATGAACCAGTATATCTACAATCTTTCTCTTTTTTCTCTCTTTCTGCATGCGCGGGGATAGCTGTCTCTGTCACTGCCTTTCAAACTAATAAAAATTAACTACAAAATTTTTAAGAAATACATTTATGTCAGAAGCAGAAAAGACACAGAGAAAGCTGTAGCCTACTGCTCTTCTCTGCATACATGGCCCTGACCTTTAATGCTGAGCCAGAGTAAAGCCTGGAGACGTGAACTCAATCCAGATCTCCCATGCAGGAGCAGGAACCAACGTGCTTGGAGCATTACTGCTGTTATTCAAAGTGTGCATTATCAGGAAGCTGGACTCAGGCACAGGCTCCAGGATTTGGTTCCAGATGCTCCAAAATAGACATAGGCATCAAAAATGGCATCTTAACTATTAGATGGAATGTCTACCTTTTTGATGCTGTTCTGAAATGTCACATTCACTGGGCTGCTACATGTGTCAATGCTACTTCACCCCTGCTTCGTGCAAATAGACTGTGCCTTTCTTTGTCCATGATGTGTCCACCCTTCTGATAACATAAACCTCTTTAACAGCTAAGAACCCATTGTTTCACCTGCCACATGGACACAGCATGCTTACAAAGTAAAGTTCCATCGATCAGTAGGACATAGAGAACAAGCTAGAGTCTCTGAAACAGGACGCAGGAACCAATATAGTCCCTGGCAGTTTCAATTAGAATAGAATTTCTTCCCTGTGTAAGAATTTCAGTAACTTCTGAAACAGAACACAAGCTGCTTGTCCCTTGAGCAAATCATGTTCATTCAATATTGGGACTGAGTTCCCTGTACTCACTCCTTTCTTCTCACTGCCAGATGTATTGTTATCTTTCTCTTACTTCTCACCACCTAAGAATATAATCTGCACCTTCTCGAGTCCTACTCACTTGTCATGCCTCACATTCTGGTGCTCTAAAGTTAGCTAATTTTTTCTCTGTGGAAATTATGGTAGCAACTCAAACTTCTTTTTTTACCCTTTTATCAAAATTCAGTGATTAGGAAACTTTTTTCTATAACAGGCAAGGAAGTCAATATTTTATGCCTTGTAGCAACAACTGTCTGTGTTTCTTCTGCTTAACTCTGCTAGCATGGGCATAAAACTGTGCAGAGTAAATATTACTGTGTCCCAAGTAAGACTTCATTGATAGACACTAAACTATGAATCTTATTTAATGTTCATTTGTCGTACATTGTCTTTGATTCTGTCATTTTAAAAGATTATGATTATTTTAAAATGAAGACATACTATTTTACAAGCCAGATACACAGTATAAATAATCCATTACTGTTCTGAGTCACAGAATGTCTACCCTCATTTTCCCCAAAATCATTCTTTCATTCAAGTCACTTTCCTTACCGGAATTCTGTCAATAAATTAAAACAATATGAACTTGGTCCCAATCTCGCTCAAAATCACAACTCATATCTATTGCCTACAAAAATTCATGACTCAAGCTTCTTGGATGACTAAGAGTCAGTGGAAGAGTGTCAAAATTAGGAAGAAAAGGAAAAAAAATCTTATTTTTTCCTAAATAAGGGAATTTTATGAACTTTAATAGCAAGTCTCATCAAGAAGTGAAAGGACCATTCAGAATGTTGAATCTGGAGGGCACCCAAATCCACATACCAGTCAGGGATAGGTTTCTCCCACCCAACCAGCTCCAAGAACCAAATGTGTTTGCTGAACAGAAACATTGACACCTTGGGCTCCTGGACTTGGAATGTGAATTCAGAGTTCTCTTTGGTAGGTTCTGAACTGGCAATATATTCATGGTTGAATGAAGCCAGACACAGGCTGAAGATGATTAATTTATCGTTTTCAATTAATCTGAAGTTTTCTGATAGTCAAACATTATCATAATTACCAAATCAATTTCCCTATGGAGTTTCAGCATTCATGTAGGAAATGAGGTAATTTCTCATATTTAAGTTCAAATATCTTGTGTTTAAACATAATGAAGATAAAATGACAATATGATATTGCCAAGAAAGGAGGGAAAAGTTATAAATTTCACCCCATGCCTTCCTATCCCCTGGCTGCCCTTGTGAATAGATCATGCCTACCAGAACTCCCATTATGAGCACAAATCTGCATGTATAGGTACCTGCAAATCTCGAAGGGTGTCTGGTTTGTTAAGCAATTACATCTCTAAGAGCCTGGAAAACCACATCTGGCACACAAGAGTGTCTTGGGACTGACAATATTAACAAAGGTGGAAAATCTCTATTTTCACTTTGTGTGAAATATAAAGTCAGAATCTCCTGTACACATGGCTTCAGGCATTCTCTTACTCTCACTTAACCTTGATCTCTCCCTGGCTTTCCATCTTTGTTTTTCTTTTTCCTATCCTCCTTCTCCTTTCCTCTTCTCACCCCTCCCTCTCTTCATCTTCTCATTTCCCCTTCTCTTTCCTCACTACTCATTTCTTTCTCCCTCCTCTTTTTTCTCTCCTTTTATCTTTCTCTCTAAATTCCCTTCTCTTTTCTTTCTCTCTTTTCTCCCTTCTACTCTCCCTTCTCTCCTTCCAGGTTTCAGAATTAAGGTGTTTTTGTTGTTGTTGTTCGGGTTTTTTTGGCATTCCATTAGATTCAAGTTGGAAGGACTGAGGACTGGTTTTTCAAATGCAATGGACAAATAATTGACTTGATGCAAATAAAACTAGCTCAGTTTTCTTCTTCTACATGTTTATGTATACCGTGTTCCAGAAGGCCATAATTCTGGGTGCATGGGATGTGTTATGGGCAGGTTTGGGGGCCTGATGATCTTCCCTCCTCCAAATGATCCTTTACTACAAGTATGACAAATTATATGACAAAATTAACCTAGCAGATGCAATTAAATTTACTATTCAAAGTACTTCAAATAGGAAGATTGCTTTAAAGTATCCAGGTGGTTCTGGTGCTCTTAACATCAGAAAAAGAAACACAAGGGGAAATCGGAAGGTTCTGAAGAACTGAAAAATGTTTGGGTCCGGCACAATGGCCTAGTGGCTAAATCGTCTTCCAGCAAGTGCCAGGATCCCATATTCATGCCAGTTCTATGTCCCAGCTGCTCCACTTCCCATCCAATTCCCTGCTTGTGGCCTGGGGAAAAAGCAGAGGATGGCCCAAATACTTGGAACCCTTACCCACATAGGAGACCTAAAGGAGGCTCCTGGCTCCTGGCTTCAGATCACCTCAGCTCTGGCTGTTGCGATCGTTTGGGGAGTGAACCAGCAGCAGTTGGAAAATCTTTCTCTCTGGTTCTCCTTCTCTTTGTAAAATACATAAATAAATAAATAAATAAACAAATAGATAAATAAATAAATCTTTAAAAATATAAAAAGAATTGAAAGTGTTCAATGTTCCTACACGTTGCAAGATGGAAGATCAATCTGTGGGAAAGAATGCAGGAGTCCTTTAAGGGGTGAGAGAGGAGACTCTGGTTGACATCCAGCAAGGAAAGGAGACTTTAACTCTGCAACTTCCAGGAACATCATGCAGCTTGAAAAAGAATTCTACCCACGGGTGTTCAGACAAGAGTCCATCCATACTGACCAACACTTTGACATTAATCTTGAGAGATTCTACACCAGGAACTCAGCTGAACCATGCAAAATGCATGAATCAGGAAGTTGTAATCTAGTTTCTGCGTGCTGTTTTAAGCCACCAAATTTGTGGTGACATGCTATTCATAAATAGAGAACTAATAAAGGAATTATGAAGAAATAAAATGCAGTTCTTCATGTATGTAACTATAATCCTATCGGGCATAGCTAAATAATGAGTAGTATATCATTAGAAAATAAATGATATAGTTTGTTAGAGGTCGTTCAGTGGTGGGAAAAATGTAAGGGTAACATAGGTAAGTGGTAGTGTAAGAAAAATTAATACAAGAAAAATGTGAACAAGAGGAGGATAATGTCATCTTCGTTGATATCGCACAACTTGCAGTGGATTAAAAAGGTGGTCACAGTTCTGTTCACATGACAGCATCTGAAGAAATTTAAAAACTGAGACTCTGAGGTAAACACATACTTGGGGATACAAACATGAAAGTAAGGAGAAGAAACATGAACAAATGTCAAACATGGCAGTGCTGGCCAGGTTCCAGGACCAGCAAGCATGCCATGTTCTAATGGTGGCTGCACAAAGGAAGAACAGTAGGAGAGGTGACAAGCACCAGATCAGATGGAGACTTGTAGACCTCTTTAAACCTTTGGAGTTTACTCTGAGTGGGATGAAGGAGCCACTGCTGGGGCTGAACAGAGCAATGATAGTGTTTATCTTATTTAAATGCTAAAAAGTTGTCAATGAATTCAAGGCAGAACAAAAACAAAAACCTGAAAACCAGTAGAAACCTAACATAATTTTCAGGTCAGCAATGATAATAAACTTGAATATGTAACGAAGCAACAAAAATGCAGAGAATGGACTGTATATAGGAGGGTACTTCAAAAGGAAAAATAAAATAGAGATGTAAATTTATCTTGGTGCAAAAAATATGTTCAATCCATAAAAACGAAGGTTTTCAAAAAGTTCATGAAAGTGTTTTCCTGAAAAACTGAGTGTATTCAAAATGGGTCAAATAATCATACTCATCTTTTAATTCCCCTTCTCCAAGAACTTTCTGATGTTACTTCATAAATTGCAAATACAACTTCTAGAATTCTCCATTGGATTGAGAGTGTGGTTCTGCAATAAGAGAAGATTCAAACATAGCTCCAAAAGTTTTGGATCAAGCAATTAGCAGGCGGAGATGTTTTTCGAGGAAAGACTAGAAAGTAAGCCCTAGGTATGTTAAGCTGGAGGTATCTGTGTTATGAGAAAGTGGAAATTTTGAATAAGCAGTTGCTTAAACTAAGTCTATAGCTTATGAGAGAGCTCTGAAATGCAGAGTTAATTGGGGAGTCAGTACATATTGATGATCTTTAAATATATTTGGATTACTGAGACCATCAAGAATACACTTACATAAAAGAAAAGTGTCTTCTCCAGGGTGGAGCAGGTGGCAAGGAGAAAGCCTGGATCCCAACCATGAAGACTCCCAGATCTTCACCACAAACTATTAATACGAGCAACAAGGACTATATCCCAACTGCCAAGGAGGCCACAGGGAATTGGATGCCCTCGGAGGCCGAGTACTCTGAGGTCACCCACCCCCAACCGGAGCTTCCGCAGGGGATGGAAGAAGTCCAAACACTACCACGCAGAAACCAATGTCATCGGAAAGACAACCAGAAGCCCTGAGTGGTCTGCAGAAACAGAAGAACAATAAACGTCCTCCGGGACCAGGGAGGAGAGCTTTCTCTGGTCTGAGCCTGACTCCACCTCTGGACCCCCACTCTCCCTCGCAATGACCATCAGGATCGCTCCGAAAACCCCTCATAGCAAACAAACAATCATACAAACTAAAAAAACCTAAAATAAATAGACAAACAACAAAAAGTAAAGCTTGGAATCTGACAGGAAAGAGCTGGTGTGGATTGGCTCATGCCTCGCTGGGTGGGACACAAAGATTAGTCACTCCTCACCATGGTGCTGAGGATTTCCCTGCACAGCCCCCCGCCCAAAAAAAATGTTCTGCACCTTAATTGTTGACAAATGTCTTGTTAGAGTTACAAGCCAGTCTAGATTATCCTAAAATCTGCCAAGATCAGCAAAATTACACTCCAACACAACAAATGGCTCAATACGAAAATGAAATAGACATGAGACAGCTGAATGGTACCTTATAGCCATTTTAAGGTATATAGCAGCCGGTCCTGTATATAAACTAAAATTGAAATGTCAATGAGCTAATCATAGGTTGTGGTTAAGAACTTGCTTTTTTTTTTTTTTTTTAACATACTGGTTACTCACAACCATGTCAATTCCATAATGTTGCAAATTGCTGTTGATGTTTTCTTGGGACTCTTAATTGACTGGGATGATATTCTACCAGCTCTAACTTCGGACCAGAAATGGTCTCCCCAAGAAACTGTTCAACCCATCTGGACAATAAGTAGCTAGACTCTATCCACCAGGGGGGAGGGGCGTGGGAAGGGGTGGGGGGATTCCCAGAGCCTATGAAACTGCCACATAATCCAAAATAATTAATAAAAAAAAAAGAAAAGTGCCTAGAATAGAATTGCGAATTACTTAAATAATAAGAGTTCCATGTGAGCCAGCATGGTTGCTCAACAGACTAATGCTTTGCAATATAGTGCCGGCATCCCATACAGGTGCTGGTTATAGTACCGACTATTCTATTTCCTATCCAGGTCCCTGATTATGTCCCAGAATAGCTGTGGAGGATGGCCAAGATCCTTGGGCCCTGCAAATCACATGGGAGGCCTGGAAGAAGCTCCTGGCATTGAATTAGCTCAGCTCTGTCCATCATAGTCTTTTGAGGAATGAAACAGTGGGTGGAATACTTTTGTCTATTTCCTTCCTTATCTCTCTCTGTGAAATCTACCTTTCAAATAAAAATAAATAAATAAATCTTTAAAAAATGAGTCCCATGGGGAAAGGAACAAAGAAGTCCCCTAAAACAGGTTATCAGAAAGATCACCAGCCTCATATTTCCCCCTAAATTCTTGAAATGAATTTCTACATTCAACTCTATTTGTTCTTCATTGTTTCCAGTATCCAAATGCAATGATGGAAAAGCAAAATTTCGAAATCCCTGGTATGCAAATTGCATAAGTAGTGGACATCTGGTGAAGGCCATTTTTAATTAGGTCCTCTTGGCTACACCCATCAACCCACCGTCTGCCAGCAAATATTCTATGTTTTTCCCTTTACTCTGTCCTCCCATTGAGCCTCCTATTTTAACTCTTTTAATCTCCATTCTCTAAATTTCAAAATAATTTATTATTCTAAACTCAACACACACAGGATAATTCAAAAGATTTTGAAAAAGTAGATTGAAAAAATATTCTAGTGCAAAAATATTTAAATCCATGATTAGAAGGGGTCTTCCAAAAGTCCATGAAAAATGCAGGTTTTTAAAGTATGTGTGGGTTACCATTTTTATATTAAAACATTTTTAATTTAATTTCCATAAAATTTTGAAGTGCCTTTGTAGCATCTGATTATCTTTTTCCTTTCTATTTCATTTAGTATTCTCTTGTATCTAATTTAAACAGACCTTGAGAAGTGAAATTATCTACTTCTTAAGACTCCATGATTAGCAATAACAAGAATTGTACATTGCTTTCTGAATTATAGATATGAGGGTTTTTAACTTTTATTTCATTTGTAGAAATCTATTGAATCAAAGAATAAACTGTGCTGCCAAATGACACATTAGAATGGTGAATATGACTATGTTTTCAATTGCATCAGATTTAAGAAGTTGAACTTACACTTAAGCCATATGTTTTCAAACATGGTTCAAAATTCTTTCAACTTCTTAAAATGACAACAGAGGCAGACATGTGTAATTGAAAAAAAGGTGAGAAAATGAAATAATTATGCTACCCTTCACTTGAATAGTATCTAAATCACTCCCATCCTTTATTGTGGTACTCAAATATCCAGATTTTGAAATCTCTTATATATGACATACAAATGTCATAATCACACCAATATAATTATTCAGCATTCATGAAATTAGTTGCAATGAGCAAATTCTATCCATAGAATTTTTGGACTAACTAGAAATTACTGTATTTTGAAGAATGGCCATAATCCTGATCCTTGAGGTCAGGAGGTAATGAAAGAAATTCGTGTGAGAGATTCTCCTAGGGGGAAAGGAAATGGAGAAGTGGAGCAAGAAAGAGAAAGAGGTCAGTAAACGATGTGTTATCCAATGGGTTACTACTATAGTAGCTTAAGTTCAACATTACTAAAGTATTCTAGAATGAAGTGAAAAACACTTCTAAGGTATCCAAAGAGAGGGGAGAGGGAGTTAAGATTGTGTCCATCAGCAGTCCATCTCACCCCATCATTGGTCAAGGCACATTAAATCTTTCTGATTCACTGCCTGTTGACCAAGAACAAAGCCTTTAGGTTGAAATCGTGGTATTTTCTGAAGTAACATAGCAACATGCTACAAGATTGGGGAAATGCTAAATGGTCTGAGGAATGCACAAAGGGTCCCTTAAAGTGCTTGTGGTGATTCTATCTCACTTTCTCCAGACAGCATATGTATTATTTTATATCGTCAAATGACCCTTCTTTTCTAGAGCTGATGGAGCTTTCAGGGTCTGTTCTACGATACTTGCCCAGTGAGATAATCACAGTGAGTCAACATGCTGATCAGAGTGATTTTTGCAGGGTTTAGCATGTAATTCAATAAAGGGCAATGCAAGTCCTTAGAAACTAATAGACCTGCCAGTAGAGAGGATTCCACTTGAGGCTATTGAAAGGTTGAAAGGTCTGAGTGCACTTGGCTACAAACTACCTAAGAAAGACTCCAACTTGGAAGGAAGAGCTCTGCAAAGAACTGAATCCTACTCCCTGGGATCTCCCCAACTCCGCTCTCTCTCTTAAATATGTTTCCTGTATTAACTTGAGTTAGTATTTTCAACTTACAGTCAGTAAGTATTTTAAGTGAAATAAATTAATGAAATTTGGGCTGAAGGCCAATTGCATATTATGTATTTGAGTCATACTAAATTATATCTAATGGCAAGTAACAATTAACAGTGAGGTTTTAAAAACTAGTACTATTTTCAAAATTCTATACTTTTATAAAGCTAGTTAGTGCAACTATAAACAGAAGTGCTTGTAGGTGTACCTTGCTGGTAAGATATGATATCTATGTTGTACTCGCAGCATCATGTTATATAAGGCTCATGAATTCTTAAGCCTTATTTGCTTGGAGTCCTGTAGCTAAGAAGTTATAGGTGGTGTGATTTGGGTTCAAGTCATTATGATTTCCATCCTTTTTATCTCCAGGAATATATGGATGTATACAGATACAAAGAAACAGGTTCAGGATGAAGTCCTGGTTTATGCCAATATTCAAATTGAGGAGTCCTACAATCTGACTCAAAGGCTGGAGACCCAGGAAATCCTGTGTTGTTCCAATTCAGACTCCAAGACCTCATTTGAACAATTTAATGACCTAGATTTCCCACTCGGGATATGGACTGCCTGAGGGTCAAGTGAAAAACAAAAACAAAAACAAAAACAAAATTTACAGATACAACACCCTTTGACTCTTCTGGCCATGTTCTGGCCTTGTAATTCTTCCATTGGTGCTGTTAATATGTTTTCTTTGAAGAGAATGTCTTTTTTAAGAAAAGACACATTGGAATCTCCGTGTTCCCTTAGACTCTCTTGAATCACTTACCCAGTTGTAGTTAATTGTTATGATAGAAATGTAACCAAAGTGTTGGCCAACTTCAGAAAATTCCCTAAAATCTCAGTGAATAATAATGAGAGCTGAGCATGATTAGTTCACTTAAAGTGTGACTTATAGATATTAATAATGGGAAGTTTGTAATGTTGGATCACAAAGAAAATGCAAGTCTGATTAAACGATTGTGATACAATGATTGTCTAATTCATGTATGGTAATCAGCATTGTGATACCTCACAAACTGTTTATCAGATGTGTTCTATTCTTACAAGAGAGCCAGTGTCAGTGGAGATTCACCGCACACATAAACATCTTCAGAGCTGAGGGAGAAGGACTTTCTTGGCCATGCCTTTTGGCATGTGGCCGTTTACTACCTCATATTTGCAGAGTCAAGCAAAAGGTTTTTCATATAATGTATACATTTGTGATTACTCAATTTTCAGGTCTAAAACTGCTTACATTTTTTTCATTCCCTATGCATTTATCCACAAACAATTAGGATTAATCAGAGTACTGAGTTTTTTTAACTTCGTGGGTTTAATTTACTCTATGTACACTCATGTTTTCTATGATGAAAGGACAAGGAGAATAATATGAGAGTTTCATAATCACTCAAATGCAGAAAGCACTTATTAAACTCAGGAATACAAATGGTGTAAATGAATACTTACACAATAATAACAGATTTTGTGGTACATGTGATTAAAAACAAAGAAATGGATTCATAGCAAGTCTATGATGCTACCAAAGAGAGCCACAAGTTTGGTAAGAAAGTCACTACAGCCAGTGTTACAGTGTAGTAGGTAAACCTTGCACCTGACACACTGTTATCCACATGGCTGCCACTTCATGTCCCTGCTGCTTAATGTCTCAGTCCAGTATTGAAAAATTCTAGCAGTAGAAAATGTCACAAATGTTTGACTTCTGTCACCTGTGTGGAAGACCTGAATGAAGCTCAGCCCTTAGCTCCTGGGTTTGTCCTGACCCAGCTCTGGGCAGTGTAGCCAAATGGGAACTGAAACAGCTGATGGAAGATTCTCTCTCTCTCTCTCTCTCTCTCTCTCTCTCTCTCTCTCTCTGTCTCCTTCTCTCTTTAACTCTTTCAACTATATCAATAAATCTTAAAGAGAGAGAGAGATAGGCATAGGGACTGAGAGGATGTCTAACGTTTTCTTTTTCTTCCTTTCTTTCAAAAGAGAAAAAACCTGAAGTTCAAAAAACCTAAATTACTCCTAAATTCACAAATCCAGCATTTAAATGTAAGTCTGTCTCCGAAAAACTCATATTCATTTATAATTCTCAGGAGAGAACAAAGTCAAGCTCACAGCAAATTAACAAGAGATTCAACTTTAGGGACAACAAGAATAAATAAGTCACTGCTAGATATGCTTTAATATACTTGAAACATCTTATTAATATCTAATTTGAAGCATTCATATTTTAAAGATTTATTTATTTTTATTTGAAAAGGCAGATTTACAGAGAGAGGGAGAGAGAAAGATTTTCTGTCCACTCTTCCTCTGCCCAAGCAGTCACAATGTCTGGAGCTATGCTGATCTGAAGCTAGGAGCCAGGAGCTTCTTCCAGCTCTTCCACACGGGTGCAAAGTCCCAAGTTTCTGGGGCATCCTCTACTGCTTTTCCAGGCCGTAGCAGGATGCTGATAAGAAGTGGAGCAGCAGAACAGAAACTGGCGTCCATATGGGATCTGTGCACTTGCAAGTGGAGGATTAGCAAATTGAGTCATCGTGCCTGCCCCTCCCACATGTATTTTAAAAACACTTTAAGGGCCCGGCAGCGTGGCCTAGCAGCTATAGTCCTCACCTAATCCCGGCAGCTCCACTTCCCCTCCAGCTCCATGCTTGTGGCCTGCGAAAGTAGTCAAGGACGGCCCAAAGTTTTGGGACCCTGCACTCGTGTGGGTGACCTGGAAAGAAGTTCCTGGTTCCCGGCTTCGGATTGGTGCAGCACCGACCATTGGGCTCACTTGGGGAGTGAATTATCGGACAGAAGATCTTCCTCTCTGTCTCTCCTCCTCTCTGTACATCTGACTTTGTAATGGAAATAAATCTTTTTAAAAAAACACTTTAAAATATGCAATTATATATTCAGACCAGCAGGAAGCAGAGAATGAGAACTTATGTAAAGGTATACATAATTTGTAAGTATATATAATGTTTATGATATTACACCAAATGTTATGACTCAGTCTGGATCATTTTTAAGATTTATTTGTTTTTTATTGTAAAGTCAGATACACAGAGAGGAGAGACAGAGGGGAAGATTTTCCATCTGATGATTTACTCCCCTACTGATTGCAATGGCCACTGCTTTGGCAATCCAAAGCCAAGAGCCAGGAGCTCTTCCAGGTCTCCCACGCGGGTGCAGAGTCCCAAGGCTTTGGGCTGTCCTCGACTGCTTTCCCAGGCCACAAGCAGGGAGCTGGATGGGAAGTGGAGCTGCCGAGATTAGAACCAGCGCCCATATGGGATCCTGGTAGGTTCAAGGTGAGGATTTCAGTTGCTATACCACAACGCAGGGCCTAGATCATTTTTGTCTAGAGTTTGGTTTTGTAAACGAGAAGCTTAATTTTACTTAACCTCAGGTTTTACTTAAACAATAATTCATCATACGTAAATTTCCATTCTGTGCTAAATAATACTGGTTTTTAATGTCCATTCACAAAGAAAATTAAATGCAGCATAATTTAATGGAGAATGGAGATCAAGAACATTTGCACTTTGGAAAAGGCAAAATACATCCTGATAGAGTCTGCATAAGCAGTGATAGGCGTTGCTACTGACAAACCTGGTTTACTCTGTACTTCAGCAGAACAAATTATATCAAGACATGTGAGAAACAGGTGAAGCTTTCTAAGTTCATTATTTACCATGGGCTCTTAAAGGCATGTGTGGTTTGCAAGGATTTTTGGAACTGGTTTCACAATTCTGAACGAAGCACAACCAACAGCTTTCTAATTGAATCTCAAGAGACTGTAATTGTGTTCCACTCAGTAGTCAGCCTCCATTCCATGCGGCTACAGTCCGTTGTAGGTAATCAGATTACTCATGGGTTACTGCCTGCAGCCTGCAGGAGAGTGCCAGAGTAAGAAGGCAACGTGTTGTAGGGTTAATGAAGCTTAATATGGTGCCAATATCACACTGAGCCATTGCCTACAGAGTGAGAAAGGATTATATCCCATGTTAATACGCCATTTGACCTGTGCCAGAGAAGCAGTCTAAATCATTGAATAAGTATGTAAGTCACCACAGAGAAGTGTTTGCCATGCCAGCACTCATTGCTGTGAAAACAAGTTCCCTAAGCTTGTGAATTTTAACTTTGGTGCTCTTCAAAGTACAGTTTCAACATTGGCTCCTAAGATCCCTGGAAAGGCCACACAGGCATACGATTCTCTCAGTTGGAGCCAATGCAAGGAAACTCGCATGCTTTTCTCCAGTTTGATCTAAACTTCTCCGGAGAATACATTTGAGCCAATGAAGTGTGATTTTCCAACATCCATCATTGATTTCAAATCTCCAAATCTGCCTTTAACAGAGACGTTTATATTTCATTATGTCTTGAGATTCTTGCTACTAGTTTAAATCTATGCCTCCGTAAGAAGAGAAGAAAGCTTCAAGAACTGAGAGTGAACAACACAAGTGGGTCCTATGGGTCTGAGCGATAACTGAACATCAGGGATCTAGACTTGCTGCAGCTTCTCCTTGAGTGTTGGGAGCTATAGTCCCCTTGTACATTTCCCAATATCATGGGAAGGAGGAGGGAGCCTCAAAATTGTTCTGAAGACATTTGGGTAAAATTGTATCATCAAACCTCGATTGTGTTTCTAATTTTATAAAACTGTAGGTATAAAAACCTGCTCTAAGCATCATATCATTCTATGCTTTTTTTAACACAAAATCTTATATCATTGAATAGTTTCTGAACCAGGTGATTCACTGGAGTATAGAAGCAAAACGTGAATTAAAATTAGCCATAATCCAGGACAGGAGTGTACTATTTCACTTCCTACTTGTCATTTGCCCTTGTTTTCTTGTTTAAAATAGCAAATACATGTACCGGATATAATTTTACAAAAAAGTAAAACTTTATGAATGTGAAAAGCCAGTATAGGTCACATTTTATACTGTAATGAGTTATTTGTTTCCTAAGAAATGGTCTATTAATATGCGTACGTGATTTTGCCTTCATCTCCTTGAGACATGTGTGTGTGCCTATGTAGACATGACTTACATTCAGATTTTTAGATATTTACATTTGCAGAGATTTACATTACTTTTTTCTTTTAAAATAAGATAATGAACATAAAATAGAGAACATTTCCTAAATGTAAAGTTTATGTTTGTTCATAATATATGCTCATGTAAGTAGATTATTTTTAGATACCATAAAGTTCTGTTAATCAATAGTTCTCAAAAAAATTCATTTAAATGGAATAATATAGTATGAATATTTTTGTCTTCCTCTTCTTTTATTCAACATTATGACTATGAAATTTATTTGTACCCTGTATGAACAACAGTTCATTCTTTCTTATTGCTGTATAATAGGTGTATCCTAAAATTAATTCGGCATTTGATTATTTACAGAGTAGTGCTGTGATGAATAAAACTAATATGAACACCATTTTCATGTCTATAGATGGATATCAACATTCGTTTCTTCTGCTTAATATCCAGGACTGAAATCACTGGGTAATAGGGCATATTCACGTCTAGCTGTAGTAGAAACTGAAGCAAAACTTGCTACAGTGATTATAACAGTAAACGTAAAACAGCCTATATTAGCATTCCAATTGTCCCAAGTTATTTGTAGGAGCTGATATTGCCAATGCTTATAATTGCATTTGTCTTGAAGAACATATTCTTGACGTTTTAACTTTTATTTCCCCAACAGCTAATGAGGCTGGAGTAACTTTTTACATTTATTAAAAGATTTAGTATTTTTTATGGTCTGTATATGTAAGTAACTATAAAGTTTAAGAAGGGGCTCCCTGTATTTCTATTGTGTATTTTTATGGATACATTCTCTTATTTATATAAGCCTATGATAAAGTATGTGTGAAGCATCTTTACCTCTCTTCATCTTGTTTTTTTCCTAAGATTTAACAATCCCAAATTATAAATACATGAAATGCAATAATCTGCACCTTGAAAATCTCAAGTTGGTAAGATTTAGCATAACATTCATGAGGCCACAATTTCAGTCAAGAAAATAAACACACTCATCACCCCCTCAAGTTCCCTCCTTTGTAAATCATGCTTCCCTCCACCATCCAAATGCACTGGCAATGACTCACTTCACTTTCTTTCACCACAGATTAGTTTATATTTTCTAGAATTTGTTACAAATGGAACTGCAGAAAATGTACTCTTTGGTACTTGACTTCTTTCACCTGGTTCAATTACTTCGCGAGTCACTCACGGCATTCAATTTAGCAATATTCTTTCATTTTTATTGCTGAGTAAAATCCCATGGTGTGAATATACCACAATCTGTTTACCCGTTCACTTATTTATGGAAATTTAAATTGTTTATAGTTTTTGACTATTATAAACAAAGAAGCTGTGAATGTTCAGAAACAAGTCATTGTGTAAGATATATGTTCCCATTTATAATTGGTAACACCTAGGCAAAGAATAGATGGATTGTGTGACAAATATATGCTTAACATAACAAATGCTAACTTTTTCCTGAGAGTGACTGTATCATTTTACATATAAGAAGTATTATATCTGATACATAATCGCTCCACAATCATGTCATTTAAAATTTGCAGGCATTCTAATGCTATCTTAGTGGAGTTTAGTTCACGTGTGTTTGTGTAAGTGTTAAAGATTTACTTATTTTAGGGCCTGGCATGCTAACCTAGCAGCTGAAGTCCTCTCCTTGCAGGCAACGGAATCCCATATGGGAGACGGTTCTAATCCCGGCAGCTCCATTTCCCATCGAGCTCCCTGCTTGTGGACTTGGAAAGCAGTTGAGGATGGTCCGAAACCTTGGAAGCCTGCACCCGCGTGGGAGATCAGGAAGAGGCTCTGGGTTCCTAGCTTTGGATTGTCTCAGCTCTGGCCATTGAGGTCATTTGGGGATTGAATTATTGGACAGAAGATCATCTCTGTCGCTCCTACTCTCTGTATATCTGACTTTCCAATAATAATTAAAAAACATATTTATTTTTATATGAAAAGCAGAATTTTTACAAAGAGAGGAAAGACACAGAGAGATCTTCCATCCACTGCTACACTCCCAAATGTCCCAAAAGGCCGGGAAGCCGATCTGAAGCTGGGAGCCAAAGCTCCTACCCAGCCTGCCACATGGGTGCCAAGGCCCAAATTTGTAGGCCATCCTCCACTACTATCATGGGCCATTAGTAGGGATAAGATGGATAGGAAGTGGAACAGTGGGACACAAACAGGCACCAATATGGAATATTGGTGTTTGCAGGTGGAATATTAACCTGTTGAGCAATTGCACTGGCCTTCTACTCTGTACTTTCTAATGAAATGGTGTTGCACACATTTTATGCTTTTATTTGCATCTGTATACATTCTTTGGTGAATAGTCTGCTCAAGTATTTTGTCTATTTACCACTGGGTTATGTGTCTTACAAACTTATGTAAATTCTTCTAAGATTCTAGATGCAAATCCATTGTCAGTTATGACCGATAAGTATTTCATCTCCATCTATCTGCTCTCTCATTTCACAATAATGGAGTTAAAGGAGCTATGCTTGCTTAAGAGAAATGTATTGAAATTATTTTCTAAAAGTTCCTACTTTGGGGATTTCATTCAGCAATTCTTTGACAAAGCTCAATCTCCTTGTTCATTTTGCATTCCTATTAAAGAACACCATTCAGCTAATGATTCATAAATAAAATAAATTTATGGGTTTTTTGACAATCTTTACATAGTTAATGAGGGTAAAAAGGTTCAAGAGCTATAGGAAAGTGGGTAAGACTATTATTTCCATATTGTTTCCTTCATGTGTCTGAGGTAAAAGGGAATATTAAGGGAGGAGCCCCACCCAGTCTCCCACCCATCCCAGGTCCCAGATGTGGAGCATGCTCCAAGGTTCTTGCTCAAGTGGTTTTGATAGTTCTCCAGTTATGAATCGCTGCCAGTCTCGCCACTCCAAGCATGATAAGATCGTTAAAGAATCCACTGATTGACATTAGTCCATCATAGATTCTCCATTTGCCCAGTATTTCGCTGCCAACATATACCTGAGGTGGTTGATTGAATTCTTCTGTCTTCTGTCTTCTCTTGGTTACGGTTCTG
Source organism: Ochotona princeps (assembly GCF_030435755.1). Lineage (NCBI taxonomy): Eukaryota > Metazoa > Chordata > Mammalia > Lagomorpha > Ochotonidae > Ochotona > Ochotona princeps. Next base: position 30,782,168 of record NC_080836.1, read on the forward strand.
AGTCTGACAGTTTGATTGGGGAGATCCAAAAGAAACTTCGAGGTGTTCCCAGACCAGATTCTTGTATGTACTAGCAAGCACAGGGCCCAGCACAGTCCATCACCATGATCAGCTGGTGGTTGCAGTTGCTGGTTTGGTTCTGCTTTCAGCCTCGACTTCCACTGGAACCAATGGGTGTTGCAGTCCAGTCTGGTTCTGCCCAGCACATACTCAGCCCTCACATAAACCAGTGGGAGCTGCAGCCTAGTCAGAGCAACCCACAATAACCCCCACCAGGCCTGCCCCCTACCCTGGTTTGCCAGTATGTGTAGCAGACTAGTCCAGTCTGTCCCACATCCCATTCGGCTCTCTTACATGTCAATGGGTATCAAAGCCTAGTTCCATCTAACCAAATCAACTATCCAGCCCTCACGGATGTTGTTGAGTGCCTCTCTGTCTAGCCACCCCAGCCCTCTCCCTCCCGCGAGAGTGGTAACCCAGGAGGGAGGAGCCTACTATTTCCCTCCCGGGTCTCTCTCAATCCCAGATTATGCACTCTCCAGGCGGTTCTGTGGTTTGACAGACTTGACCCCCCAGTGCCAGCTTCTGCCAGTTGATGCTGCAGCTAAGCCCAAACAGTCCTCATCCACTCTAAATTTGTTTGCACCAGTAGGAATAATAGGCCAGCCTGGCTTTTCCCTGATCTAGTCCACATGAGGCACACAGGTGTTGTAGCCCTACTTAGTCTGGTCTGCCCCCATTCCAGCTCAAGCTCTCCAGTGGGAGTGGCTGTTCAGCAAGGGAACCACCCCTTATTCCCCTGCCAGCTCTGCCCCCTCCCTTCCTGGTTCTCACACGTCCTGGTTGGGTGCTGCAATCACATCCAGTACAGGCAGTTTCACCTTGGCATTGCATATTGTGCACTGGTTTTGTCACGACCGAACCTGGCCCGACCCACACTCTGTTCTGGTGCTTGGATTTGCCAGTGGATGATGTGAACTGATTCAGCCTGGTCTGCCCCCGACCCATGCCAAATGTATTCCAGTAGGAAACTTTCCATGGCCTATCCTGGGCTGTTTCCTATCATGTTTCTTGCACTTCATGTTTCTGGCAGGTCTGTGTCCTGCCAGAGGAGTTGCCCAAACTCCTCCATCAGAACCCTCCCAATGCCAGATTTTGCGCATACCAGTGGGTCCATGAGCCAGCCCTACTCAGTTCACCTCCTGTCCTAGCAGGAACAGTGGCTTTTCCAAGCTGGCCTTCAACCCAAGCTGGTTCTTGCTGTTGGATGTTTCAGCCCAGTCATGGCTCGTCCACATCCACATACGGTTCACACATGGCTCAGTAGGGGTTAAGACCTAGCCTAGTCCGTCCCACATCTACCCTGGTCCTCCAGGACACCAGACGGTGTTGGAGTCTGGCCCGGCTCGGTGCGTCCAGTCCCAGTCCACACTTGTGCCAAGGAAGACTACAACCATTTCTTGATCAGGACGCAGCCCCCATTCCAGCCGACGTGCCCCTTGGTGGGAACCTCAACCCAGTTAGGGTGTCCCCTTAGCTCCCCAAGCAGGCCTGTTTCCAGCCATAAATCACACACATGCCAGTGGTTGCTCTGACTCAGCTTGGCTCAGCCCCTCACCTGTCCTGACCTCTGCCTTAGACACTGTGGCTTAGCGTCCCTGACTCACGCAGAGCAGTAGGTGCAAGAGCCTAGTTTGGCATGACCTATGCTCCATTCTGGTTTCTAGTTTCACTTGTAGGCTAAGGTTGCTCAGTCCTGCCCAGGGCATCCCGTTCCATTACCAATTCATGCATTAGCCAGCTGTTGGAGCTACTTTGCCTAGCTTGACCAACCCCCAGGTCTGGACCACATGTTCACCAACAGGAGCTATGACCTGCCAGGGGAATTTCCCAAGTTCCTTCATTTGATCCCCTCCCAGATCCAGTTCTCATACATGCCAGTGGGTTTTAGGCCAGTGTCCGGTGCAGTCTGGCCTTCCATTTGGCCTTGTATGAACTGGTGAATGTTGCAGCCCGGCCCACCCCACACCCTATTCAGGATGCATATTCGGGTGCTGCTGCCTTGAACAGTCCAGACTGTTGTGGGTTCCTTTACCTGTGATTGATGGCAAGCTCCTTGGTCACCCCTAGCTTAGTCTATCACCATCCCAACTCTTGAACTAACCAGTGGGGCTAGTGATTCCACAGGGCTTGGCCCACACATCCCCCACAGAATCTATCCCCGGATATGGTTCTCAAGTTCTAGTTAATGTCATGGCTGTGCCTAATGTGACCTGTCTGTTGATCCACCATCATGTCAGGTAATAGGATATCCTGCTGGACAAGTCCCGCACCTTAGCTTTTGAATGGACTGGTGTTCAGTGCTCAGCATTGTTAAGGGATTACAAGTTCTTCAAAGGAAGAGTTACTGTCATTGGGAATCTTTAGGATTGATTCACAAACCAGAAGTACAGTGGGTTCAACTTGGAGCTACCTAAGCAGCTATTCAAAGAACCAAAACCCCAGAGCTCCCTGGCTGGGTGGCCAGCAGGCAAAGCCTGGTGCCATCTGGTGCACTGGCTGCCCGGGGACAGCTCATCACATGCACATGGTGGCTGGAGCCAGGATCCGAGCAAGACACCCCATCCTGAGGCCCCCCAGCAGCCGGGTGACTGCTGGAAGTTTAAACTCCCAGGCCCAAGGTCATGCCCTTCCCCAATCCTGTCCGCCGCTCAAGCTCAATGCAAGCGAACCACCCAACACAGCCCCAGAGACTTACCCCAAAGGGAGCAGCTCCTGGAGCCCAGACAGGCCCAGGGAGAGCTTACCACATGCACGTGGTAGCTGGAGCCGGGATCCCAGCAAGACGCCTCATCCTGAGGTCCCTCCCCAGCCCCCATAAATTTATGTTTTAAAATCCTGTAGGCTGAAAAGTCCAGTATTGAAGTCTTGGCATCTGGGATGGGCTTTCTGCCACGTCATTCATTAATGAAATATGAGAACAGGAGGGAGAGTGAACCAAGAAAGCAAGCAAGAGAGCAAAAGCCCAGTGTTAAAGCAAGTAACTCTTGGTTAAACTAACCCATTGTGATGACAAGATTGATGCATTCACAAGCACAGGGCCTGAGTGATATAATCAACACATATATTAAAGCCCACTGCCCAACATTGTTCCATTGGTAATAAATATGTGAGTTTGAGGAACATATTCAAGTCTTAGAAGTCTCTAAAACCCTCTTTATATTTCGCTCCAGAAACCTTATAAACTTAGCTCTAACCCATAGTTACATGATTTGTTTCAAGTTAATCATAGTATAAAACATGATGTGTAAGGAAGGCTGAGATATTTTACTGGACAAGAGGCTGTTTTTGTTTTTTCATTATGTCTATTAAGTTGTTCTGGTTTGGGAAAAAAAAAACAGTAACTGTTTCTCCAGTTATGCTGTTTGGGTACTTTTTTTAATTAAATTTATTCATTAATTACATTGTGTTGTAATTTCATAGGAACTGGGATTCTCCCCACACTTCCCCACACCCTCCTTTTTCAAGAAAATATCAACTAACAATGTTTGTGTTACTTATTTTGAGCATTTTATCCAGTTTCAATGGTTTAAACTTTGGTGCCATAGCTTTAACACAAGGCATGAAATTAGATAGTGAACACCATTCAACTTTGCTATTTTTCAAAGCATTTTTTTATTTTATCATTACATACTATTGAATTTGGGGGTGTAGAATTTTTAAGGACTTTTTATGTTCAAGAATATCACTCAATAGATATTTCTTGTTAGTCTCTCTCTGTCTGGTTTTCATCAGGATAAAACTGTCCTGATCAACTAAATTGGGAAGAATTTCTTAATTTTCAATTTTCTGAAATAACTTGTCCAGAATTGATAATATTCTTTATTAAACATTTGGTATAATTTACTAATAAAGCCATCAAAGCTCCCACAGATGTAAGCAACTGCCTAGATTGTCTTGTACATGGACATTTGTTCCCCTGCTAGTAGAAAAGCAGCCAGTAGTAGCTGGCATGCATTCTAAGCCTGATAAATGCCAAATTTGTATTAACTATCCCAGTATCCCAGTACACCAGCATAGCTGCTTACTGCTTTCCTTCCTTCCTTCCCTCCTTCCTTCCTTTCTTCCTTCCTTCCCCTTTTCTTTCTCTTTCTCTTTCTTTCTCTCTTCTCTCTTTCTTTATTTGCAGTGAAGAGAAGAAACTCAATACGTGCACACGAAGGGTGGACCACACATCCTGTGATTTTCCCTGAGGCCAGGGTCTGAGTACAGTGGTCTGGTTGTGGAGTATGCCAAGCCAGCTCTCAGATTCTGACTCTTGTGTGTGCCAGTCAGCGCAGGGTCAAGTGTGGTCTGACACCTGCACCAGCCAACTCACCAGTAAATGCAGCTACCTGGTCAATCCCTCTCCCCAGTCTTCTGCCTTTGTCCAAAACTCTTGTCCGCATGAAAAAAAAGTGTAGATCAGAAACTCCATTACATAAGAAATTGTGCTAGTCAATCCTTGTTTCTAGCCAGTCATGCTTATTAGCAGATCTCTGAGCCTTCTTTTCATAGAAAGAAAGCAAGATTTGAGAGCAGACCCTGTTCTTTCGCTCCATGAACGGAAAATACAGGCTGATGATTTCATCTCTAACTTTGTGATGCAGGGTTTAAATGACTGTCTTTATAACTACTGCAGTCCTCCCAACTAGCAGAGTTACTTGGCTACTACTATAAGCCCTAACGTGGGTATGATTTTCATCTCTACTCTGAATAAAAAATAATTCAAGTCCTTTCTTCTCAGCTTTAACCTTAGTCACCAATATTGAAGTAGAAGGAAATAAGTAACACACTTCAAAAAGCAAAAATTATAGTTGTCTACTCTAATTTCACCTATGTGACCTTTTTAAAGTACCATATATTATAGATTTCTCTTGATCACTTTGCATTTATCAGCTCTTGTACAGTTACATACAGTCATAAACATGTTTTCCAAAACTTCACAGCATAAAACAACAAAACCACTTACATCTTTTATCCTTAACAATTCTGGAGGTTGACTGGGCTTAGCTGCGTATTTCTTTTTTAGGTCTTTCAAGATGGAGCCATTTGAAGTGATTCAGATATGTGTCTCAGTGGATGTGACCAGAGACGGGGTGATTGGCTGTAACACCTGATGCTGACTTCCATAAATGACCTAAGTTTTGTCACAGCATAGAAGCTACATTTCAAAACCAAGCATCTTGAGAGTGCTGTGGGACAAGGGGAATTCATGCAGCTTACCCCTCCTACATTCATTTGGTCACAGCAGAGTGACTAGGGATATCTATATTTCAGTACAAACCATTAGATTCCACATTCAATGAAAGGATTATCTCTCCTCATCTGGACCCAAATTTTTGATGCTAGCCCCACATGCACATCTTGTAAAATCTTACATGTTAGATCTTGGATCTGGGACTTGATGTTTAAAATCTTATCCAAATTGGGTCAGGGTGATGGTGATATGGGATATAATATCACCTTGACTCTACTTACTCTGGATCCCAATACATGTGAACTAAACAATAAATCAATTGCTTTGCTCTCACTGGAAGTATAGTGGTCTAAGAAACATAGGACATATGCAACAAAGGAATAGAATGTACCAAAGGAAAGAACCAGAAATATGCAAGGTAACAACAGCCTGGGGCCAATATGATTTTGAAATCCTGCCCAGGATATCCTCCCAACCCCTAATTGGAGCTTAAACCAAGTGCTTTCCAAGGTTCTCTGTGATTCTTAGCTCTATTCTGTCAGTCTTCTTTCTACCATCTGAACTGTCCATCATATTGCCAAAATACAGCCCATGATTACACTTGAGTATTCTTCTTTGCCTATTTACATCCTTATATAAGTTTGGGTACACCAAGACCCCTGTTCATGTCATACCATCAGTTTCTCTCTTTACTCCAAGTGGGCTGAGCTTCTGCTGGTTCATTTTCTTGAGTTATACACATTTCCCCTAAGTCTTTGCTATGGTATACTCTTTTAAACAAAGGCAATCGCGTGAATAGTTTTGAGGAACTTTTCCCAGCCTTTATCTCCCAGTAAGTTTTTTGCAAGACAAAAAAATACTTGAAGCCTTAATTTTTAGTGGAGAGAAACTGTGACTAATGCTCTTAAGATCGTTCGGTTGCCTGGCCCTTTTATCTATGTGCAAGGTATGTGACGCACTATCTTAAATCTTACTCAAGTCTTTGAAAGTGTTTCGAAATCATTTTTGGACTATTTTTTTTTCCTGACACTGCCCTGGATTTGATCTTTTCCTGAAAGCTATTTTCTAATTTGAAGCTAGTTTACCATCTGGAGAGGTTAGGGATAAGACACTGTTTTATTTCTGATCTCAAGTCCTGGCTTCTTCTTATTTAACAGTGTATGTTAAAGCTCTCATTTCTGTAGTTCTCTCTTTTAAAATATTTCACTTATTTACTTATTTGAGATAAGGAGACAGACACACACAGCTAGGCGATGGTGGGTGGGGAGCACCCAATGGTTCATTCCCCAGTGCCTACAACAACAGCTGGCTGAAGCTGCAAACTGTGCACACCCTATCCAGGTCTCCCACATGAGTAGCAGGAACCCAACTACTGCATTAGCAGAAAACTTCAATCTCTAGTGGAGTCAAGATTTGAACCCAAGTTCTCCAACATAAATGCAGGTGTCCTGACCTGTGTCTAAACCATAAGACCCGAAGTTTATCTCCTCTAATGTGCTACAGGCAGTTAGAAGATGTCAAATCTATTAGCCGCCAATCTAAAATGTTCCTAGATAGCTCATTCAGTCTCTTAGGCATGTTTATTCCTCACATTTCAAGAAATGATGGTGTTTCTGAGCACAACTCCTAACCACTACATATCAAGTGTCTTCTTTCTGCTCTTGGAAAAAGAGCTGAAGAACATATTTCCCAAATAAAGCCAAACTAAAATGGCACTGCTTTTTCATACTTTGTCAAAGAATTTTTGAAATACAAAATTTACTGCATTCTAGTTGCCTTCAAAGGCAAAAAAGAATCAGACATTTCTCCAATCCCTCTTTGAAAAAAATATTTATCCATTCATTTATTTGAAAGATACATTGACATAGACAGAGAGGTGGAGGTGGAGGTGCAGGAGAAGGAGAGAGAAAGAGAGAGAGATTTCATCTAGTTTCACTTGCCAAAGGCAGTTTCAGTAGATTGTTTTCATATAGGGGGCTGGAACTTACTTAGGATCTCCCAGATGGGGGCGTCAGTAGCTCAAGTACCTGGACCAGCATCTCTTGCTTCCCGGCAGGCATTCATAGTAAGGAGCTGAGCTGGAAAAAGGAGCAACCGGGATTGATGCCAGAACTATGAGTGGAATGTCGCTTTGGCTACAGCACTGTCTTCTGTGCCACAACTCCTGCCCCCTGCAACTTCTAACGGTCTATTTACTTTTGCTTAAGTTCTCAGTGACAAACTTTGCAAGACTCTTTAAACTTTGATAGCAAACTTGAGTCCCTTCCAGATATTGCCCATGTCTTAGTCCCAGAGTCAATATCCCATGCTTTAGGTTTAGCTGTGGTACCACTCTATGTGGCATGAGAATATTTTCTGGTTACATACAGGGAGAGGCAGTCCACTTCAAGGTGAACATCACACTAAAGAAACAATCGCTTGTCAGTGTCAGCTCTCTGCTCATGGCCGTGGAAGGCTGTGAATGATGGCCACAGGTTTGGTTCCCTGAACTCACTTGGGAGGCCAGATGAAGTTCCTGGTTCCTAGCTTCAGATTGGCTCAGTTCTAGCCATCGTGGCCATTTGGGGAGGGAATCAGTGAATGGAAGACCTCTCTCTGCCTCTCCCTGTCTCTCTGCAGTTCTTCCTTTCATGTAAATAAAATAAATCTTTTAAAACTGTACATTAATATGGAAAACAAATTATAATACGAAGTATAAAAATTCAGTATCACTTTCCATCCTTACATATCCATATCAATATAACACAGTTATACAGTGACATTATGACAAATACCATTTTCAATTTTACAATAAAGAGTTCTTTTATGTATACATTGAGTCCTAATAGTTATTTTTTATTGCTAAAATCAAGCATCATAGCATGAAAATATCTTTTTTGGATTAAATGTGTAAGAATCTTTTGGAAAAAAAAAAGGAAAGGTAGTTCTGTTTAGTCACATACAATGTTTGTATACTTCATTTACCAAACTATTTAGGAAAGAAGACCAAAAACTTCAGTGATCTTAACCCTAATAAAGCCATTTTTCACCATGGAGATAAGCACAAAGGAAGGAGCCAGTGTGTCTGTGATACTCCTTCCCCAGTGTGTGACGTGAATGTCTCAGCTTGTCTCTGAGTTCTGCCATTACTTTTCCACATCATCCAATTCCTCTTGCCTTGATCTCAAGATCCAAAAGCAATTTTTCTGGTTATGACTCAATTATCTATAAGGTTTGAGTTTCAAGGGGAAGCTGGAATGCCAGTTTGCCTGCTCCAGTGACAGTTTTCACATATAAATAAACTCATCATCTTCTTTGAAAATGCTTGGATTTCTACTTGGCTAAACAATATAAGGTCCTTCTGCTTTATGCACCAAAGCCTGTATGGTAGTCTATTTGTTGTCCTGTTCGTGCACTGACACATAACCCAACATCTTACCATGAAAAGATGTTCAAGTGTGATTATGCACACTCCAATGTTGCCCTTTTGTGCTAGTCATCATCATTTTCAGTTTACAGATGGGGAATGAGTTTTGAGAGATTAAATCCCTCTTAAAAGACACATCACTAGGAAAAAGCAGAAGATCTCAGAGCAGATTTTTCAACAACATTCCTGAATTTCTTCCAGCAAGATGAATCTCACAAATGCTTTGAGAAAAGATCTTACATTTTCAGGGAGAATTCTACATTTTCTAGAAACAAATGATTTTCCTTAACAGTCCTAATTACAAAAAACTCTAAGGATGTAATTATTTCCTCTGTTTATCAAAAGAATGTATTCCATATGAAGACAGAAATCAGAGAAGGTTAAGTCAGTAAAGTACATTATTATTATTTTTTAATGTTTAGCTATTTGCCTACATTTTATTTGAAAAGCGTATGTACATAGCAGAGAGAGAGAAAGAAGCTCTTCTATATGTGGGTTCACTGCCCAAATACTTACAAAAGGAACTGGACCAGGCTGAAGCAAGGATTCAGAAAGTCAATCTGGATCTCCCATGTGGCTGGGAGAGTCATTACTCCTGCTTCTCAGGAAGCTTGAATTGGAGCAGAGTTGAGTCCTGACAGTGCATTGCCAGACACAGGTGTCCCAAGGGGCATCTGAACTGCTGCACCAATGGGATGCCCCAGAAGAGCATATTGTTCAGTTACTGCTGTTGTTTTAATTATTCTGGGTACATTTGTGGTGTTTAGAGTCCATTTTCTACTAAAATAGAAATATAGTATGAGAGGATAATTGTTTTTATTTGTTTATTATGTTTGTATGATGTAATTCCATAGGCTCAGGAATTCTCCCACCGTTAAACTGTATTAAAGCTAATATCATGCACCTATGTAAAGATTGTCAAAAATACAATAATAATTTTAAAAATGCACACACCAAAGCTAATATCATGCACTAACACACTACAGTAATATTTGGACCATCTTCCCCTGCCTTGTCAAAAGCATCAGTGGGAAGCTAGATCAATGGTGGAATAGTCAAGATTTGAATTAGCATTCTGATATGGGTTGCTGGTGTCAAAAACAGCAGATTAACCTGATGTACCACAATATTGGCTCCAATGTTAGTGATCTTTTAAATTAAATATTCTTTTTTTTAGAGGGGGGTTATTCATTGAATGGACCTTGTACATAATAAGACATCTGTCAAAAACAGAAGACTCAAAATTTTTCATGGTTATATCATCAGATTAAAGCAAAGGGCATGATAGAATCTCTTGAACTTGTGATAAAGATTTTATTGACAAGCACTCCTCAGTCTCTCAATCCTTCAACATAATTGAAATGTGACTATTTGTGGAACATATTATTGAATAGACAGCCCCTGTCCATGAGTTAGAAGTTTTCATAGATTTGGTCTTTTTCTTATACATCCAAAAGAATAATTGGCCGACCTAGGGCCTAATTCCAATTGCATTTTCTTGCAATCCATTTAATAATCTGGTGTTATTTTCAGTCATGTCATCTGGGAAACTAACTGAAAGTGGAAGAGCTTCTAAAGAAATATCCATTTGTCACATTTTAAAATTAAGATAGATATGTATCTATACACTTTTTTTCAAATGAAATATCTACTTGGATGAATTACAATTTTTAAAAAAACAACAGGAAATCAATGGCTGCTCAGGGGATTGGATATTTGTTTTTAAGAACTCAGCAAATTAGCTGTTCTAAATGGAAAAGTTGAATGGGCATATTATCAAATGAACATACTAATGAATCCATTCATTTTTTTTCAAAAGATATATAACCGCTATTTCATTTGCTCTGCACCTCCCCTATTTCAAACAGTAATATTGAAAACAAGAACTAGTGGATATCTAGAACATGGAGCCAAATCTATGGAAAAAGTAAGCAAAGAAAGATAAAGACATTCTGTTTCCTATTTTTTAAGCAATCAAACTGAAGAGTTCAATCAAAACAGGGAGGGGCATTTTGCAGGCAAGCTGTGGTATTAAGTTTCAATAGTTAAGAGGGTGACTGAACACATACTTTGGAGCCGGATTTGCAACATTCTAATTCTGGCTTCACTGTACTGGCTCTGTGACCATGGAGTTACTGAGTCTATCTGACCTAAGTCTCTGTAATGTGAAATTGGAATTCAAAATTGGTCATGCAAAGAATTGTGAAAATTAAGATAATGTATTTCAAATAACTAGCAGATCACATCTAGCCAATAATTATGTTGCACAATTATCCTCCTGGGAGGGGTCTGTAAAAGACCCAAGAGGAAAGGAACTTCATTTTCATTTGTTGTTGCTTTTTTATTTTTTGGTACTTTAGACCCATATTCCAGACTGAGGATTACTTAAAGACTAAAAGCAAATGTCTCCTAGAAATTTCGTATCAATATAAAACATTTTATCGAAAAAGCAGCATTCAACAGCTTTGAACAATATTCACTGGCGACTGGCATTGTGGCATAGCAAGTGAAACTGCATTTGCAGTACTAGTATCTTTTACCAAAGTCCAGCTACTCTGCTCCCAATCCACCTCTCTAATAATATTCTTGGAAACTTGATGGCCCAAACACGTGGGATCTTACCACCCATCTGAGATACCACTATTGAGTTCCTAGTTACCAGCTTTATCCTGGTCCAGTACTGGTATTCTAGTGATTTGGGGACTGAACCAGCAATTGGAGGCTCAGTGGCTCTCTGTTTCTGTCTGTGTGCATGACTCTCTGTATGTCTGTATGCATCTTCTCTCCTTTCACTGTCATTATCTCTCAAACACACGTACAAATATATCCATTCACATCTTTAGAACATTCCTTATTAAGATAACTCATCTTTATTTCCATTTTTTGTCCATTTTCTCTTAAATAATTAACCATGATATTCTTCCTTAAAATGTCACATAATCCTCACTGCAATGGTTCACTCATGCGAGGATCCAACTGAGAATCCAGAAAACAAAACTGGACTTGCTCGATTTAGTGCAAGCAGGATGGCTTTCACAAGATTCCTGCTCCTACGGAGTGTGAGCTCCACAGTGGAAGAAGTGAAGCTTGCCGTCCTCTTAGGAGTGTGTGTATGAGGCATTTTCATTTAATAATAAGTAGCACAAGAGTTGTTATACCAACTGTCATCAAAATATAGCGTCAATATCCACATTATTGACATCAGCTAATTCTGTGAAGGAAAGGAGTGGCATCATGTTCATTCAAGAACTTCTACAGGAATTCAAGAGTTTGATACACTGGTTGTGTTTCTGCTCCATTTACTTGATCATGATCATAACCATCACAACTTTTCTATAAATGGAATCAATCTTATTTTTCATGTGACTTGACAATCCCCATCAAACATTCAGATAGCCAGAGTAAGCTTGAAGTTTTGTAAAAATTCTGTGCACCAAAAAAAAAAGAAAACCAACGGATTTTATTTAAAAGGAACTATGGTGGACTCTGAGGGGAAAATTAAAAGCGTACAGGTAGGCATCAGACTGCAGACTCTTTGTTAAGAGATCACAATAAAATTATTTTCTTGCTATGGCAAACATTCAGCTATCACTGAAACTATATCTGAAACAGGAAAATTATCATCTAAAAACAACTGACAAGACATAGAAAAGTGCCTCTACCAAAAAAAAAAAAAAAAAAAAGGAGGCTTTCAGCTGCGACTCAGTGCGCCTGCGTCAATGGCTTCCTTATGGCTCTAGGCTCCTACTTCCTTTGGAGCACAATAACCTGCCTCAACACAGCAGGGTGAGAATTTCAAGGTCTTGAAGTATATTAGTAATTCAGAGCACGGCATTAGGAAGAGAGACCAAGGGATGCTGGAACGTTACTGTAATCATCACTAGGGATTTCTCAGTTTCTTCTGGGTTTCTGAGTTGAATTGTGTGATTTTTTAATTCACACAGAGAAACCCTAACTCCCAGAACATGTGACTGCATTTGACAATAGTCACTAGAAAGAAAGAAGTTGAGGTAAAATGAGGTCATTTGGATGGGGCCTAATTCAATATGATGGGTGCCTTTACGAGAAGAGACTAGTGGAACAGACAATATGAACCAAGGAATGCCTACACGAAGACCCAGAAAAAAGGTAGCAAAATGTGAGAGGTCTGAAAAGAAATCAGATGTGTCAGTTTCTGGATGTACTTCTAGCCTGCAGGACTATGCAAAAACACTCTTCGGTTGATTAAATCACCCAGTCTGTGATATTTTGTTATAATAGCTCAAATAAGATGCCTGGCTAGCCATTACCTTATTTTAATCTCCTAAGGACCCAAAAGTCTAAAAACTTCCCTCTGATTGTTTCAACTAGGGGAAAAATGCAGTCCAGATCTTTACGTAATACCTGCCCCTGTGTAGAGCACAGCTTTTGTGGGGGTGTGTTTGTTAAAAGAGTTTTGATCAGTAACAACAATGGGGAAAATTCATATGAAGTCCAAGATCATTTGTTTTTCCTCTTAATTCAATGATTTCTTATGAGAATTCCTTTTTGATACTGAAACACTGCCAAACTCCCACACTGTATCTGACAATTTCAAAAAAAAATACAAAATGTCAAAAGAATACCACACATTCAGTTATGTGTTCAAATAATATTGAATATTGGGAGTCACGGTAATATCCATTTTCAAGGAGTATGACCCACTTTATAAGGTTAGGATCAACATATAGTAATAACTTTTTGTTTGAAATTTAGCTATTGTCTCAGTTATAACTGATCGCCCAGGTTGCCTTTTACCTAAGCAAATGTTCCACTTCTGGGAGAAAAGCAGCCAAGAGCTGGCAGGCATTCGGGACCTGGTTAATGCTGAATATGTGCTAACTATACCGGTTTGCCAGCATAGTTGCCTACTCTATTTTTGTTTTTAGAATATGTGGGAAAGGCCAGGAAATTATGGGCCAAGATACAGCATCCCTGCCCCCAGGAATGGGAGGATGCAGATTGCTTGGGGAAGGAGGGGTCTGTGGATATATTCTAACGGGAGTGGCTTCAAGGCATTTTTGATATGCAAGGAATGACTTCAGGGGTCTTCCATGGATTGGGTCACTGCATTCACAGGTAGCTGAGGGAGTAGAGCTGTTGTGGTTTAGAGTGGAAGAGACCAGAAGGAATGTCTTGGTCAGGCTAAGTCACCCTCACATGTGAGAAACCTAGGCTGACCTAAATTTCATTGGCTGCGGGTCACTGGCACCCACAAAAGCTGGAATTGTGGGGCACACCTGGCTGAGCTGGGCCTCAGTACCTGCCCACGAGTATCAGAGCAGGGTTGGACCAGATCAGGCTGGGTTGCAGCACCTGCCATGAGAGAACTAGGTCTAGGGACAGAATCTATAGCCAATGTATGGTCTCATCTCTGTAGGACTGCAGCACTTGCTGGTTTGCACTGAGAACTGGAAGTGCTGATGGCCCAAACCAGTCTAGACTGCAGAACTCACATGACACTTCTGGGAACCAGAGCAACAAGGGAGCTGAGCTGGGCCATGCTGTAGCAACCATTGGCACATCCAAAGGCCAGGACTGAGGACAAACACTGTTAAGCAAGGCTGTGGTATCCACTGGGATATATGAGACTTAGAACTAGGAGTGGGGCTGGTAGGGGAGCCGGATCTGTGGCAGTACTGGCAGGACCAGTTCACAGCACACACTTGCATGAGCAAGATCCAGAATGAGGTGCAGGCTAAGTCAGGTTGCATCGCAATACCTATCAGTTCACATGAGGCTTAGGGATGGGCAGACTGGCCTAAGCTATTGCTCATGACAGTAAGAGCTGGGACTACGGGTGGGCCAGTCTAGGGGAGGTCCAGGTTGTGGGTTAGGCTTTTATAGCCACTGTCACACCTAGGAGCCAAAATGGGTGCAGGCCAAAAGGTTAGACCACAGCACCATCTAGCAGGTGCTAGGACTAGGTGTGAGTCATGTCATGTTGGACCACAACACCCCTTGGAAAGCACAAGATCCATGTCTGGGAACATTTCTGGCAGGCATTGGAACTGTAGGTACTCCCCTGCTAGGCTGCAGCTCACACCAGTGAGGCAGACTGGTCAAGGCAGCTGCTATCAGCATAAGTGTGGATCAGGTCTGGTTGTAGTTCACCTTGAGCTAAGCTGTGGCACTAATGGGTATATACAAGAAACAGATGAGATGTGGGACAGAAAGGGCCCAGCCAGATCACATGCTGGCCCATACAAAAACTGGGACTGTGGGTAACCCTGGTGGGGGTTATTGGGAGTAGCCCCAAATAGGCCAAGGCACCTGTTTGTGTGTGTGAGGATTAGGCCTGTTGCCAGCTGGGCTGGATTATGTTACAGTACCCATAATTTTGCATGAGGCGTGGGGCTAGGAGCAGAACTGACCAGGCATCCACTGGTATGCATATTGACTGGTATAGATGATGGACTGAATCTGACTCTGCATTGGCTGGAACACGCAAGTCAAGTCTGAGATCATCGCAGGCAACGTCTCTTGGGGACTCCCCAATTAGACTGCTGGACTCAAACTCTAGTCACAAGAGAAAGCACAATATGTGTGGTCTGACCTTGGAGTGCATGTATCTGGACTGGGTCTCAGTTGCTGATGCCTTGTGCTATAGACACATGCACAGATGCACATGGGAGACATGACATCCAGCTCATCTAGGCCAGAAGAGGACTGAGTGCCTCATCTGAGGATGGAAAGCAGAACAAATTGAACCACTCTCCTGATCAAGCTTTACAACATGTTCCTAGGCTGTTGGATACACAAAGGTGGACTTGGTGAGCCAACAGATCTTGGAAAGATTTTCTCAGACCTGGAGCTATGAAAATGACAACTTCTTAGAGCTATCAAAACCACTCAAGTAAAACCCTCAGAGCACTCTTCCCCACATCGGGGTCTCTAAGGCATCATCAAATGACTGTCCCCTCCCCTCATCCCTAGAGGCTTATGTGGATTGACAATGGGGAATCTCCCCCTCCCTTTTCCTACCCTGTGGATATGGCAGAAAAAATAATTGAAACATTTGCCCCATGCCTCTCCTTCACACCCTAATCAAAAACACACATTAATATTCATCCCTCTCAACTATGTAAACAATGTTAAAAATAAAATAAAATTTAAAACAGAAGAAAATAAAATAAAATTTCCTTAGCTTCTATTGGCGAAACTCCTTTGAATCCTATTATGTAATGCAATGGGCTTACTTAGGAAAGTCATCAAATTCTACACAACAAGTGGAAAGAAAGAAGTAGAAAATCCTATTTATCGATGACTCATGCCACATTACGGATGGAACTGAATGATGACACATTGTGGTATGGTGATCACTAAACTGACTCGCAGTGATGCCCTTGATGCTCTGCTTTCTGTTAGTTTCTCCATAGTTCCTCAAAGAAGAAATACGACATGTTCTGTCATTCATACCCACAAAGCAGTGCGATCCACAGACACAACATGTCTCAAACGCAGACTCAGCTAGTTCCAATCTCATGAAATTCCCTGGAATATATACCAACTCCATCGCCAAGCATTTCTCCCAAAGTGTGTTCTTCTCTATGACTTCCACCTCCTTTCCACCAACTAGCCTTGGAGTGATGTTCCGGCCGGCTAGGCCAGTAACGTGGAGACGGCCAAGGATCTGGGGATGAGGCACTGACACAGAGAACAGAGATGGTGGAGAACAGAGATGGTGGAAATGTCTCTTTCTCAGGCCTCTCTCTGAGGCCTCTTTTCTTGCCTCCTCTCTTGCCCTTTCACCTAGTTCTTGTTTACTCTTTCCCCCACACCCTCATTAGCAGAATACTGGATACAGCTGAGTTTGAATAGACCAGGTACTTTCAGCCCCAAACCCATTCCCTGTAGTGCTCAGCTTAAGGAGTGCTAACCAACTCCTTAGGCCACAACAGACTGAAACACTTTGTTTACCTAGATTGGATTCCCCAATTTCTAATGTAGAAGAAAGTTCAGAATCTCATACCCACTCTGTCAGAAATAGTCTTATTTTTAACTTAACCATCCTTCTCCCAAATTATTATATCTAACAACTAGGAGCCCTGGGATCAAAAATATTACCAATACAAGATATCCTCATGACAATGGAATTTCCTTGTCTAAATAATTCTTTAAAGCAGAAGAGTCACTCAAACCAATGTTCCCATAATGAGAGAACTCTGCTCCAAGATAATTTGCAATTTCCATTCTCTACACGAAGTGATTAACATGTAACATATTGTCTCACCTATTATAAGCATACATTTTAAAATAACAGAAGTAAACCACTTTATATTGTATTATACATAAATGCCATAATCTATCATAGACTGCTAATCATATCATTTAGTTTCCACACACAACTAATGCACATACGATACGTTCTCTTTAGGAAAAAGTAGGTTTAATCTGGTAGGTAGGTTGGTTGGTAGGTAGGTAGGTAGGTAGGAAGGAAGAGCAAGAAGGAAGAGGAAAAGCAAAAGAAAAGGAAAAGGGAAAGGAAGGGAAAGGAAAGGAAAGAAAAGAAAAAGAAAAGTAAAGAAGGCAACACAATGGCTCAACTGGCTAAAACTGACTAATCCTCAGCCTTACAAATGGTGGCACCCAATAAAGGCACCAGTCAGTTTGTGTCCATAATGTTCCACTGCTGATCCAGCACCCTGCTTACGGCCAGGTCAAAGCCCTGGGTCCCTGTACCCACATGGAAAAGCCAGAAGCTTCGACTCAGCTCTAGCCATTGCAGCCATTTGGGGAGTGAACAAGGGGGGAGGTCAGATCTTTCTCTGTCTCCTTACTAATCTGCCTTTGCAATAAAATGAACAAATATTTCAAAAAGCTGATAATGACAGACATTTGGTTTGGCACGTCACAAGGAAACCTCAGTCATTGTCTGTGACATATTTGACTAGGACAGGATTAGAAGGATAAGTACACTTAGGACGTGTGAAAATATTGAGGAGGTGTTGGGTCAGCTACCAGGCAGCTAGAGCAGAGGACTGGGGAAAGTGTTAGAGAAAGCAAAGTGCATTCACTGATCTTTCACTGTCTCTGCTTTCATTCACGTGGCCTTAGGAAACAGAAGGGTCCAGCTAAAGAGAAAGGATGGTATGCCATGAAGGAAACCTAGAAATCCTTTAACTCTGGTGAACAGCCCGGTGAGTCACAATCACTCCTTGATGACCTTGAGGTAACCAGTGCAGTGTATTTTCCTTGCTTGTCAAAGGCTGTTGCCCAGTTGTACGAATAACAAAAACACAGAGAGAAAAGGAGAAATTAAGTGCCATTCTCAGTTCTTATAAGAAGTTCAAAAGAGAAAGAGAAATGTGTTGTGTCACTTTTTGGTTCTGCAATTTGCTATTTCCCTTAGGTATTGCTTTCCTTTGCAAGCGCCTCAGTATTTTACAGAATAAGGTGGCATTTTATCTGAAAGCATTTGGTAAATGTTCTTTGATTCTAGGAGGCTGCAATTTAACAAATGGCTTCCTCACACAAGCTATAAGTATGATACAGAATGATTGACAACTATGCCAACATTTGAAAAGCAGCTAAGAGCTTTTCAGCATACAGTAGCTGAGAGGAGCACTGGAGTTTATTATCAGACTTAGAGATTGTGGTTTATGTTGGCAATATAAAATAGCTGTCATTTTAATACAGTTCTTACAAAGACTTTTAAACATGTCATTAAGCAAACATACCAGAAGGATGGACTCAGAAGAAACCAAGTTTAAGATAACAATAATAGAATCAAATTTCATTATCACCAGATAATAGTCTCCTACCGTTTGATAAAGGACTCAGCTTCTAAAGCCAAAACAAACACTGAAGCAAAGCCAAGATGTTTGTTTTAGAAGTGAAAGACATTGATCTTGTGACATGCTCCTGTTACAATAGATTTATTTCTGTTACTGTCAGAGAAAACTCTACTTAAAAGTATGCTATCTAATTTTGGAGGTGTTCTATAGAAGAGAAGTTACTCATAGTGCAGCTTGTCTTATGTATCATCTGTTTTCAGAACCAAGCCCTGAAGTCCTCTCCTTTTTCCTGCTCTGCTACCCTTTTGAGGAATCCCCTAAAACAAGATCTGAACTACAAGGAGACAAAATCAACAGAAGCACAGGGTCAGCAATTAGATGTTCAGAACTGATCTTTTTTATTATAGTATTTAGAAAGCCCATGTTTAATGCTAAGATCCTATACCTATCACTTTAGCAGAGCTCAGAATTGCATGGGAATGCTATTAAAACATGGCCAAATGCCTGTTTCTATTTTGTTGTTTTAGGTATTTATTTACTGAATTGAAGAGTTTTGGGTTCTGCCATTGGGAAATAAGGATAAATAGATGTTTGCTTCAAACTTTGATAATGGGAGTCGCGTTCTTTTTCTCATCTGAAGAAAACTGTATGTGTTTGCCCTCCCAACACCAGTCATTCTCTCTCTCTCTCTTACTTTGTCTCTCTCTCTCTTATGCTTTACCCAATGTTATGATCTAGATTTCATCTTTTCTCCAAACAAATCTCAGTGAGCTCTGCTTCTTGAGCTAACACAATGTGTATACAGTTGTATCTTCCTTATTTTTGCAGTCATATCAATTGTAAATTCACATGTGTAACATTATGAAAGCATTGCTAGATTACTAAACTGACTCAAAATATGTCATACAGTACAGCACTTCCACTGCTTCCCAGGTACAGCCACTGGGTCTCTTGAATCATCTAGTCTTTCAGCAATATCAGGGATTCAATGTATTGTAAGGAGAGCAACATCAGGGCTAAGAACTGTGACATGAAAGAGAGACCAGACCTGAAGAAGTAAACTGTCAAGATGGGGAGACAGACATACAAACTTGAAACTTTGGTAAATACTGTTAAATGGCTCTCCCACAGAACACTGAATTTAGTTGAAGTATTTAGGATTGGCAATTAGATCTCATTAACAGCAGCCTCATAAAGAGTAATTTGAGGAGAGAAAATGAAAGCTTGATTACATTAGAGTTGTAATGGTTGGTAGGTTAGTAGAAAAGACAATGAACAATTTTATTGAAAAATTTTCTTAAAAGTTGGTAGCTAATGCAATCTCATTTGTCACCGGAGCATTTCTTTATTTGCCTCAAGGGAATTGTGTTCATATTTATGCACCGTAGTTAAAAAACTTTATGCCTTGCCTCTCACAGGATTTTTTAAGCTTCTAAGTCAACTTTCCAAATGAAAATACCACTAGGGAGAGTAGATTCTTTGTAAAAATCCGTCAGTTGTCAGTTAACACCTTACCAGGGCTCAGGATGCTGAGGGGTGCCAAGAGCAGACAGGCGAAGGTGAGGTGGGAGAACACCCCACATCCGCTGCTTCTCAGTTGCATCTGGGAGTCAGCCAAAGAATCCCAGCTGGTCCTGCTTTGACAAACAATCCTCCTTCTCCTTCAATAGCTGGAATGAAGCAACACAAACAAGGCTAAGATGAGTGCTAACGCTTCCTTGCTGAGATTAATTTTTAAGTAAATGAGAAAATAGATTACAGAAACAAACCAAACATTGACTAAGCTTAAGTCTGATCATTTGCAAATAGGGCCAAAAGAATGCATGTTTGTGGAAAGTGAAAACAAAATAGGTGTATTTAAACTTGGGACCCTCTTTGTGCCCTCCCTGTCACACACAATAGGAATTACAGTAACCAGTATGATAAGGGACTTTATACTTGTTCCGTGTCTCTACGTTCATACAGGTAAACATGGTAATGTAAGTAATCTAATTGGCCCTGCTGTCAAACCTTGTTTTCTATTATTTTATATGTCTTTATTGGTAGCAACTTGACTTCAGAATTTTCACCTCTAAATATAAAAGCCAAAATCTACAAAAATTATCACTATATTCCAGATATAATACTAAGCATTTTATCTTTTTTTTAGTTTTACAACTAATAATCACTCAAATGGAAACTCACAAATATCCAAAAATCACCAAGAAAAACTAAGTTCCCATAATTAGTTCTTCTAATCCTCACACTTCTTTGATGAAACTATTTATTACCAGTTAGATGAATATTTTTCTAGTCATCCTTTAAATGTTTATAAATATCTATGTTCAAATGGAAACATGATTTGGTTAGTTTTTAGGGTGACTTTTTTATATTGAGAATATTATGCAGAACTCACATTTTTAAAAATTTTGGTCATGCCAATTTTTCCGTTTCAAATTCCATGTAAATACAATTCGTTCTTTTTAACATTTGCATATAAGGCATGATAATCTATTCTGTGGTTTTACCGCAGAGTAGACAGTCATTATTATATTGGGAGGCACTGAGGTTGATTCCAATTTCTATTCATAATGAAGAGCGGCATAAAATCTCACATGGATTTTTTGACGCATATATTTATATTTCCTTTAGTTAATCAGAAGCAAATTTCAAATCAAGGAGCACAGAAGACATTTACCAGGCATCTGCCCCATGATAGCCCTCATATTCCATTCAACCTGCTTTAATCTGAGGATTGTATTCCAACACATACAGAGTTTGTGACTTAGTCTAAGACAATGATCCTATTAAATACCTGCACCAATAACAAGGGATTTAAAGGATGACATTCATCTTAAAACTGTCATAATCAAAACTAAATTCAGGAAATTTGATGGAAATTCTGAGCCATGCATTGTTTCTTAAACATATTCTTACATATATTCAGGGAGATCTTAGACATCATCAATACCCATTAAGCAACAGAAATTTGTTTTCTCATGGTACTGGAGGTTAGAGAATAGTTAAAATTATAAAGCCATGAAGAAAGGGTCTATTCTGGTACCTCTCTTTATCATTGCACATAGCATCTCTATTCCTGTATCCTCAGGGCATCTTATTTTTGTGTGTGTCTGTCCACACTTTCTCCTTAATTAATTGTTCTCAGAAGAGCATCATTCACAGTGTATCAGAGCCTATTATAAGTATTTTATTATACCTTCTGAATGACATTATCTCTATATATGTTTACATTTTGAGGTCCTGACAGTTAGGACCTGAAATACGCACTTCAAAAATCACACTATAAAACTCAGAACACCATTTCAGGATTCCAAGTTGAGGAAGCGATGGAATAGGATAGAAGGGAAAAATAGGTTTTCATAGGAAACTGATTGATCAGGCCTCACTTACAGCCCACATTTCTTTGCTACATTCAAAATGTACATTGAAATAGAGCTTTCCATTTGTCTACCTCCCCACCTTGCTTCCCAAGCCTCTTATAAGTATCATTATACTTCCCCTACAACATAATTTTTTATAATATATATACACCAGTTAAGTAATAGAAAGCTTCTTTTTCCACACTTGACTTATTTCTCTAAATATTAATGACTTCCAGTTCTGTGTTACTGCAAAAGGCAAATTTTCATTCTGATATGGCTAAGTAATATTCTAGTATGTATATGCACTGCATGTTCTTTCTCCTCTCATTGTTGGATGGACATAGGAGCTCTATTTCTCGACTATTGTGACTAGTACTGCAATTAACATGGAAATACAGAAGCCATTTCAGGAGATAGATCTCACATGACCCAGATTTCTGGGTCATATCACAGTTCTACTCACTGTTTGTCAGTAATCTCAGTGACAACAGTAATCTCACTGGGGATAACAGTGGCAGCACTAAAGTGTATGTTCAACAATTATGTGCAAAGATTCCTTTTCTCCATATTCTCAGCAACACTTGATATCTTCTGTGTTTTAAATAGCAAACAAATGAATCCAAGTAGCATCCCATTTTGTAGCTGTGCTTGACATTTTCCTGATGAATAATGATGTTGACCATTTTCTCGTGTACTTATTAGCCATTTGTATGGCATCCTATTTAAATCTATTGTCCATTTTAAGTTTGATGTAGTCTTATTTGTTTATTTTAACTTTCATTACCTGTGCTTTTGGTGTCTTTTTCCTTTTTTTTTTTTTTGACATTTTATTATTATCATTTTATGCTACAGATCCATATTCCCTTATCCCCTCCCCAATTCCCTCTCTGTCACCTAGTTTCTCTATATCATTACTAAAGTGTAGATCTTCATACACAGTCATATGTCCATCATTGCGGGCATGGACAATGGCAGAGGGTCCAGCATCCTATTGTCAAGATATAGTAAACAGTTTCATTGTAAGTCCATCTTTGTCTGGAAGCAGAAATGCATACTACACTGCATCCTCACATCTGGATGTTAGTCTCCATTTCACAGCTACTGTACATCCCCTTAAATATAATGCCATGATACAAAATCAACAATAGAAAGAAAAATGTAAGTTTACAATGCCATGAAGTTAAATGACATGTTACTAGTTATGACAGTCTCCATTACACAGCTACTATACATCCCTTTAAATGAAAAGCCATAAAACAAAATCAACATCAGGAAGAAAAGAAGAAATTAACAACACCATGAAGTTAAATAACATGCTACTAAATGATTAATGTATAGCTGAAGAAATGAGAATCAAGAACCTTCTTGAAGAAAATGATGTCACTGCATGATCTACAAGTCATTGAATGATTTAATCAGAAGAAAGTGTTTTGAAGAGATGAAACTAACAGAAAACAAAACCGATGTGATACAGTTTCCGCTGATCTTTGTTGAAGTGTGTCTCCTCCAGACAATAAACAGATGAGTTTTGTTTTTTTTAATCCAGTCTACTAATCTATGACGTTTGATTGAGCTTAAGCCATTTACATTCAGAGTTTAATATGTATGGGTGGTACTTTGGTCCTGTCATTTTAGGAAAGGGTTGTTCATTGGTTTAGTCTTCTGTTGTTATTTTACTGGGATGTTCTTCCCGTTTGCCTTTGGTTTTGGTAGGTGCTATTCCCCTTCTCTGTGAAGAGAACATCTTGAAGTATCATTTGTAGGGCAGGTTTGGAAGAGGCAAATTCTTTTAACTTTTCTTGACTGTGGAAGAAGTTTATTTGCCATTAGCTGAATGCCGCTGGAGTATCAGTCACTGCAACACCACACTGTTGTGTCTGTTGCTTTCCTGTGTCTGTCTGTCTCCCTCTGCTGTTGTTCTGTCCTTTCCTATTTCCTGAAATATGTCCTCTCTGCTTCATCCTGATTAAATGTTTTTCCATCAGTTTAAATGTGTCCTTACCCTATTCCGCCATTTTGATTCTCCCTTGGTGTCTTTTTCAAGAAGCCTTTCCCTATCCCTATATCTTGGATAGCATTTCCTATGTTTTCCTCTAACAGTTTGATGGTTTCTGGGTACAGATGTAGGTCCTTGATCCATTTAGAGCTGATTTTTGTATAAGGTAATGGTTAGGTATCTTGCTTCTTACCTCTACAGGCTGGTACCTAATTGTCCCAACAGCTGCCTCAAACTAAAAACCTTCAGTACAGTGAAGGAAATAATCAACAAAGTGAACAAGGAACCAACAGACTGGGAGATAATCATTATACGCTATACAACTGATGTGGGACTAATATTTAGGATTTACAAAGAGCTTCAGAAACTCAGTGACAGCAAAACAGAACAGATTTTTTCAAAAGAACGAAATGAAATGGCTAATATACATATGAAAAGATGCTCAGGCTCCCTAGTTGTCACGAAGATACCAATGAAAACCACATTGAGATTCCACCTAACTCCAATGAGGCTAGCCTACATTCAGAAATCTACTAACAACATCTGCTGATGTGGATGTGTGGAGAAAGTCACCCTCCTTCCCTGTTGGTTGGAGTGTAGGCTAATACAAGCACTGTGGAAGTCTGTATGGAGAATGCTTAGAGAACTGCAAATAAACCTGCCATATGACCCAACTATCCCACTACTAGGAATATAACCAAAGGAAATGAAAACTGCATATGAGAAAGGGATCTGTAATCCTATATTCACAGCAGCACAATCTACAATAGCAAAGACATGGAAACAATTAAGATGACTGTCCAATGAGGAGTGGCTAAAGAAACCGTGGTATGGGCCCAGCACAGTAGCCCTTGATCCTATTGAATTCATTTACTTCTTTATCAGGATGAGGCAGTTGCATAATGGCAAGAGGATGAGCGTATTACTGAGTAATGAACACTTCTATTAGATTTCAGTTTAACAACCATGAGTCTCTTCGATTTGAATTGTAAGTGAAGGGATTAAACATAAACTAGGGTAATAACATGAGAAATGGGGACTTGAACTTTACAAATCTTGTTAATGTGTAAAATCATGATATTACTATTTGAAATAATGCCACAAGTTATATATACAATATATTTTCTGGACACTTCAAAGTCTTAATGTGTTGTCAATATTCTTTTTTAATTTATTCATTTTTACTGGCAAGGTAGACCAGATCTGAAGAGAGGAGAAATATCCTCCATCACCTGGTTCATTCCCTAAATGGTCACAATGACAAGAGCTGCACCAATCTGAAGCCAGGAACCAGGAGCCTCTTCCAGGTCTCTCATGTGGGTGCAGGGTCCCAAAGCTTCAGGCCATCCTCCTCTGCTTTTCCAGACCACACGCAGGAAGCTGGGTCGGAAACAGAGCATCCAGGGACACGAACCACTGCCCACATGTGTTCCTGACACATGTAAGGATTTAGCCATTGAGCCATTGCGTCAGGCCCATGTGTTGCAAAATTCAACACCATGTCTGAGAGACAGAAATCCTCTCTTCTAATTAATGGATCCTGGGCTTTTCTTAAAGTTGTTGAAACAAATGAAAAAAAAAAAAGCCACTCCACCTCCCTACTTCATCCAGTTATGCTACTATTACAAGAAATAATGTCAGATAAGATACCTCAAATTAAAACAAAGTGTAATTGAATTAATCTTTCATTTTCTCTGTGTATTATTTAGTTACTTGTTACATTATTTTTTATTATTCTATGTTTGAACAGTTATGATGCTATTTGTATCCCATATTAGTCTATATTATCAACAAATCCTGAAAAGATTAATCAAAAAATCTGAAAGAAAATACTTCAAATATTTGTAACAAAGATTACTAGCCTTATAGCTATTAGTGGGATAAAGCATACCTTATAATATGCATTTATGATGTCACTCATTGCAGCATTATTTATCATCATGAAAACTGGAAATCATCTCAATATTTGGGTTTCATTTTTAAAGTGTTGGTTGACATTGTGGCACAATGGATTAAAGAGCTGGCTATGAGAATGGCATTATGCAATGAATGCTAGCTGCAGATTTAACTGCACTGCTTTCAATTCAGCTACTTACTGTTGCATCTGGAGAAGCATGGCCCAGGTGTGCTTGGGTCCTGCCACCAACCCGGGAGGCCCTGACAAAATTCCTGTCTCACACCCAGTCTGGCCCAGCCCTGGATTTGCAGCCATTTGAGCAGCCAATCTATATACAGAAGATCTCTATTAACTCTGTCTTTAAAATAGATAAACATTGCAAAAAAAAAAGATAAATTTTTACATAAAAAAATGACAAGTCCATTTTAGGTGAAATACAACCATTAACGATCTGTGCTCTTTCACTATTTCAATATTTGTTGATCAAACCCATACACTGAAAATGGAAGTAGAAATTTAAAGTTTTTAAACAAAATCAGGTCTGTTGTTTATTTTTTAAAAGATTTGCTTATTTTTATTGCAAAGTCAGATATACAGAGAGGAGGAGAAACAGAGAGGAAGATCCTCAATCTGTGGATTAGCTCCCCAAGTGACTGCAACAGCTGGAGCTGAGCCGATCCGAAGCTAGGATTCAGGACCTTCTTCCAGGTCTCCTACATGGGTGCAGGGTCTCAGGGCTTTTGGCCATCTTCAACTGCTTTCCCAGGCCACAAGCAGAGAGCTGGATGGGAAGCGGGCCTGCCAGGATTAGAATCGCTGTCCTTATGGGATCCCGGAGCGTTCAAGGCAAGAACTTTAGCTGCTATGCCACAGCATCGGTCCCTATTAGTTTATTTTTTATAAACTGTCAGTCTTTAGAATAGTTAAATATCAGAAACTGATGTTGGGTCATAAATTCTAATTTGTCATAACAAATAACAAAGGATATAAAAATATGAGTTTAATCACAAATAGAAGTACATAAGATGCTCTTAGTGGTAAATTTCTTCATGTAGTATCTTGACAACAGCAATTAATCTCTAAGAGAAAAATTTAAGAAATAAAATAAAATCTTAAGGATCACCCATGGCACACCCTGGTAGCTATTAAGACAACAGCCAACTGAGGATTTCTGCCCAACCACTCCCCATGATCAGATTACCAGTGGAGTTGGCACAGGTTTTCATCCACCTCTTTGTTTTATCATGAGGTTAGATACAGAAAGTTGACTGAAACTACAGTAAATTCTAAACTCTGAACAGGTTGAAAACAAATAAAAAAATTTCCCATCTTTTTCTTGAAGAATTAAAATCTGATGGTGACCCTATGAACACAAAAAGCAATACTTCCCCTAAATTTGACTCAGTTAACGATTAACAAGAATTTTCAATCCTAAAATTTACAAAATGGTCAGTCATTGCTAAGTGAAGGTCACTTATCACATTGATGAAGAAGCAGACAATTCCTGAGCCACAATTCTTGATCCCTGATCTCACAGACTACTGAGCTATAAACAAGCTTAATTCATGATCAGTTTAATTCCCTGTTCTTTGGAAAACTTATTTTTATTCCCACATCAATGAAAGTAGACTGGTTGCTTTCCTCTTGTCAGAGTAGCATCTCTTCTCACAAAGCACCACTACCATTACATAGCAAACACACAGCGAAGTGTCTTCATCTACAGTGCTTAGTTCAGCAATATGCAATTAATGTGGGACTTTCTTGGTGGCATTTAGAAAGAAGAAGAGGATGCAGGTCAAATCCATTAAAGTCTCACAGATATGTGACCTAATGAAATGGTCAGGGGATGAAAGTCGTAATCCTGCTCTCACGTGTACCCTCCCCAGCCTCTGTGGACATACATAACTAGATACATGGGAAGGGTATTTTTTTACCTACCCCTCCAAATATTTGGCACTGCAAAATCTTTTCCTTTTACTTTCTCTTAAACCTATCCCAATCAGTTCTTTGTTTGCCACAACATTTCTATACATACCCACATCATCAAGATTTCCATGAAAGAGCACAGGTGAACTCAATGGTGTAAAATCTCATGGCCAACTCTGTTTTTATCTGTGTCTGTTGAGCTCTCCCTTGTTTTTGATACACTGCTTTTTTTCCACTTGGTATCCAGGACACCACTGTCCTTTTTTGCCTTCTGTTGCATTGGCCACTCTCGTTTCCTTTACTGAATCCTCTTCTTTTCAGTGTCTGAGAGATGTAACCCAATTCCCTATCTCTGGTTCTTCTCTCTATTCTGTATATACTCACTCAAAGATTGACTTCTTACAATATGATGTCTTTACAATTATCCACGTGGCATCAGGTAGTCTGTCAATTCAGGTAAGCCTCCAATTGTGAAATCACTTCTGTTATCAGAGTACCTGATTCAATTGGTAGTTTCTCAGTTTCCTATCATGCTTCCAGCTACTGTGTGCCGTGGGAAGAAGCAGATGATATCTCAAGTTCGGCTGTCCCTGCCATCCACATTGCAGACCTTCACTGAGTTCTCAATGCCTGGATTTGGCCTGGCTCCTGTAGTTATTTGGAGAAGGAACCTGCAGTTATTAAGATCTCTGTGTCTCTCTGCTTATCTCCATGTTTGTCCCTTTAATGTACAAATAAAATAAAAGTTAACGTGAAAAATAATAAATTGTATTTTTAAAATATGTGTCAAAGAATTTTAATTGTTAATCTGTGTCTTAGATTCCTTCCAGAATTTTAAATGGTCTACTGGACATGACTGGCTGGATATGCAACATATTAAAGTATTTAGAATTAGGGGCCCAGCACGGTGGCCAAGCGGTCTTGAACGCACCAGGATCCCATATGGATGCCAGTTCTAATCCCGGCAGCCCCACTTCCCATCCAGCTCCCCGCTTGTGGCCTGGGAAAGCAATTGAGGATGGCCCAAAGCCTTGGGACCCTGCACCCACATGGGAGACCTGGAGGGAATTCCTGGCTCCTGGTTTTGGATCAGCTCAGTTCCAACCATTGCGGTCACTTGGGGAGTGAATCATTGGACGAAAGATCTTCCTTTCTGTCTCTCCTCCTCTCTGTATATCTGACTTTGCAATAAAAATACATAAATCCTTTTTTTAAAGAAGGATTAAAAGGTTAGGTTTTAGTGCAAAACAATTAAAATCCATGCAGTTTTATTTATATCAACCTCCTCAATCCCCAAACTAACTTTCTGTTTTTGTTTGTTTGCTTGTTTGTTTTTACTAGATACACTTCCTCTGTAGCCTATAGTTTGTAAAATATGTTATTCCTGTTTTCTGAAACTATGATGGCCTTCAGCATATCCTATTGCTTCTTTTCCAGCAAAGTCATACCTCTGGGTATAGGACAGCTCATCTACCCTTATCTATTGAAATGCCATTATAAACTTGTCTCTAGAGGGATTCATTAGATCATTCCCTTTAATTTTCTGAATATTGGCAAGACAGTGATTATAGTTTGATCAGTGCCCTTCTCAGGAGGGGAGTTACCGGATGATTTTTATATGCATGAAAATAGCATATAACACTTATTTAGCTGTTTATTCTACAGGATGTGTATGGTACAAAAGGAGTTTCAAGATCTTCTTTCTGTACTGTATACATATATGAATTTATTTAATGAATAGGAATACTCTGAAGAAGAGGACACTAGGATTGGTAAGGTTAAGTAACTGAAGAGGATCACTTGTCACAACCAATGTTTCTGGGATTATAACCTGAACAGTCTACTCCAGTGTTTGTTCTCCTTTCCACTGTGTTGCATCATATATATCCTGCAGTCTGTGGTGTTGTGTGCTAGGAAGTTAACAGATTGGGAATGCTTCCTTTGAGGATTGCAAATAACTACAATTGAATCTTAAAGCTGAATGATTGAATTTAATCATTGGAGAGCTAAAAAATAATAGCCAGGATTCGTGAAGTCAGTAAATAAATTAATAATACCAATGTCAATAAACATGTAGAACAACTCAAGGCAAATCCAAGTAGTAGGAAAGCTCTTTGTGTGGTAAATAAGGCATGTGACAACATGGTGCTTCAAATGTGACATATAATTGTAGGTGTAACCATTAATCCATCCAAGACAAATGGAGGCCAAGAGCATGGGTAAAGGCACATTTCTCTATGAGGCTCTAGCACCAGTCATAAGGAAACTTAACATCCATGCAGCAAGACAGCATTGCCATGTTCCTAGACCATTTGCCACTGCTGGTGTCTATTCTTCTCCAAGGAGCAAGCCCTGATTCAACGTTTATTTGAAGATTCCCATCAGGCAAAAGTACTATGAAGTCTACTAGTATTAAGAAAGAAGTTGGACACACTTGAAGTAAATTAGGACTCTATGTAGAATTATATTACAAATTTCAGATTGAATATCCATTATCTGAAAATCCACAATCTGAGGTGTTCTAACATACAAAGCTTTGAGAACAAATATGACAAACTGACTTCATGTGACAGGTAGTAGTTAAAAATTCATGTACACTGCAAATACTGCATAAAATCACCTTCAGGCTATGAGTATAAAATGGATATGTGATATAAATGAATTTCATGTTTAGATTTGAGTGCCATTCCCAAGATATCTCATTATTTGTGTGAAAATATTTCAGAATCCAAAATACTTCGGACTTCAAACATTTTTTTTTTTTGAGAAACATACTCAACTTCAGCGTACTTAAACACACATACACGACAGATTTGGTTACCTATGTTAAATGTGAGGAAACTCAGAATCTTAAGGGACTAATTCAGTGAAGCCACACAACTAATAAATATTAATATTTGGATTCAAACCCATTTTCTTATGACATTGAAGTACTTACCCACACCATTGTTGACAAATAACACTGCTATTGAGAGAAAAATCTCATCTTTTTTTCTAGAATGCTGAAGCAAGAATTTCTCTTTCAAAATATCTGTATTGTTGACAGTAGTTGTGTACAGTCTTTACAAAAATAGCACTTTTTTAAACCCCACCCTTGTCCTCATTCTCTCATATCTATAAAATAAGCCAAGTTATATAGAGAGCTCCTTGGAAAGCTATGTAGAATGAACATACTTCCTGCAATACCATTGACTTATGCTACTGTGAGCTGCCTTTATGTGATCTGCCTTCATGGCTATAAGATTTGTAAGTTCTGTGTTTTTTCAAGCTACTGAAGTTTCCCAACAGGCAAACTGACTAGTCTAGTATAACCAAGGTTTGAGGGCCAGGGAGAGTTTTTGACCTTCAGGCAGCTTGTGACTTTACATTGACGTCATGCCTCTACCCAAATGCACCCTGAATAACATTCTCCCGGGGTAGGTACCGTGGGAAGAAACTAAACTTCGATAGGTGACATTTAGAAGTAGCCTGAAAACTATGTGGAGAGAAAATGTCTTCTCACATAGCTCCAGTGACTCTATGTAGTTGTCAAAACATGTGTGAGAGCCCAGGGCTATAGGGAGTTTATTGTGCAGCGTGGAACAATATCATGATTGTGCTGATATCACCCCCTTCAAATCCATTTCATAAGCAGGATACAAATGTGTCCCAAGAAGAGTTTGACAGCAGTTTTTGAGCTTTCAAGATCAGTGATAGAAACAGATATAATCAACATAGCCTCCTTTTGTCCTTTCCAAATGACTGAGTTGCCTTTCAAGTTGCACAACCAACCTCGCAAGTCATCCAGCCTCTCACCTCTCTTGGGCTTGCACAACCCTGCTTTGTTAATCACTGATATCTTGCTGTAGCCATTTTCCAAGATATTCAGAATCATATCAACACCCTAAAGACTTCACAGGTAAAGGACAAATACAGATGCACAGCCTAAGGAATTCAGCTTCTTGAGGTCTTAACAAACTCTAAGAATATTCTGATTTTCCAATAGGATGGCCATTCATTCAACACATATTTACTGAATGTCTATGAGCTGGACCCAGTACTAGATGCCTAGGATACCACAGCCCTGAATCTTGAGGAAGTTACTGTCCATTGCTCATAGAAAATGTATAAATGAATATGGTGACAGGTAGTAAAAATTGCTGTAGAGAAGAAATGACTGTGGGTCTAGAAATAATAAGTGAGATATATATACAAAAACTCCCTAAATGAGTAAAAAAGAATACTCCCCTAAAATATCTCACGTGTTTGGCAAAAGCAAGAATTGATCAGTCAGCTGTATCTCTTGTACCCACACGCACATGACTAGGGGATACCAGGGTGGGTACCTGATAAAAAGATAACTTGCTCTAGCCAGGTTGTCTCTGTTTCTTATAATAAAGAAGCTGAATAGGTGAACCGGATTGAAAAAATAACACACATAAATATCAAATTCAGTTGATCAGGACTTAAAAAAAACTTTGTTAATTTCTTTCTTTTTGTGTGAAACCACACACATTAACTAAAACGTCAGTAATCTTCAACCGAAGGTTCCTCCAATCCCATTGTTTTCCCTCTTATGAGCCAATAAGAACATACAGTGATTTGTATGTTTTACTTCAAAATCAGAAATGTAGCCACAATTACACACACACACACACAAGGTCTCTTGGGTGTGTTTTGGATATTTTTTCTATTTTATACTGCTACAGTTTTTTTTAAGTGCAAAATAAACATGAAATTTCTATAGTCTAATTCCAAGTTTTGCCATTGCTCACAGGCAGATTGCATAGAAATCAATTTATTCTCCTTGAGGTAGGATTCTCAACTCTTCATCAAAGACAAAATGCAATAAAGTAGCTCTATGCTGGATGCTAAACAAAGTAGATGTAGATTTTTAAAAAATTCATCTTGGTCCCTGGACATGCAAACAGCAAAAATGTTGAGCAAAAATCTGTAAGTGATAGTATAGATGTTCAGAACAATTAACACCTGCAGCCCCACCCCACCTTCATACATCTAATACTAAGTGACAGGGATAATTACTTACTCGAGATAAGGACTGTAGTACTATGTTATAAACTATCAGTGGGAAAAATCTTTACTGGTCCTTCCCAAACATGATTTCAGCAAATTGCTTAACATCTTGGCACTTAGATTACACATATCTAAAATTCAATTCAACAGATTTTGGTAACTACCCATCCCTCTGTCATAGGCACTAGCACAGAATTTTGTCTATAAATTGCTTATAATTTCAGTAATGATATGGAATGAAATCGTGATAGGAACATTTAACACATAACAAAATATACCTCATGCCCTCACAACTACAAGGAAAAATATTGTGGAACATGAAAGTAAGAAGAACTTTCTCCAACTGGGTACTTTGGAACTAGAACTGGAGAAGGGTTGGAAGAAGTGTTTCCTCTCCAACATGGATTTGGTTTTGCAATTTCCGTAATAAAAGCATGAGTTAGGATAACAAGCTGATCAGAACCCTTCTAGCCCCGGATGCCTTTGCACTTATAAGAAAATGATACAGAAAAAAAAAAGTTTGAGGAAATGTAATTAACAGGAAGTCTAAGGATGGGAGTCTGACACAGTGCTTATCATATCAGTTGGGACACCCAATTTCCATATTCTAGTGCTTGGGTTCAAGGAGAACCTGTTCTCTTTCTGATTCCAGCTTCCCACTAGTGGACGCCCTGGAGAGCAGCAGGTAAACACTGAAGTAGTTGGATTCCTGTCAAATATATGGAAGATGTGAATGGAGTTACAGGATCCTAGTTGCAGCCTGGCCAAGCCATGACCATTGCAGCCAAATGGGGACTAAACCAGGCAGATAAAAGATCGCCTTTCTTTCATTCTCATTTCTCTCTCCCTCTCTCTCTCCCCCCTTCACTGTGCCTTTCAAATAAATTGATTTTTTCCTTTTTTTAATTTTGAATTTCATGGTACAATTATGTAGGGTTTGAGATACCGCCCTCCCACCCCAATTCCCACTCCAGGCTGATTTTCCCCATATTGTTACAATAGTATAGTCCTTCATAACAAGTTATAATCCCATAAAATAAGGTAATTTTTAAAAGAAGAAAGAACACAGATCATAGTCCTCCCTGAATTCTATCTCCACGACATATTATCTATATGCTTTTGAATAAGTTTTCTAACTTCTCTGTCATTGGTTTTTATTAGGAAATGACATGATAAAATGTGAAGTATAGTTCTGCTGGCAAAGTGAAATGATTTATGTAGGCTCTTTTCTGGAACATAAATGAAATGTTAATAAACAGTGAGGGTTATAGTCATGATGATTGTGAGAATGATGTGGACAACAGCTCAGTCATTACATAAAATTGCACATTTCTACAAGATGTCCTATCACAACAAGGATAGAATTTCGTAGTTTTAGCCAGTGGACCCATTTACTCATGTGTTCTGCCTTCTCATCATCTGTGTCCTGGTTTTGCTCAACCATGGCATACACTATTAGATTGTGACCTAAAGTTCAACAAAGTTAATTGATAATTATGCCTTGATTCTTCTCTTCAATTTCTTAGCCCTAATCCTATTCTCCACCCACAACCGATGGTGCTCATGCTGGTTTGTGTTGGTTGATTCAGGCTTGTTTCGTGAGGCCTGTCTTCTTATGGATCCCTGACATTGTCCAACATCATTTCCGATATAGTTTCAGTCTTCTCATTCTAAATCTTCCTAACATTTATCCACCTGTGCTGCTGCTGCTCTTTTACCAGCTGATAGAGCACTGCTATTGTCAGGTTTCAAGACCTTTAGGATCGCTAAAATAATAGCAATTATTGAAGCAGAAAGCTAGGATTTAACCTTCCTTAGCACTCTCTATAATTATCTTTCTTGGTTTCAGGTCCTTACTTTGCTCCCTAGATGTACTGCCTCACAATCTCGAGGAAAACAAATCAGAATGAAGGAACTGTAATGCTGCAGCACATCAGCAAATATAACTGAGTAGAGTGATTGGACTCGACTCATCCGTCTAAACTTAAATGACAATTTTATTTCAAAAAACACTAACCCGGTGTCTTCAGTTCAGTTCCAAATCAAAAAACTCTAGCTTTTCTATTGTTCTACACAACACAATGATACTTTTCAAGTTGGTAGTTACTTCCTGAACAAACATAAATATTCATGTGCATATAATTTATGTAACTTATAAAATAATTGATATTTATTACTGTAAATATGCCATAGACTTGTACTATTGCTGTATGCAATCTGAATCAAATCATCTACATTAACAGTATGTTAGTAGAACTACACTAAGAAAATAACTCAGCAGGAAAAATTCCTAAAAACCTCCACCGTAAATTCAACCATTTTTTTTAAATTCACTTATATATTTGGGAGGCAGTCATAGAGGCAAACACACACACACACACACACACACACACACAGATTATCACACACACAGATTATCAGACCACTAGCTCATTCCCAAAATGACCTCAGTGGTCAGGGCTGAGCCTGGCTTCAGCCAGAGGTTGTACTGGAACCTACAATGGAGTGACAGAGTTCACATTCTAGATCCATTTTCCCCCCCTGCTTTACAAGGAGCATTAGCAGAGAGCTAAATTAGAATCATAATAACCAGTACTTGAACTGGTAACACCACATGGGATGTCAGTGTTACAGAATGTGGCTTAACCCAGTATGCCACCAGACCGGCCTCTGTGATTTCAGGCTTTTAACTGAAAAATTGACTCAGAAATGCTTAATGAAAACGATTACCCCATAAGAAATAAATACAAATTTATAACAAAAACACAACATCAAAAGAGTACCCAAATCATATTTCAAACCAACTTGTGCTTTCATGCTGATTCTGCTTGGAACTTAGACAGTATCATCAAAGCATAAAGACAGGAGAGTGTGTGGTGGCAATGAGACAGACATTTAGGCTATGACTCTTTCCCTTCATTGAGCCCCGTCTAAGATCTTTCAGGATCCATTATCACACAGGCAGATATTCTTGCCAATACCTTTAAAATTTTTTTCTCTTTAATACCAGTTGCTAGATAGTTTTATACTTCCAAGATAGGAATCATACAAACATATAAAAAAAAGAGAGAGAGAGAAAGAATTGAAGATAATTTCTGTGGGCAGCATGAACTTGGCTTGGTTCTGCTTTGGGGCCTGACTCATAAAAAATAGGTTGATCAACTCTTTGGGAATGTCTATTGAGAAATGGGTGTGTGAGAAGTAGATACCAAACAACAGGTGCAGCTAACTCATTCCTGTGATCCCCAAGATAAGCTAACACCTTTAACAAGCCTCATTCCAAATGTGGTTGAAAGGGTTTACATTGTGTAATTTATTCAAATCTATTTAGCTATACAACAAACGCCATCAGCAAAATACATCTGGGGTAAAAAAAAAACTATTTTAATATCTTAGGTAAGCACTCTATTGAAAGTGCAATTGTTACAATTATAACCATTTCCCTGATAGGAAAGATAATATATAAGTATTTATCATAAGAAGAATTTGTTTCATAAGCCAGTGTTTTCCTGTACAAGTTAACAGTGAAAGTCTCCATCTCACATGAAAAATTTTTAGTTAACAGCTTTATTGAAATATAATTTAAATACCACAAAATTCACACCTTTAGAGTGTAAAATTAGACCTTTTAATGTATTCATGTTGTAGTGAAACTACTACTACTATTTTCTAATTCTAGACTATTTGATCACTATAAGAATGAGAGCCCATGCTTATTAGAATCATTCCCAATTCCTCACCACTTAAGTCCATTACAACCACTCATTTATTCTCTCTCTTAACTTTTTGGACATTTTACACAAATGGAATTACAAAACATCCACACTTTTGAGAATGGCTTATTTCACTAACATAGTGCTTCCAAGGTTTGTTTCCGTTACATCTAAAGCAGTATTTCACTTCTTGTTTGGTCGAGTAATATTCCATTATATGGGCATTCCACATTTCCTTATCATTTTATTTACAGACACACAGTTGGGTGATTTTCATTTCATACTACTATGAATAATGCTTCTATGCATATTCATGGGCAGACTTTTGTATAGCTATGTCTTTTCAATTGTCTTGATCATATAACACTGAGTGGAATTTCTGACTTACTCAGTAACTCTGTTTATTTTTATTTACACTTGCACAATGACTAATGACATGGGTTTTTATTTCATTTGATCTATATAGTTTTCTTTTCATTCCTGAAAATGAGGTAGCACATTTGAGTCTTCACCAATTATTTTAAAATGACCTCTTTTTCCTTCCACTTCAGCCAGTTTTCACTTCTTTTATTTGGAGACCTCTTGTTAACTGAAAATAGACTTGTAATTGCTATTTTTCCAAGTTATGAAGTTGTCTTTTTTGATTACAATTTTCCTTCCTTGTCTTAAGCAATTCTTGGTTATACATGGTATTTTCTTTAATAGTTTGACTACTCTAGTTCTTCACAGAATATTTCTTTTTCTATCCACTTACTTCCAGCCATTTGTGTCTTTGAATACAGCACATAAGTGAAGAGTGTACAGCTAGAAAAGAAGTACTTATGTCAGTGCTGTCAGTCTTTGACTTTTGCTAAACAAAGGAACAGCCACATTGGGTAAAGGTGATGATGAGCTAGGAAGGCTGGGGGAGGGGCTAGGAAGGCTGGGGGAGAGACTAGGAAGACTGGGGGAGGGGCTAGAAAGGCTGGGGGAGGAGCTAGGAAGGCTGTGGGGAGGAGATGCTAAGTCAGCAAGAATTGTTTTGTTATACAGATACATTTTCACAACAAACAAAACAGCCTCCTGAGATAATTTCTGCCCAAAGCAGCTGTCAAGACTCTGGATCTATGCCTCCTATGAAAAGATCTTTCCTAGAAAAGTCTATACATGTATTTATTTTACAACAGAGCAGGGTTTAAAATCCGTTGTTTTATCTACAGAGATCTACAGTTATTTAAATAGCAATTTGAAATGCATTGGACTTGTTTTTGCGGTAGCATATTTTGTCCCACATTATGCTGGGGAAATCTCATTACATCTTAATTTACCGAAAAGTAGTTCAAATTAATATCAGCTCAATTTCAGTGGCAAATAAAACTCTTTTCTTCCATAGAGCTTCATTTCCTTCCTACCTTTTTTGGGTTATTATTTTTTATAAAACAATTAGATCTTCATTTTTGCAAGCCCATCAATATTTTGTTTTCTTAGGGGACTGTCAAAGGACCATTTTCCTCACTTTGTACTCTGATAGGAACTGGCATAGTTTTAATGCCTGGGGACTATTAAACCAAAGGTCGGAATAGCCACTTTTTACATGATTATTACAGAAGAAAACAGGATGACCAAGAGATTTCAAATTCCTGGGGAAAAAAATCTGAAGTACAACATGCTAACTGGGAAATTGTATACACAAACCCAAAGAAGATGTCTACCCACAAATTTTAGGAGGCCCTGGCAATGTCCTGTGGGACTAATAGGTAATGTTTTTCTTAGTGCAGAGACATTAAGGAGAGACTAAGAAAAAATATTGCTGAATACAAACTAGTAAGTAGTGTTGCATTAGAATCTTCTAACCAGAGAGATATAGTCCAATCAAAACAAAGAAAATAAAATGGCTAAAACTAACTGTAAAACAAAAAAGCCCAATGAGCTGCCAAAAAATGTCTTTTAAGAAAGAAGTCCACCTTTAAAAGATGCCCGATGAGCTAGACTAGAGCATAAACCACCAAATTAAGTATAGAAAAAGAACTTGAAATTTTGACAAATTTTGTAGTCTCTATTAACATAGAGACTACAAAAAAAAAAAAAGCAAAGTAGAAAGTTTGGATCTTAAGACTGAATAACTAAGTTCAGATCTGATTTGAAGGATTTACTACAGTGGGTATATTCTCTAGGATGTACCCAAAAGCTCAAATGTTAGTCTGTTAACTTTTGTTGAATTGATGTTAACATTTAATGGCTTAAAAGCAGAGATTCCATCAAATGGGGGTTTGCTGGGAACGAAAAGGACATATGGGTATTTTCCTCCGTTTCTCTCACCACTTCCGGGTTCAGAATGTACACATTATGCCATTCAGTAATCCTATTAGATGTCCAATAGGTGAGACCATCTGATCTTAGACTATAGATTTCCGAAATTCTGAGAAAAATATCCTTTTTTGTTTCACTAATTTGTCTTACATACTTAGTTGTAATAACAGAAAACTAATCAATACAGGACCCAAAAACAGATTTTCAGAAAAAAAATCTTAAGAACAGATCATTTGGCATATTACAGAGGAGAAAGGAGAGAAAACAATAAAGAAATGTGAAGAGAGCCTAAGAGAATTAAGGTACACAGTCAAGCAAACTAATCCATTGTGACAAATTCAGAAGCAGAAGGAAGAGGGCCTGTCTGAACTGAGGCTTATTGCAATAACACCGTCAGAAGTCACAGAGAAATAGAATCTTGAAAGTAACAACAGAAGAAAATGTGCTCCCTTCCAAGGAGCCTCTGTAAGATTATCAGTAGATTTCTCAGCAGAAACCTTGCAGACCAGGTGAAAATTTGGAAAGCCAGTCAAAATGTTGGGGGAAAAAAATCTGCCAACCAAGCATTGTAAGAGGCAAAACTGTCCTTCAGTTATCCTAGATAAACAAAGCATGAGGGAAGTCATCACTGTTCTGTCTGCTTTACAAGAAAATGTTAAATGGATTTATTCAAGATGAAATGAAAAGATGCTAGACAGCATCATGAAAACATAAGAAACTACAAAATTCTCTGGTGCAAGTATAAAACAGACAAATATAGAATCATGCAGTTTTGAAATACTGTTACATAGGGACTTATAATTCTGGTATTGAACCTAAAATACATACAGCAGGTGTCAGCTCCTACCTGTCCTGCAAGTTTACTGCTTCCTTCCAGCGTTTTCAATAAATGCAGCTTTGCAAGATCTAAAACATTTTAAAATACAAAACCATAAACATAATTATGAATTTCTCTGAATGGATGCATAGCCTAAAAGGATGTCACATGTGGAGCAATATCACAAAGTGAGAAGGGGAACTAAAATGCAAAGTGTGGGTTTTGTATGCAATTAAAGGTAAATCGTTATCATCTTAAAATGTACTCCTTTAGGTTTAAGATGTTTCGTGTAATCCCCATGGCAACCACAAAGAAATGCCTACAGAAGATTCCCACATGGAGATGAAAAAGTTACCAAAAAAAAAAAAAACATTAAAAGTGAAAATATATACAATATATAAGAATGCAATTTAAAAATTACATTAGTAAATTCTATTAACTCGGCAGTTTCTTTAAATGTAGACGGAAGAAGCCTTTCAATGAAAGTATAGAGATATATAGATACATATTCCATGCAAACATTATTCAGATGAGGAGTCACTATAATTTTATCTGACAAAATGGACCCCAAGGGAAAAAAAGATTGTAAAAAAGAGACAAAGCATGGCATTATGTAACAGCAAAGGGATCACTTCAATAGGAAGATGGAACAATTATAAATTATATGCAACTATTATGAAAGCTCCCAAACACTGACAGAATTGAAGCAAGGAATCCACACCACAGTAACAGGAGGAAATGGCTTCAATAGTTCTTTTCCATAATAGATACAGTCATCAGCCAAAAGTTTAGTAAGGACCTGCAGGGTTTAAACAGCATTCTAAGCTAACTCAATCAACATGTATTTCCCTAACATTCCACAGGGTAATAGTAGAATGAATTTCTCTTAAGCACATTAAAAATTTTTTTTTCCAGCAAAAAAGTACATTTTAGGCACAAGTCAACAAACCTACGACTGAAATCATATGTAGTATTCTTTACAACTACAAGAGAATGAAAATGAACATCACAGAAGAAATCAGTAGAAAGTTTACAAATTGTAGAGCACAGCACACTTCTAAACAACCAAAGAATCAAAGAACAGATCACAAGGCACAGTGGAGACTATCTGGAGACAAAGGAAAATAAAAATACCAAAATGATGGGACAAAATGGAAACACTAACTGAGGGAGGTTTGTAGTAATAAAACATTTTTAAAAATTTGCAAACAACCTAATTTTATACCTCAAAAACCTAGAATCTTAAGAACTGAATAATACACTCATTCACTCTCCTAATTAGCCACTACTGCTAGAGCTAGGTAGTAGCTCGGAACCAGAAGCTTCTTCCAGGTTTCCAATGTGGGTACAAGCACCTAAAGCCTTGAGCCATCCTCCACTGCTTTCTCAGGCCATAAGCAGGGAGCTGTGTTAAAAGTGGAGCATCCAGGACGCAATCCTGCACCTGTACAGGATGCCAGTGCCACAGCTGAAGGATTAGCCTGTTATGTCACAGTGCCACCGCACAATTCTGTTTTTCCATATGGAGTTCTTCTGAAGATTCATGTGAATACATTGCCTCGTTAATATCTCATTAATATGAATACATTGAATCCTACTATAATCTTTAAAATATGGTATTTGTTATGGTATTTTTGGCCACAATTTAATAAGTAAATGAATCTCCACAAAGTTGTCTATGTTATTAGGAGTTTGCTAGCTTTTCTGTGGAATTTGCATATTACTTTAAGTCTTTGGTTAATTTCCAGAATTCTGGAAAAAAAAACATTATTTGCAATAATTTTGCCATATACATTGTGCTTTTATAGAGGGGCATATTTTTAAAGACCTTTTCCATTCTGAAAACCTGAGTCCCTCTGTTGAATTCTGATGAAATCACAGTTTTTAGTACTTTGGCCTGAAATCCCACCTGCAGTTTAATCCTATGTGTGTCTAAATCATGTTTTGTACGTCACTAGTTTTGATTCTAGCATTTTCTCAACCCAAATCAAAGCATCCCAGTCTAAGTGTTGACACATGTAGTGTGGTTAAATAAAGTTTTATCCACTTTAGTTTGCACAATCTGTCTCAGGTTTTCTAGTATCAAAGTGATTGTTCTACTGTTTGCTTCTGAGCAATAGCTGCCCCACAATTTCTGTGCACAGGTGCAGAGAAGCAGCCATTTGACTAGAGCCAGACACCTAGGAATCTGATTGGGAGAAAGTTCACATAAACAGGACAATGCTATTTGTTTAGACTGAAAATTTGGGTGGACCCAGGGCAAAAAATTTCACTATAGATTTTATTTGCCAATTTGAGAACCATTTATGATATAGCTATTTTGATACATTTACCCTAAGTTTATTACTCTAGGGAGGGAGGAAATTACGTTATTTTAAACTGATAGAATGACACAAAATAAAATGTAATTGGAGATTTGGTAACTATACCATGATATTTGAGTCTAAATATTGTCTATTTCAAAAGGCAGGGGCTAACTGAAGAGAACATGGTGTTGTTTGTAAAGAATATTTCTGAGCTAGGGCATGCCTGGACTCACCTTTTGAGTACTCAGTTACCTTTATAATTAAATAGACAACTGTTGTTAGCACATAATTTCCTAAAGATAATCTAACTACCCCAGCCAAACAATGACAGCAAATATCTGGGTGAATGAAGACTCTAAGGTGAACTATGTCAGCCAACGCACCTTCAAAGCATTTCCGTATCCTTGGATCAATGAGATCGACAGTATTTCAAAACTATCAAAATCACTTAAAAAGAACCCTCACAGCATACTCCACTCAGGGACCCTAGGTTGATACCAGGTGGCCATTCTTCATCCCTAGGTACTGGGTTGTTGGGAGGCTGGGTTTGGTTCTCTACTTGTTTTCTCATTTCCCCCAGATACAGGAGGAAGAAAAAGAAAATTTGGAAACAATCATCTCACCCACTTTTCCCTAACCTTCTATCCTTCCCACCTGATCAACTATGTAAAATTGGTTCATTCATTAAATGAAATAAAAATTAAAAAATGTTTTGGTAATTGGCAAAGTGGTCAAATTATCCCTTTAATTTAGATTTAGTGCAACAAGTTTCAGGGTTTGGAAACATAATTTGGGGGGAGGGTTATAAATCAATATTGCTCTGTTTTGTGGTTCTGAATTTCCATTAGCAAATTATTTCCTTCAATAAAACTTTCATGATTAGGGACTACTCTGATTTCTTCATAAATGTTGACCTCACCATTGTTAATTTATGTAACACTCTTGTGCCTTTGTCTCTTACTGAACTCAGGACCGTTGTAGGTTGTGCCTCAAGGCCCATGTCCTCAAAAATATGATGTCAGCCATGAAAAAGACTTAAAGTGCTGTGCATACTCTTTTAGGGTTCACTACAATAGTAGGCTTATATTGCATGCCAAGAGCAAGTCACACAGTCACATTTAAGCCAAACTTTCTGATATCAGTTGCCTTATCTGCTAAGAGATCCTCAGGTTTCTTCTTAGTTCATTACTTCCTTTCTGTTCTTCAACTGTATGGTTTCAGTACAGAACAATACCATATCAGGTTTTGCAGAAGACACATGGTTCCAAATCTAACCAATCAATGTTTTCTCTTCTCAGCCACAATACCTTTCATGAACAGCATACAAACTATAATTGTAATAATAATTCTTCAAATCAGACTTGTGTTTGGCCTATGTATATATATGTATATATATGTATAAATATATATATATATTTATATATATATATAAATATATATATAAAAATATATATATATAGTTGTATATATATATGTATAAATATATATATATATATATATACATATATATTACTTATTTAATCCTTAGACCAACCCATGGAGTAGGTAGTAATTAGTATCTTAAATGCATAGATTAGAAAATTAAGGTACAGACTATAGATCACTTGAAAGAAATCAAACAGATAATCAAAGGTAGTCAGTCTGAACTCTGACTACGCTACTGAGACTTTAATGTTTTGCAAGAATGTTTGGAAAAGGGCCCAGCGGCGTGGCCTAGCAGCTAAAGTCCTCGCCTTGAAAGCCCCGGGATCCCATATGGGCGCCGGTTCTAAACCGGCAGCTCCACTTCCCATCCAGCTCCCTGCTTGTGGCCTGGGAAAGCAGTCGAGGACGGAAGATCTTCCTCTCTGTCTCTCCTCCTCTGTGTGTATCTGGCTGTAATAAAATGAATAAATCTTTAAAAAAAAAAAAGAATGTTTGGAAAAGAAGTATGACAATGGTAAGTTGAGAAGGAAGATGTTCAACACCATCAAGTGATTGTCCTCCTTAATAAAAAAAAAATTGCAGAAAAATAGCAATTAAAGCATAAACCAAGTGTCAATTACATTGATTGAGACCTTGGGTCTAGATGCTTCTGAAACCTTCAACCTGGGAAATGGAAGTTTGGTCAGCTAATATATTTCTCTTTTCTTCTTAACTTGCTTTTCATTGTATTCCTCTCATTTAAAACCTAAACTAATAAAACCAGAAAATAGCAAGCCTGAAACAAAATACATTAAAGTCAAAATTTTCCATTAAATTCATGTAAGTAACAATCACTCATTCAGAAAAGAGTAACAGCCATCAGAAGGATCATTACAGAACTGTGTGTTGAGGGGCTAGCACAATGAGCCAGTGACTAAATCCTCAATATGCAAGATATGGGATTCCATAAACGTGCCAGTTTGTGTCTCACCTGCTCCACTTCCCTTCCAGCTCCCTGCTTATGGCCTAGGAAAGCAGTGGAGGATGGCCCAAAGCCTTGGGGATGCTACATCTGCATGGGAAACCCACCAAATTTACTAACATTTTGAGAATTTGAGTGAAAAGTTTCGAAAGTGAGCACTGAGTTGGCAGAATGCTTCCAGAGTTGACAGAAGAATCCCTTATTTTACGTAGAATGAGAGTCTGTGTTCCAGTTCTTATTGTTAAGGTTAGATTCCTATCTGCAGAGACCCCACTGGGAGGAGGGACAAGCTCCACGCTTCCTCAGCTTAGACGGTCTTCTGTGACCCCAATCATTGCAGACGTGGCCAGAAAAATGTTAGTTTTATCTTATAGCTTGACTGCACTTCCCAGTGGCGTGGTACTGGAAAACAGCCCTCTTGAAATGAGCTTGTCCAATAGCTTGTGCAGGGAAAGAGGGTGCCGCTGAAGGCACGGTGAGCGTATGAAGATCTGTGGTTACATCATGAGTCACACGTTCAAAGAATTTTTCTGCCCTTGTGTTGCAGGTGTTTGAACATTGAGAAAGGTGCACACTACACTTGCATTTATGAACATTAGGGAAAAAAAGGCACCTTTCCAACACGGTTTTCAAGCAATGTATGCAGTATTAATAGATACAACCTGCTTTTTAATTCTGTTTGTACTTTTTTTTCTTTTCTGATTGGACAATTTTATCTATAGCAGTTACAACAGC
This sequence comes from Ochotona princeps, assembly GCF_030435755.1. Lineage (NCBI taxonomy): Eukaryota > Metazoa > Chordata > Mammalia > Lagomorpha > Ochotonidae > Ochotona > Ochotona princeps. Next base: position 30,827,008 of record NC_080836.1, read on the forward strand.
CAGCACAGTGCCAGGTCCTCTAATTTACGTGTTAATGTGGTGTTCTGGAAGCTTGATGTTAAAATGATGAATATCACCTGGGAAGAAGATTGGACGAGTGCAAAAGAACTGGCAAGTTGCCTTGTGAAAATAGCTTTCAACTTTATCAAACCATAGGGTAACATGTCAGATTAGATTACGTACAATTAATTATTAATGCAGTCTGGGTCTTATTTTGAAAGCACAAACATGCACTTCCAATACTTTCCTTCCCGTGGAAAATCTGTTGTGTCCCTCAAATTGAGCAGCAAAATGCCCCTCACAAAATACCTTCAGGCTTCCATTTCTCCAGATTTAGCATGCATCTGAGACAAGAAAGCTTTCATAAGCCTCCTTGCCATGGACAAAACAGAGATGTGTTTTTGCTTAATTAAAATTCTTTTTTGGCAACAGATGTCCTTGCAAAAATAGCTCGGAGTGCGGTGAAGCATTTTTATGGGCTGGAGTTCAGCAACAAGGAGCCCATCATCTGCCTTCTCTGCTCTGGGAGCAACACAAGAGACCAGGTGGCTGGTCACAGTTTGAAAAGTGAACAAATGTATTTATTCATTCTGAGCAATTTGCACCCACTGAGAGAGCAGGAGTCCTCTCCCAGCCCCTGGTTCCTGGGAGCTGGGACTATGAGAGAAGGGGGCTGTTTAATTGCTTTGCACAGTTTCCCTCACTAAAGCAATTAGCACCCAGAGGAAAGTCCAGGAGAAGCACACAGCCAAGCCTTACACACACATGGTGGCCTGAAATCGGCCTGCCGACTGTCCCCAGCACAGAGATGATTCAATCAGCAATGCAGGCATAGGCCACAAGGCTCTGCTTCCTAGCTTGCTGCTGCTGGAATGCCATCTTTCTGCTTGTCAGCTATAAACCATTGAAGAACTAGAACACAGTGGATGTAAGTTCATCCTAGCTAATTCTACTGGGACTTCTTCTTTTTTTTTTTTTTTTTTCTTTCAATCTTAGCATCCCTGAAACCTGACAACAAGACAATTTGAATCTGCTTAGGGTACTAAAATGATTATTGACTTCAGGTGAGAAATCATATAAGCCAACAGAGGTCTCATAGCCAAGCACCTCCATAGATTTAGAATCTAGGTGTCAAATGAGGTGGAAGAACATAAATTTTACACAATAAAACAATGTTTATTAGGGAGCCTATGGGACGGGTATATGGCTGCTGTGTAGGGATGACAACACTTGCTGGAAAATATGTGAATAAATTGTGGGTGAAGAGAGTTTTTTTTAAATAAAATCCAGCTCCAGGCCAATACAGGCATCCTGTTTATATTTAGCATATTCTGTCAATGGTTGAACCAGGTTATTTGATGAGCATAACTCCTTAATCAGGATAATCATGCAAAGTTATCTTTCATGCAACACATTTTCCAGATCACTGAAGTCTTTTTCTTAAAGATGTAAAGATTTCTAAGCTATTCAATCACTTGCATTGCAAATTATTATGTGTTATACAAGTCTCTTTATTGTCACCCAAGGTCCAGAAAACACTCAAATGCACAGAGCAAAAGATTACCACATCGTTCTCTTTATGCAAGTTGTATCCATTAATTCTCCCTTTATGTTCAGACTGCCCTTTTTATGTTAAGGAAATGCATTTTTCTGTATGCTTTTCTCAGGATAGGAAGTTTGAGTGATTCACACACAGAGGGTATGAATAGGATTACTGAACAGGCTTATTCATACATCCACTTAAGATTTATTTAGTGATCACCTGCTAAATCAGGTACTAGTCCAAGTTCTGGTCACTCAGAAGCTTGCATTGCAATAAGGTGGATAGTCAACACAGCATTAAATTCACTGATTTATGCATTCATGTAATCTGTAGCCATCAATGGAGAGCTAGGAGTTAGAAAGAAAAAGAGAAAGGGAAAAGAGAGAAATAAAATTGTCAAAGAAGGGCTCTCCCATGAAGCCACATCTGGTTAGCAATCTATATGAAGCAAGTATTGGTTGGAGACAAAAAATTCTCCATAGTATTTCCAGATGAGATTATTTTGTTTGAAACTACCTTCTCAATGAAATTTATGTAGAAAACAGCCTTAAAATGCAAGGGTAGAGGCTCCCTCTGGGACAAAAGACAGAAGTGTTTCCTGACCAGGATAATAAGGATCTTCTCTTCCTTCAGAGTAAATATTAGGGAGGTTCTCATGGAGTCACTTTACAAGATGCAGACCGCCATCTCAGCCCACAACTGCCACACCTGCATGAGATTCCAGTGAGGGGCAAAGGGAACTGATGCAAATAAGAGCTAATGTATCTGCTGTGCAGGGAATAGTAAAATATCCAGATCTGTGTTCATATGAAGAAAATCATCATTCAAGAAGAGCAGGATGATTAGCTGGGTCAAAGGCTAAGGAAAAGTAAATGAGGACTAAGAATTGCCTATTTGCTTTATCAACACAGGGGTCATACTGACAAATAAAAACCATTTCAGAGTGCAAAACCCCAATTGGGGCAAATGATAGAAAGAGTGAAAACAGATGAAAATACTGGATACAGAATGCTGCTTGAAGTATTTTGCTGGAGATCAGAGCAGAGGAAATGAGTAATGGCTGGAAGTGAATATAGGAATAGGGAGGGTTTTGCTTCATTTTGTTAGTAACGTAGGTAAGAACATAAAATGTGAGCATGTTACATGATAATCTCCTAGACAATAAAAACTTAGTAATTCTGGAGAGAAATGGCATCCCTGTGTAAGTCAAAGTTCATGAGCCCTTAGACAGGGATAGACACACACACACACACAGAAATAGAGAATGGACTCCCAGCCACTGGTCCACCCATTCAACGCTTACATTGGCAGGAGTCTCACCAAGACTGGGGAACAGGCACTCAATCCAGGTCTACCACAAGAGCGGCAAAGTCAAACTACATCAAACATCACTCGTTGTCTCCCAGAGTTTGCATTAGAGGAAAGTTGGAACTTCAGTGTGAAACACAGGACAAAGGAGCACCCCCTCTTCCAGCTATTTTTGTCATTAATCAAAGTAGCCTTCCATTTGGGAATCTCTCTCTCTCTCCCTCTCTTTCTCTCTCTGTCTCCATGCAGTGTTTGCATTCTAAATGGTAACATAACCAGGTCAATTTGAAGATCTTCCTGACCCAAGCTTGGAGTGACTAGAAATAATCTGAAGAAACCTCAAGAGTTCAGAAAGGGAAGGCAAAATTCCTTTTGCTAGAAAGAAAGCAAGACATCATGAGACATGATGATGTCCAAGATGGCTGAAAACTGGTGTACCAAAACATGTCCCAGAGATCTTTGACAGTGTAAAAGTTGATATTTAATCCTTCCACAAGATACAGTCACTAATTTAGATTGTTTTGACATGGGATGTTTCGAATTCATAATGGTATGAAAGTGGCATCCATTCCCTATAATTGTGAACTCTGGTTAACTTCTAGGCTAGCATTATATAGCAGGATTCTCTCAAAATGCTGGGCAGCAGCAGGGAGCACAGGTCCTGGTCAGCCACATGAACACAAGGGCAAACAACTGACACACTACAGTGTGTTCTGTTGCTAAGATACTCTACAGTGAACTGTGTTGCTAAGATACTATTGCAAGCGCAGTGTTGCTAAGCTATGATATCCAGTAGGTTAGGTATATTAAACACACTCCGTATTTGACTTGCAATATTTTTCAACTTACTATGGATTTATCGAGAAAAAAATCCCATTATCCACCGAGAAACATCAGTAATTCTCGCACTCAGCACATCAGAGGGTCCATTTTCCAAGCTCATTTCCTTCCCCCTCTTCTATCATTTCTGATGGCACGTGGCCTTTTCACTGATTCGCATTATGCTCTTTACCATAAGGGTTGCAAATTCAAATGCCTTCAAAGACCAGGCATGTAATTTAAATAAGGAAAGCCTGGTCCTGGCATTAGAGTGGTGAAGACGATGAAACTGGAAAGGCATTAAATTCAAATCATTTAGAAGCACTGTAATGGAGCCTAAAAGCTGACAGTTTGAAACCTCTGCTTGAATGCATGCCCACCTCCCCTTAGCAAGTGTGATGTGCAGCCAGCTGGGAGTCATTCTCACTGCCACCTCTCTGCACCATGTTGCCTCCAATGCCATGGCGAGGTTAAACCTGGCTGTCCAGAACAGGATCATCAACTTTCTTCACAAGGAATGCACAGAAGCCAGATGACAGCTTTTTTGACACTTATTTTTTTTCAAGTTCACAATTGTATTCCAAATGCTCGTATTGCCAAATGCCTGATTTCTGAATAAATGATAGGAGTTTGTATGCAAATAGTAGTAAGAATGTGATTAGCTATGATAAAAGATGGTTCTGGAGTGGGTGTTCAGTGCATTGTGTTTAGCTCCCAGCTTGGAATGCCCGCGTCATATAACAGAGTGCCTGGTTCAAGTCTGATTCCACCTGCAGTGATTTCACACACGAGGGTACAAAAGTGATGGTTCAGGTAATAGATCACTGCCAGCCACATGGGAGATCTGTATTGAATTCTTATCTCCTGCCAAACCCTGGCTTCGGGTATTTGGAAAGTAAACAAGGGAAGATCTCTGCATGTCTGTAAGTCTCTCTCTCCCCCTGATACTCTGTATCTCTGCTTCGAAAATAAATAATATCAATATGTACAATAGCTCTTTTATGATATATGTAAATTTAATACAATATTTTATATACATTATCTATTCAATATCCATGTAATATATAGTATATAATATAAATATACATACAAGGGTATTTGAAGAAGTTTGTGTAAAAATGGCATTTTAAAACTTGCATTTATTTTGGTAAATTGCAAATTGAAAACCATGCATTGATTTCATCATAGTACACATTTCCCTAGGAGTTTTTGTAGCATCTCCTCCCATACATCACTAACAGACATTAAACAGAATCCTTCAAGGTGCTATTTTAGGAAAGCAAGAATAAAGTGAGAAGGAAGAGAGGATGCAAAAAAGATGAAGGATTAGTCCTTTTAAGAGGAATGAGGGGATTCCTTGAACAAAATCCTCTTTTATATTTACTTGATTGGCATAATATTTCACTAACTTTATAGAACCTGTGAAAGAAAAAAGTCTGTAAGCTTAGGGTACAAACTAGAGGATTATGAACCAAATCCAGCCTGTGGGTGCTTGGTGCTTGGCCCATATTTTATGAAAAAAAAAAAAAACCTTGATTTAACAAATTATTTTAAATGAGTACATGTCACATTAAGCTTCATGATGTTTCTGCTGTATTTTGAGATAGCAAGTACTCCATAGCTCTCCTCAGTCACCACTAGGACTGGCATAGCCTCAGATATTATACACGTGATGTTGTAAGGTATTTGAGTTTTCCAACTTTCTATTTACATCTAGAGTAATTCTCAAGGGTCTGTGGTATGGGACAGCATACATTGGATAGATAAAATCCAAATAGTTGAGCACAGATGGAGACAGAAACTTGGAACTGGGCTTCACAGGACCTGAAGGATTAGAGAACTTGCTACCACCACCTGTCAAAAACATGCCATAAAAACAAAAACACATACAGAGAAACATAATCTGGGAACTAGAAGCTCCTGTTTCCTGCACTGAATGCAAGGGATAACTTTTAGGTGATGTAGCAATCAATGGAAACATCAGCACCCTTTTAGTTCTGGACTATGTGGCCAAGCAAGGGACCTCCAAGGAATTCTATCTGGACCTTAGCATTCTAGGGGAAAGGCAGAGTTCTACAAGAGAGAGGGGGAGAGAGAGAGATTTCTACATCCGATCACTTCCCAAATGACCACAACAGACAGAGCTGATTCAAGCAAATGCCTAAAACCTGGAAATTCATCTGCAGCTCCCAAGTGTTTATGCAGATTTCTTAGGTGTGTTATAAAGGAGATGGCTTGGAAGTGGAACAGCCAAGACTTCAGGCAGTGGCCATATGGGATGCTGGCATTGCAAGCAGTACCCTCACCCATCTCACAACTATTCTGGGACAGGCATTTGCTATAACAGTTAAAACGTCCCTTGGGATTGCTGTATCTCATATCAAAGTGCTTAGGTTCAAGTTGTGGCTCTACTTTCAATTCCAAATTTCAGCTAATGTATATTCGAAGCAGCAGGTAATGGCTCATGTACTTGATTGCTGCTTGGACAACTGGATTGAGTTCCAGGATCCTGGCTTTAGCAGGGCCAGCACTGGGTATTGCAGTTATTTGGGATGTGAAACAATGGAGGGAAAAGTTCTGTACATCTGCTTCTTTCTCTACTAAATAGGTAGATAGATGGACAGATAAATAAATGAATAAGCACATAAACACATTTGTCATAGAAGAGAAGGTGAAAGGAGCAGAAGATTCAATGTCCCTTCTCCCAATATTGCTTCATGAAATTAAGAAATCTACTTTGAATCATGCTATCTAAGGAAGTGAGTCTCAGAAATTGAGGGGTTTTTTTTAGAAATATCTTTATTTAATCCCATATTCAATCTTTATTTTTAAATTATTTATGTATAATAAGTCAGTAAGAAGCTTAAACACACAGTTTGAAGGTGAGAATGAATAGAAAGAGACTATCCAAGACAAACAAAGTCTCTTCCTTAAGAGTGTTGACAACAAGAGTCAGTTTCTGAATGGGGTGAAGACAGAAATGAAGGAAAATAAATTCTATGAAAATGTCACAAAACGATTCGTTCAGTGGAAAAGCATTTACTAGTAACCCAGCCCAACACTTACGTGCAATAAAAATTCCACTATGTAGAATGTTGTGAAAGGCACAGAAAAGTCTAAAACAACAAATTAACTTCCAAAAAAATTTGGTAATGAAAATTATTGTTAAAACTATCGTCTTGATTAGCAGTGTCTAAAGAAAGGTACTTTCAAAATAAGTGAAATAAAGGAGAGAATACAAACTTAACAAGTGAGAACTTGTTTTAATTTTGTCTAAAACTATGTGAGCGGATATAATATATAATGTTTCTGAACTTTTATTTATAATTTTAAGAGCAAAATTGAATTATTTCACTCATATGGATATTCACAGATCTCAAATTAAATATCTTAGGCAGAATGGCAAAATCATCACTGGGACACGTGCATCCTGTGTCAGAATGCCTGGTTCAAGTCCCTGCAGTTCTTCAGATTCAGCCCTGTGCTAACGCACACTCCAGTATGCACCAAATAATGGTTCAAATCTCATGTGGGAACCCCCAACTGAGTCCCAAAATTGTGCTTTTAACTGTGGTTATCTTTGCCAATTATGAGAATTTGGGAAATCAATCAATGGGTGGTAAGTTTCTCTGATTCTCTGTTGTTTTTGTTTTTATCTATCTAACTTTAAAATGTTTTAAAAAGACAATTTTGGGTCCAGCACTGTGGCCTAGTGGCTTGCAAGTCCTTGCCTTGTATACACCAGGATCTCATAAAGGAACCAGTTAGTGTTCTGGTGGCCCCACTTCCCATCTAGCTTCTTGCTTGTGGCCTGGGAAAGCAGCTGAAGATAGCCAGGGCCTTGGGATCCTGCACCTGCGTAGGAGACCTGGAGGAAACTCCTGGCTCTTGCCTTCGGATTAGCTCAGCTCTGGCTGTTACGGCCTCTTGGGGAGAGAATCAAAGGACAGATCTTTCTGTCTCTCCTTCTCTCTGTATATCTGGTTTTCCAATAAAAACAATTTATAACTTCCATTTATTTCTATAACTTTCATGAAGATGAGAATAGCTAAGCAGACATTAATACTTGGCCAAATTGTTATTTATTACATTCTCTAAAAGAAGGAAGATCTGAAGACAAGTCTGGAGCATAGGACAAGTGCAATTTCCTAGATAGAGGGAAGTTTCAAGAAGGCTCAGGATCTCATTTACTGAATAAACACTTACTAGGGGTCACTTACTCAGATCCCAATACAAAGATGACTTTGATTCCATCAATGGTATTCACAATACTAGCTATTTCTGTGGAACACAGGCATCTGAGCACAGATACACTGATAGGTACAGAACACGGCACTCTGAGATCATAATAAAGAGGCTCGTAGCCAATGGGAGACAAATTATTGGAAAGAATACCAAGGTCAAATCAATACCAATCTGAGTTATCAAAGATTTGTAGAGTTAGCAAGAGGTGAAGGGGATAGTATGCAAATCCAAAATAAAAAAAAGCTATGACTATTCTGAGAATATCCAATTGTTCAGTACAGCCAGAGCATTGGACTGGATGGAGGCATGAGACCGATAGTGACTATGGGAGCATTGGCGCCTGGGTGAAGAAGGCTTCCTGCTTGGCCAAACAGATCAAACACCACACAACATGACTGGCCTCGCCCGCCTGGTTGAATTGCACTAGTTCAGGATGGGAGACAACTCAGCCAAGGAAACCATAGAAATACAGGATGTTAGAGCAAGGGAACTTGTCCACGCCCATCATTACACAGGTGAAAACCCAGGAACCCAGAGATTTATTGAAGTTACACTTATTTTGTGATGTTCTCTCATGCCAGCCAATGCATCATTACATGGCCTGCAGCCATCAGTGTGAGCCATCCTCTCTCCTGTACCCTACTCTCTATTTCTGACAGACTACCTCTGGTCTGTGCTCTGAGATCTCATTATCTGCCTCTCTCAACCCCAAACTGTGTACTACTTGATGATAGACAATTTTTATCAACTTTGAATTCTCAGAATCTAACATAGAACAGAAAACTACAGGTGCTTTATAATCAGTAGTTGAATGAAGCTAGAAATTACATTTCTGGGTGCTTTGGAGCAGATCTGCTTAGAGTGAGGTTCTTGGACCAGCAGCATCTCACTACTTGGAATCGTGTTAAAAATATAAGTTTGCGAACTCCACCCAGCTCTACCAGATTAGAATACTTGATGCGAGGTGCTCTCCAGGTGATTCAAGTTCCCCGGAGTTACAAAAGCACCACTAGGATGGCTGTAAAGAAAAAAATAGGAAATAGAAGAAAATAAGTGAGTAGACTCGATTAAGAAGTATTTTGACTACATTCTATTTTTATTTTTAAAATGACCTGAAACACAAATAAGATGGTTAAAATAAAATCTTGCTAACATGATATGGAAAGGGAATAATATATAATTTTTACTTTTAATATTTACATGTAATGCATTCACAGTGTATGCTAGGTCATTTTGAAGAATGCCAACATTTATACATATAAATGCATGTGTGCATGTGCACATGTTTTTTTATTATACAGGCCTAAATATTATGTAGTCATAATGAAGAATGTGGTGGTAAAGGATTCCTTCCACATTTCTATTCCAATTCTACCACCCATCACCAAGAGGAATCATCATTCAAAGCTGAATATATTCTCCTTCATAGGATACAATTCTTTTGCATTTGTCTATCTTTGTACAAGTTACATAAACAGTAAAGAGGTTTGTATTTTCTATGGATGTTGTGATTTTCTCTTGACATATGCACAGAGAGGCTTCAAAATTTATGGAAAACGCACATTGTCTTTTGACAGAGTTACTTAAAATATTTTTCAACATTTTAAAACAGAATTATCACAAGGATGTATATTTATGTAATGTAATGACTTAGCACATGTATACATTACGGAATGTCCAATTGAGGAAAATACAATGCTATTATTTCTCACTTATATAAAGCAATTTCAAGAAACTTTGTGGAAGAACAGAATTAAAAAGTAGGAGTTTGGGGGCCTAGCATGGTGGCCTAGCAGCTAAAGTCCTCGCCTTAAACACACCAGGATCTCGTATAGGTGCCGGTTCTAATCCCGGCAGCTCCACTTCCCATCCAACTCCCTGCTTGCGGCCTGGGAAAGCAGTCAAGGATAACCCAAAGCCTTGGGATCCTGCACCCGCACAGGAGACCTGGAAGAAGTTCCTGGCTCTTGGCTTTGGATCGGCACACCACCGGTAGTTGCAGTTACTTGGGGAGTAAATCATCAACGGAAGACCTTCCTCTCTGTCTCTGCTCCTCTCTGTATATCTGACTTGCAATAAAAATAAATAAATCTTTTTTAAAAAGTGGGGGTTTTGATGCAAAAAGTTTTCAGAATCATGCATATTTTTTTTCATTAAAAAGTTCATGGAAAGGGCCCGGCATGGTGGCCTAGCAGCTAAAGTCCTCGCCTTGAAAGCCCCGGGATCCCATATGGGCGCCGGTTCTAATCCCAACAGCTCCACTTCCCATCCAGCTCCCTGCTTGTGGCCTGGGAAAGCAGTTGAGGACGGCTCAATGCATTGGGACCCTGCACCCGCTTGGGAGACCTGGAAGAGGTTCCAGGTTCCTGGCTTCGGATCGGCGCGCACCGGCCCGTTGTGGCTCACTTGGGGAGTGAACCATCGGATGGAAGATCTTCCTCTCTGTCTCTCCTCCTCTGTGTATATCTGACTTTGTAATAAAATAAATAAATCTTTAAAAAAAAAGTTCATGGAAAACATTTATGATGAAAAATTAAGCATGAATTTCAAATTTTTTGCATCAAAATAAACTTCAACTTTAATTTTATCTTCCACTATGATTTTAAATTATGAAATAATGGAATTAAAAGGTAATTTTTTAACATATTGAAGACCCCTAACATATAATTTATAATATACGTAATATGCTTGCATGCTTGCCATCCACAGATTTACCTCAATTTTCTTAAAGCTTCACTGTCTCTCTTCTGACTTTATATTGTAGTTTATTTAAATTGACACTGTTGGTTAATATTTAGGAAATACTCTACTTTGATTTTAAAACATGCTTCAATAGATATGTGTATACATATGGGTACATGTATGTATACTTGAGGATTTGTGTGGAATACTTCTGAATGATAGATGCTTAAGAAATTTCTGGATCAAAGAATGTGCAATTAGCATTGCACTGTTAGCCATTTTTAATTAATAGTCACCACCTTTGGTCCACTAGTTTCTGTCAGTCCTCTGTAAGCCGGAAGTTGCCACCACGACCATGACATAAAAGACCCTTGAGGCTAAAGAGATCAAGGAGACCAGAATGAATCACTGACTTTATTTGTGTTTTGGGGACAGATGCTACATATTGAGTTTTGATTTGTGATAAGGCAGAATGAGCACCTCAATTCTCTCTATGCTAAGACTCCTAAAACTCCATAATGTCAGTTGCTGAGTTTTCCTGACAAGTCCTCATATGCAAATAAGCCTCAAAAACCAGGACAAAAAGGGCTTTTGTTTCCTGAGCTTGCCAAGTCATCACTGCAGCACTCTGATCTGCACACTTTATTCCACACTTCATCAGAGAGGACTGGGAAATGGCCGCCTGCTGGTTTACACAAACGGAGAAAACTCAGGTACTCTACAGCAAAGTCCAGAGAATTTTCCACTACACTCTACTGACTTAACTCTTGTCCAAAAATAAATAAGAGAATCTGAAGTTAAATTTGAAGGGCTTTGACTCTGATTTCTTTGGGGACTGTTTCCAAGCATATAAAATTTAAGGGCAGTCTCCTCATACATGTTTTAGAGTTATCACATACACAATTCAGACAAGTCCAAACAATTATAATCCTGTTTGGATAACCTTCCTCCTTGAAGCCAAGTTGGAGGGGATTGGGAAGCATTTCAGGATCTACCTTCCTTTGTTCAGATTTCCCTGGTGTCTTCCATAAGACCCCATCCCTCAGTGGGTCTCTAGGAACCTGTCCCATTCCAACAGGTATCTTTGGTGCTCTGTTAGGGCTTTCCAAAAAGAACTAGCAAGATGTGTATATATGCACAAAACAACTTACAAGGAACTGTCTCATGTGATTACGCGATCTGGGAAGTGCCAAGATGTGCTATCAGTCTATCAGTGAGCTGGGGGTATAAAGTCCAGTCTAACAATTGACAGGTTCAATATGGAGGAAGAGCCAATGTTTCAAGCCTGGAGGCAGGATATGACAGATGTCCTAGCTCAGAGCAGTCAGGAGGACTACCCTCAACCCCTCTTTTTCACAAGAGCTTCTGCCTTTCTGACATAGCCAGAGCTTCAACTAGTTGTATGGGGTCCACCACACTGGGAGAACAATGTGCTTTACTCAGCCACTTATTACTCTTATCCAGAAATTCCCTCTTAGATACGCCCCAAAGTGATTTTTAACCTAATATTTGGTTACCTCATCGTCCAGTCAAAACCAAACCCACATTCTAAAAACAGCTAAGTATTACAGTGTCATCATCTTTAGTACATTTTATGCAGGTTCCAGGTTTTAAGATTTAGTTGTAAGAATTTCCAGGAAGTAAGAGAGCAAGAAAAAAGTTTCTCTTTTACCTGACTCTATTTTACTCATAGGATTGAGGGAGCACCTTCTTCCTAAGTGCTTCCACTAAAACTGTACAGGTACAGAGGAATAGATACCATGGGCATGTCTGCCGGAAAACACAACCAACGCCCTGTGGACACTGATGGAAACAGAATGACAGAGCTACACTTCTAGCTCTGAAATAGCCACAGATCTGATTTGCATCAAACCATTCACTCTTATCCTAGATATGGAAAAGCACCAGAGACACAAAATGACAGACAGGGAGACACAAATATGTAAGTGTGCAAATAGGAAATGATGTACACTTACAGCAGGTCTATTTTTACCCTGCAAAGTATCAATTATCATCTGGTCACAACTCTGATTTCCTCTCACTGCTGTTTCATATTTTTCAAAGTGATTTTATACTGGAATGAATCCAACTATAGCTTATTCACAGTATGTAGTCCCTCCAAGCCGCCTATTCATGCGTTCCTCCTATTCACTTCCATATGTGCTTCAAAGGCTAAATCAAAAGCAAACTCAGTACCTATACAGGATTCCAATCCAATACTGGACAATCCTAATCACTAGGAGAGTTTGTGTCCTGACCTAAAATTTTTGTTCTGCCAGATATAATAGAAAAAAAGCAGTACAAAAAAACAGTGTATTTAAGGTCCAATATCTGAAAAGTAATCCCACCATTAACAACAGTAACTAATATGCATACATAATAATACCACTGATGATCAGAATCAATACAGAAACCCATTGGAATGAATTCAAAGTGTATCTGTGTTACTAATTGGACTCTTTTTCTATCTCAAGAATATCAGCAACCTCTTCCAAGTGTTCCCAGACTCTCACCAACCTGCCAATAAATCTGTCTTCTTTCAATCAATCCCAGCCCACTTCCATGTCTCTGCAGCTGCTTCTGAAAACTTCCTTTCCCCCAAGAATTTCTTCCTTATCATCCAATCCAAATGCCAAAGGGTTTGGCAGGTTGCACTCATCTAATATAGTTAAACATACAAAAACAAAAGAAATGTTTATTTAGCCAATCAGCATAAGCTCTAAAATATTTAATTATATTCTTCAGGGTCTAAATGCCTGTGCAATTTAAAAATTTATGAAAAGTATGTGGATGAACAGGGGAGCAGCAAAGAAGTCAAATCATTTTCCAAGGGTTGTAATATTGATTAGCATTTAAGAGACCTGACAAATATTATCTGAAAGATAGCTTCAGGGTTTCCTCCTTGTAAAAGTCCAGTGATAACCAAATTCAAAACTAGAAAGGGAAGTTTGTTCACACCATGGTTTGTAGGGGTTAAAGACTTTTAGCTAATAAGCCATCTCTCAAATCCTTCATTTGCTCCTTTATGGTGTGTTAAATTCCACACTTGCAGTAGCCTAAAAAGTCAGGCAATCTGACAAGATTAGGGGGAAATGCAAGTGTTTTTTCAACATTATGAAATGTGGTTCAACCCAATAAAAATCCAATCTCCCATTGTCAGAAATTAGGATATACATATATGACAGAGTTTTATGTAGCATGCAGTTTTAAGAGAATGAGCATGTGGATTAAGCCTAATTGCTCTGAGATGAAAAAGAATTTACGATATGCTATTAAATATACACATTGACATATATATCTAGAAAAGATTTATTGATTTTTATTTGAAAAGCAGATGCACACAGAGAGAAGGAGAGCTTGCGAGAAGGTCTTACATCTGCTGGTTCACTCCTCAGTTCACTAGAGCTAAGCTGATCCTAAGCCAGGAACCAGGAGACCCACAGGTCTCCAGAGTCACAAGAACTTGGACCATCCTCTGCTGCTTTCCTAAGATATAAGCAGAGAGCTGTATTGGATGTGAAGTAGCTGGAGCATGAACCATTGCCCATATAGGATACTGGTACCACAAGGCAGAGGATTTGCCAGTTGAAACATGATGTGAAACACTAAGTTCATATTTCTTAAATTAATTAAAAAACTACTGAGGATTTCATGATTTTTATACATTTAAATTTTTGTGTATACTTAATATATACACATATTTAATGTGTGTATGTGGTGCACACATGTGTATGTATTTATTTCCAAACTGAAAAATAAAACTTAAAAGTCTACAAATAACTAAGCAAACAAAAATAGTTGTTTTCCTCTCTGTAGATGTACATTGAGGGGTGATAAGAAATCAATTCTAGCATTTCATATGTCTTTATACTTTTGAAAAACAATAGAAATAATAGTATCATTTTCATTTATTAATGAACCTAACAAGAATAAGGGAGGTATCTTTAAAATATTCAGGGCTCCGATCTTTTTGTTGTCAGTATTGGATCTTAATGTGTTAACAATTTTGCATATACATGGGCTTTAAAACCATGGGACTTAACACTGTCCTCTAAGGAGTATGAGTGGAATAGCAGGTCAAGTGAAGACAATTTAGTAGTGAGGTAGAAGGCCCCTCTTCAAGAAAAGAATTAAAATGTATGAATCCCAAATTAGGCATGGTAGAATATTAAATGAATGACAACAAATTATAAATGCATTATAATTATATATATCACCAACATCATAAAATCTAGGAAAAATTATATTAAAAATATTTGGAAATAGTGGAACCAGCCGTAAGGCATGGAAGGTCAAAACTACCTGCAGCACTACTTTATATAGGCATCGGGCTGAGTCCTAGCCACTCTGCTTCCAGTTAGCTCCCTGATAACATGCCTTGGAACACAGTCATGGTGGCCCAAGTGCTTGAACCCCTGTCCCCAAGCAGAAGACACAGAATAAGCTTTTGGCTCTTGGCTTTGGATCAGCCCAGCTATTTGGTCTCTTCTGTGTGTGTCTCGCTGTCTCTGTTTCTCTAACTCTGCCTTTCAAATAAATGAACCATTTTTTAAATGATTAAAATTGAAATGTTAACTTCCTGATCAATCTTAAGTATTTCTGCTCTATTTTGGTGAAGTTTTTATTTATTTGCTTATTAATTTGTACTCCTTTTAAAGATGGAGAGAAAGAGGAAGGGAAAGAGAGAAATGGAGAGAAATTTTCATCCGTTGTTTAACCCCCTTAATGCCTGCACTAGCTA
Organism: Ochotona princeps; assembly: GCF_030435755.1. NCBI lineage: Eukaryota > Metazoa > Chordata > Mammalia > Lagomorpha > Ochotonidae > Ochotona > Ochotona princeps. Next base: position 30,842,346 of record NC_080836.1, read on the forward strand.
TGACTGGTTCAGGCGGAAGTCAGGAACACAGAACTCAAACATTCACGAGTATGATAGGATGCCAAGTATTTGAGCCACCACCTGCTGCCTCCCAAGATGCATGTTAGCAGGGAGTTGGGTCAGAAGCACAGGTGAGATTGGATCCTAGGCACTGTGACATAGAACACAACTGTCCTGAGAAGATGCTTAGCCTGCAGCACCATAATACCTGCCCCTCCCACTACTTTCAGACTCCATATTCTGATTTATTTTCTATATGAGCAAGACTTTACAGAATCTACTGAAAAACTTGGAAGATAATCTTGTCTTTCTTTTCTTTTAAGATTTATTTGCTTATTTATTTATTTATTTATTTATTTATTTATATTTTGGGGAGGTAGAGAGGGAAAGAAAATATCCACAGAGAGAAGGAAATACAGACAGAAATATCTTCCATCCACTGATTCACTCTCCAAGTGGCCACAACCATTGGAGCTGATCCCAACCCAAGAGACAGGAGCTTCTGAGTCTCCCATGTGGGTGCAGGGTCCCAAGGCCTTGGGCCGTCCTCTACTGCTTTCCCAGGCCACAATCAGAGAGCTGGATGGGAAGAGTAGCAGCTGGGGCATGAACCGGTACCCATATGGAATTCAAACATATGTAAGGTGAGTATTTCACCATTGAGCCATCGTGCGGGGACCTAATCTTGTCTTTCTTTGAGGTCATTTTCCTACTTTGCTTAGGCAGTAATCTACATTCATGTCATGGGACTATACTTGATTCTACATCTTCATGTCCCAATAGCAGGTCACTTGGCCATTAGGATATCTGACAATAACCTCAGTAACTTACCAGCTGTGATTCAGGAATGAAACTCACAAAATCCAATGATAACAATCTTCAACCCAAATGTCCTTTCACCAGATTCCAAAAAGACCCAATAACAATGCCACTGAACTCAATGGGACACAGAATGGTGGTTGAGTGAAAGAAGGCTGCTATTTTAACAATAAAATATTGTTTCACACTTTATGTAGACTCATGACCATGCAACCCGTTGCCAAGGGCTTTTGAAGAAGTCCATGTGATGAAAGGGGCAGAAATTAATGCTTCAGTCTGCCTCTGTGCCAATTAGAGGAATCTGTTAATGAGCTTGAGAAAGAGACTCATCAGACTTGTTGAGAAAAATAGAGAAAGTGAGGTAGCCTGAGATATCAAGAGAAGAAAGCTTTTTTTTCTAAAATGATGTGAGAAATTATGCAAAATTCTGCTGATAGACTCAATAATACAAAAAAGAAATATAATGATTGCAATTGACACAGGTAGGCAGGTCACTGTTGATTTTGAGGAATTCCTTTAAGTGGAGTAGTATGGATGAAAAATAAAATCAGAGGTAGTTACAGATTGTAAGAATTTTGAAAAGTAGAAATAAATTTATTCAGCAGGGTTTGAGGTATGTTTTGGGAACCTTTACTTGTGCCAACATGAAGTAACTACTTAATGATCTGTGCAATGTTCCAAAGTCATCTTTTTTCAAGTTTTACCCCTTTCTGCTGAAAGTTTCTTATGATTGGGGAAACAATTTTTGTATCTTATATTTCCAGGGCCTTTAGCATAGGAGATACAGATAAATATTTGTTAAATGAATGAACGAATGAATGCTGTTCAAATATTATTCAAGTGTATTCCTTTTCCAGAATTTGTTATGTCCATATTTAAAGAGTACCACATTTAAAGAGAAATGTTAACTTTGAAAGAGTATCAGATAGGATCTCACACAGTTGATGGTATTTCTCCCAGGAAAGAGAAAGGTGAGTGGGGGGAAATAAACAGCACAATCAAATTTAACTAATTTGTGATCGTAGTAGTCATTGAGCATTAACTATCTCTCTTTTTAAAAAGATTTGTGTACTCTTATTTGAAAGGCAGACAGAGGGAGAGAAACAGAATGAGAGAAAGAGAGAGAGAGACTGAGGGAGAAGCAGCAATCTTTTAGCTGCTGGTTCACTCCCCTGGTCTGAAACCAGAAGCCAGGATCTTTCTCTAGGTCTCCCTCATGGTGGCAGAGGAACACACAGTTAGGTCATCCTCTGCTACTTTTGGGGGCTGCCATAAGGGCACTGGGTTAAAAGTGGAGCAGCCAGAACTCAAACTGGTATGCATACGGGATATTGGTGCTCCCAGTAGGAGCTTAACCTGCTACGACACAGCAGCAAACCTGAGCATTAACCATCTGTCACAGATTAAAAATAAAACCATGTTCTCTAGTTTAAAAATGAAGCAGTATAATATAGCTAATACAAATTTTATCCAGGCACATTGTACATGCATCAGAACACCAGATATTGCAGGATGCTTTTGAAAAAAATATTTAGGTCCCAGCTGTGAAATACATTGCAAGAAATTGAAAGAAACTTGAGCTTCAGTCTGAAGATGACAGGAAAGCACTGAGACAAAACGAGTCAGAATTACACAAGCAGCAGAAATTTGGCTTCTAAGACTCTTGAAAATTAGAATGTTTCTACTCATTTGCTAGGGACCTCCTCTCCTCTTGACTATTTAAAAAAGTGAAGATTGCTTACTTTCTTTTTAAGCCATAATCTGTCCAGTAACCCCTGCCATGCCCTGTCCCACAGTCCTGCAAAGTTCTGGAAGTAAATCTCACCGCAGCTGCAGTACAGTCACAGTGTGTCTGCTGACTACTCGAGAGTGAAAACAAATAGCAATCATGTGCTGGCCACACATTCCAATGGGGATTCTGCCATCTGTCTTTGTGTTCATACAACCATTCAGATTTCCAGTTCATACCAGCTCAGTGCCACTTCCAAGCAGAACTTGGAACAGTTAGAAAAGAGAGAAAGTTCACGGACAGTATGGAGTCTTGCAAAGAGTTTAGCACACCCACACAAAGGAAGCAATATTAGGACAACCTTGTCGTAATCTTTATGATGATAATAATAATAATTTGCCAAGATAGCAGGCAGAGATGGGGGAAGTGGGGCCACTGGTGCGGACAGAGCCCAGCACCTGACGATGTTACTTTGTCACACTTACTAGATGTTAGCAAACAAAACTTGTTTTTCAATGACCATAAGCCTACTTCTATTGGTATCTGACTTATTTAACCCTTCCAATAATTAATTCTATAAAGAAGGTATTTAGTAGTCCATTTTTTTGAGTTGAATTGGTCCCCAAAAATCATGTCAGTCAAAATCCTTGCTAACTCTAAATATAACCTAATTTTGAAATTGAGTCTTTACAGATGTGATCATGTTAGGAGGAGATCACTAAAATTATCAGGTATGAATTCAATATGATTGATTCCCTGATGGGAAGTTGAGAAATTTGCAAAATGGAGTGGGAATGCAGAGGCAGCGACTGGGAGGATACAGCCACAAGGTAAGGAATGTTAAGGTTTATTAGCTATCATCAGAAGATAGGCATGGCACAGATTTTCCCTTAGAGCCCTCAAAAGGATCTAGCCTTGTTGACAACCTGATTTTAGACTTTGGTCTTGCAGTACTGTGAGATAATACATGTCTATTGTTCCCAGCCACTTTATGGGCTTTGGTACAGCAGATTTAGGAAATCAATGCCTCCCCTTTAATACATAAGGAAATGACACTAACAGTAGTGAAGTACTTTGCATACTTATGGACCAAGAAAGAGCACAGTTTGGACCTCAATTCTGCCGGCCTCTAGGATCAAGCTAACTAGTTTTTCCTCTAGCACCATAATTCTCCTTTTGTATGGGTTGCTGCACACATTTTGTTTGTTGGTTGGTTGTTTACCACTAACAGTATCTACTACAGAACTATAGGCAGATTCTTTGTAGCAATACTTCTTAAAGATAATAGGAAAGAATGCTAAGAATATGTTCATATTCTAATATGTGCCTGAATGTTCTTAATACTTGCTATGATTTATTCTTGGTTTATCATCCATACTTAGTAATCCCTCCACATTCTTAAACAGAACAATTCTTAATTGCAAATGCATTTCTCTTAGTAGAGTCCACAGTTACAAATACTATAATAGCCTTTTGTGCTGAGTTTTTGCTTTGTGTGTGAATAAACTCCTGTTTTTATGATTTACTTATTTTTTTATTGAAAATTCAGATATGCAGAAAGGAGAGCCATAGAAGAAGATCTTCCATCCACAGATTCACTTCCCATTGGCCACAACAGCCAGAGCTGAGCTGATCCAAAGCCAGGAGCTTCTTCTGGGTCTCTCACATGGGTTCAGGGTCCCAAGGCTTTGGACCATCCTTGACTGCTTTCCCAGGTCACAAGCAGCGAGCTGGATGGGAATCGGGGCTGCTGGAACACAAACAGGTGCCCATATGGAATCCCACTGCATCCAAGGTGAGGACTTTAGCTGCCAGCCTACTGCGCAGGGCCCATAAGTTTCTTTTTGGTTCATTGTCCACTCTGTCAATCTTTTTCAGTGGATACTGCACAAGCCTACACTCAATTTGAATTTTACCTATCTAAGGGCATCAATAAGGCTTGGGGGAAAAGCTCCTTCCAATTTTCCTTTGAATGGTTATTCCTGATGTCCCTCCGTCCAATGTTGTTTTGAGCAGTCAGAAATGGCTTCTCTCTGTACCCAACCACACTGTTATGTTTGTCTGTGTTCTCATGGCTCCTCAACATCTGTCTTCCTTTGGCAGGGAGGAGGAGAGTGTTTGTGAAGGTGCAGCTGGGGAAGTCTCCTTTGAGTGACTCTGCATTGGAAAAGATCTACCACACACTGCACCATTGTTTGTACTATGCGGCCATTAAACATCACCTGGAAAACAATATTTCATGGTGTGCCTGGGTGTATGTTTAATCACTGAAATTTATGCTGCAAATACTTCACTTGCAACCATTGTTTCTAATAGTGTTCTTCATGATTATGTACCACAGGAAAGCTAAACATTCAGTTCCTCCTTCCTGAAGGTTCAGAAACGTAGAATTTTAGCATGGAGGTGTGACGTTAAATACTTTGTTTATTCTCACAGTCATTCCTTCTCTGTTAGAAAAAAGGACATAATGGCAGATGGGATACTAAACCCATAACAATGCTGTCTGAAATTCTGGCTGTTTTTGTTTCACACAAATTGGAACTTAATGGTAACATTTAAACATAAAATGTGAGCAAACAGATGAACCTTGAGAAAAACTTGTCCATGAGGAAAATGAGAATACAGTAAAAAGAAAATGAAAGATTCAAGACATTTGATATTTTTGACATTTAATAGAAACTAAGAGCACAGAAAATTACATAATTCTGCCATCTATAGATATAGTTCCCCACAACAGCTCAACATTTTTAATACTTCCTTTTATTGAATTGAATGCTTTCTTAGATTACTGAAGTCATGGGTAATAGAGAGCTAGAGCTTATAATATTCCAAATGCTTATCTAATCATGCAGTCGTTCGGCATATAAAACCTTGCAAATGAGTGTGCATATGAGTGTGTGTGTTCACACGGGTGTGTATGGGAGTACATATGTGATGTTTGCTGCTAGATTGCCAACTCTCATTCTTTCAGAATGTGGTGCTTCCGTTTATTGTCTCAATTTCAATCTGCCTGGAGCCAAAAATAAAGAGAGTCACAATTGATTTCAGTTGGATATTTAGAAACTCATTCAGATTCTTTCTGAGTCAATTAGATGATCACAAGTTGGCAGCTCAGTAAATTTCCTGCTGAGAACTAGATTGCAAAGAAAAGGAAAACAAATAAAGATATTATGTACAATTGTCCATCAAGAACCAAGAATGCTGGATAAGCCCATAATTGAAACACCTGTTCTCATACTTTCTGGGTCCTGTTTTGAGCACTACAGTGAGGAAAATACTATGTTACCTGAGACATGATAGAATATATATATCATACACACACACACACACATATATATATATGATTCTGCTTTCATTTCTGACACAAAACCCCTAAAATCGTTATGATTGCCTGAGTGACAAAAGAATCTATTATGTAATATTGGGTGTTAGTCACTGATTGCTATCACAAGAGCCTCTAAGATTGCAGCAATTTGCTAGCTATAGAGTGCTTTCCTATATGGTAAAGTAGTGATAGGTGGCAGGTCATGGTAAGAATAGAGAACAGGAGCTTCCAGCTGCATTCCTCCACCCCTGAGGAGAGAAGAGGGGCCAGAAACCTATTTAATTCCTGAATGTCCAAAGTTCAATCAATCATTTCTACTTAATAAAATCTCATTTAAAAAGTACTCTGTAAACAATGAAGGTTGGAAAGCTTCCATTTTATATATCTTGGGCGTGAGATTCGGATCTAAAGACAAAATTCATTTATGCTCCATACACATTTTGTACACAAAGCCTGAAAGTTATTCCATGCCATGTCTTCATGCACCTGTGTTTTGGCAATGGCCTCTCCCATGAAGTCACTGGATTTCCCAATTGTGGCACCATGTTGATATTTTCAAAGTTTTAGATTTGGAAGCATGTCAGGCTTCAGTTCTTCAGATTAGAGTTTCTCATCCTGCAGTAGAATTCTTACATACAAAATGGTTTAAAATCATTGATTTCAAAAATAAGAGGTAAGAATTTTAGTTAGGTTATTCAGCAAAGAAAAAATAACATTGGTTTATCACAAGAAGGAGACAATAAACTTCTCTGAAACTTGCAGCTATCACAACTCTTCAACTTGCTTTTTTATACTGAAAGTACTTATGATGTGTCAAAGATAAGTGTGATCGTCCTATAATTTTTTTTCTGATGGACATTAAAATTTGAATTTTATGTTTTTCATATGCAATAAATATTTTCCTTCATTTTTTAAAGAACATAAAAAAGATTCTTGGCTCATAGTTCACAGGCAAGATTTGGCTTGTGGGCCATTTTTTACTATTTGCTAATCTTAAAAACACAACACCGACTTGTTAGGTTGCTCACTAATATCAATACTCAATTTTTCCTAAAGCTCAATGTCACTTCCATGGGGGCATAAGGTCAACATAAACAGCATTACTTTGAATGCTAGAAAGCATGAAAAATTCCTTTTACTCTGTTCCTCCAAATCACATAATTTAATGACTATCCCTTGTTCATGATTGAAAGATCTAAGAAATTAATACTTCAATTACTCAACAAGGTCAAGGATACATATGCTTAAACTAATGAAATATTCTAATCAACTAAAGGTTATCCCATTTATGTGTAAAGTCACCATTTGGGATGCTGGGACACATGGAGGTCTCATAAGAACAACTACTTCACCAAGCTACAAACCTCCCATCTAGAAATCTAATTATGGAACAGTTTTACCAGCAGGCTATTAAAAGACTCAAATGAGTAACAAAGGCTAAACAAAAAAGAATGTATAGAATATGTTCTGTATGATATATAAAGAGATACTCTAAATACATAAATATAAACTCTTTCAAATATCTCTCCAAAGAAGTAGTTAGCAGAGATTTCGGCTATTCACTAAGGAAAGAGTATTTTCATAATTGATTCCGATTTAAAATGTAAAAACTAAGAGCAATTTAAAAAAAATCATGGGACATGTCAGAAACATTTAAATATTGTACAATATGAAGAATTTTTGCTGGAAAACTTTAATGTGCGAAGTTGTCTCTGCTGTTAACTAACAAATCCAAAACGTGACATATTTATTTTTCCTCTTAAATGGGAGGAGACAATATGGGGGAGAAGGAGAGAGAATTGCTTTCATTACAGTGAGTGAAAAGGCAGCAGATGTTTGATGTCCAGGCATAGTGGGCTGTCCTAGTCAAAACACGTTTTTTTTGCTCGCTTATCCCGCCCATGAGGTGGATCAACAGTTGTGGACTGAGTTGTTTTGTCATAAGCATGTTCACTGACCTTATTGCAATGGTTAAGTTTATGTGTCAACGTAAAGGTTCCCCACCTGTCCAGATATATACTTAAACATTATTTCCAAGTGTATCTGGGAGGGTTTTTTTCTGGGAGAGGCTAGTACTCAGAATAGTACCTTAAGTAAATAGTCCTTCCCAGCATGAGCTAGCATCATCCATCTGATGAGAGTTTGGATAAAATATAAAGAGGAGTGATGCATCCATATTGTTTCTGTTTGACAGCTTAAGCAGGGATATTCTTCTTCCTTGCCATTGGAGGTCTTCTCAAGCTCTAAGACTGGGATTAGAATCCACACCATTCATCCAAAACTCGCATGCCTCTGAGCTATGCAACTTCCCATTCTAGGTCTCCAGCTTACACATGGCAAGTTATGGGACCTAACCTCCATAATTGTATAAGTCAATATTTTATTACAGAAATTTCTCTGTCTTTTTGTCTTCATATATATTGATTCCAAAGAAACAGAATCAATATATTTTATATTGGTCAAATATTCATTGCATGATTCTCTGCCTGCTGAATTCTCCATGAAGAGCAACATTTCATGGATTATGCTGACTTTGGTAATGAGATTTTGCCTATTATGTACTTTTAAGTTCCCTTTCCTCACTGGAAACTGAGGAGTTGAAAATAGAACTTTCATTATAAAATTCTTCAATGTTTCCCATACATTATCGTTGGGTTCACCCAGGAAGTACAGATGTTACAGATTATAATACATAACACAAATATTACAAATAAGAAAGCTGCAGCAAGTTCCTTTGAAATCCATCAATGAATAAACTATGGATGTATTTCAAATACTTTATACAAAGATAAACTTATCTTTTAATTCCCTTTTTTTCAGACTCCTGGAAGTACTCTTATTTATAGCATATATATTATATGTATGTTATTCCTTAACTATATGACATGATATCTGTGAGGAAGGAGTTAACATAGTCTACAAAACATTACAGTCAGTGGCAGAACATGTAATCATAGCCATATCATAAGAATATACTGGCAAAGGGCTGGTGTTGTGGCTTAGTGAGAAAGGTGTTGTCTGCAGTGCAAGCACCTTATAAGAGTACCAGTTCCTGTGCCAGTTGCTCCACTTTTGATCTAGCTTCCTGCTAAAAGCCTAGGAAAAGTAGCAGCAAATGGTCCAAGGGCTTGGCCCTTGCTACCCACATTGGAGACTTGAAGAAGTTCCTGGCTCCTAACTGCAGCTTGGCCCAGCCTGGCAATTGCAACCATCTGGCGAGTGAACCATCAGATGGAAGGCCATTCTCTCTCTCTCTATCTCTCTCTCTCTGTCGCTCTCTCCCTCTTTCTCTCTCTCTGTGTTTTCTTCTCTATCTGAAACTCTTATATCCAAATAAACAAATCTTTAAAAAGATTATAATAGCTCTAGAAACCGCCTGTCACTGATGATGCTATGGCATAAGGCATTACCCATGTGTCTGTGACAATGCTAGTGAAAACTGTGCTACCAATTGTATACAAGTATAACACATACAATTATGCATAGTGCATAATACTTGACATTCATTTAAAAAAAGGCAAGTGTGTGACTGGTATGTTTCACTATTTTAGAGTGTACTCATGTCTACTAAAGAAAAATTTGCTTTTCTTCTGACAGCAACTTCTTACACCACATGTCTCCTGACTCTCTTGATCACAATCAGGAACCACATCACAATTAGCTAGAGCTGTATAAGTATGCTATGTTTACACAAGGATATAAACATCTAATACCATTCTCAGAATGTACCCTCTGATTAGGTAACACAAAACTGTACATTCATTATAGAATTAATACATAATGCTATATATAATTATTCATTCATATATGTATGTACTTTTTATCTGAGGAACCTTGGCTAACATAGTCACACAGAAAATGTTTTATACTTTGTAATTGGAGGATTATTTCCATCTAAGATCTCAGGAAAGAAGAGATTCTGTAATGAACAGGTTAAAACTCCATGGCAGTCCCATCCCATTTCCATAGTCCATGAGCTCTATTCATGGCAGGGAATTTGGCAGGCTGACCAAGAGTAATTATGGTTACAGAATTTAAAGCTAACACAAAACAACAAGCAAAATGTATGCTGTGAAAGAAAAGGGAATCTAAAATCTATTCTCTGTACAGTTTGAAGAAATTTTAGGTATATCAAGTAAGGCCCTAAGGGAAAGAAAAATGACACACTCAAGTTGAAAAATCTAATGATGGGACTATTTCCTATAGTGTTAGAAGAGCTTAGGAAAAGCAACAAGGCAAATCAAGTATCTCAGGGTTCTCTTAATTCACTCTTAGGACAAACTTACCCTATGATAAACATGCCAAGAATACAGAAATGTAATTGCAGGTTGTAGCCAAGTCATAGTTCCCTGACAAGGAGGGTGCTGGGAGGCAAATTACACCAATCTCACCATCATCTCTTGGATATCCTCATCAGTCAAGCCCAACCAGAAGCTGCAAGTCAGAAGGCTCTTTGCTGTAATCCATGCAGGTCAACCTCTCACAGTAAGAGCAGGAAGGAGGAGAATAAAGAAATGCTGTATCTGTAGGTTTAAATCAAAGATATTGGGACCAACCACACATAAAATGTGGTGACTTCAGAACCTCCAAATGGAAATCTCTCCAGAAATTACATACTAAGAAAATAAAAATAGTTGAGAACTTTGGATAAAAGTTATTAAACACGTATTTTAAAATGCTCCACTTTCCATTCAAATTCCTGCTTGTGGCCTGGGGAATCAGTAGAGGATGGCCCAAGCCTTTGGGACCCTGCACTCATGTGGGAAACCCAGAGAAAGTTCATGGCCCCAGACTTCAGATTGGCTCAGCTCTGGTCATTGCAACCACTTGGGGAGTGAATCAGCAGATGGAAGATCTTTCTCTCTTTCTCTCCTTCTCTGTGTAAATCTGCCTTTCCAATAAAAAAATGAATTTTAAAAATAAAAAATCAGATCAGAACAGGAGATTTTCCAAAAGGAATCTAAGGACAAAATGTAATAGTAAGAAAAACTGATAAGAGGAAATCAAAGCATCCAGTTAGTGTCACAAAAGATGAAGGGAAAGTGTTTTGGTGTGAAGGAGTCTCAAATTTTGGACGCAAACGAGAAAATAAAACAAGAAGATTGATGATATCATGTTTGGAGAAATGCAACTTTATAACTAGACATTCCTAATCTCTTAATTTTTGCATCCGTATGTTTAGCTATAATCAGTGATTCCCTGAAAGCATGATTTTTTTCATAATGAAAATGAGTGATGAAATCACAACTAACAAGTGACTATTACGCTGTAATTTCAATCACACAATTTTTGGGTGCTCACTCTCCTAACATGTGAATAATAGTGAGCATGTAGCCAAGCTCATGGTACAAAGTAGAAGCTCCGTTCATTGTGTGAACCAAAGTACCCACAGGTGACATTAAAAAAAAATCTCTTTGGGAAACTGAGCCGTAAAAACAAAAAGTAGAATGAAACACATGGGATTACTAAAGATTCTAATTCAAATGTAAACTGCCACATAGAAGAATTTTTTTTTTCTAAATTACAAAGCTTTCTAGGTACAGCCTACTTGTTTTACCTGCATTATTTAATCAGCAGTCAAGGAGTCAGTTAGGCCTACTACAGTCTTAATGAAAAATATTGCCAAGAATGCCAGGAAGTTTATAGATTTGAAATAACTGACTAATAGAAACAGTAGGGCTGATATAACTCAAGTATTCTCTAGGCTTCTGTCTACATCTAAAAGCTACGGCTTCTACACAGATAGCAATGCTTGGTGTTCAATCACAGAATTATGGTTCTGGGTGGTCCTTCCCAGTGTGAATGCATCATGAATATTACATGATTGCCAAAGGAGCAGTTAACGTGGAAGAGTTTGCAGAATTTGAGCAGGGTCTGGATTAAAAACAGGCAAGGACTATAGTCCAAATAAGAACAAAAACCATGTATGCTAGCCACCTATGTGAAGGCTGGAGCTACTTACATATTTAAGCACACTATCTAAGGCCTTTCAGGGGCTCACAGATTTCCACTGTATGTTAGTTTCTTCCAAAATCAAAAGATAAAAAGAATATAACAGCAAATATCACAATGAATCCAGCCTGAACTAAAACTGCCTTTAGACCATTAGAGTCGATAGTTGTTTGGATTCTTAGGTGTCCCCAGGCACATGGGACTCCAGCTTTTAGGAGGGGTAAGCTTGTTTGATACCTTCACAACCTCATAATCGGCTCCAGAAAATGGTGGAAAAACCAGCAAACATTCATAGACACGAGGAAGCAAAGTCTGCCTGTCCTGTTCTTCATGGACTAGAAGTGTCTGAAGACAATGCTCTGAATACGCAGTGCAGACAAGATGCAGGCCTGAGTACCTGCCTACTACCAAAAACTGTGTGCTAATCTTCACAGGCCTTTCTGTTTGCTTGAACTGATTTACAAGAGTCAAAATTAATAGTGAAATACTAACATGAATTCTCCTGCATGACTAGTTGTCAAAATGAGAGCAGTTAATCTTCCAAGAAACCTGGAACAGAAAGTGAAGAGCTGATGGGGAAGTAACAACCAAAGAAAGATTAAAGGAGAGGACAGTTTTCTTGCTGAAGGATTTATGTCATTTCTGTAACTTGCTCCTTGAACCTGTTCCCAACCATGAAAATAACAAGAAGGAATGAGTGAGACAGCACTAGCGTTATCAATCATAAAACCTATCAACAAGAATCCTCCTGGGTTCTCCATCTGTGAGGAGAGCATTTGCTCTGAAACCATGCGAAGCAGAAATACAATCCTCCTCACTGGAATCCCTCTGCACTCAGTGTACACCTCAGAATGCAAGCGGTTCCATGTGGGAAAGGAGGTAGTGACACTTTGACACTTACAAAAGCCAAAGAAAGATCACTTTACAACAGGGCTCTGCTAGAATGGAGATTCCATGGCCATTTGTAGCCACAGGATCATCTTTTGGAGGGGACCCCCAGCATCCAAATTTACTGGTCCCATGGCATGTGTTGTCCACAGGGACAGTAAACAATGAAACCAAAAGAAACCTTTCTTAATAAAGACTCACTTCTCCAGACATTATATTACCAAATGCCTCACCAAGTAGTTTTCATGTCAAATATGTTTATGTTTGTTTTACTAAAAAGTGAAGAAAATAAAAATCAAAAGTAAATTTCACTGTCCCCTTAATGAACACTTGCTGGTGACACAAGAAAATATGCATACTTTTAGAAATAGCTTTATAGGATTTCACCCCCCAAAAAACAGATGTCTCCATGTATTTTGCTGAACTTTGTCTTTCCACCTGACAGCATCAGACTGCCTAGAAAGCAGTTGAAATTCCTTTTGGATGGTCAGTGTTGGAAAAGTAAACACCACATGATATCCAGAGAGCAGAGCAGCAATTCAAGCTGTCAGGGGCTCGGGTAAGGGGAGCAGGGATGCTGGTCTGTCAATGATGCTTTTACTCAATGAAAAGCCCCTGGAGTAATTAAACTTTTTCAGGGCAAAGCAGAGCCATGAGTCATCCTGCTAGAAACAATATCAAAGAAGATAGCAGAAAATGCCTTTTCCCAAGACCTTGTCACTCACAGTGAGACTAAATTTAGATATGCTAGAGCTGAAATCTGAGCTGTGTGTGATGACAGATCCATGGGGACAACTGAGCTACCGTTTGCTTGAAATTCAGAACGGATAGCATCACAAGGAAACCAGGCAAGAAACAACTCAGCACCTAGAATTCCAGGTCAACAAATATTATCTTTCCAACCTATTTGCTGAACTTAGCATGGTAACTTCAAACCATGTAATTTAGGATTTTGGCAGTCCTAAGATAAAACTGATCTGGGCTGCCCTCTCTTTGCAGTTACAAAATGACTATGCTAGACGCTAGAGGAGGAAAAAGAAGTCTTACCAAACCTTTAAAAATTGCACGTGGGTCATTAATTACTGCCGAATGGGTAATTTATGTGAATTATTTTAATATTTTATTTGAATAAGCTTATGATAAATAATAGAAAGAGAATATATAATGAGACACTCTTTGAAAGAAGAGATTAGAAATAGAAAAATAAATTTGTACCTCTGAACCACAGTTTCATTTTGATTCACTACAATACACAACCTTTAAAATGCCATCAGCCATAAATATAGCTCAAAAAAGAGAACGTGAAAAGTTTAACAGTTTATAATATTATTTCATACAAAAAGAAATCAAAAAGAAAAAAAGTGTTAATATACTTGATGAACATACATCATACATACATGTTTATATTTTATAAAAAATTTTTTAAAATATTTCAAATTAGAACATTTTGAGAGACATAGCAATTTTTTTTGTAACTTTTTCCTTTTAATTTTCTGTTAAGTTCCATGGGTTCTGGGATTTCACTTTACCCCTCCTTAAGTCCCCTTGCCCCTCGGATTCTCCGATATTACTTCAGTGGTATAGTCCTTCACAGACATAAATCCATATTTCCACCATGTAAGTGTGTCCTGACATCCTAGGTTTGGACAACGGCAGAGCCAGCATCTTTTTGTCAAGACATATTTAACAGTTTCATTGGGAGTCCATCTTTGGTTTGGAAATAGAGATACATCCTGCATTTTATCTTCACATGTGGATATGGTAGTCCACATTACACAGTTACTATACATCCTGTAAAATTAAAATTCACAAAAAAATCAACATCAGGAGGAAAAATAGGAAATTTACAACAATATGAAGTTAAACAACATGCTAATGAATGACCAATGTGTCGCTGAAAAAGTGAAAAACAAAAAATTCTTGAAGAAAACAATGCTACTGTATCACCATATGTCAGTGAAAATTAAAGTAAAACAATCTTTTTTTGAAGAAATGAAAATAAAAACATAAAATTGTAACTCCATAAAATGTAGCAAAAACAGAATTTAAACAGCTATTGTTTGCAGGGAGGTTGCCTAATATAGACAGAGCATATGACATATGTCCTTTTAAGATTGGTTCGTTTTGCTGAGCATAATGATCTCTAGGTGGGGTCATTTGGCTGCAAATTGAGTAATTTAATTCTTTTTAATGGCCGAGTAGCATTCAATAGAGTAGATGTACCACAGTTTCTTCATACAGATTCAACATGATCCCAATGAAAATTGCAACATTCTACTCAGCAAAAGATGATTCAAAAGTTCATCTGGAAACACAAGAGACCATGAATAGCCAAAGCTATCATGAAAAATAAAAATCAAGCAGGCGGAATCACAATTCTAGAATGAAGACATACTACAGGGCAGTGGCCATCAAAACAATGTGGTCCTGGTACAGAAACAGAGAAGAACAATAGAACAGAATAAAAACCCCAGGAGGGAACCCATGCATGTACAGCCAACTAATCTTTGACAGGAAATTAAAAATAATCCAGGGGGAAAGGGCCTGTTTTCTTCAACAAATACTTTTGGGACAATTGGATAGCCACCAGCAAAGGTAAGAAGCAAGACCCTCCCTCCCCATTTTTTCTTGTTATACAAAAGTCAGATCTAACTGGTTCAAGGATCTAAATCTGCACCAAGAAACCATTGAACTATTAGAGGAAAACATAAGCAGCAGTCTCCAAGATACAGGATTTGGGAAAAACTTCTTAGAAAAGTCATTAAAAGCAAAGGTAGTCAAAGCCAAAAGAAATAAATGGGACTACATCAAATTCAAAATGCTTCTGCACAACAAAGCAATGCT
This sequence comes from Ochotona princeps, assembly GCF_030435755.1. Lineage (NCBI taxonomy): Eukaryota > Metazoa > Chordata > Mammalia > Lagomorpha > Ochotonidae > Ochotona > Ochotona princeps. The sequence continues at coordinate 30,857,903 of NC_080836.1, forward strand.
CTTTAATAATTTTTTTCCTACTAAAAACAGATAAAAGATTGACCTAAATCATTTTTTAAAAAATAGATGTGTCCTTCACAAATAAAAGGAAATACAAGTAACTGCCATATTTTTTAAACTGCGAATTAAAAAGAAAATAAAAATGTCATTTGCTCTACAAAGAAATCTAAAATGATTACATATATACTGATAGGAAGATAAACTGGGGAATGACTCTAGAGGCAACTTGACAATAGGTGTCAGGAGCCTAGAAAATTATCAAGTGCTGCAAGTAGACCATGGAAGCTTGTTAGATCCTTCAGTACGAAAGTACAACTATACACATAATGCTGATACAAAGGTTTCATCTTTAACTTCTAGAAGAATTCCTTTCATATGGTGAAAGAATGAACAAATACTTATCCATTTCTTTAAATCAACTTAATCATGGAAATAATGCAGGAAATGCAAGTTATTTTAGGTGACCCATATCAAACCCTTGTTAGCTATTAGTCCCCTTCTCAAAAACCTACTCTTCAAAAAATAATGGATTATACTCCATAGATTTATTTGAAAGATATTGATTCCATTGCCCTTTATAAGAGAAAATGGACAAGTCCCCACCTACCTTATGATAAATCATGCCTACCTATTATCAGTCTTTCTAGTATTATTCCTTTCCATGATACAGTTTTGTAGGTATAGGGGATCCTCCCTCTTAATTCCCTTCCTCCTTTACATTTTCCCCTTCTGTCATTTTTCCCTGAATTATCATAGTAATACAGTCCTTTTGCAACAGTTGCAAGTTTAACTTTCTGCTGTTTATGTAACATGACATGGTGAGTATAAGTAGAGGTGGAAAATCTAGTATCATGCTGTAAAGGTGTATTAAATGTTTCACTCGGAGTTCTACTTTCATTTGGGAGAACATAAATTAAATCATTTGGTAAAAATATGGATTTAATGCCACCTATTTTAGTAACCAAAGTGTAGCCATCCTTCAAATGGCATTGTTAAATCTTAAATTTTCAGAGTCATCTTTAAATTAAAAAAAAAATCCTAGTCTTCCAATTACTCTGTGCTACACTCATTTTCCAGGATTGTTACATGGAAATGTCACCAACTAAATTGTACTCTTCAAGAATTTCTAAACCCAGTTTCATATCAGCCCTCGGTGTTATAAATGACCTGTCATTATGGACAAAAAAATAGGAGTTGGCAAATTCTACTTCCACCATTGGCTTCCTATGGATGTGTAATAGCGAATGTTCTTTGAAAAGATTTTGGACCACCTTTAAATAACAGCTGTGAGGGAGAACTGCCGTTCTTCAATCCTTGTTTTTGGCAGTAAGTATTTGTTTTTAATGTGAAAGCAAACAACGAAAGAAAACCTTTCCATCTGCTTTTATCAGAAAGAAAGTCAAATGGAAGTCACAGTATCCTCTGCAAATAGCACTTGACTTCAGTGCACAAACACATCCTTCATTTATGGAGGAAGCCTCCTAAAGTGTTAGGTCAACAAGAGAATGATAAATAATCAGAGAGCAGGTGCTTAAGGAGACTTTAGGCTAAGTTGAGTAAGGCTCTCACATATTCTATGTGTGGGGTTCTTACAATAGAGTTGAAACTACAGGTAGAGATTCTAAAATGTCATTTCCATATTTTGCAAACACAACCACATTGTACTGATTTTCTTCCTTCTTTTTAAGTTTTGCTTATTTACTTGAGAGTTAGATTTATAAAGACAGCAAGAAAGAGAGAGCTTGTCCATCCCCCGGCTAACTCCTTAGAAGGGTGTAACAGCCAGAAACAGGACAATAAGGAGCCAAGAGCCAGGAGCTTCATGCAGGTCTCCCATGTGGTATTAGAAGCTCATGCAATTGGGCCATTTTCCAATTTGTTTCCCAGGCCATTAGCAGGGAGCTGGAACAGAAGTGGAGCAGATGGTCCACGAATCTGGCTTTGCAGGTGGCAGATATACCAGCTGAACCATAATGCTGGCCCTGACCAATTTTATCTACTGCCGGTACTTTAAAGATAAAGTCATGTATGAATCATTCCATCTTGGTAGATTTGTGAAATATTTCCACTATAGATAATGCGAGTCCAGGCCTTTGCCAGAACCATAGTCATACAGGATCTCAAAAGTTGATACTCAGCTTCTAGTACGTCACCACGTGCAGCAACAAGGAAACTGTTCAAAGTGGTGTGGATTAGGGTAGAGCTGATTTATTTTTCTTTAAATCTCAAACCAAAACACCACGAATGATTAAAAAAAATTGTACATTATAAGTATTTTAGAGTTCTGGAAAGTTATAGGAAGCAAAATTTGAGCAAAACATTTAAGAAATCTCTGACTCATGAAAACATTCAGAATGAATATGCACAGAAGAGAACTGTCACAAAGGTAGACAGAGCTTCAAAACTTCCCCACCTAGGGGCTGCAGGCTGGTACAGCCTCTATGGAAATCAGTATGGAGAACATTCAAACAACTCAAATTCAACATACTGTATGATCCAGCAATAGCACTCCTAGGAATATATCCAGAACACTTGTTTTATGAGAAACCAACATGCACTCCTATGCTCATAGCAGCACAATCAGTAATTGCAAAAACATGGAAGCAGCCAAAATGCCCATCAGCAGAGGATTGGATAAGAAAGCTATGGTTCATCTACTCCATGGAATACTACTCAGCTATTAAAAAAAACAAAATGCAGTTCTTTGTTTCCAAATGGGCCAAACTGGAAACCATAATGCTAAGGGAAATGAGCCAATCCCAAAAGGTTAAATACCACATGTTTGCCTTAATTTAAGATGATATGATGTTATGTATAACATGTTATGTTATGTATGTTATATGTTGTGTATAAACTAAAATTGAAATGTCAATGAGGTGGTCACAGAAGGTGGTTAAGAACTAGCATTTATTTTTAACATATTGGCTACTCATTACTATGTCAATTAATTCCACAACAAAGTTAATTGTTGCTGATGGTATGTTGGAGCTTTTAATTGATCAGGATGATACTCTGCTGGCTCTGTCTTCAAACCAGGGAGGGTATACCTAAGAAGCCGTTGAACTTGACTGGACAATAAGATGCTGGACTCTATGTTTGGTATATGCTTGCAATGAGGGAATCTCAACTGAACTTGAACTGTGGTTATGCAACAAGGTGGAGGAATCCACCATGGTGGGAGGGTTTGGGGAGGGGTGGGGAGAATCCCAGTACCTATGAAACTGTGACACATAATACAATGTAATTAATGAATAAAACAAACAAACAAAAAAAAAAAACCAAAATTTCCCCACCTAAAGGACTGAAATAATTTACTTCTTAAATGCAAAGTAAAGCAACAATGAAATATCTTACCCCCGTTAGAACTTTATTATCTAAAAGACAGAAACTTAACAATCCTGGCAAACATGTGAATATACACTGTTGGTAAGAAGGTAAATTAGTATGAAAGTCCTATAAAATTAGAACTAGAAATGCATTGTGATCCAACAACCCTGCAACTGGATATATATCCAAAAAAAATGACACTGTCATTTCAAAGAGATGTGTCATTCCTATGTATATTGCTGCATTGTTCACAATATTCAAAACATGGAAGCAATCAGAATCTATTGATAATTTGTAGTGTATATTATAAAAGAATACTATTCAGCCATAAAAATAATTCTATCATTTTCAACAGAAGGCTGGTACTGCAGAACAACATATTAAGTGAAACAAGACAGACCCCCAAAAGAACCAATTTTGCATATTCTCTTATTCAAGAGAATTTAAAAGAGCAATCCCATCTGGACACTGAATGTTGAAACTGGGAGGGCAGGTGGAGATAAAGGCATTTACATTAAAAATCTCAGGAAAGTCCTGTGTAATTTAGTAATGGTGACAAATACATTGTATCAATATGGAATGTTAACAACAGGAGAAACTTCACATGTTTTACTAATTGTAAAAAATATATACTATTATCATTAGATATTAACAATAAAAGAAGGTAGGTATAAATTACATGGGAATTCTGCTTCATAATAAATATTGCATCGTAAATTTAAAGCAATTCTGAAATTGAAAGATTGTTGAAATATTTTCATCTATTCTTGATTACCTATAAATGAAATTATGAAAGATACAAACTTTTCGCCAACTTAGTGTTTTTAACATTTATATATTTTATGTATAATTAGTTTGTACTTTTGAAGTTGACAAAGTTTATTATATTTTTATATTATTGATTCATACTTCTGTTGAAGAACATTTGGTTTTTGTCTACTTGGAGGTTACTGTGGATAGAGTTGTTATGAGCTTTCTTGTATAAGTGCTTTTAGATAAGAATAAATTGCTAGGCCATTGGAAGTGTTACCCTAATAAAAACATACCACACTATTTTCAAAAATGCCTATACCATTTGACATACTAAGGTATTATGTTTCTCTTTGACCTGAATCCTAACCAACATTTGGTGTTCTCAGTCATTTTGCTTTTAGCCAATCTAATGAGTATTAGGTAGCTTAAATTTGAACATTAATAACGAATAAGAAAACTGAATAAATAATCATTAACTTCTTGCAGATTCATGTATTTTCCTTAGTGAAAAAAAAAGTCCAAGTAAAATTTCTATTAACTACTGGGGTTTTCTGTTTTGTCTATTTTCAGATGTTTTTGTGTATTCAATATTCATTTGCACATAAATTTACAAAATGTTAATTTCCATTTTTTCCAAACTGCTAGTTTCTACAGAGAAAAAACATCTTGGAGTTTTGACTGCATTTTCTTTGAATACAAAGATCAAATTGGAGAAAGCAAATGAACAATATTAACAATATTAAATATTTGGATCCATAAATATGGCACATATGTCCATTTATTTACGTTAATTTCTTCGATCAACATTTCATAATTTGTTGTGTCAAGCTCATAAAAGCACACCTTTCCCTAAACTAATGCTCAAGTATTTCATACTTTATGATTCTATTGTAGATGTTATTTAATTTTATAACTTTTCACTGCTAGCACAAAGAAATGAAATATTTGATGTTAACTTTAATGCAATAACATTAAATTCTCTTACTAGTTATAGATTTTGGGGGTATGGTTGGTTTCTTGGCAATTTTTATGGAAATGATCATGTTGTCTGTCAGTGACAGATGTTTTACTTTTTCCCTCAGACTCTCTTAGCTTGTATTTATTTCTCTTGCTTTGTCGTGCCTGGAACTTTGAACTCAATGTTAAACAGAAGTAGCGAAAATACTTATTCATGTTTTCATCTCATTCTTAGGACACAAAATTTATTGTTCTATTCTTAACTATGTAAAACATGTTAATACATATTCCTTATCAGATTTAGAATATTTCCCTCTATTCTTCATTTGTTGCAACTTTATATCACGGAAGAGTGGAAAGTTCTGTCAAACTCCTTTATCTGTTTAGATAAATAATTATGATTTATTACAATAATGATGTAAATTATAATGGTTTATTTTTAAAGTGTTAAAATAAGCTTTAATTGGAAATAACATATTAGGCATTTATATATTTCTGTATTTAATTTGACAACATGTTAAGAATTTCCACATACATAATCACCAGGAGTATTAGACTTCTTCTTTTCAAATAATAGCTTTATTAAGCTTTGATATCACCATAACACTGCCTTCATAAATTAAGATAGTTAGTGTGTCTACCTCATACATACAATGACAGAGTTTGAGTAAGGTTGAAGGTTATATATTTTTAAATGCCTGATGAAATTTAGCAGTGAAGTCATCTGGTCCAAAGATTTTATTTATGGGAATATTTTTGCATTACAATTTAATTTCCGTTCAACTATTCAGATATGCCAAATGAGTTGTAGGAACTGTGGTAATACATCATTTTTTATTCCTTTTATGAATACTTTGAGTTTTCTGTCCTGTTTTCTAACAACCCTGCCAGATGTTTATACATTTTATTTATGTATGTAAATGGTCAGATTTTCTCATTTATTTCCTTTTCAGAGTTTATTTTTGATATTTCTTTACGTTGATTTATTGTGGGTTAAATTTGCTATTTTTTCCTAGTGTCTTGAGGTTAAGGTTTATATTGTGAATTTTAGGCCTTTCCTGTTGTAGAATAATTACATTTTAGCCTATAAAGGTAAAAACCATATATTTCTCTAAGTAATGATTTAGCAACAGCAACATAACAGTAATTTTCATGTGACATATATATTACATTTCACGTGAAATTCTTTATAATTGTTTTATTTTTCGTTTTAAATTTTTACATTTTTATTAAAGAGAACATATCTCATAAGTACAAAACTCAGAAGATAAACATACTTCCTTTCTACCCTCAGGCCTCCCACCTTTTTTCTTTTAATTTTTAAATGATTTATTTTTTAATTTACTTTATAGTCATAGGCTTAACGCACCACTTACTTTAATTTTTAACCAATAGAAAGTAGAAAGACCACTGTTACATGGTAATACAGACAAGGGTGATAAGCAATGATCAAATAATGTCAGTTCTATCTTGCACATATTTTGCATTCTATATTAACTACTATCATCAAAAAAGCATATGTTATTTGTCTTTTGGGAATGGTCATATTTCACTAAGCATAATGATTTCCAAATTGCATTCACTTGGTAGCAAAAGATGAGATTTTATTCTTTTTTATGTTTAAGTAATATTCCATCATATATATCTACCACATTTTCTTTATTCTGTCACCAATCAATGGACATTTGAGTTGATTCCATACCTTAGCCATTATGAATTGTACAATTATAAATAAGGGCTTACAGGGGAGAGCCATAATGGCGGAATGGGTAAGAATAAGTTTAAATGGATGGAAAAATATTTAATCAGGATGAAGCATAGAGGACATATTTCAGGAAATAGGAAAGGACAGAACAACAGCAGAGGGGTACCTGGACACTGACAGACACAGGAAAGCAGCAGACAGAGCAGTGTGGTGTTGCAGAGACTGATACTCCAGCACCGCGATCTGAACTCCACCAGCAGCTGGAACTCCACCAGCAACCAGGTGGGAAGAGACTTTCACTGGGCGCTCGGGAGGTGAACCCAAAGACCTGTCCGTCCTGCTGGTATGTTTGATTTGACCAGGAGCAGAGAAAGAGCAGCAGATCTCCAACAGGCAGTGTGAGAACAGAGTGGATTCCATAGCCCAGTCAGCCCCCTAGAGCTGAATTGGGTGCCATTTTGTGTGAGGGGGAAAGGGCGAGAGAAAGGACTGAGCATACGCTGAGCTGGGAGTGAACTCATTTCTGACTCAGTGAACTGCAACGACGTGGTGTTCTACGGGTTCCACCCAGAGCAGGTCTAGGTAGCCCTCAGACCTGATGGCCAGCAGATCAAGAACTGTAGTGGTGGTACGTCAGGAGCCATTTTGTACACTGTGGCAATAGCTTTAGGATTGCAGGGGAAAACAGTGAACTGTGCATGTGCTGAGCTCGGGAGAACTCACTGACATCAGTGGACTGCACTGGTCCCACAGGAAAATAATACCGACTGTGGCATCATACAGGTCAAAATAGGTCCATGTGGCACCCAGACATAACATCCAACAGGTTCTGGCAAGATCAGCGCCACCAACAACTTAATTATAGAGGACACCTGGGGTCTCTCTAATCCTGGGACCTGCTCCAACCGGAAGTGGGAGAAAGGTTGCAGAGACAACAGTGCAGCCTCAGCACGGTATCACAGGAGGTGGAGAGTGGTGAGCCAAGAGCTGGGGCTGTGGAGACCACGGTGGAAATCTGACATAAGAACCCAGACCTGGAACTCGCTGGAGGTTGTGGCACAAGTGGCTGCAAGCAAAAAGTTGTGTACCAACTGCAATAAGTAAAATCGCATTGTAGACCTGTGGGTGACACAGCTTAGAAACCTGTCCCAAGAAGACTCTGCTAACAAGAAGTACAATGACCAAGAGCAAAAGAAGAGACAAAGGCGCAATGAATATTACCGAAAACTCCCCTGCAAAGGAGCAAAACCTTATGCCAACCTCAGAGTTCACTGAGGAAGACATCGAGAAAACGGGGGACGCAGAATCCATAAGACTCATTTTAAAGATTCTGATCAACAATGAGAAGCACATACAAGAGTTCAAAGAATTTAAGGAAGCAACAAAGCAAATCAAGGCTGGTATAGCAGAAATTAAGAACACAGTAGGGCAATTTAAAAGTACAGTGGACAGTCTCCAAACTAGAATGAAGCAAGCAGAAGAAAGAATCTCAGAATCGGAAAATATTTCCTGTCATCAGCGGGAAGCAAACAAAAAGCTGGAAGCAGAGCTGGATCAGGCAAAAAAAGTATTCAAGAATTGAAAGACACTATTAAGAGACCAAATATAAGAGTTATGGGAGTCCCAGAAGGTGCAGAAAGAGAAGCTGAGTTTGCAAATGTATTTAATGAAATAATAAAGGAAAATGTCCCTAATCTGGAGAAAGAATTGGGAAACAAGATCCAGGAGGGGCACAGAACTCTCAACAGGCTTGATCAAAAGCGATCTTCACCACGACATATGATAATCAAGCTCCCTTCAATTGAACATAAGGAAAAGATCCTTCAATGTGCACATGAAAAAATCAATTGACATATAAAGGAATGCCAATTAAGCTCACAGGAGATCTCTCACAGGAAACTCTACAGGCAAGAAGAGAATGGAGTGACATATTCCACATTCTAAAAGAAAAAAAAATTGTCGACCTAGTATAACATATCCAGCAAAGCTTTCTTTTATCTTTGAAAATGAAATAAAATTCTTCCACAGTAAAGAAAAGCTAAAAGAATTTGCCTCTTCCAAACCTGCCCTACAAATGATACTTCAAGATGTTCTCTTGACAGACAAGAGGAATAGCACCTAAACCAATGAACAACCCATTCCTAAAATGACAGGACCAAAGTACCATCCATGTATATTAAACTCTGAATGTAAATGGCTTAAGCTCAATCAAACGTCATAGATTAGTAGACTGGATTAAAAAACAAAACTCATCTGTTTATTGTCTGGAGGAGACACAGTTCAACAAAGATCAGTGGAAACTATATCGCATGGGTCTTGTTGTTTTCTGTTGGTTTCATCTCTTCAAAACACTTTCTTCTGATTAAATCATTCAGTGACTCATAGATCATGCAGTGGCATCATTTTCTTCAAGAAGGTTCTTGATTTTCATTTCTTCAGCTACACATTAGTCATTTAATAGCATGTTCTTTAACTTTTTGGTGTTGTTAGTTTCTTTTTTCTCCCTGATGTTGATTTCGTTTTGTGGCTCTTCATTTAAGGGATGTATAGTAGCTATTTAATGGAGACTGTCATATTTAGTGACATGTCATTCAATTTCAGGGCATTGTAAATTTCTATTTTTCTTTCTATTGTTGATTTTGTATCATGACATTATATTTAAGGGGATGTACAGTAGTTGTGTAATGGAGATTGTCATATCTAGTAACATGTCATTTAACTTCAGGGCTATGTAAACTTTTATTTTTCTTTCTATTGTTGGTTTTGAATCAAGACTTTTAATTTAAGGGGATGTACAGTAGCTGTGAAATGGAGACTAACATCCAGATGTGAGGATGCATTTCTGCTTCCAAAGATGGACTTACAATGAAACTGTTTACTATATCTTGACAATAGGATGCTGGACTCTCTGCCATTGTCCATGCCCACAATGATGGACATATGACTGTGTATGAAGAACTAACTATATGTTGGTAATGATATAGAGGAACTAGGTGGGGGGGAGGGAATTGGGGAGGGGATAAGGGAATATGGAGCTGTGTCATAAAATGATAGCAATAATAATAAAATGTATATTAAAAATAAATAAATAAATAAATAAAGGCTTACAAATAACTCTTTCCTATGCTGATTGAAGGCAACTGGATGCACTCCCAAGAATGAGAACTGGGTCATAGGTTAAGTTTAATTTTCATTTTCCATGAAATCTACACTGTCCTCTATAATGGTCAAACTAGCTTAAATTCCCATCAAGAGTGGATCAGGGTTCTTTTTCTCCACAATTTCATTAGCAGTTATTAATTGAGGGTGGGGGGATGATGGGTATTGTACCAGGGGTGAAGTGATACCTCACTGTTGTTGTATTTTCATCTTGCTAATGGTTGGTGATCTTCAGCAGTTTTTTCATTTGTCTATTGGCCATTTGTATTTTACGCTTTCAAAGATACTCATTCAGTCCTGTTTATTAACTGGATTGTTCGTTTATAGTTGTTGAATTTCTCTTTTGATATTTTTTAATGTTTTTTATTGATTTTTTTATTAATTATATTGCATTATGTGACAGTTTCATAGGCTCTGGGAATCCCCCCACCCCTCCCCATGCCCTTCCCCCATGGTGGATTCTTCCACCTTGTTGCAGTATTACAGTTCAAATTCAATCAATATTCTTTCTTTGCAAACATATACCAAGCACAGAGTCCAGCATCTTATTGTCAAGATGAATTGAACAGTTTCTTGGGGAGACCATTTCTGGTGTGAAGGTAGAGCTGGCAGGATATCATCCCAATCAAATAAGAGCCCCAACATAACATCAACAACAATTTACAACATTATGGAATTGAAATGGTTTTCAGTAACCAGTATGTTAAAAAAATTGTATGCTTTGTAACTTGTTTTATCATGCAGTGTATGTTCTTAGTGAATGCTACATTTGAAATTGTGAAAAATGGATATTCTAAAATTGTCCTCTAAGCATCTGTCAAGTCAAATTAATTGAAATATTTTATAGGGTGTAAGCTAACTTTGCGGGTGGCAAATTACTAAATCAAGCAATTACTAATATATGTTAAAAATGCCTAACTGCAGTTATATCTCATGCTATTTGTCCCATTAGTTTTATCAAGTATCTTAACTGACTTTGAAGCCCTGTTATTATGTGCCTACATACCTCAGAGAATTAAGTCTTCTTGATAAATTGATGTTCAATAAAATGCTTGTCTTTATCTGTATCAATCTTTAATTTTGAAATTGCATTTATTTGGCCTCACTTAATTTTTAAGTTTTGCTGATTTATTTTATATGTTTGAAAGGTAGAGAAATAGCAGGACCGACACCTCGCTTCTGCTGGTTTGCTTCAAAATGTCCTCTACACCCTACACTGGACCAATCTGTATATGCTGCAGGAGACAAAACCACTCGAGCCTTCACTAGCTGCCTTCGTAGGAGCATGTTAGTAAGAAGCCATATTTGAAAATGCAGATGGCATATGAATCCCGGTATTCCAATTAGGCAGATAAGTGTACAAACCAGTGTCTTAAAACACTGGGACAAACACTTGCCCTTGATTCAGTATTTTTTTAAAATTTTATGTTCTATTTTATCTCCTACCAATAGTAAGCTGTACTATAATACATTCTTTTTTTTAAGTCTCACTTTAAAGATCACAATATGTACTTTATCATGCTGCATTCTAGTTCACATAATGTAATATTTAAAGGTATATAACACATCAGAGCATTCCTCCCAAATTTGAGCTCTTTTTGTCATGTTTAACTGTATTGATTCTATAATAATAAAAACACATCGCTTTTGCCTTAATCAGGATATCACAATATAATTTAAAATCTTCAGAATCTTCAGAATACCTTTTATGTGTAGCCACATATTTGTAATTTCCAAACTCTTCATTACATCCCACAAATGTGGACTTTAATTTCACATCACTTCCTTGTAGCTAAAAAAATCCTCTTCACTATTATTTACAGAGAAAATCTGCTGAAAATTTTTTCTTCAGCTTCTTTCTAAAATATCAATTCACCGCATACTGAATTACGATAAATGTCTACTGAATTTCAAAATTTTTGAAGATTTTTATTGGAAAGTGGGATATACAGAAAGGAGAGACAAAGAGGAAACTCTACCATCTGCTAACTCACTTTCCAAGTGGACACAACAGCTGGAGCTTAGACAACCCGAAACCAGGAGCCAGGAACCTCTTTTGGGTCTCCCACAAGGGTGCAGGGTCCCAAGGGTTTGGACCATCCTCAACTGCTTTTCCAGGCCACAAGCAGGGAGCTGGATAGGAAGCAGGGCCGCCGGGACTAGAACCAGCACCCATATGGGATCCCGGAGTGTGCAAGACAAGGACTTTAACTGTTATGCTATTGTGCCTGGCCCTGAATATCGAATTTTGTTCTGATAGTTACTTTTTAACACTTTAAAGACATCACTTACTTATTTTTGTGGTGCTCTTTGGTTGTGATAAGACACCAACTATCAGTGGTATCTTTTGGCTTCTTCTTCTAAAGTTACTTTTCAAATTGTCTTTGTACCCTTATTTTTTTTCTCAGATGTTTTTCTATCAGGGCTATGTGTACAGTTTTCTTTATTTGAGCATTTATTTTTCCAAAGATTTGTTAAGATTCTTGGATCTTGAGTTAAATTTTTTATTAGTTGCAGAAAACTGAAAGCCAGTATATCTTAACACATCTTGCAATCTTGCATTCCCTTAAGGTTATCATCTTTTCTTATGGGACTGCAAATACAGACTTCAAATACTCCATTCTTTTTTCTTGTGTTTTGCTTACATTTTTTTAGTTATCTATCTTCAAGTCCACTGATTTCATTTTTATGTGCAGTGTATGTTAAGCCCATCCTCAATGTGCAACTCATTTCTGAGGTATGTGTTTTACCTTTCATATTTTTATTTGTCTCATGAAATTATTCATCTCTTTATAAGTGATGTTTGCTTTTTTCACTGGACTCTAACATGCACATCAGTGGGTTCCCAGTGCTACTCACTGAGAGTTAGCATTACTAGGTCCATTTCTGTGAAACTTATATTGGCTATTCCCTCAATTTTATGAACCCAATTTCCTGTGTCTTATAACTTTGGATTGTCTACAAGATATTTTATAATTTAAAAATAAACCAACATAAAATAAGTCATAAGGCTAATGACTCACAAAGAGCATGCCCCTTTTTTTCTGTTGGGAATGAGTTTTGAGTACTGAGACAACCTAAGCTACAGTTGAGCTGAATTAGGGCATTGTTGGGTTTACATAGACCTAGTTAATCACTGGCTTCACATGTTTTAAGGAAGTAGTCACATATTTTATTCATCAGAATGCAATAAATGGAAAATTCATTCACAGTGTGGCTGCAATGATACAAAGAAGAAAAAAATTAGTGAGACTACATAGTTGTACTATATTCATATTATCGGACTGCAGCACAGTGAGAGAAAAATTCATCAAAATGTAATATAAATCCAGAGATTACTTTTTCTTTTATTGATTAATGGAATAAGATAGTAGATAATACGTGTGAAACAATCACTCACAAATTTCAGCACTCGTCAAGACCATTTGGAGATTTTTCTAAAAAATAAAGATTGGTGTATCACACTCCTGTAGATTCTATTTTACTAGGGATTAATTATATATGCCATTGAATTGCTTTTCAAAGTATTTCCCAGTAATGTTATGTTGCTGGTATCAAAACTTTCTAATTATTGTATTTGAGTGGAAAAGCCCAATGTAAACAAAAGAGATAACTATAATTGAAAAAGCTGAGCATTAAGGCAGGAATTATAAAACCCATCTCTTATGGTTTAAGAACTTATTTTTAGTAGCAAGAGATAAACAATAGATATATCATTTAATAAAGTGTAATTTTTACAATTAAGTGCTGTAGACAAATTTGATGTTGCATGTGAGAGTATCTGAGCTAATAGATAATGTTGACAAGGAATATTGCTTCTGGGATAATAAGCAAAGTGAAGCATAAGAAGAGTTCAAATTTTGTAAGCATTCCAAGGAAGAATAATCCAAGCATAGAAAGCAACAAGAAGTTGAAAGGGGAAGAATCCTGATCTATCCTGGTAAGGAAAATACCAAAGGTCACAAAGGAGAAAGTGACTTAAAAATTATGAAACTGAAATGGTAGGTGAAAAGAATGCCATGGATTCTTTAGCCCATAGATATGAGAAGCCTTTGGGAACCTTAAATAGTTAGAACAATAGGTTCTCTTTTAACTAATGAAGAGATCACTTCAACGGTTATGTGGAAATTAGACTGTATGTGTGGCAGAGAATAAGTGCAAAGAAAGGAGATGCGGATAAACAGTCCAAGGAGATCGTAGAACTCTAGGTAATGTATGTATGTGGATTTATACAAAATAGAAATACTGGAAATGAAGAAAAGTTCAGATCCTAGCTAAGCAGCTTTTCAAGCTGGCTGTGCATTATAATCAGCTTCCTAGGCTTCATCTTAGACCTAACAAACCACATATTCTTTGTTGTCTACCCAAGTGATTCTGATGGGCAGCCAAATTTGAGTGTGTCATGCTGTACAGATTACTGTAGTAAGTAGATTACATGCAATCACCACAGGTTTCTCAGTAGGGAATATCATGATTTGAGCAGAATTTCAAGATGATTAATTTGGTAAGATAAGAAAGAAATTGAAGGCAAATGTATTTCCAGTAATAAAAATAATCAAGAAGTTATCACAATAATTATGATGTATTGAGTACAGACTTACATGTAGCTCGTAGTTATATGTAAATAGTTGATTTTCAATTGGTAAAGATTAAAAAAATTGAATATTCAGTTTCCCAACCTTTCTAGTCACATATTAAGTACTTAATAGTTCTATGTGGCTGTAGCCCATTGCATTGGATGGTGCAGATAGAAAATATTTTTATCATCACAAAAGGTGTTAGTACAGCAATGGTATGAAGAATGTTATTGATGTAAGACAGTCTAAGAAAAAGACTGGAATTGGGAAAGGGGGTTAAAATGGGGATTAGCAAGACACAGGGGTAACTGCAGTAGCACTATTTATAAACATGCAGTTTTTATTTGAGAATTAAAAAAAATCCACTCAAGTCAAGGGCACTGTGAAATCAGATCTCTCTGTGTTACACAATTCACCATAATATTGTTTTCAATATAGGAAAATACCATAAGAGTTAAGACAAATATTATGATAGCAAGTTTTTTTTCTTCCTCCTCTCCTTTTCTGTGGGTAATTACCAATGTCTGTAATTGACAACAGTTGATCAAATCAAAATAGGAAAACTAATAATGAGCCAGATTCTCCCACCACATTCCACCCGTTGAAGTCAGCAAAAGCTCTGTGCACACAAGGAGACACATGGCGAGCTAATCTGGCCCAGTATTTACACAGCACTTTGAATTTGAGGATCTTAAAATGTTGAGCAAATATTCTCTTTTATAGTCCATCCCAAGAGATAGAACTATCATTTAAACAGCAGACTAAATTGAGTTTAAAAGTTTAAGCTAAAGTCTTTATGCCACCTAAAATAGTAGGTTTTAAAAAGTGCATTTCCTTCTCTGTACATGCATGTGTCAGAATTCGCAAGATCTGAACCTTCTGTTTTGAATTAAATTTATGTGTTCATGACTACATTCAGCTCAGCCTTTCAAATATCATCTTCTTCCCAGCTACCCAACTAATCACAAAGAAGATAACTAATCAACCATACTTGTTTTAACTCAAATTCAACAATTCCACTCACCTAGAAATACAGTACTGTACTGATAATCAGGTTTCATAATTTATTCAGGATTTAAAATTTATTGAAATAATCCAGCTGAATGATGTACAAATGTGTTAATTGAGTCTTATTCTCAATTAACCACAAGTGGATTATCGAATTGGTAGCTTATACAGACATCCTGAGTCTCTTCTCTCCCCCTACACTGCTAATTTCCAGATGGCTGTCACTGGCTGTCTGCAGCTGGCCCTTGTGTCATTCATAGCAACACAGACTGGGAGGCAGGAAGAGCAAGCATATTGGCTTCAGTCACTTGGTGAACTAGAGAAAGAGAAAATGCCGCCAATTTGTCCACTACTTCACAGATAGGAATTTGAGTCTTGAAATACACAAGGAGAACTCTAGACACATTCACAAGCAACTTCCCTATCCTAAAAAAATACAAAGAAAAAAAAAAGCACAAGATTTTCCCCAGATATCACATGTGGTGCCACCTATAACAATCACATGGCATACCACAAAGGTAGCTCCAACTTTTCAAATCACCAGTACTCTCTCCATGCCTCTAATTTTCACTTCCCCAGCTTCCCAGTGATAGCCCATTTTAAGGAAACCTCTCTGGTACTTAAACATGCAGCCTGTACTAGCCAGGAGTGTAAATTAGATCCTGAGAATATGAGGGAATGTCAAAGCTTTAAACCTCTAAATGACTGCACATGTCTCTTAAAAGAACATAAGAAGACTAAAATGTGTTACAAGTTTTCGTTGTTCAGTGTATTCTCTGGGCGGGCAGTAGAAGGAGTTGAAGATGCCTCTTGTGATGTGCAAGACTGTGACTGGAGCCTTAACCTGTAGGTGAATGACTCTTGAGGTCTAGCTTAGGTTTATTTATAATCACATAAGCTCTTGGACCTCAGTCCCCTCATCTATAATGTAAGGATAACAAGAATGTTTATACCATGGAGTTGATGTGGAACTAAATATTTTAATCCATGCCAAGTATTTACAGGAGTATCTGGCTAAGGTTCACCATTCGGTATATATTAGCTATAATAATTTGTTATTACTGATTATCCAGAGGGAAATAATTCATTCCAACTGGATCCTTTCACGTTGTGAGGAAGTATGAAACATTCCATGGAATTAAAGTTTCTAAAAGTTCATTAGAGACAACCGAGGAGGAGAGGAGGGACAGTAAAAAAGCAGAGTGATGTTCACTTTCTTCAACTTTGTGATAGTTCTGCCTTTACAATTCTTATTTCATGTGAAGCCAATTTTATTTCATGTAAGTGTAAATAATTACACTTTAAAATCAGCAGTTGCTAGTACAGCAATTAAGATGCCAGAGATGTCAGGGACATCCACAGCAATATTTGAGTGTGTGGATTCAAATTCAGGCTCCGTTCTTGATTCCAGCTTCCTGTAAATGTTCACCCAGATAACCCAACAGGTGGCATTTGGAGTTCTTGGCTCCAACCACCAACATGGACAACCCAGCTCGTGCCCTTGGCCCAGTCCTGGCTGTTCTGGACATTTGAGAAGTAAAGTATTGAAAAAATCTTTCTCTCTCTTTCTTTTTCTCTGTCTCTCTCCTTTCTCTGTCACACTTTGAACCAACTGTTTAAGTAAGAAATCTTAAAGAATTTTTTTAGAAGTTTGACAGTGAGCAAGATATTCCCAATCTCTTCTTGAGCCCTAGTATAAATGGCTTTCACTACATACTTTCACTCACCTCTACAAACATGTTATTAATATAAAAAGTGCTTTGTAAAACTAAAAGTACAATCAAGTGCCTTCTCTTTCCAAAATGTAGATGCCACAAGACACTTTTGGTAGTTATCTAACTAAATTTCATTTGTAAAAATTTCAGATTTTATCTATTTATGTTTTGTGTCTATGAGTCTGTGTCAATATTTGCCTGCTGGACAATGACAATTGTAAGTGACCGAGTTCATACTTCATGTTTTTACTTGAATGAGTAGCTCAGGCTTAGCTAAATGTACCACCAGAAAGAGTGAGGTGCTCTAGGAACTCTATAGGGACAGATTTAGATTTCTGGAAGATAAAATCATGAATGTTTGCATTTGCCCTTTCTTCCACCCAGAGATGACATTTAGTCCTAATCTTATGCAGATGAATCAGGATATTGCAGGAGCTAAATGAATAAGGTCAGAGCAAAGAAGTCAGTCCTCCTTTCCCTCCGTCCCTACCCCTCCCCCCGTGTGCCTTCTCTGAGACCAACACTTATTCGGGATAATTGTGTGTAGAGATAATTGTGCCTGTGTGTTTCAGGTAGTGATCACCCTGTTGCCCAACCTGCAACTATGTTAGCACATAATAAATGATGAAAATGAACTTGCTCATGATATTAGCTCGGCATATATAGTTCTTTTTTCAAATGCCCTGAACAGAAGTGAAACTGTCAAAAAGGTCCAACGATGTTAATTGTTGCTGATAATATGTTAGTGCTTTTATTTGATCGGGATGATTCTCTGCTGGCTCTGCCCTCAGACCAAAGAGGGTCTCCCCAATAAGTAGTTGGACTTGACTGGACTATAAGATGCTGGACTCTGTGCTTGGCATATGCTTGCTAAGAGGGAATCTCAACTGAACTTGAACTATGGTTACGCAACAGGGTGGTGGAACCCACCATGGGGGGAGGTTGTGGGGAAGTGGGGGGACAATCCCAGTTCCTATGAAATTACAACACAATGTAATTAATGAATAAATTTAATAATAAAAAAAGGTCCAAGACGGTGTTTCTTTGTCTCCCATCTCCACCACTGTCCCAGCACCTACAGAATGTTAAGCATTTTTGCTAAACTACTCAGCTTCTTTTTATATTTTGCACTTACTCTTAAAAGCAGTAGTCTAACGAGGGCAAATGTAACTGACAGACACTTCTACATGGCCATAATCCCTTCACCCCACACTTGGACACTTCTTTCTTTGCATGTTCAGTTTCAGTCCTAGAACTTTTCTACCTTCACAATAAGTTCTTTGAAAAAACTCCTTGAACGTCATCCAAAAAGAAATCGAATAGTCATTCTTATCATTTTATTCATTAGAAGTGTTAGCCATCAATGATGAATCAGTCAGCATTTATGAAATGTGGCCATGAATGCTTAATTCTTATCTCAATTTCAGTATGAGATACTTCTTGTTATAGATACTGTAATTTTTCCTTTATGAAAAAATTGGTAACACATATTCAACAGTCTTAACATGTTTTATCTCATATGCCCCAAATCACATGTACTGATCCAAGCCAATGAAGAAAACACATTAAGGTCCAGCAACATGATATATAGGAAGAGGTGCTAAGAATGAACTTTTTTGTGATGAAAACATGATTTTGTTGCACTTGAGGCCCTAACATTTGGAAACTATATAAATTGGGACATATTTGCTTCACTAATGTCAACTCATGCATCCATGTCACATGAGTGACCATGTTATTAATATGTGAACACTCATCAAATTGCCATTTTACCTAACCAACCACATTATTGTTTTAAATATCATAGTGAGTTCTTTATGTCTGGATCATCTACATACCAGACACTGTTCTGGCCCTTCACATGAATTGCTATTTGTCTTTATTTGTATCTTGCCTGCAGGGAGTAGTTCCTAACTACTGAAGCTTATTCTTTGCTCAAGAGCATTGAACTAGCAACACAAAGCAGAACAGAGGCCAGTGTGATGGTTCCATTGCTTAATCCTCTGCCTACAAGCACCACGCTCAAATATGGGTGCCAGTTCATGTCCTAGCAGCTCCACCTTGACTCTAGCTTTCTGTTTACGGTCTGGGAAGGCAGTGAAGGATGTCCAAAAGGCTTAGGACCCTGCATACTTCTGGGAAACCCAGAAGAAGCTCCTGGTACCGGGCTTCATATCAGCTCAGCTCCAGCCATTGCAGCCAATTGGAAAGGGAACCAGCAGATGAAGTCCTCGTTCTATCTCTCCTTCTCTCTGTAAATCTGCTTTTACAATAAAAACAAATACATATTTTTTGAAAAAGATCCCAGAAATGCCCCACAGGTCTTTTATTAAAAAGAAAAAAGAAAAAAAGTCTTGCTCTTTTTACTATGTTTTATTCCCTTTGTGTAAATTTTGTGTAGCTTATTACGAATGTTTTCCTCTTGGACATAGAATAGATCTTGAGAGCAGTATCTGGCCTGTTCTTTTTTGGACCTAAATCATGCAGAATCACAAGACCTGCACACACACTGCCCTCCTCCCCACACCCTCACCCCAATTTTTTCAGCAACAATATATTGGCTGTGTAAACAAATGAATAATCAGCAAGTAAAGTATCTCTATCCTAAACTCCAGGTTACATAAATAATATGACATAATCAACACCTTGAAATATGAAAAGGACACTCACAACATAAACAAATGTATTAAAATAACCACAGACATACTTTCCAAAATATCACAACGTTGACATTCCTCGCCAATGAAAGCCAATTCAATTAATCAGGCATAGGAAAATTTTCACATCCTGCTACCTCAGAAACAAAATTGGTTTAATACCTTTTGAAAATATTAAGCTATTTCAAAATCTCAATTTGAAAAATGCATTGGTATTTAAAGTGAAAGTAAGAAATAATATCTGTGTTCATGCAGAGTGTCAAGGCTGTGATTTTTCAATAGTTTCGCATTCCTCTTAGTAAAATGCTATCTGAATCTCACAACTGGTAGATATAAAGATTGTGAAACAAAATTGGGCAAAATCCATCAAACTCACACCCTATGCCAACTCTAGCTACTCAATCGGTGGAGCACAGGAACTAGGTAAAAATTTATGGGGAAATGCCTAAATCAAATTGACTGCCACTGATAGATATCTCCTAGGGGAATTAGCTGTTTCCCCTTTGATTTAAGTTCCCATACAGCACTGTGCATTAATATTTGTCTCTCTGCAGAAGACCAAAGTAAAGGTTAATGTTTTTGAATGGTTGTTGTATACAGATATGCAATGAACACTTCCTCCAGTCATCACAAAACCTTTAAAGGATGGCTAATGTCTTTCCATCTTAAAGACTGTAGCATTTTTTTTTTTAGACAATAACATTGAAATGTGCACAGATTACGACACCTGAACAAGACACACTATTTATGAGTGATAGAACTGGGAACTCACCCCAATCTGACTGACTCCAGAGTTACAGCTGCTCCTCCAGAAGGAGAAAGGCTGGTTTAGCAGCATTAGAGACTTTTAAAATTTTATTTATTCATTTGTATGAATGTGAGATAGTGAGAAAGAGAAAGACAAAGAGTGCTTCCCTCTGCTGGTTCAATCCCCAAAGAACAACAAAACCATGGACTGCGTCAGCCCCAAACCTGGAACTTTCAAGGGGGTGGCAGAAACCCAGCCACTTGAGCAGTTACCTGTCCCCTCAACTCCCCCCATCAAAAACTGAATTATCAGGAAGCTGGAGTCAGAAGTCTGATCTGGAAATCAAACCCCAGTACTCCAATGACTGCCCCAGTACTAGAAACGTTTAAAACATCAATCAAAAAAATCAATCAAAATTTAATATATCTGACAGAAATCGGTTATGAAGTTTTTTTTAGGATGGGGTATTTAAATTGGAAAAGGGAGGGAAAGGACAAACAGAACAGAGAAAGAAATGGTGAGAGAGAACAGAGGACAGATTATTCATTAAATAGCTCCAGGATTTCTGTCACACTGTAAGAACTTTTAGATGGGGAGGAACAAAAAAATGGGGGCAATTTAGAAATGTTCTCTAAACTCTTTTACAATATTGTGATTGCTCAGAATTTCGGAGTTCAAGTTATTTCCACTGGCATCAGGCATTGGTCACCTGGTCATGGCCACCTGGTCACCTTTAACTTGATCACTGGTGCAACAAGTAGGAAAACTCTGGGAAAAGGAAACTTCACCCAGTTTAGCACTGAAGCAAACCTCGAGTGTCTCATGGATCATTTCCACAGTCAACAATATATTGGCCTATGCAGCAGTGGCAGGTGGGCCAGGCACTGGATCTCTCTACCCGCACACTGAGCCAGAGACCTGAGCTGGGGTAGTTAGCATAAACCATGACCAAATACACTGGCACACACTAAAGCTAGGGTTGGGGGGCCTACCTGGCAGGGCCAGATCATAGTACCCACCAGTGTGTAAGAACAGGGGACAGGTAGTGTTAGGCTGGACTATGACACTATCCAACATGTGAGAATCAGGTTTGAGGGAAGACTGTGGCAGGGTATTTGGGCTCACCACTGTAGAACTACAATTTCTGTTGGCACACACAAGATCTGTGGCTGGGGACAGGTCTGGTTAAGGAGTTAAAGGGACTTCCTGGCTGGGTTTGAGTTCCCACTGATGAGCACAGAACCTAAATGGGGCAGTGGTCTGGGCTGGACAGGGCTTGCAGTCTCCCTAAGCATGGGTGTGGACTGGGTCTGGGGAGCACCAGACTGAGCTAGATTCCAGCACCCTCTGGTACTCAAGAGATCCATGGTAGGTGTAGAACAGGCTGGCCTAGGTCTTGGCTTCCCCTGAACCACATGAGAGCTGTGTCTGGGAGTGGCTAGGCTATAACACCCAACAGTAAAAACTGGAATGGGTGTGGACCAGTTTTGCAAAGCCACTGTTCCTGCCAGGACAAGAGGTAAACTAAATCAACTTGGGCCAAGGACCCACCAATGTGAGCGAGGTCTGCCACTGGGAGGAGACCTGAGAGAGGAGCTTGGAGAACTACTCTGTCAGGACATAGTTCCTACAGGTAAGTGCAAGAACCAAGGCTGGGAGCAGTCCATCCCAGACCAGACCAGGTTACAGTACCCACTGGCATACATGTGGATCAGGTTTGGGGGCGGGATAGGCTGGGCCAATTCATAATATCCACTGGCTTATCTGAGAACCAGGACAGGTGCAGGATGGGCTGGGTCAGGCCGCATCATCAGCCAGTTCACATTAGGGCCGGGACTAGTGGCTGTCTGGGCCACCTAGGCTGTAGCACTCACCAGCAGGAGCTGGCACTAGGGGCAGGCTGGACTGAGCCAGGCTGCAGAACCCACTGGTTAACACCAAGGTGAGATGAGCCATGCCAGTCTGGGCACAGTAGGTGCCAGGTGCCCAGGAGTGGCAGCATCTGGCAGGATCCAGGTCACCTGGCCTGTGGCCTTGGGTCTGCCTACATGGTGCTGGGTCCATGAGTCATGGGTATGTAAATCTGGCAGGGTCTGGATCAGGCAGCCCAGTGCACCAGTGGTGCCAGGGGAAGATCACTGGGGACCCAGTGGCACACACACTTGTGGGGACTTGGTATGCAGGCTTGCATGGGTATGAGGATGGCATGGGTGCGGTGAGGCATGCAGGATCCTGGGGTCTCACATCTAGGATTGGTGCACTGACTGTGGAGTTCATGTATCAGAACTGGACCTCCTGGATATGAAAATCCATTGGGGCCTGCAGAGGATATCTGGAACCATAGCAGAGGAAGGAGGACAGAGCAATTTGGACAACTATTCCAGCCAAATGATGACAGCAAATATCTGGGTGAATGGAGACTCTAAGTTTGACTATGTGAGCCAGTGGACCTTGGAAGGATTTCCTCTCCCTTGGATCAACGAGATTGACATTTCAGAACTATCAAAACCACTTAAACAGAACTCTTATAGCATGCTCCACATCAAGGACCCTAGGTTGATATCGGGTGGCTGTTTCCCACCTCTGGGTACTGAGTTAGTTGGAAGGCTGGGTATGGCTTCTCCTCTTATCTCCCCTCTTCTCCCAGATACATAAGGAAGAAATAGAAAATTTGGAAATAATGGCCTCACCTACTTTTTCTTAAGTCACAATCCTTCCAACCCTGACCAGGTACATAAACATCATCAAAAATAAAAAATGAAAAATTTTAAATTTGTATTTTCGAAATGTTTAAATTTATATACATATATATTATTGGCTACCCAACTATTCCTTCTTCCACTTCTGCTTCCAAATCAATTTTACACATGAAATTTTAATTTTATTTATTTGAGAACAGTGTGACAGAGAAACAAAGAATTCTCATTCTCTGGTTCACTCCATTAAACCCACAACAGCTGAGATTGGGACAATTCTAAAGCCACGGGCAAAGAACTCGATCCAGGCTTCCTAAGTGACAGGCAGGGATGGAAGCTGCTGCCTCCCAGGCTCTGCGTTAAGAAAAGGCTAGAGAAAGGAGATGGAGATAAGACTTGAACTCAGGAATTCTAATACGGAACACATGCATCTTCACCATGCCAACTGCCCATCCCACTCTAAGAGTTGATATATATTTTTTTCATTTTTATTTATTTTTAAACACATTCTTTGTCATGATACAGTTTCTTAGGCTTAGGGGTTTTCCTTCCCACCCTCCTTCACCTAGTCCCCCTTCCCCCATTGTAAGAACAAAGACTTGATGTTTTAATCCTTTTTTTCCTAATCACTTTAGTTTATTCTGATAGAAATTGTAGATTTCTTGTATCTAAACCCAGTTATGCTAATTTAAGGTACTAACCTGTTTCCTGCCCAACTTCCAAGAAATAGCCACTCTAGAATTACCTATTTGGGCAAGTGTTCAACTTTGTTCACATCAGACAAAGAAACAAAGATCCTACAAATATGAGTGGCTTGAATCAAGAGTTTTCCAACAAGGCTACAAAACCGTATGTGGAATTTATGAAGACACTGACACCTGTACTCTACCCTACATCAATGTCTGAGGGTGGAGCTCAGGCAGAAACACCGTTCAGAACTTCCTACCACAGGGCAATAATTCTACAACAATGACTCTCTTGGGAAGCTCCTTAAAGTTGGTACACTCAATAAATCTCTCATAGCTGATGAACCCAAGTTCAAAACTCGTCTGTATTATACATCTGCTTAAAGCTATTCTTTGTTATGCCAACAGAACGATTGCCAAGTTCAGCCAGTAACATGAAAATGCTGTTAGATGTTTCACGCTACTACAGCCTGCCAGATAACTGACTTTGCCTCACCTGTCAAGACTACTAACATTTGAGGATTATCGATCATCTGCAGAGATAAGTAATATAATTCCCCCATTGGGCTTTTTACTTTCCCTACAAATTCTCAGATCTGGGCTATGAACTCAGGTATCCCCAGGAATCAAGCAAGTAATACAAGTATAAACGGGATTCCAATGGTAACCCTGCAAGCTAAACAACACACGTCTCTTAAGGTGAATATAGGTTACCTAGTTCTGTCTGTTGGGTTTCATTCAGGAATGTACACTTCATGATTGCTTCGGGATTTGTGTATAATATTTTCTGCATAGCTACACACTCAAGACCCAGATTCTTGCATAGAAAACTCTGGGTGACCATATAAACTATTAAAAATGTAAATTCTAAAATCGAGAAATTAAAGCCCTTTATCAAATGGCTTTCTCATATTCTCTAACCTCATTTTCATTTACTCTTAAATTTGGGGTCTTGTTTTTCTTATATAAGCTTTCTAATATTGCAATATTGCATATGACTAAATTTCAGTCTCTAAGTTCTGTTCCTTCTGTTTATATTTTCTTCCCTTCAAAAGCCATCAGCTAAGATATATATAAAAAGCAGCTATCACCTAAAACTCCAAAATAATCACAAACATATCTGCCCCCTGACTTCATAAAATGGCTTATTAACATTGTTGTGTTAGGAAAATGTTGCTAAAATATAGCCGAGTTCTTTATAACCTATTCTTTATTCAGTAATGCAACAAACCCAGCCACATCCATTATGTATTTGTAATATATTCCACATTTTTATGTCATATGATGGTCAACCAGAATGCACTTATACTTTAATCACCCTATAATAGTAACCAGGAGAGGTGTATTATCTATCTTTATTAACCTTTTGCTGGTAAAACAACCAATTAAAGAGAAAAGCCTCCAAAGACTCACAACATCTTGTTTCTCTATTTCTTGTGACTCACTTCTTCTTTTTTTTTTAATTGGAAAGGCAGATGGATATACAGAGAGGAGAGTCAGAAAGGAAGATCTTCCATCAGATGGTTCACTCCCCAAGAGGCTGCAATGGCTGGAGCTGAGCCAATTTGAAGCCAGGACCCTCCTGTGGGTCTCCCACACAGATGCAGGGTCCCAAAGTCTTGGGCCGTCCTCGACTGCATTCCCAGGCCACAGGCAGGGAGCTGCATGGGAAGTGGGGGTGCTGGGATCAGAACCGGCGCCCATATGGGATCCCAGCGTATTCAAGGCAAGGACCTTCACCACTACCCTATCGCGCTAGGCCCGTAACTCACTTCTCTAGGACAAGCTTCCCTCACCAAGGCCTTTAGAACAAATGCTAGGAGAAAAGTTCACACAAAATCATATAAACTAAATTATAATCAAATGATGAAATTCACACAACTTACTATTCAAATCATTAGTCATCTCTGAAATTGCTACAGTTTGTCTAGCTACTCACTAAAGAAATACAACCACTCAGGCTGGATACTAAATCAAATAGAATTTAATATACTCTGAAATCATCATAATTTCAGAGTAAATGTAAATGGAAAACCATAAGTTACATTGATTAACTCAAGTACATTTAAATTTTATGGGAAAGTTTTGGTTAGAAACTAAACAGACTCAAAAAAATCATTTTTATCTTAAAATATGATTTGACATCACAGCATTAAACATTTTAAGCAACATCTAAACACTGGATTCTGGTTTTGAGTAGATCCTTACATTCCTTGATATCTCTAAATTATAATACAAAACAAAACAAAAAAGAATATTTGTCTTAAAAAATTATACTTAAGCCTGTCAAATTGTTCCTTTACACTTAATCTTAGCCAAAAGGCTGAGAAGTGATTTAATTGTTCCTTTTTAGTTTCTAATTTTCTATTGCTATTTGAAAATCCTTTACCTTTTCAGACCAAATGCAGCCTAGGTTTGGAAGCGTGAATATGACTATTCTTAAGAGTTGTTTATTCATTTATATAGCAGAGTTAAAGAGAAAAAGAGAGAATTTTCCATCAGTTGGTTCACTCCCCGGATGGCCTCAATGGCTGGTACCAGGGTAGCCAAAGCCAAGAGTCTGGGGCTGCACATGAGTCTGCCGTGTAGATGGCAGGGCACCAAGTACTTGGCCATCCCCTGCTGTTTTCCCAGGTGCATGGGTTGGGAATTGCATAGGAAATGGCGCACTCAGGCTTTGAATAGGTGCTTTTTTCACAGGTGGCAGATTAACCAGGTATATGACCACACTGACCCAACAGTGTAACTTTTACTAGGCTTTTCTCTTTCAGACATGAGGCAAAAAGTTTTCAGGCAAAAAAAAAAAAAAAAGATATAAACAAGTATGACAATAATACATGAAGGACTCCTCATATTTACAGATTGTGTCAAAAATATTATCCATCTATTTAGATCAGGTGATTGAGATATGCAAGCAATTATACAGTTGTGTTTGAAGATCTCAAACTATTTTTTATAATGTAATAAAATAAGTAATCTCTTCCCAGAGAAAGAAGGCATTAATAATCCAGTTTACTAAAACAATTCATTGGGTCAACTGAGTTGGTTTGTTTGCAATAGGACTCCAAGGCATGTCTGTCACATATATGTCAAATGTCTTGGGATGTCATAGTTGTACACAAAATAAGAAAAAACTAAGCACTCCGGGAAAAAATAAGAAAGTGAATGGCCCTATAAAAGGAGAAATAAGGGCCTGGATTCTGTTAAGGAAAGTCAGTGTGCAATCCAGAAGTGGCCACAGCTGAGACTTAGAAATTACACACTACAATTAACTTCAGTAACCTTTATGCATGTAAGTTTACACACTTGGGTACGAGCAAGAGTTTAAAGAACATTTTTCAAAGGCAGGCTTCCAACTATTTCATTCAGTCACCTAAGCCACTGTGACCTTGTACACGTGTGACACTGTGCCCCCACCCTATACTCCAACATCAGAATTGATTTGCCCAGAGCACAGAAGTGTTTCATATTTTTTCTTATTGATTGATTGGTTGATTGATTTTAAAGCTGGGGAAATTGAGAGAGTGAAATAGAAACAAATCCCATCCCTTGGCTCACTCCATAAATACTCGTAACAGCTATGGCTGGGCCAGGCTGAAGCTACCCCTGGGGAACTCAAGGCAGGTCCATACAGGTGACAGGATCCCATGTGCTTGAGTGTACCATCTATACATTAGCAGGAAGTTGGAATCAGGAGCAGGGCCACCTCCAAGTAGCATGCAGAAGGGCTCTAATGGGAATTTCTATGCAGACCCACTATCAGAAGCACTAAAAAAATACCCGAAGAGACAAAATTGTAAGATTCCACATTTGAGAAACTTAGTTCAAATCTCAACTTTCTGAGATGAAAATTGATAGTGCCTGCCTCACAGGGGCATTTGTATGTCTTAATTTAAATGTAATAATGTGTGTCAGTCCATGAAGAACAAGTTCGGCATCATGGGGGTGAGAAGCAGAACGCTCACACACTGTTGCGCAGACTGTACATCCTCAATCTGATAATCTCTGTGTTTCATGAGGCTGAAAACCAGAATGCTCACACAGGCTGAGAGGCACCTGAATTTTCTGTCTGTTGCTGCTGGTGCTTAAGCCTCTCCACCACAGCGTCCCTCAGTATCTTCTTTGCAAACCCAAGTGCAACAGGTATCAGAGCTTCGATTCATTTACAAATGTCCCCAAAAGGATGAACTTCTGAGCTTCTCTAGATTAGGAGTCAAGGATAATTTACATAATGTTTAGAAAGCTCACAAACTTTGTATTTTGTCTGAAAGAATTGTGATTCTCCAAGGTTTTCCCAACTGTGCCAATTTGGCTGAAACCACTTGCATGGGTTGCCAGGCTGCATCCAGATTTCTCAGTCTAATCTTTGGCAAGATCCTACTAACTTCCAATCTCACGACCAAGTGGCTGGCAGCAGCCCAACAACCCAAATGTTCTCTTCTGCCAAATCAGCACAGGCCTGGAAAAGCCTTCCAGAATGTGAAACAAAAGAGAGTCCTTCCCCTCACAACAAAACTCAGCACCCTGCAGCTGGTCAATGGGACGTCCTCTCTGCTTGAGTCCTTGAAAGGCCATGAGCAAAGATGTCATGAAAAACAGGGCAGGCAGATGTGGTGCACACTTTCCACTGTGCCCTCCAATTCAGATCTGATAACATTAAAAAAAAAAAAAAGGAGAGGAAAACAGGTTGAATTAGCTCATGTCACATAAAATAACACCCCAGGGCTGGGTAAATCTTTTGTCTGTCTGGGTTATATATTTAGAGATTATGCAGATGTCAGAAGATGAAGTGTGGACTCTTAATTATCTGAATAATTGATCAGTACTTACAGTTCAGTTAGCCAGTTCACTAGAAGTTCTAAATTATCTCTCTGGGCTACCTACCTTGATCAATAGACCATAAAATTGCCAAATACTCACTTCACTTTATAATCTATGCTAATAAATATAACAGTGGCAGCATAGCCAGTAAACTTCACAATTCAGAACATGATTATTTTATATTGCCACTTTCAAGCATCAGAATGCTAATGATATAGCTGTTTAGCCACAGCAGTTATATATATGGAAATCTGCTTGATCCAGCAAATCACAGAACATTCAGAAAATCTAAATACAGCACACCTGGAACTCAGCTGTAATTAGATGAATATTATTTTTGTGTCTTTTTTCAAATCATGAACCATCATAAACACGGAGAAATAATATTCTTCTTGTTTTATCATAATTCAAATAATTTAACAATTCATTAACAGCTTCTCTTTTGTTCCTACACTATTTTCAACATTTGCCCTAAAAGGCAGCATTGTATCTCAGCCTGAATAACCTTAGGCTTGACAATACAGTGATCTTGTTTCAGACTTAATAACATTTCTTCTACTCCTGGTAATGCAGAAAAATTCTTATGAAATTCATCAGAAAAAGAATATTGTGTGAAAAAATAACAGGATTTCAGACATAATGCAAATTAAATATGCAATGTATTACAAATATCAGAGAGTAGATATACATATTTTTATAGTGCATGTAGGTTAATTAGAAGAACAGAGCTGTAGAATTCAATATTATTTGGTTCATGCCTTTAAGATTCAGGCATGAGATGCCCCTCTACCTTATGTAATCAAAAACGTAAATCTTACTTGGCTAGACAGACCATGTTAAAATCACTGTAGAAAACACCTGAAATTAATTATCCCAGGAAACACTAAGAGTACTAGTAGAGAGAAGCAAATTTTTATTCACCTTTTTTTGTTTTACTTTGTTTTCTACAATGCCAAGTAGCTACCTGGATTTGTTTTCCCTGCAGACTTGGCTAAATGCTATTCGTTGAACATCTGAAGAACCGCGGCACTCAGGCTCCTCTGTCGCTTTGCTATCATCTTAACTCCAACACAACATGCATATTTTCAATGAATTTACTTTGGATTCATTTTTATATATGAAACATGGTCAGTGTTCCATGAACACATTTTCAGAGGAAAGATTGCTATAAATATGATGTGATAATGACTGGAATGTTTCGGGAAGGACAGGAGGAGAAAAGAAGGCAAGTGCAAACTCTCATACAATTTAAAATAAACTGTGAACTAAGACTTGGCATTTCATCATTTTTAAACCAAAATCTAATTAGTAAGTTCTGTCCTTTAAAAGAATGTCTCAAGCTTTTCCTTAAATAAATATTCAATTCAAGCTTTGAAAGAATAATACATAAGAATGCTCCTATTATAATAGATTCAGATTTCAAAATTTGAGCAAAATAATGTGGAGGTAGGAACAGCATAAATAGACAATAGGAAATGGATAGCTCACTAGGCACATAAATAGGTAGATAAGAAGTCTTATTTTTAAACAAAAGATTTTAAATCTGGATTCCTATTAATTTTTCTAATCCAAAACTCATTCAAAATTGAACTTCAGATTCTTCTAAAGCTACAAATATGAAAAAAAAACATTTAAACAAAGAAAAAGCATATCAACCTTTTAAAATAATTTCCATGACTGAGCTTCAAAATTTAGTACTTTTTCCTCAAACCAAAGCCAAATTTTTTAAAAGGACATAATAAAGAAACGTATTTATTATAACAAAAGAAAACCAATAGCTCTTTAAGAGATAAGATATTTCCTCAAACCAAATTTAGAGGAGTTTTAGCATATTAGTTGCAATGTAGTTGGAATAATTAGTTGGAATAATGAAAAGGTAATAGATAACATTTCAGTTATAATTTGAAAAACAAAAAACAAACTTTTTTTAATGTTACTATTTCTTATATTGGTACAACACAAGAGAGGACATAACAATTAGGCTCAACTTAAAGGTTTAGGTCAATACTATAAATTCAGTCAAATGAAGACTTGGGTTTTAGGAATATACCTATTCAAAGTCTGTTAATTACTAGTTGATTGATATTGTAAAAATTTGTTGACCTTCTCTGAGCCAGTTCTACCAGTTTTCAAGATAGGATGATGGTAACTACAATGGAAATATGCTGCTTGACTTGGTAATAAAATAACTCATGGAGTGTTTAGCCTTTTGACTTACAGAAAACAAGTATTTCATAGGAATTCTGACAAATTCTTTTCGAAGGCTAAAATTTAAGATATATAAAGAGGTTAAATAGATAGAAACTCACCCAGCCTCTTCATCTCTCAGAAGCCAAAAAGTTGTCATGTAAGTTTACATTCTGGAAATGCCTAAATTATCAACATTATGCTTGGCTAATTGATGGAAAATACTTCTATGGAAAACAAAAATGGCTTGAGACTAGCACATTAAATACATTAGAACTTATAAGGTGCAGAACACATTTTCTCAAAGCTCCAACTCAGTTTCTACAAGTTTGTCCAAGTTGCATCTGATAATAGATCTGCCCGTTATCCTTTGCTTGTTGCCTGTTGGAGAAACCGCCACCCCAATGTTGGTAGGAGTGCCTTCAGTCAGTGTTCAAGATGTATTGAGTGACTTGAACAGTATTGTAATCACTGGGAATGGAGAGAGGCTACTAAGAATCACTTTACAAATGGAAACTGATGTAAGGATAGGAATAGTGTGTTTTGTTAATTAAGCTAGGAGGATAAAGTAGACATTCGCCTTGTACACTTAAAAATGCTTTTCATTGCCCCAAAATATAAATTAAATAGGTAAAGGCAATGTCATTTGTAGGCTTTAGATAAATGGGTTAGAATAAGCAACATATAAGGAAAGAATCTGAATTAAAACAAGGAGACTACAAAAAGTTTATGGAGTGTTGGATTAAAAGTAATGAGCATTTCCATGAATTTTTGAAGTCATTTCACACAAAAAAGTAACACTTATATTCTTGCTCCAATTCAGTTGTTTTTTAGAATGTGGTCCAACTTAGATAAATTTAATAGACCTTAGTTTATTCTGCATTCAGACCTACCAGCACAATTCTGGAATTTCTAAGACATGAAATATTATTAGTTTTAAGATGCTAAAAGATGCAGAAATTCAAGATTTCTTTAAGAGTTAGTAAATAACAAAACTACTCTTTAACTATTAAATATCAGAAAACTTTCGCAGTTAAGTGAAAGATTTTCCATTCCAAATGGGAAGTTTTCAACAGAACGGAACTTCTGTTTCTCTTGATTCCCTTACAACTACAGGAATATTTAGTAAAACCAAAAAAAATATATATAGATGGAATTCTTGGCCCCTGGTCATGGTGGGCATTTGCAGAGCAAACCAATGAGTGGAAGTTCTCTCTCTCTCTCTCTCTCTTATTTTGTTTTTCTCTCTCAACCTCCATCTCTCAAACAAAAAGTAAATAGTTACCTCTTTGGATGTAAACACTGACTTTCTTATTGGTGAAGAAAGGGGAAAATTATTCTCTTTAATTAAGTAAAAAGTGACCAAAATACGTGTTATTGAGATCCAGCTTCATTTGTGCAACAGAAATACACAATAGAAAACATCATTTTATAAAGATTGATTTTATTTTATTTGGAAGGAAGAATTATAGTGAGAAACAAAGAATAAGAGAGAGAGAGAGAGAGAGAGAGAGAGAGAGAGAGAGAGAGAGAGAGAGAGACTGAGGTAGAAATAGGTCTTCCAGTTTCTAGTTCACTTCCCAAATTGCTGCAATGGCTGGACCTGGGTCATACTAAAGCCAGAAGTCAGGAGTTTCTTCCCGGTCATCCACATGGGTTCAGTGGCCCAGGCACTTTGGCCATCTTCTCACTTGAAAGTGGAATAGCCAGGACACAAACTGGTACCCATATGGACTGCTGGCATCAACAAGGAACCTTCCCAAAAACATTTTTAAAAGTCACACAAAATACTTCATTATACTTATTTGAGATTAGAGACTAATCTCACAAAATAAAGGAATGTATCTATTGATGAATAAATGAGCTAAAAATTAAAGAAATATCCATTCTGTGAAGATTTTTTTTAATTCATGCTTTTTTCCTGATGCTACATGTGTATTGCTAGTTCAAGATTCTCCATTTGAAAAAAAATACCATATAAATTTGGAAACACCACAGTCTCTTTCCATGTTTTGTTTGCATTATGGAATTTATATATTGAATGTCCGTTAACCCTCCTAGGATATCTCTGAGGCTATTAGGACTAGAGAATGCATCCACAAATAACACTTCTTTCACCAGCAGTCCCTTTCCACAGGAGCACATTTGGAGAAATAATGATCTAAGGCAAGGGAAGCATGTGGCTTTTAGAAAAAAATGGTATCAGAGGCCAGTGTGTGGCATAGTGGGCTAAATTGTCATTTTTAGTCTTTCTCCTTCACAAGTGCAACTCTGCCTTTCAAACAAATAAATCTTGAAAAGAGAAGAGAGAGAAAAAGAAATGAAATGAAATGAAATAGTAATATGGTCCTTGTCTTTTTGTCAACCTCAAGAATTAACCAACAAACTATAATAGTTCCATAGTTATAGAAATAAGTCAACAGCATTTGCAATGCCAGAGTATATTTTATAAAATAAATATAGAGGTATTGAAATTCATGCTCTTAAAACTTTATTATGGTGCAGAGAAAGGATTTGGCATATGTTAAGAAGCAGGAATCAGTTATTAAAAGAAACAATGTAAATACAGAAAGCTTCATAAATATGAAGATAATTACACATTGGGGTTGGAAGTTGAATCATAAGGGCAACAATGCCAGCACTCCGTGTGGATGCCAGTTCACGTCCTGCCTGTTTCACTTCTAATCCGGCTCCATGCTAATGACCTGGGGAGACCACAGAAGACAGATCAAGTGTTTGGGCCCTGCCACCCATGTGGAAGACCTGTAAGAAACTGCTGGTGTCTAGCTTCTAGCTTTGGCCTGGCTCAGTCTCAATCCTTTCAATTCTCTGGGACAGGAACCAGCAGATCGAAGATTCTCTCTCTCTCTCTCTCAACCTTTTTCCTATCTGTCTCTCCTTCTCTCTCCGTAACTGACTTTCAAAATAAATAAAAGTACTTTCTAAAAACACGAAAGAAAGAATCGTACATGGCCTTTAAATTCTTTGTAGCAAGATAAAACTATCCTTTTTTAATAATAAATTCATTTTATTTTTGAGGATGTTTACATAGTTGAGAAGGATGCATATGCATATTCTTGTGGACCATTAATTAGGGTAGGGAGGACCAGGGAATGTGGGTAAGTGGATGAGACCATTGTCTCCAATCTCCTTTTTCCTTCCTATATCTGGGAAAAGTGGGGAGAGAAAAGTAGAGGGCTGCTCCCAGCAGCTCAATCACATCAGCATCAGGAAGTGGGGGACTTTTCCCTTTCAATTCTACTTTCTCATTAGCTCTTTGACAGTTGTCTCATATATAACTCCCTAAGGAACTGGCGTGAGAAAAGAGCATGCTGAGGAAGCAGAAATGCCCATGCCTATCACAGCCCAGGTTATGGCAAAGATCGTTCACATAACAGTAAGACTGAACCTTGGCTATACTCTCAAAAGAGCAATTTTTTTCTTGCTTTTGCTTGTTTGTTTAATATAAGAACCTTGTTATCTTCTTAACGACATGTATAATGAATTTCCATGCCTAGGCAACAATTCTCACAGCTTCCATGAACACACACTAAATAAACTGGGAAGATTATCATTGAAAATAGAGCTTTAAAGAGTCTCAAAGTCCATTTGATGCAAAGTAGAGCAGGAAAAAATCAATGTCATTGTTCTCTGTGTGCCTTCATCTCACCCTTCTTTCCTTTCATCTCCAGAGTTTTCTCTGAATCATTAGATAGCAACAGAATGGACATGTGCTTTGTGCACGAATGACCCAATCTTAAAAGGTGAGGCAACCCCAAATATCTCCAAACGTGGAGGACTCCTGCATGTTTCACTGCCAAAGAAATTGCCCCACTGCCTTGCGCATTCAGTGACCTAGCAGCAAGGGCTCAGTGATGAAAGCTGATCAGGTTTCCTACAGTTCAAGAGGTGGTTTCCATCTACAGCATCTGCTACAATGTTAAGCAAAAGCATATGGAAAGGCATGTTTGGAAGAACTGGGGTTATTTATATTCACAATGGAATGTCCTTGTATCGGGGTCTTAGCATAGCATAGGAAATCCTCTTACGATGCTATGCCTGAAGTTCCATTTGTTCACGTACATGAGTGAAGATTCATTTTTACTGAAAAAGTTATGCTCAAAGTCAAAACCTTGTGATGAGCTGGATGTATGGGGAAAGTCTTCTGTTTTGTGATAGCAGCACTTTCTGTGTGTGTGATATCCCATGATGGCAAAGTACTTTGTCCTATTTTTTTTTTAAAGATTTTGAAGTGAAAGGCACATACTTTCTCCATAAGTCTTATTTTGAAAAAAAATAAAAGGCCTCTTTAGACCCATCTGTGTAAGAAATTGGGTTAATGAGAAGAATAAAATATTAAAGCGCTTTAAGAGAAAATGAAGCATAGACATACAAATTAATGTCATAATCGTTTCATTATATCAACTATAGTTAAATAAATGCACAGCTCTTGGAAGAAATATATCTGCAAGAAAAACACCCAAACCTTTCCTGAAATTGTATCATGTGTGTTGAAAATGTACCTTTCAAGTTATTGGAAAAGATATTACTACCTGACTCATTTTATAGTAAGGTATAATAAGTATATGTTGCTGATAGTGAATATATATTATTGCATTTCATCTTTACTATCTGTGATTATCATCACCTAACCACCATATACCAAATAAGCATGGTGGAAGAACATTCCCACACTTGATTCTCTTTTTGTGCAAATGAGACCCTAGCAACATAAAAAGTTCGTATGGGTGACTTTTTCTTAATCAGCTTTCTTTCTCGTTTTCACCATTTTATTGAGAAGTGAGTAGAAGAGGAATAAAATATTTTAAAAAATAACCCCAAGGGGAAGATGATATTTTCCTTGGCCCTGACACTTTCCATGTTCTTAATTGTTTTCATTAGGGATGAAATTCTCCCAATTTATATTTCTACTCATATAAATCATTCTCATCCTATGAAATGTGCAATCTACTAAAATACAAGTTACATGGACCCAAAGCTACAATCCCACAACTTGATTATAACTCCCCAAAGGGTGAAAAATGTTTCTGATTCACTTTGGGAGTTGGATAACTCTTATAAAAAGGTAACACAGAAAGTACAGAGGAGAGCACACACTTTGTGTACAAAGAGGAGGAGTGTTTATTTATGTAACCTTTCTTGAATTACAGCCCCTGTGATACAGTTGCTGATGATCCTGTAGTGCTCTATGTACCATTTTATTCTTTAGGACTTCCATAATGTGATGACTATAGACTACAACATAAATTTGTTCTTGGGTCAAAATAATTTAACAATTAACATCTCTCTATTTCTATGTTCTAGTTCCATATAACATTAGCTGGAATTTGTTGGACATTTTCACTTACAAGACATTTTCTTAGTGCTTGATTTAAAACTGCAGTCACACACACAATACACACACACTTGTGCATGTGACCACAATGGAATGGACACGAGTGTGATCGCACTTATACAGATGAGGACAGTGCTGATAGAAAAAAAAAAGAGTAAAGCAAAGAAAGTAGTACACACAAGATTAGAATCAATCCAGGTATCTTTTAACTTCAAGCTCCTATATATCAAAATAATGGCAAAGAACATTACTGTATTTGGGCCCAGAGTGTTAAGCTGTGCTTCTGATTCTGGGATCCATTATCAGTGTGCCTTGTTCCAGTTCCAGCTACATCACTTCTAATTATCTTTTTGCTAATGTGCCTAGGAGGGAGAAAAAGATGCCTCAAGTACTGGAGTTCCTGCCAACCATGTGGGAGATCTGAGTGGAGCTTTTGGCTCCTGGTTGGGAACTGACCCATCCCTGCCTGCTGTGGGCATTTGTGGAGCATACCAATGAACTGAAGATTCTCTCCCTCTTTGTCTCTGTCTCTTGTTGTCTCTTCGTTTCTGTCTCTCCCCTCTTTCCTCTGTCATTCTCTCTCCTCTGCTTTCAAATAAATCTTTTTTAAAGAGAACATAGAATTGAGTTAATTTCTAAAATTATACTGGAATAATAAAATGCAATTTAAATATTAACTGAATTACTTGTGATATACCTGATTATACAAAAATGCGTATTTATCTAAGATAAAATGAGAGAAATAAAAAGAATCACAGCAGGCAAAGAGATCATTTATGAAAGGGTACGTCAAAGATTTCTTCAAAGAGTTGGAGACGGCAGAGGGCAAGCGATAGTTAAAACTATGACACCCTGAAACTGGAAAATGAGAAATTCAAGGAAACAGAACATAATACATTCTGTGCATATTCACAAGTATTTGTTTTTAATTTTTATCCATTTTATTGAGAGACAGAGGGAAAGACAGACCCCATCTGCTGGTTTCCTCCCCAAACGCCCATAAAATGGCCAGGAATGGGCCAGAGCCAAAACTGAGGGCCAGGAACCCATTCCAAATCTCCTACAAGAATGGCAGCAACACAAAAATACTTGAGCTATCACTGCCGTTTCCAGAACCTTCACTACCAGTAGCATGGAATCAGAAGCTGGTGTCACGAAGCCCACCCAGGTATTACAACATGAGACCTAATTCTTTCAAGTGCTAGCCTAGATGCTTGTGCTGCACACTTTTTGAAGAACCTTGATCCTACTGCTCTCCAGCAATAGGCATTAAAGGGATGGGGAGCTCAGAAACACCACAGTAAGAATACCATTCGCACAGGACTCTGTAAGTAACATAAAGATTATTCCGTTCTTTTAAGTAAGTTGATGTACTCTAATGTAAAACAGACCAATTTTAAGGCTATGTTAAATTGGGTTAATACTAGGAGTAGTTGAATGTGAGGAAATCAGTAAATCCAATTTTCTAGGTAAAAATAATGAAAGTCTGGGTTACTGGGAATTACATCTTGCAGAATGAATTCTATAGGTCAGAGTACAAAGGAAAACCATGATAAGATCAATGCTCTGACTTGCTTTGAGAGGACGACAGTATTTATTTGCTGTTTGTTCAATTTGCTGTGCAATCCAGACACTCAGAACACTTTGGCCACTGAGGGTCTCCCTGGGACTGATTCATTAGTGCACGCTTGGGTTATTTGAGAAAAAGGAATCTGAAAATGATCTGGGAAGAAAGGATCACTGAAATGCAGTGAATGACTAAATGGTAATTCAAGCACATATTTCCTTGCCTCCTCTTGTTTCTATATAAGCATGTGTTGAGATTTTTTTCCAAACCTAAAGTAAGGTCTTTCTTTTTTAAATAAGAATTCCCTCATCTTAACCAACAAATAGGGAAATATTTGTTCATTATTTGGACAATGAAATGCAAAAACATTTTACATTCTTGATATTTAGAAAACAAAGAGGAACCCAGCCCTGTGAACTTCAAAGTTCATGAAAACACATTTAAAATCATGTCTGGAGGCAATAGGAGAAAGCATGCTAATTGACAATTTACAGAGTTTCCACTGTTAACCCACAAGTGAGAAACTCTAAAGAAACAGTGTGCCCTTCCATATTAATTGAGTTTAATCCTTTGAGCATTCTGCCTAATGAATAGATCAGGGTGAACCAGTGGACAGCTGGATATCAGAGAAGCATGTGATACTACTGCATGGCACACAGATTGATTTACAAGATCAAAAACATAGCTTAGGGGAAGAACTCTTGGAATGGATTACAGATTGGCTTGGGGACAGGAGACCAATGTCAACCAGAGAAGAGGCTTGGTGGCAAACGGTGGCTAATTAGCATGGGCCAACTCCTGACAATTATAGGCAGGATTTTTGGAGAGTTTAAATTGTATTTGTTTTAAAAATGAAACTGATGTTGTAAGTGCTGCTAGGTGGAAGAGCAATGCTGACAATTGTTAAGCTAGCAAAGCAGTCTTACATAGCAACCCAGTATCTGTTGCTTAGATCCCCAAAGAAACACAGTAATTCAAAGGATGCATTCGGGAATCTTTATCACAAGTTGACAGAGCAACAGTTTGGAAATCACAAGTTTTGTTTCCTATCAAAAATATGAGTTTACTTTTGCTAACAGATAATTTGTTATGTCTTTCATGTGACTACGCAAATAGTTTTTGAAAATACTTTGTAAAAAATACTTTGTGCCCTCTTAAGTAATTCAACTCTGTAGCAAGTCAAATAAAATATATAATTATAACAAATTTCCCAATGAAATCAAAATTTTCAATAAAAATCAAGAAACTATAACCCAATTAAAAACATGTAGATAATGATATTATTTGCCCCCCTACATCTGACATCTGAAAATGGAATATATTGACATAAGTTAAAAATGACCACTACATAAGTGGGTGAAATCACTCAATATACCCTGAATGCTCATAGAGTGTGTTGACCCTCCTCTTGCTTTTGCAGGCTTTCAATTGCTTCTAGCTCCTAAAAATCAGTTCTACACAACTACCTCTCATTTTAAAAATGAGAAGGCATTTAAAAGGATATAATCTGCATGGATAAATGTTGTATGGAATAATTTGAAGGTAAAAGTTAATCTACCTGCATCCATGAAAAGATCAGTGGAATCCAAACCTGGTTGATTTACAAGAGAACCTTTCAAGCCTCACCCAAGATTCAGATGGGCTCTGGAAAGACTTAGCTGTAATTCTCAAAATGGAATATTTGACTAAAGGATAGGAAATCAGTATGTCAATGAGATATTTGCACACCTGTGTTTATTACAACATATTTACGATAACCAGGACATGGATTCAAACTAGGTGTCTATCAACAGATGAATGGGTAGTAAAATTGTGGCACATATACAAAATAGAATGACATATGACTTTAAAACAAAGATAAAATCCTATCATAGGCAGCAGCATGCATAATGGAAGGCATGGGGTCAAGCGAAACAAGTCAATCTCAAAAAGACAGCATATAATTGTACACACGGAATCTGAATAACTTAATCTCACAGAAGCAAAGAGAGTGAGAGTCATCTTACACCCTGCAGAGGGTGTAGGGAAGCAGAACAGAAAGAGGTTAGTAACTGCACAGGAAAACGCAATTAGACAAAATGAATGTTTCAGTCTTTTATCTCACAGCAGAGGGTTGTAGGCAACAGGATTCGATTTTTAAAATAGCTAGACAAAAATATTTTAAATATTTGCAACAGAAAGAATGATAGATACTTGAGATTATACATATACTGATTACCCTGATTTGAGTATCATCCATTGTATGCATGTATTGAATTTTACTTTGTAATCTCTAAATATAAACAATTATTTATCAATAGAAAATTCAAGTACTATACTATACGCACACTATATAAATGGTTAGATGGAACTAAGCTTTAATACCCATTGACATGTACGAGAGCTAAATGGGATGTGGGACAGACTGGACTAGTCTGCCACACATACTGGCAAACCAGGGCAGGGGGCGGGCCTAGTGGGGGTTACTGTGGGTCGCTCCAACTAAGCTGCAGCTCCCTCTGGTTTATGTGAGGGCTGAGAACGTGCTGGGCAGAACCAGGCTGGACTGCAACACCCATTGGTTCCAGTGGAAGTTGGGGCTGAAAACAGAACCAACCCAGCAAATGCAACCACCAGCTGATCGGGGCAATGGACTGTGCCGGACCCTGTACTTGCTAGTACTGCAAGAATCTGGTCTGGGAACACCTCAGACAAAGTATCTTTGGGGATCTCCACAATCAAACTGCTGGACTCAGAACCCTAACCATGAAAAGACAGAAGACAGAACAAGTCAATCAACTACCTCAGCTATATGTTGGCAGTGAAAAACTGGGCAAATAGAGACTCTAAGATGGACTATGTCAATCAGTGAATTCTTCAATGACCTTATCGTGCTTGGAGTGGTGAGAATGGCAGCAATTCATAACTGGTGAACTATCAAAACCACTTGAGCAAGCCCCTTGGAGCATGCCCCACATCAGGGACCTGGGGTGGGTAGGAGACTGGGTGGGGCTTCTCCCTTAATATCCCCCTTTACCTCAGATACATAAAGGAAACAATAGTCTTACCCACTTTCCTGTAGCCCTTGAACCTTTTTACTCTAACTATGTAAAGATTGTCAAAAATATAATAAAAAATGGAAAAAGTTTTAAAAAGAAAATATTAAAAGTATAATAGAATTAATTTGAAACAGAATAATAAATGTTTCTGCAGTCATTGTTTATATAGTTAGTCGTAGGCTCTGCATTTGTAATCATAATTGTTACTATTATTCTTATATCCCATTTACTCTACGTGAACATCTTAGTGAAATGGAGATATTTAAAGAGAGTACCCAAATCATCATTTCCTGAGTGCAAGAGTCCTTTGTGATCACCTCTTTATTAGATTTTCACCTAATTAAGACAATTTAAGCAAGAAAACACCAACAGATTCTCTAGTGAACTAGTTGTCTACATTCTAATTATAGTTCTCTTTGTTCACACTGAATAGTGACTCTTCCAAGTCTGGTGGCTTAAAGGCATGAAGAGTGCAGAGACAAAACTGTCCACGAGGAAACACAGGTGTTGCTGTGGAACCTAGTTAGTTACACTTTGATGCAAAATGTTCTCTGATTGAAGACAGTATTGGGTGAAATTATCATCAGAAAGTAGAAATATAAATTGACACAAACAATGCTGGCCAGTTTTCCAGGCAGGAGACATTCTGATGAAAACAAGTATTATTCAAACCCTTAGAGGAGGAATTCATTGTGATCAACTGGCTACCAGGTACTCAAACAGATCATCCAAGAATTGTTCCCATATTAAGGCTCAGCTTCAGCTTCTCTTGGCAGCAGTGACATTAGCAGTGAATGTCCGAATGACAAGGCAGTCAGATGAATCTTCCAAGAACTCTGCCCATATCAGAGCTCCTTAGGCAAGCAAAAGCACATAACACCATTTACAAGAAGACTTTGTGTGAGGGCACAGTGTTAACTACATAGGGATTGTTCTTTGATTGAGAAACAATTTTATAAGAGTGACAAGACCCAAAGAAAAATTTAAGGGATTAACTATTCAAATTCTCTCTTAATGTAAAATTTCTGGTCATCTTGGAGGTCTTTAATAAAAGGAGACAATGATTTCTCCTTCAAGTAAAGGCATTATAAAGGGCAATGTACAAAATTGCAGCAGGTCCATCCTCGGTTGAAGTCTCTCTTTTTAGATTTTGGAGATTATGATAGTTCTTCAAATGACAAGGTGAACAGAAGATACTAAATTTCCAATACATCACAATCTCCCTAACTTCTCTTCCAGAACTGTTCGATAGATTTTCTCCTCTTTTCATGGAGAGGTATATATGCCTTTTCATAGAAGAGGTATTACTATTATCATAATGGTCTTATAACCTAGACTTAGAAATTAGGAGATGCTTTTGAATAACATCCCAAGTGACTGAGCACTCCCCTGGACTCCTTTTCCCATGCTCCACTGTGATTATATTCCCTCATAGGACCTATGTTCTGGCAAGTAAATACACCTGCATGCACATAAAAGGTAGCAGAATAAAGTGAACAATCTCATGGAGCAGCAGCCTTCAAGCTTCAGCCAGTAGCAGAAGTCCAAACAATTAGGCCTTATGCCCAGAGTGCTTGATTGTATAGATTTGGGGATAAAACTGATATTTTGCCAAACAGTACCACAGTAATGCTGATGTAGCTCATTAAGGGTTCACACTTTGGAAACCACTCTCACACAGCATAAGTGGGTGAACCTTCTTAGGCCAGCAGCAATGGCAACACACATCCTTTGCAACAGCCTCCGGATTGTGGCAGAAGCACTGAGCTTCTGAGGCCAATGGCGGCAGCAGCTTCCTAAGTGAGCCAGTTTTCTGTGTGATTCTGGGCATTATTCCCAGAAACTAAGTCTATAGTCTGTACTTTTAACTCTCCCAATAATTCTGTGAACTATCATAAATCCCTTTCCAAGTAAACATGTTAGGTCAGATTCTGTTGCCTAAAACTGGAACCCCTGATTAACAATGATCTTCCATCCCTTCACAAAGCATCTCAGAGATGATTTTTTGTTGTTGCTGTTCAGTCTACTTCACCTGAATAGGTAAGCAGATAGAAGGGAGGAAGCTTAGTCAAAGCCTTAATCAAAAATGAAATAGGAAAATGGTGCCTCCCATGTCA
Organism: Ochotona princeps; assembly: GCF_030435755.1. Classification (NCBI taxonomy): domain Eukaryota; kingdom Metazoa; phylum Chordata; class Mammalia; order Lagomorpha; family Ochotonidae; genus Ochotona; species Ochotona princeps. Next base: position 30,900,977 of record NC_080836.1, read on the forward strand.
TGCACTTTATAACACAAATATTGAAACAGGTAACTGGGTGGGGGATGTTTCCAGGTCAGGTGACTAGCAATCTCAAGACAACCTAAACGTAATACCTGGTGCATGACGGCAAACTGCATTTGCAAATCTTAAGGTGGTTATCGAAGATTGCATTTGCTTAAGATGTGTTTGCTTGTTTGAAAGAAAGAATGGTAGAGAAAAAGAAAGGTTGGCTGTCCTCAGATTCATTCTTCAAAGGCTTACATCAACCAGTGCTGAGCCAAGTCAAACTCAGGAGTCAAACACGCCACCTCTATTTTCCATGTGGGTGGCAGAAATCAAACTATTTGGAACATTTGTGAACAGGAAGCTGGATCAGAAACAGAGGTGGGTGTCAGTTGCATCTAAATTGATATGGGGTGTAAGCATCTCAAGCAGAGTGTTAATCTGCACTACAATACTTGCCCCTTTAACCACTGAGAAGCAATCTCTATTTGGCATCCAAATTATATCATGAATTAGTAAATAAAGGTATGACATTTGATCATGCATAAGCAATATTTAAAGTAATATTTTCACAGATAATGGAGCTCATTATGTGTACTACTAATAAGCAGGATTATAAGCAGGATTTGTTACTGAGTTATGATACCATGTCATGCATTGATTCTCAAAGATTATCAAAACAATTTGATAAGCAACATTGAATTTGTTTCTTACCGTCTCAGTGAGGAGCCCACTCCCCTTTCACCAGAAAACACGGAAAAATAAAAAGCATGAGTATTGTCTCATAGAGGAAAGTTTGGAATTGACTGGGAATTGAGATTTTTATTTCAGGTGGGTCCTTTGATTTGGGTATTGAAGATGTAAATGTGAAAATGAATCAGCTAGAATGAAATAAGCATCAGTGAAGAGAGAAAAAACAAGGATCTTTGAAGCAAGGTGTTCCCAGAACTTAAGGTTGCACACAAAGCCAATGCACTCCACTGAAAAATTACACTCATTAGTGTTATAGAAAAATAAAAGTAGGTCAAGCAAGCGGCAAGTTTTGGAAAACAAATTAAGTTTTCAGTGTGGAAACTTTTTAGAAGTTCTTCAGAGTCTAACAGAAAGTGAAATTTTCCAAGAGCGGAAGTTTCTATATTTAGTGCCTAGTACGTACCTAGCACTCAAAAACATGTGTAGGTGAATGAATGCATATATGGATGGATGGGTGAATTAGCAAAGGACTTGTCTGGAGCCTCATAGAAGTGTTCAACAGTTTGTTCAGAAATGGATTTATTATTGCTTCTCAGCCTTTTGGGTAAGTTCAAGTATAGAAATGGATTTATTAAACTCTCAGAGAGAGAGAGAGAGAGAGAGAGAGAGAGAGTAAATCATACAATATTAGTCTGAAATGTAGATGAAGCTCCATTAAATTACATTTTCTAGAATTACATTTTCAAAAATTACATTTTGTAGAATCTCTAAATTCCAAATACATAGAAAACGAAAGTCTGTGACAGATTATGGACATCCTAGTTGAATATTGCACAGAGCAGATCAAAATGGAGGAGTGTTTTTCATCTATTCAAAAATTCTGCACCATCTTTCCTGAAAGGGAGACAAAGTGGGGAAATATTGAACTTGACTAGATACAAATTCAAAATCCTGATAAACCACCAAAACTGTAAATAGTTAAAATAAAATTTCCTTCTTTGGACTTAAAAGGAGACATGAAATCAAGAGTAATTATGGAAAGATAAATAAAGTGATATTTTTGCATCTTTGCAACTCAGGCAATGTGTACACTGCTGTACAAACATATATTTTTCTCTCCAATAAAAGATTGGATCCTAAATTCTCTATGCCAGGAGAATTCACATTTCCAAAATAAATAAGCCTTTAAGGAAAGATAAGACTGGGCCACCAAGGTTGTGAATGAAACTATGAAAGTTCTCATAACTATGTATTTTCTTTCTTGAAGACCAAACAATTAAGAAGGTATGGTGTATTAAAACCTTTTCCTACCACCCTCAACAAAATATCTGTGTATTTGCTACTTGGAAAATAACACATCTCTGCAATGCACTGTTCAAGTTTTCTAAACATGGCTTTCTGGATGCATGAATGACTTGCTAACTCCTATCTTCTGTATCACTGGGTGGCCTCAAATTAAGAGAGAAGTTTATTGGAAAAAGTCCTAGACAACTTTTATTTGAGCTACAAGGCATGCAAAATAAATACCTACCGCCTCTCAAGTCTATATTCTACCCACACAGAGAATGTTCACTCTGCTCATAACACTTTTGTTCTAGAACACAGGCACCTGTTCCAGCCAATGGGATGCATTTCTAACTCTACCTCGGCCACCTTGATTTTTTCCCAAGCATCATTTAAAAAAAATCTCTCTCTCCTGCTCCACCACCTGCTTCTCCTCCTTTTTGCTTTTGCAACTCTCGATTCCTTACTCCCTCTTTTCCAAATTATCCCCAACAGGTGTGCATCTAATCAAAGTAAAATTCTCTTGACTGTGGAAAAGCACACAAAAGTAAGTCCGCATATGTACAGCTTTTTGAAAGGGAAATTGCATTTGGTAAGGGCTTTTTGTAAATGCAGTTATGTGTGAAGAGTGTTACAGGCATGCTGTGGACAAAGTGTTAGGGAAGCACTTGAGGAAACTTATGTTTGAGCACCAGACAGCTGGAGTCAAGAGGAATTCGTTGTAGTAGAAACCTGTGCCAGAAAAACTCCTATTCCCAAGCCAGAAGTTTTTGGAGGAAAAAGAATTTAAGACTGGACAACCAAAGCTCTGAATAAAACTTTCAAAGTTACTGTAACTGACTTCCAAAGAAAATTGGCTCTATGCCTATAAATACACTGATAAGAAAGAAACCACAATCATATTAACATGTTTCATTTATTGATCCGTTTACTCAACAAACAATATTAAGAATCTAATACGCTCTTGCTCCTGTGTGTGGTACAAGCAACATAAAAAGCAAGCAAATAGACACCTGACCCTATGCTCATGCTCCTTGGACTCTAACCTCCCCACATAACAACTACGTCTACCAACAAAAAATCAGAAACTTTGTCTTGGAGGAAAATTCTTCAGCCAGCACTGTTCCTTAAAAATAAATCACCATTCTTAGAAAATTCAAATTTTTGCTCTCGTGGTCATTTGACATTTTAGGTACCATAATTTTTTCCAGAACACTTGTTTTGCTGATCTTTATGTTGACAACTTTTTTCATTTTATTGTAACAATTATTGTTTTTCATAGTATAGTTTTGTAGCTATAAGGATTCTACCCCTCCACCTCCCTAGCCTCTCTCCAATTTCCCACTCCTACCACCCCCCAATTATTATAGTAGTATAGTCCTTTAGCAACCATTATAAGTTTAATGTGCTGTTATTTTATTGCATCATGTCATTGTAGGCATAAGCAAAGGTAGAAAATCTAGTATTAAACTGTCAAGGTATGTTTAACAGTTTCATTTTGCTGATGTTTTAAAATCTAATCTTTCACCTGCGCCACTTTCAGAAAGTTGGTGGTAGTGAAATATCAATATTCTTCTGCAAATAAAATAAACATTATTGTCATAGGTAGATCACATTCTTCCAATTTCTGTAAGATTTATAGCTTCCTTTATCAATGGCGTGTGATGGAACGGATAGTCAATATTCACTGAATTGATTCACTCAGTGAGCCACACACACACACACACACACACACATACACACACACATACACACACAATTGTGAACACAGGACTCCTTTCAACAAGCATTTGAGGAACAATTACAATGGGTTTGAACTGAGGCCTGAGGACACATAATATAAACAAGCTTAGAAAATGCCGATTATCTATGGCTATCTCTATTGCTAATAATAATAAGAGAAAAACCATTCAGAATGATAATTTGGTATCAATATCAGTGTTATTAAGTATGAATAAATTACTTTTGGAGGAATGGTCAGTCAGGACTACCAAAACAAGACTTCACAGAAGAGTAGTCATTTGTTCTAGACCTCAGTAAGTACATTAGCATTTTGTCCCAAGATACGTTATTTACTTTGACTAGCATGTTTTAAACATCCAATATTTTCAAAAGAATGAGCAAACTACAGAGGTGTTGATTGAAGACTGAATTATTGTATTGCTTGGTTACAGGTGGCTTCCTAACATCTCTTTATATATATGTATATATATTTTTTAATTTTTGAATTATGTGGTACAATTTCGTATAGACTTGGATTTCCCCCCAAACTCCAACTCCCCAAAAGATTTTCTCCATTTTACTACAATGGTGTAGTCTTTCCTAAGAAATTATAATTCCATCATTCTCCTAAGTGTATCCCGACATTGCTAGTACAGACAATGTCACAGTCCAGCATTCCACTGTCTACATACGTCCGACAGTTTCATTGGGAATCCAGGTTTCATCTGGAAACAGGGATGCATGTAGCATTATACCCTCACATCAAAATATGGTAGACCCCAGTACTCCATCACTATACATTTCCATAATTGAGTAGCCATGAAACAAGGTCAACAACTGGTATGAGTTAGAACAACAGCGACAACAACAACAAATTACAGTACCATGAAAAAAACACACCACTGAGTAGCCAACACATTGGTGACAAAAAGGAAACACAAAGTCTCTTGGGAAAAATGATGCCACTGTGTAATCCATGAGCTAGCGATGAATTTGACAAGAGAAAAGAAAATATTTGGAATAAATAAAACCGAATTTAAAAACACCAAAACACATGGGATGCAGCCAAAAATAAACAAACAAACAAAAAAAACCAGTATGGATTGGACTACTGAAGTTACACTTTCCATGCTGGCTTTCTTATATAAAAGATAACATATGGTATTTGTTCTTTTGTGATTAATTCATTTCACTGAATGACCAACAGAATGGAAGAAAATTTTTGCACACTACACAAGTGATAGGGGACTAATATCCAGGATTTACAAAGAGTTTCAGAAACCCAGGGACAGGAAAAAAAAAAAACCTGTAACAAATGAACATTTTTCAAAAGAACAAATTGAAATGGCTAACAGACATACGGAAAGATGCTCAGGCTCCCTAGCCATCAGAGAGATACCAATGAAAACCACATTGAGGTACCACCTAACTCCAGTGAGACTGGCCTACATTCAGAGCTAAACTATCAACACTTGCTTGCGGGGATGTGGGGAGAAAGTCACACTCAGTCACTGCTGGTGGGAGTGTAGGCTGGTACAACCACTGTGGAAATCAGTATGGAGAGTTGCAAATAAATCTGCCATATGACCCAGCTATCCCACTCCTAGGAATATACCCAATAGAAATGTAATTTGCATATGAGAAGAGGATCTGTAATCCTATATTTGCAGCAGCACAATCTACAATAGCAAACACATGGAAACAATCCAGATGTGTGTCCAAAGAAGAGTGGTTAAAGAAACTGGTACATCTACTCCATGGAATATTATTCAGCCATTAAGAAGAATGAAATTATTCTATTTACAACTAGGTGATCCCAACTAGCTTCCTGACATCTTAAAGTCAATCAAGCTGGTACTTTTGTGGCATTCATAGGAGGCATTTCTGAAGTTCCGTTTCACAAAGGTATAACCAACTGTCCTTCCACTAATGAGCTGTTACAGTATCATCTGGAATGCTCTGAACAAACAGGCATGCTGCTAATCAGTATGTGGGAGAGAAAAATCAGTGATAATCCATATATTTAATACAAAACCATGCTGACTTGGCTTGAAGATCAGTAGCTATCCTGAAGAACAATGAGCCATTTCATTTTGGAGTAACAGCATACAATTGTAAATTGTAAACATAGTTCCCACTGGGAAATTGATATAGGGAATTGAACCAATATTTATCCATTTTCACCCTCTTAAATATGATTTCATGAATATTCTGAAAAGTCACAGGCATCTGGTATGTAGGCAGATATCCACAGTGGTGGACAACAGCCAGAAAGAAAGAAAAATCCAAATTACAAGGGCAATGTGAAGCTCCAGCAAAGCTCTCCCCACCCACTCCAGTGCAGTGATCTCACTGACAATGGATTATCATTTGGGAAACCTGAATTCCGCAGAAGCTTCTATCAAGGGGCAGCAAGCCTCCTCACCCTCTTTGGCTGCGTCTCCAAGGACGCAGGCTTTACTTGCAACAAAAGGCCTTTGCCCTTTGCTTCTTTCTGTCTATGAACATCTCCCCATGGATCACCATCAGCCTGTGGCAACTACAAAAGCTAGTGCTTGAGGTGTTCAAGAAATGCAGAAAATCTTTAAAATTATTCTAAGCCATCAAGTTCCAATGCAGCCTCTCAACATCTCCAAAGTATGTCTGAATCTCTCTCTAGTCCATCCAAGAAGATAAAACTACTCACTCTTACGGACAACTGAGCACCAAAATTATAAGCATTTATGTATGGCTGTTAGCTTATAAATACAAATATATGTATATATGTTGTGTGTGTGTGTGTATAATACGTGTGTATGTATGTATGCATGTGTGTAATTGAAGGGCAGAGGTGGCTGAGAAACTCCATCCACCTATTCACTCCTCAAACAACCACAATGGCTAAAGCTGGGTTAGGCCAAAGATGAAGGCCAAAAGCTCCATCGAAGTGTAGCACTCTGGTGGCAGAGGCCCAGCCATGTGGGTCATCATTTGCTGCTTTTCCTAGATGTGAAATCAGATGTTTTAAAAAATGGAGTTACAAAGACAGCACTCAAATATGAGGTGCTGGTGCCCTAAGTGGCAGCTTAGCATACCCCACCATAAGGTTGACTCCAGTACCGGAATCTTAGAGAAATATAAATTAAATATAAGGAAGTACACCTACTTTAGAAAACCTTCATCAAAACTTCTCTTGCATAAACCAAGACAACATGTGAAAAGAAACAAAGGGAATCGGGTCTTTCTTTTTATATGATCATTGTGTGCCCTAAAAACAAAGCAGTAATATAAAAAATGGCACCACTCACTTTTGTATCTGACTGTCTTCTTCAGTGATCAGAGTGCTGTTTTTCTAACATTGCTGGATGCAATAATCTTTCTAAATCTTTTCCATGAAATAATTGGAAAGGAATGTACGGGAAATGTCAATGCACATTGTATCATAGAAGTATGATCCCAGATAGGAAAGGTTACACACAGACAAAAAGAAATCAGATAACAGTGGCTGCCAAAAATAATTTCTTTCCTGTTCCTATAGCCACTTGGCCCAAGACGCTGAAGAAATTGGGCTTGCTATAAAAGAAGAATGAAACATGCAGGAAAATAACTACCAATATGTGCTTTAAGTATAGAATTAATGTATGAAATTAAATTCCAGATAGACCTTAGAACTGTCACATTACCTTACCTTCCTGCAGTAGATCTAAGATTTGCTCATTGTTAGGGGCTATACTGCTTACAACTGTAGTTCCTACCACCTGGGGAAACAAGCTTAAATGCTAGAGCAGCACTCTCAAAACACTTAAGCTCTTCTGATGCACAATAGGTTGTAAAATCCCCTTTGTTATTCTGAAACTACATTCATGACAAACATGTTTACAAAACTATTTTTAGAAAATATTAGTTTTTATATATTAGTCTAATGCCTTATCCATGATATTAAAGCACAAAAGAATAGATAATTTACAATGAAATGATATGCGTCTCCATCTGAAAAAGCTCAGGTATTAGAACAAGACGCCATATGAACTAGTCAGATGTTTGTGCCTATACTTAGCAACCATGTGAATGTGACAACTACAAATGAAGTCAGGTACAGGTGTATAGCACTGGCAACTCAAATACCACAAATGCCGTTGCCATTGGTGACGTGATTTTTCTGAAAAGGTGAGCAAGTCTTGATAGAATTTCTAACAAAACAATTACACAATCTTCCCTCACTTATAATGTAGTTCCTTTCCTAGAAATATTATTGTATATTAAATCTGTGCTAGAATTATGATTACCAATTTTATTTATACATGGTTTTAAGTAAATTTTTTACTTACATGATTTTGTGACAGGATAGTTGAAAGCTATGTGGGATACAGAAATACCTATGGGATTCTTCTGAACATGGCAGGATGTCTGGAATGAGCGACCCCTGTGAGTCACTATCAGTAACATCACCATATTCATAAAAAGCAAAAATACATCCACAAATTTCAAATCACCTCCAAAGTGTGGCAAGAACCACTTCACTAAGGAAAGTAAATGTGGTTAGTACACAGGGAGCAAAGAGGAAGGTGAAGGGAAATGAGAGCAAAGGGGAAGATAAAGTTGTTGCTCTTGCCATTGTTGTTAAAAATTGTAAGAAACAGAATTGTGAGAAGGATGCAACATAGTACAATGCATAAATGTTACACAGTTTTCTGTGTACAGAATGGGTGTAGGAGAGGAAGCATAAGGAAGCTATTGCCATAGATTGGTGGAAATGTGATAATGCCTTCTATCTGAAAGTAGGAATGGAGTTGGGAAAGTACTATATTCAGAATTTACATTGGAGATAAGAGAACTTACCTGTGGAGTCAGACATGGCAAATGAGAGAAAAACAAATCAAGACACTTTTTTAAAAGATTTATTTATTTTTATTGGAAAGGCAGATTTACAGAGAGAAGATAGAGAGAAGGATATTCTGTCCACTGGTTCACTCCCCAAGTGGCCGCAATGGCTGGAGCTAAGATGATCCTAGAGCTAGGAGCTTCTTCCGGATCTCCCATGTGGGAACAGGATCCGAAGGCTTTGGTCCATCTCTGTCTGCCTTCCCAGGCCACAGGCAAGGAGCTGGATGTGAAGCAGAGCAACTGGGACATGAACTGGCATCCATATGGGATCCCACCACACGCAAGGCAAGGACTTTAGTCACTGGGCTCCCATGCCAGGCCCAAGAGTTTTTAAAAATAGGTTTTTATTTGAGAAACTAGACAGTTTGATCATTCTCTAAGGCTTTAGAGACAAAAAAATAATAAGAATTTTCTTTGGTTCTGGGCATGGTTAAGATGCCTATTAAATATACAAACAGCAGTGGTACCTAGGCTGTTTTATACATGATTTTGAAGTGCAGTGAAGTGGTCAAGAGAATTGAGAGGATTAAGTTAGGGAAAACATAGGTAGACTGAACTTGCGTAATCAAAATTTGGGTTATCGAAAGAGACTACGAAGTAGTAATCAATGAGGTAGCAAAATGCAGGAATGACAAAATCTGAAAAAAAAATTTCTTTAAAAATAGGTCACCTCTTTGCTGAATTATGCCCAAATGTTGAGTAAGATGATGGTGGGAAAATGTCAATTTTGTATCATGCAGGTTAATTCTCAGCTTCACAGGAGCAGTTTCAGTTTCATAGTAATGACAGAAATCGCCCCTTTTATTAAGTGTCCCTACCTGCAGGACACAACACTCAAACCCTGAGGGTGGACTGGGAATGCCGGGCTGGTAGCCCCGGGCTGCTGGCCCAAGAAACACACGGACACTCGTACTTGGTGGAAAAGAGTGCCTCTCTCTTTATTTTTACTCCCATATATATATACCTTCTTCTCTAGGGGAGGGGGAGAAAGGGAGGGGTTTCCTGGGAGTAATAATCTTCGTTGAAGCAGGGAAGAAACTAATCAGCTATATTGAAACAGAGAGGAACCAATTATCTGAACAGGAACAAGGGTGGAGGTTCTATTCTGCTTGCTCTACAGAGGATGTTTTGGCCTAATATCCTGCTTGCTGTAGCCCTGCTTGCTGTAGCCCTGCTTGCAGGCCTTTGCAATACAGCAGGCTGTCAGGTAGGCCAAGTCTAAGGCCCCTAAGTCTGTGGCTCCTAACAATTAAGATTTTTTTTTTCTTGGAAAGGCAGATATACAGAGAAAGGGAGATAGAGAAAGATCTTCTGTCCATTGTTTTGCTCACCAAGTGGCTGCAATGGCCAGTGCTGAACCAATCCAAAGCCATGAGCCACGAGCTACTTCCAGGTTTCCCATGCAGTGGTATGGTCCCAAGGCTTTTTGGGGTTATTCTCTGCTGCTTTCTCAGGCCACAAGCAGGGAGCTGAATGGGAAGTGGAGCAGCTGGAACACAAACCAGCTCCCATATGGGATCCAAGAGTTTTCAAGATGAGGATTTACCCACTAAGCTACTGTGCTGGGTCCCAAAAATCCCATTTAATTAAGCTAATAAAAGAGTGAGGGAGGAGGACTCAGCAATTAGAAACATAACTACATACAACTCTTTTAAAAATCTCCCCCCCAAATTCACTAGCAATATTTATCCATATCTATGAAGTACAGTATACTCCCAAACAGGCACACAGTATGTAGCGACCAAATCTGTGTGACCAACGTTTCTCATTTGACATTACTTTGTGATTAGAAACTTACAGTTCATTTCTTCCATTTGCGCATAAAATACATTAATAGGTTATCATGAACAGTAAGCATCACTTTATTCTGAATAACATTACAAGTTATTCCTTTGCTCGAGTTCTAATTTGTGACGAAAATAGAGAAGGTAAATAGGGTTATGACTGAAGGAAAATATGGAAATTTAATGTTTAAGTGAGAGCTAATTGAAAAGTCTTGTGTGCTGAAAGAAATCAAGCAGTGGAAAGGAAGTGATGGCTGTTTAAAAAATAAGTGCACAAAGTCCTGGACATAAGTACTTTATGAAACTTCAAGTGTGAAATGTAACTCATCTTCTTCCCACCTTCTTCTGGCATTCACATATTATTCCTCGTGCATCCCAGCCTATCCCTTACATTTTGTATAAAGGAAAAATGGTTAGTTCACTTCTAGGAGAAACATAAAGTGTAAGGAAATGCTCCCTGAGGAATTTTAAGCCAATGATACATGAGGAAATGATAAATAAGTGTAGCAGCATTATACACCCTTATTGAAACACGACATTGAGAAATTTCTAGAAATTCTTTAGCAGAATTAACCTTCAAGCACCTACAGCAATAGCTGTCTTATAAAACATGTTTTATTGACTTTATCTATTCCTTATCTATGTCTTTATGTCTTTACCTGTTAGTGTTTCCTGCAATGATATCTCAAATAAATTATTTGCAATTATATCCTTGTTTTAAAGTTTGCTTCTGGAAGAATACAACCCAAAATCCAAAGCAAAAAAAAAAAAAATGAAGCTGTCAAAGCACCATAAGTTTGAACAGCATTTGGTTTCCGAAAACTTGTCAGCATTTGAGTCCCAGTGTAACCCAATGATGGTACTGAGGACAGACGCTTCTTGCAATCATGTTGTCTATGAGGCAATGCTTACTAGGAGAGCTTCAGGTATTGAGGAGCAGAGTGTTTTTGGAAGATAGTTCTCACAAGGGCATTTGATTATATAAGTCTTTGAATGCTCCCTGTCTCTTTCTGCTTTTTGACTTGCCATATGATTCTCCCTCCATGTGTGTTTCACCATCCACCACCTCCATCAGACACAAGACAAATGGAGCTGTCCAATCTTGGCCTGTGAACCTTCAAAACCACAAACTTTCATAAACCTCTACCTTCATAAATAGTTATCTTTGAACATTTTACTTACGGTGCTTAAAAAAAGAAACCTACAAATGTACCATATTTTAAAAATATATATCAGTTGAGGTTGCAGCACATGTTGATGCACATGAGGCCAGGTCTGGGGATAGGCAAAACAGGGTTGAACTGTTGCACCCATCGGAGAGAGTCAGAATGGTCATTGGCTGGTCTGACAAGGCCACAGTGCCTGACAGAGAAGGTCAGGACTAGAGATGGGCCAACTCAGGTAGAGCCAAAGACCCAAGTGCGTGAGATCCACAACCAGGAACTAGTCTGATAGGGGAGCTTGGGGAACTTCCCTGTTAAGATGCAGCACCAGCTGGTGAGTGCAGCATGATTGCACTGTGGTTGTGAGAGGAAATATTCTGACAGTGGGAAATATTCATCAAAATATTCAGAGCTCATGAGGCATGAGACCAGCAATCTACTCTCAGATAGTGCAATAAATTTAAAATTCATCTTGTAATTTTCTGTATGTTTAAGACCTTTCCAAAACTTTTTTAAAAATTGTAACCCCCCCAAATATCTAAACAGATGAATTTTCATTTAGGAATACTGTGTAAACCAAAGCATGGTAGAATGTCTGTCTCTCTCACTCTTTTGGATCTAACCCCCGCAATAATTCTTCCAACTATAAGAAACAAACCTACTTTATATAAATTATTTCTGTGTCTCATCAGAGAAAACATGAAGAACCCTATTTTCTATTGTAAAACTCTCTAAGCCATCCTAATAGCTGCTGGAATTTTGCACCTTGCCTTCTCTGCCTGCCACCTGGAGACTTTGGATTGCCCTAGCAATCTCAACAAAGTCTGACATACAATAAATTTTTCATTATTTCAATAAGTCAATCACCTAAAAGTAGAACAGTATCATTTAGTGTCAACTATATGCCAGACATCTTACTAAACACAGAATAAGGGTGTAGTTAAAATCCTTCTTATGAGCCAGGTGTGAAACCTGATAAGACTGACAAAGTTCAGGAAAAGTTCATTTCAAGAGCATAATAGTTACCCTTCTCAGACACAATACACACACACACACACACACACACACACACACACACACAATTGAAAGGGGAAGAAAATAAGTGAAAGGGCATATAGATTGCTATTCTCTGATACTATTTTTTATTGACACGGACAGTGTAATTCCAGAAAACAAATGATCAGTATCTGAGCCTATTAAATTACTATGACTCATCCCTGAACTATTCCATTTGATTTAAAATGCTTCTGAATCAATTCTATTAACTATATCATTAATGTTTATTTATGTAATTTGCAAAATGAGAAAGGACTAAATTAAAGAGAGTTTGGCGCAGAGGCCATCTCAAGACCTGGATTCTGTGCCCCATGATCTCTTGCTTTTATTATAACACTAGTGAAAGAGTAGGTGGGAAGAATTGTTACCTTACGGCCCTTGAACGTGTCCTCTGGTAATGTACAATGACTTGCTTCATTCTGAAATGCTATCATTCATAAACAGCATACCCATAGTCCTGGACAATTTATAAGTGTACACATGCTGTTTCGGACTGAACTGTGCCTGAGGAGTTATGGGAGGATACTGCAAATTGATGCATTGCTTTCCAAACTTCTGAAGGAAGTTCCATAGTCAAGGTCTTGCCTAAAGCTGATTTCTTCATTGTGAATTGGGTATTTTAATGTAAAATTAAGTTTTCATTTTGTTTTTAAGACATACCATTTTATCTGTTTAAATTATAAGACCTGGAAATCCATGTTGTCTAGATCAGCTACACAATGACAGTGATTCCACCAGGATATCATGTTTTTCTGGGGACCACAGATACCACTGCTGTATGCAGATGCCTCCCAAGTGGTAAGTTCCCAGTTATATGATTAATTACATGTCCACCTTTGCAAACCTGTTTGTACATATTAATCACTGCTGTATCTAATCTGCTTCAAAACCCAGTCACCCAAATTTGATCTTTGTCTACTTACTGTACCATAATAAACCTTGTGCACAGCAGAACAGAGTATACGCTAGACCCTAATCAGATGATTCAAATTCCTGATCTTGACTACGTTCCTGGTAATTTCCAAGAATCATAAAGCCTTCCTTTTGTTATGTCTTACAAGTATTCATACACTTTGTGAGAGCAAATGTCTTGTTGGAACTGAAACTGAAACAGAAATATTTGATGTTGGTCCTTGCAGTCCCTACATTCCACATTTAAAAACATTTCCCATTGTGCTGAGAATGCGATGGGAAAAAAAATATGTGTGCCTAGTTGCAGACAGAGGCAACTGAAAGATACAATCATAAAACTCTAGACACCCAAGGGTAAACAGGTTTGTCTTGATGTCTACAGACTAGTAAGCCGTTCTCACTCAACACTAAATATTCAGGAAGAGTGCAGGATAAGGTTAAATACCCAGAAAATCTAGATTCATCTTTGTGCCTGGTGAAAATGTTTCTTCTATCATTTAAACTGAATTCTCCTGATTTCTGCCATCTGCAACAACATGGGTTCCAGTGAGGTACATCATGCTGATGTAAGTCAGGTACAAATTCTAAGTACCACACGAGTTCATATATATGTTGAATCTGAAAAAGTTCATCCCGTGGAAGCTAAACGGAGAAAAGTAGTTTCTAGAGAGAGAGGAAAGTATGGGAAGGTGGAAGGATTGGTCAATGGGTATTAAGTAACAAGGAAATGAAAATAACAAATTCTGATTGTTCTATCGAGGTGACTGCAAGTGATGACAATGTCCTTTCTAAATTTAAAAAAAAAAGTTTCAGGGCCCAGCACAATACCATAGCAGCTTAAAGTCCTTGCCTTGAACCCTCTGGGATCCCATATGGGAGCCAGTTAAAATCTGCGCAACCCTGTTTCCCATCCAGCTTCCTGCTTGTGTCCTGGGAGGGCTTTCAAGGACGGCCCAAAGACTTGGGACCCTACACCCATGTGGGAGACCTGGAAGAGGCTCCGAGCTCCTGGCTTCAGATTGGCTCAACTCCAGCCATTGCAGCCACTTGGAGAGTGAATCATCAGACCGAAGATCTCCCTCTTTCTCTCCTCCTCTCTGTATATCTGACTTTGCAACAAAAATAAATAAATCTTTAAAAAAGCTTCAAGAAAAATTTAAAAATTTTTAATCATAAACACATGATAAATGTTTGAGAGGAGAGAAATGCTTTCTGATTCCAACATTACAAAATGTATCCATGTATAAAAACATCACAAATGAATCCACTAAGTATGCATAATCTTAATGTGTAAATTTAATGGAGGAGAGGGGAAGGGAATCCAGCCGGTAGAACTTTTCTCCATAAGGAAAAAAATTGCTAGCATTTGAAAATGACCGGTTCTGTCTGCAGATTACTGTAATCTGAGCAAGGACTGAGCTACGTTAAGGTTGGGTTACATTTCTGTGAACATCCATCTAATTCTAGTTCACTCTGTTTTGTGTACCTTCTGTTCCCTACTGAGAGATTGGTGAGTTGTGCTTGTTTGCCAGGTCATTACTCCAATTTTTGGCTTCTTTAACTCTGTAAAACTGCCAAAACTTCCACTCTACTTTCTAGAGTAAGACTTTAATTCTAGCTCTGTTCACCTTAGGAATAAAAGAAAAAGAAGCCCTCGAGGGAGGATCTATTAAGGTTGGATTTGTTTCTCTGTATGTCTCCTCTCTACACCATCCTGGTCCCTCAAGTCCTGGCAGCCTTCATATTATACCAGCCTCGAAGTTCTGCTGGCTTTTCTGCCTCTGAGCTGTAGCCCTCTGCAGGATTTTAAGGTTCCCTCCAAGAATTGGTTAATGTCTCTGAGAGGAAAGTAGCTCACAAAATGCCAACTCATCTCTCAGTAATTACCTACTTTCCTAGCAACTTGGCCCCTCAGTTCCCTCAGCTGCTCTCCAAATTCTTCCAATAGATCATTTTTACTTTCCATCCAACTTTTCGGTTGTTCTCAGTGGGAATGTTGCTCTGCCATAAGCTCATACATCATGCACTTTGGGATCTCTGTTGATGCGTTTTTAATCTGAACATTCATCACAACTTAAAAGAATCTGACTTAAGTGCAAGTTCATGAAAGAATTTTCAGCTCCAATTTCTCTGTAGCATCTTGTTATCTTATGTGGCATAATTTGGCAGTGTAGCACAAAGCATTCTATTCACATACACCTGTTACTTAACATCCAACCATAGGAAATATGCCCCAGAAATAGTCTCTGTTAGTATATAGAAATACATAAAGGACAATTAGCAGTCATTAACACTGAGAATGGCAACAATTGGATTTTTATAAGCAAACAAATGTAGAAGAAAAAATGAATTTCATTCCTGCTAAGGAGAGAATACTAAAGTGAGATTCAAATTACTAAATATCGAGCTCAAGTGACAACATAAGGAGAGTGATCCTAAAAGCACCAGGCTTGCAGGGATCATGATTATTGCCAGGATGGACAATAACCTGCAGGAATCCTACCATTCAATCCAGGTGAACAGAAAGACACTAGGAAGGCTCAGTAGGTCCAATAGACTGGGAGCCTTCCCTGGGATTCCCAGGGAGAGATTTTGCCTACCTGCTGTGTGCAGAGTATGTTCACAGGGATCTGAACCAGCCACTATTTTCCCATTTTTATCTTCAGCACATGAGTATGTTCATTGTGCTAGTATGCTCCAATATGTTCATTTTTATTTAATAATACGAAACTCACGACAAAATACTGTGCTTACACAGGAAGAAGTAACAAATATGATTGAATTGAGGCTTTTGGTTCTTCAATATTAGTGTTATTAGAAACATATGCCAGTCGTTTTTGTACATCCAAGTTTGGTCTTAGATTTGGTCAGGATTCAAACAAGTTATGTGGTTGATTATAAATTGGGGGTGCTTCCTGTAGTGCAGGAAGTTGATATAAGCCCATATCAAAACTTTCCACAGACACGAAAAACCATAAACCAGTCTATATGATCAACATTCATTTTTCCAATAGCATGCAACTCAGCTGCTTCCAGTTCTTCTGATTAACACATGCAACCACGTATTTGTGGATAGTTTGTGGCATAAACCAAACTTCTGTATTGTTATTCTATTTTCAGATTTGACAAACAGCGGTTACAATCCCAGCCAACCTTATCCTTTATCCTTATCCTTATCCTTATCCTTATCCACATTTTAAAATCAAGAAATAGCACCTAAATCTCAGATATACACAGATGGAAAAAAAATTAAAGTATCCACCTACTTAGCAGTAACTTATTTCAAGTCAAGTGAGAAAAAATAATCTTTGTGAAACTTCTGGCACATGTGTCCTTTACTCTGTGCTTATTTATCACATAACATTTAATTTTCACACTATTCCTGATAACTGAAATTATTAACATTCTTCAAAAAAGAGATAGGTGAAGCTCTGAAAACTCAGCTCACTTTTCCAAAATGATCCCACAACAGAGTGGCATATATGAAATTTCAACCTGGATAATTGTGATATCAAAGCCCCCCATGGTTTCTATGTCCTCATCACACTGAAGCATTCACCTTGTGTCTTCCTGTCTTCTGGACTGTAGGAAGACCATACCGTGGTGATAAGGGCAAATTTGGTGCCTTTTATAATCCCATGGAGAAATGTGTGCCTTATGCTTCACAGTGAGACAGCTCACAATATAAATTAAAGCCAGAGTATGAACTTGCTAGAACCCTGATACTATCATCCTGAGCATAAGCTGACATAGTGGTGGGCCTCCTCAATTCAAGTTCTGTCAAATCCAATCACTTAATTAGAGCCCTGGGAATGCTGGGAATGTCAATAGCAGTGCACTCTGGGAGCATTCTACAATCTAAAATACATAAAGGAAATAAAACCACTAGAGAGAACCTATCAAAGCTACAATACATCTATTGCCACAGCTGTTGTTTCCCAGACACTAGGCTCCCTCTTGAGCCTATTATTAAGTGCAAATGACCAGGCTCACTGACTGTTATTTTTAAAAACACTACTTATCCTGCATTGTGTTCTGAAACTTGTTGACTTATTTTAATTTGCATAATTATAGTAATTTTCTCCCATGTCAATGCTATAGGATTATATTAGGATTTTGCCTCTTATTTAAGGAACTGTGTAGGTTCAAAAACAAGTTTTTATTACATCATTTTTGTCCTTGCATGGAATTGAGATGAAATGATGACGGAAAAAAAAATGTTTGGCTGAGTTGCTCCCTGGCTAATGGTTCGAAGAACTGGGCTAAATGTGAGGCAAACAGAAACAAAAAGGAAAAAGGAAGGTTGAGCATGTACGATGATATTAAAGCAAATGAAAGAAAAATTCATCTGGATAGCTGTCTCTCGGTGTACGTTTGCTTCAATATGACAGACTTTTTTTGAGTAACAGGAAACTCAGTCATTTTGTCCTTATTTTACAGAAAATGAACTTATAAATAATTGTGCATCTATTGTGCATCCAAGCCAACCTGGCCTAAAATCATGTTCTTTTTCATGGAATAAACACTTTGTTCAAGAAGTTAGACACAATGAGATATTAGAGGATTTTAGTTGTCCTCTCATGAGCTATACATACATATGAACGTTTTCCATTGTGTGATCCATTTGTTTAACAGAAAATGTCTGTGTTTTATGTCAGGGTACACTTAAATAGTAGAAAGATGACTTATGACTGTTTATGAAGGATTGTACTATTGAAATGATATAGGGGAAATCGGGGGGGGAGGGAATTTGGGGAAGGAGTAAGGGAAATACCAGAGCCCATGGAACTGTATTATGAAATAATCTTTTTAAAAAGAAAATACATATATTTTATTCTATATTTTGCTACTGCTTGAATTCTATTTCTCTGGGTATTCCCACATGCAATCCCAGGTCCTTTCAGTATGTTCTGAAACCAAAGAGATAGCAGACCTCTGGTGGGACTGAGGAAGCAGAAATCTACTTCACTTCTTCTCATCAGTCCCATGTCCAAGTCTACTCCACTGGGAACAGGTTTACCCCAAATCCAAGATACCCTCCTCAAACTCCAAAAGGCGGATGCGAATAGGCATGCATAGGTCCAGAATGTGTAGATTGCCTATCTGCCCTATGTTTCACTGTTGTAAAATCCTGTGGCCTCTCAATCAGTAACAGGAGGACAAAGAAACATAAAAGTGACATGAGAGAAGAAGCTACATGAAGACACAAATTAAGTTTTTATAATTCACACATTAGGAGAAAGATTTCTGCATAGGCCATCTGGGTCCCTCAATTATCTTTCCAACTTCCAACTTTCTTCTAAACATGGTTCACTGGATACCTCAACATGTCTTCAAATGCCATAAGACCTTCTCTTAAACCTAGTATGCACTGTAAATCTAAATTTTTCTTCAGATTCGAGACCAGAGAACTATCTTTGCTTCTTCCCTCTCTGCTCTTCTCATTCAGTTGGCAACTGTGATGTAACCTAAGCACTGGACAAAGAACCCAAACAGCAGAACTGGAAATCAGCCTGTTCCTCACACCTGTCTTCTGCCAAACTTCACCTTCTGTTAGTCGTCTGCTCATTGAAGAGAACACCTTGTATCAGAAGACCATGAAGTCCAGAGGGATGGGGTAACACACAGGTGACTGTAAGTGCTCAATATCATCTCCAATGCTCTCACATAATGTGAGCACTTACATTGGAGCTCACTAGGATAATTACACTCTGATCCAGCCCAATTAGCTCCTAAGTTCATTGGTCCAAGTGTTCTGTTCCAGAATTATGTCTCGCTACTAACCTGTATATGGGTATGCTCCAGTCAATACAGCCCTCTCTATTATTGCAACAAATCTGTGCTTACCTGTGTTTCAGCATCCGTTCCCTAGTACCTTTTTTCATATAGTATTTTCCTTTCCCTCTTCTTGGCCCATCTCAAATTTCTCTGCTTTCATAAATTCTTTCTTTAATTTTCCAAATTCCATCTTATACTTGCCATATGCTAAGTACAACCAACTGCAAGAATTTTGTTAGTGCCCTCCTTGCATCACAACTCTATTATTGAGAAGTGAATCATTTATCTATGTTGTAACCTCTGTCTTTTAATTTATCTCTTAATAAAACAGTCAGACTTATCTTTATGTGCCTGGAGTTCACTGTAGTATCATCCACAAATTTTAATTGTTTGTAATAAATTCTTACTTAAAAGAAGTCTTAGCTTGAAATGGAAATAATTTCTTTCAACTACCCCCATAGAAATGCAGTACACTATCAAATTGAATTAACATGTCTCAATTTGGAAAATTATCCAGTCAGCCTTGAAGAAACCAGAGATTTCCTACAATGCCAACAAATGCAACCTGGAGAAACCACAAAATAAATGACAGTTTTATTAGAAATAAGCAATGAGTTACTTTGCTTTATGTATAAAATAGGAATAGCACTAATACAAAATGTGTTATTGAAAGCAATCAGCTTTTCAATGCACAAACATAAGACAGAAATGATACAGGCATCATCAGTAAGAAAGCTGAAATGTAGAAAAGGTGGTAACTTGCCCAATGTAGCACAAGAAAAGCAAAGCTAACCCAAGGCTTAAGTCAGTGTTCTGTCTTCACAGCTGCTCTTTCTACCATTTTGTCACAAACCAGCACAGCTGTATCAATCCTTCTTAGAGGGGACATCAAGTCCCTCTGGCCTTGGGAAATAGACAAAGAATGATTAAAAGCATTTCCTGGATCATGATCTTATAATCTAGGACTTAGCTGACTTTTGCCATAAAGTGCTGCGTAATAAATATTTTAGGATTTGTGGACCATATGGCCTTCTCAAATCTGCCATTACACCAAGAAAGTGGCCACAGAAACTATGTAATGGACTGAGGATGACTGAGTCCTAGTGAAACTTTAGAAATTTTATACAAGTGAAACAATGGACTGATTAAGCCTAAAGTTTATGTATGACTTTTGTTAAAATACCTGGTAATATCCATCTTTTGTTATGACAGAGACAAGAAAAGTGCCATCATGTGTTAGTATAAAACCATTAATTAATTAATCATTCACATTATACTTGTATTAGATACTTATACTACAATATCACATAAATCATGGAATTTTTAACAATTATCCATAATTACAACTCTGAAGCATATGTAACTTTCTCAGTGGAAATTAAGGTAATTTACTAAAACATATTTTAAAAATCTAAAAGTAGAAAATATCTTTTACCAGTTATTTCAGAATGCAGTTAGTCAATTTTTAAGCCCAGAAAATAAATGAAACTAAGTGCCTGTATACTTTGATTTCTACACTCTTGTTCCTAAAATGAATTGAAAATTTCCAGTAAATGCACACAGAGTCCCTTAGACTGAAGATGAGTCAATAATGAGCTAATCTTTCTTGAAACAGGCCTTGTGTAGAAGATTTCAGCACAGACTATAACTTAATCTTAGTAAAGACACATTTTTTTTTATGAAATAAGAAAAATTATTAGTATTTGTTTAGGTAAAATATTTAGGAAAATGAAGAAATATTAGTAGCAATGATGAAATACAGTAGAACCGTGCAGTAGAAATAGATCACCACACATGACAATGTAATGCTATATAAAAACCCTATTTCCCCTTATAACTGGTTCAAACCATTCACTCAGAGTTTTATGTTTGTCCATACAGATTGCTAAGGCTTATCAAACAGGAGGCTATGACTGAAAATAAGAATGGGAGGCACACTGCTCTGCTGTCTCCCTGAAAAGCCTGGCCTGAACTCCACCCTAAAGACATTACCTCCTCTAGGCTGACTTCTGCTTGTGCTTCAGAATACACCTTTGCCTTTTGGTGCTGCTATGGTTACCATTCTTTTCAAATACTCATATATATCTTACTTTATAAATAGATTGTAGCATATGGAATGGCATACATGCAAACGTAAGCTTCAAAGTCACTTTGTATAAGTTTCGTGATTGTTGTCTGACTGCTCATCTATTCTATTGGATATTTTGTGGATTTGCTTTAGCATCAGCAACTCTAGCCCTTTCCTTCTATGGACTTTTCTCAACTGATTAAGCAAAATTCACTGTTCGCCTATCCCAAGGAACTTTCAAATTCCTTATCTTGTTCATTCTGCATATTACTAATTTATTAGCTTGATGGACTTCCCATTAGATGAGGCACACTTGAGATTGTCCTGTCAGAAAATTGGAGTTTGGGGCCTGACATGATAGCCTCGTGGCTAAAGCCCTTGCCTCACATCCACAGGGAATCCCATATGGGCACCAGTTCATGTCCCAGGGGCTCCCTTTCCCGTCCAGATCCCTGCTTGTGGCCTGGGAAAGCAGTTGAGGAATCCCACCTGCTAAAGCATCTTCCTTGTCCCTACAATTCCATCTTTCCCATGATTTCCCATCAGCTTTGTTAGGTGCACATTACTACTGTGATCTTGCTGTCAATCTCTGCTCTGTACCACTACATAATTAAGCAATTATGCTGCCTTCTACTCAACACTGCCTGATACATACATACACTGTGTTTCAGCTATATTTTTTTAGATCAGGTGAGAAGTCACCAATGTAAAAGTAATCCCAAAGCATCAGGTTGCTCAACAAAAAACAATTTTTGCCTGAGAACCAAAATCCCTTTTATTGTTTGCCCCTAACTGTCTAGATCATCCAAGTGAAGAGGAAAAGGAACATTCAAAAAATTGTATAAGAAGTTCCTATGAATTATACTTAGAAAAGGGGCTTACATTGACTTTACTTCCATTGGCCAAAACTCAATCACACGAGAGCCTATTTAAAAGCAGCCTGGGAAATGTAATCTTGATGTGTACCTCAAAAGAAGAGGAGACAGGGCAAAATCAGCACACACACAGGAAATATCTCAACCGTCCAAATGACATGTGAGCAATGCATGTGGACACAAATGAGTCTCCTGTTTTACCAATAGGACTCCACATCAGCATATGAAACAGTTTGTACAATTCTCCTTAATATGCTTCCCCACACTCACCCTTTTTTTTCTAAAACAGACCTGGTAGATTTGCATTTTCATTTCATCTTACAGATAAAGTTCAGGAAGTTAATAAATTTACCAAAGTTCTATCATTTGAAAGTATGCAACATGGTCAGAATCTGCATTCAGGAAATTTGATTCTTATTGTGATGGTATTTCTGCTGTACTGCAGTTAAAATTGCTAGCTTAGAATCACTCTGTATATCTATGTTTTCTTAATATATTCAAGTCAGATACAAAGAGTTGTTGCACTGTTACAACTTATCAAGCACAAACACAGTTGTAGGCACTGAGAAAACTGGCCAGAAGCAATCTATGTTCTCATGACCTTATAATCAGAAACTTTTATTTTAGCTTTTTTTTCTTAGCACAGCATTCTACTCAACAGAACTGCTTCAACACCTTTCAGGCTGAACCCATGTAGCAGGACGCTCATTACTCTCTAATGACTTTAAGTTTTAACTTCTACTTGTCAATATCTGTAGCATTCCATCCCTACCGATAAAACCTTTGATTATCCATTGTCCTGTTGTTTGTTAACCTCTCACATACTATTTCATCCCTGACACTTACTAGTTTAATAAACACCCAACAGAATTACCTTCACTTAGGTTGTGAGATTGTTATGGAAAGTAGTATATAAAAAATTCATTTTAATACTACTTATATATTTATTTTTAAAGCTTTGGAAGAAAATACTATGTTATTCAACATTCTAAGGTCAATCCTGACACATTTGAAAGTGAACTATCTGGGGAAATATTGCTTTTCTTGAAAACAGAGGACTCACATCCAAGGGCAATAAGAATTATCCAATTACATTTTTCTTCTTCTTGACCTAGATTCTCCAGATTCCAAGCCTTAATCCCTCCCACTTGGTATGTTTGTCTTTTCTTTTTCAGGGCTGTGGTACTTTAAAAACAACACAGGAACATATATATTAACATCTCTCAATTTACATGTTAGTTAGATTCCTGGAAAGTGGCAAGTAATTCAAAAACACTTAAACTACAAATTTTACATAATAAAAAGGAGATATATTCTGGTAGCTAAAAAAGCAGTTTACACTCCCATTTTTTTCATATCACATCAATATGAACTGTAAATAAACAGTTTGCATAAGTACGTGAACATATTAAAAATGTTTATTCATGAACAGAAACATAGTCCTTGAAACTGTCCAAAAGACCTACAATAGACATAAGGAATGAAACCATTAGGAATTCCTGCACATAAAGCATTGCATACCAAAGGAAGAATCAGACTCACAATGCTCCTACTCCACCTTTGTAAATGCATCAGACATCCTAGGTTTTTACTTCTTTGGTATCAACCTTTGAAAAGGTCTTAATCTATGAGCCTCCTGCTTCACATCTCATTTTTTTTAAAATCATGGCTTCCCCTGAGATAGAAAAAGGAGTTCAAAAGACACAATCTCACAATAATTGGATGGTACCTATTGTCACTGGGAAGGATTTTGTGGATGTTGGACGAGCAATCATTGTCCAACATGATGATGGTAATGTCTCCTGTTGCTTGCGTGGCCACCAGGCAGTGCCCTCAAATTACTAAGAGAATCTTTCACATAACTTTCAGCCCTAATGTTGGAAATATTAACATCCAGGTATCATTCAGAGATGTGTGTGTCCATCTAGAATGATCAAAATTACTACATTTTTCTTGAGGAAAAATGTAGGTCCCAGCTTATCTTCACATAGTCTTACGTCACGTTTTCTAAGTTCATCCATGGTAAATGGTATCAATAACTTAGGTTGCCACTCTCATGGGACAGAATTAAAACGTTCATGGAAATTTAAGTGAAAATGTTTATTTGGGAACAGAATAATTTGCTTGTAGTTTTCACATAATACTAATTTTCCATGAACCTTATGAGCACTCCTCATATTAACTCTTGATACACAAGCACAGAACCACAATTGCAAGAGAAATAAACTATACAAATAAAAGGTTGTATTCATTGTTTTCTCTCCTTGCTTAGAAACGGCAGTATGAAAGGTAGTGACCTGAAGTCACCAGCCATTCATGCTGAATGTCTAAAACATACATACTCTCAGACCAAGAAAAGCTGCCTGCCAGTACAGTGAGGAGGCGTGCAGTAATAAATCTACTTATACAGGTATTCTGCAGGAGAAGGAAATGCAAATAGGATTTTCAAAGCCAAGGCCTCATGGGAAAGCTTTCATATTTCCCATGAAAGATTGTAATGATTAACTAGAATGTATTTTAACAATGTCCAGCCAAATCTGAAACAAATCCCTGGGTGAATCTGAATCTACCTTTATATTTTCCTTTTAACTCTCAGAATTCTAAATCAATTGAACACTATTTCCAAATGAATTTTCAGTTACACAAACACATGCAAATATGATACATACTAGAAAACTATGCATTGGTTGGTAAAATTACTAGTTGCTACTACTGGCCATGGCAGGACATATGTAAAACACAGAACTCAGCACACAACAAATCAGAAGTTATTTTCACGCAGACAAGTCTGCCAGTTTATGTTGGCAAATGTACTATTACTTATGGAATTATAGAAACTAATCAAAACTCAGCTTGGGACCATTATAGTAAAGCAACACAGTAAAACATTTCCAAAAAAGGCTCAAACATTTAAGAAACTGATCAGAAATTTTTTAAAAGGGCCCGGCAAGGTAGGCTAGTGGCTAGTCCTCACCATGCACGAACTGGGATCCCATATGGGCACCGGTTCTAATCCTGACAGCCCCACTTCCCATCCAGCTCCCTTCTTGTGGCCTTGGAAAGCAGCCAAGGACGCCCCAAAAACTTGGGACCCTGCACCTGCATGAGATCCAGAAGACGTTCAGCGCTCTTGTCTTCGGATTGACTCAGCTCTGCCATTGTGGCCACTTAGGGAGTGAATCAGTGGACCAAAGATCTTCCTCTCTGTCTCTCTTCTACTCTGTTTATCTGGCTTTCCAATAATTTTTTTAATTAAAAAAAAGAAATTGAAAAAAAGCAAACCCTTTAAAAGCAAGATTGGGGAAAGTGAGTCTACATATTGCTCAAATATTTGTACTATTTGTATTATTATCCCTGGAGGTGATTCTTAGTTACATCTGGAAACCAAACCATGTTTTGAACCAACCCGAGAGCTCTATGTCCACTGTGGCTGCTTTCTGAACTAAGATTCAAGATAATAATGGCTCATGATGATGGAGCAGTAACTACAATCATGTTAAATAGACATAAGTAACTGACCAAATGCTCTAAACTCATACTTCATAGCACAGAGTCCCAAATCTTTATTCAGTGATCCGTAAGTCAAAACTGAATCACCCTTCTTTTATTTTTTTTTCTTTGAAAGGCAGAGGAAATAAAGACAGAGATTCTGTAACTATTGGTTCACTTCCCAAAAACCTGTAACAGCCAAGGGTTGTGCAGGCCTACATCACAGCACCCAGAACTCAATCTAGTTTTCTTCTACTTGGAACACAGAGCAACAGAAAAAGAGAGACATCTTCCACCCACAGACTCATTCCCCACATGTGTGTATACCCAGGGCTGAGCAAGACAGTATTCAGCAGTTCCATCCAGGTCTCCCATGTGAGTGGCAGGACAGCACTTAAACCATTGTCTGCTCCCTCCCAAAATGTGTTAACAGATAGCTAGATTGGAGGTTGAGCAGCAAAGCCTCAAACCAGATTTCCAACATGGATGCAGCTGTAATCAAACAGTGGCTTAATCAATCATACTACAGTGCTTGCCCCACAGAATTTATGTTTTTCACTTATTATATTTTCTTCTAAGGACCAGTGCAATGTTACATATTACCAACAGTAAGTAGTCACTGACAACATTGTGCTTAGCTGGTGAACAACTTTACTCCTTTATTGATGTCTTAAAGCCATGAAATTATACAAGTGGATGATAGCATGGCTATTTCTGTTTGTCAGTTCAACTGAGCCAGGGAATGCCAGATAATTTGTTTGAATGGTATCTCTGTGAAGGTATTTCAACATGAAACAAACGTTTGAATTCATAGACTAGTTAAAGCAAGCTGTTATCCCCAGTGCAGATGAGCCTCATCTAATCAGCGGGAGGTTTGAATATAGTAAAAGGCTAAGGACAAGGAATGCTTTCTCTTGCTTGTCTCTGGGCATTCAACTTCTGCCTTTACACTCAAGCCATAAATGCAGTTTATATGGTCTGCACTGCTGGTCCTCAGGCCCTTGGACTCGGCTCAAGCTGTAATATGAACTCCTCTGAGTCTTCAGATCTTGGATTTCACAGAGGCATGATAGTCAATTCATTCACTAAATAAGTCAATATAAGCAAACATACACAACTAGACCTATTATGAATACAAAGCTATTTTATAATTTGTGGGGAAATTGAAATTAGAATTTCATTTCAGTGAAAAAAATGAAACACTAGAATAGGAGAAGTCATCAAAACATTCTTGGAAAACACATATGAAATTGTTACACATAATACTCTGAAATTTTTCACCTTAAAATGACTGTATACAGATATATTCACAATTCCAACAGAAATGTATATGCATTGATTCTGTTTCTCTGAAGAACTCAGGCTGGCGAGCTAGCCTGCAGTTGTTTTATGTTCACGTTTGTTTTACTGTTGCTTTTGCTGATCATTTGCTTTTTGCACCTATCAAAATTTTGAGCATTTTATATTTTATTTGTATGTGAAACGCTTCTGTAAACACCTTGACACTTCTTGGAATAATACAAAATTTAAGTAAGAAAATAAACCATCCACTGTATATTTTTCTTTCCTTTATAACAATCAACAGAATAAATAATCTTTTAGTGCTTCTCAGACATTTTTATTTTTTCATTGATTGTTTTACTGTTCAGGTTTCCTTTAATACCTACTGAGCGGTTGTATTGTTCTTAATGATTTATTTTAACTTACAAGAAATCATTATTTACTATTAATACTATTAATAAAATTTTAGATAAGATTACATTTTCTGCTGTTACTACTCTTTTAAGAGTTTCTGTTGCTTTTTGCTACAGAAATACTATTTAAGTGATTTAATAAAACTATGTTAGACTTTTTCCTGTTAGTGACGGCTTCTCCTTCTCATGTCATGTTTAAAAACCCTTGTGATAGTTGAACACCATAAAGGTATTTACCTGCTTGCTTTAAAATTATTAATTTCATTCTTCTGAAGCTTTTTTTAAAGAGTTATTTATTTTTATTGCAAAGTCAGATATACAGAGAGAAGGAGAGAGAGAGAGGAAGATCTTCCATCCGATGATTCACTCTCCAAGTGACCGCAACGGCCGATACTGTGCCGATCAGAAGCCAGGAGCCAGGAGCTCTTCCAGGTCTCCCATGCGGGTGCAGGGTCCCAAGGTTTTGAGCCATCCTTTGCTGGTTTCCCAGGCCACCAGCAGGGAGCTGGTTGGGAAGTAGTGCAAGCAGGACATAAACCAGCACCCGTGTGGGACCCCGGCCCACACAAGGCTAGGATTTAGTCACTGAGCCATTGTGCCGGCCCAGTAAGATATTTTAAAAGTAATTAAAAATAAGCTTCAGGGACCCAGCACGGTGGCCTAGCGGCTAAAGTCCTCACCTTGAACGCGCCACACCGGGATCCCATATGGTCAACGTTTCTAGTTCTGGCAGCCCCTTCTCTCAGTAAATCTTCTTCCAAAAACAAAAACAGAAATAGTCTTTAGAATTAAATAAATAAATAAAGCATCTTACTAAATATTTTAGTATCCATTCGCCAATTATTTCATGTTTTGTCACTGATTTTATTCAGCATTGTTACTATGCATTAGGCCTCCTTTTTGGATTTCAATTCTCTTAATTTCTATTTTTTCCATCTGTTTTGGAACTAGTGCAACTCTACCACATTTATTTCAGCTTTAGAACTGGTTTTACCACCTGGCAGCATAATGACCCACCCCTTAGTCTTGAACTCTCAAATCTCTTCTTCCTATTTTTTCATATGTGCTTGAAGATTATTGATATATCTTCTCCATTAACATACACACACACCATATTTGAAATCAGATTAAATTTATTAGCAACTTACATGGTTTGATAATATGAATGGTTATCAGCCTGATAGAATGATAGAGTACTATATCCCGTTGCTCCTTTCCCAAATTGGTGATGTCACAGTACATTTAGTCCAAAATGACCTGTTAAAAGTCTTTCAATTCTACCAAAGTTGGAATTATCAGTAACAAGCAAGATTTTAAAAACTGAAAATTGAAATTTTGATATGTTCATGTATTTTCCATGGAAAATCACTTATAACCTAATGTAAGTAATATATTACCAGAAAATAACAGAAATTATAAATAAATGACTTTAAAGGCCTGTAACCTGCAATATTTACTCCTTTCGAGGGCTCTTGTTTTTCTTTCCTTGGGATACAGCTTTCTTACTTCTAACTCACTTGGTTTTCAGAAATCTGTGACCAGAGTGTCCACTCAGCTAATATAAATTTGCTATTTAAGAATAAAGTCAATAATTTTGTTGTCCAAGAATTGTATGAAATTTCATTTCATTTCTATCTTCATGTTGAATGTGATATTCAAGACCACATAATTCATTTCTATTGATTTTATGGGTGTTTCATGTGGAAATATCAAAATAGCAGCACATTAAAAAAAATGTGGTACATCCACTCCATGGAATATTACTCAGCCACTAAAAAATGAAATTCTACCATTTGCAACCAAATGGTGCCAACTAGAGACCATTATGCTGAGTGAAATAAGCCAATCCTAAAAGGACAAATATCATACATTTTCTCTGATAAAAATAACCTTCACGTAAAATACAAGTTCAATTGCCCTTTCAATACTATTTGTGCTACATTTCAGGGCTTTTGATAACTACAATGTCAGGATATGCTTACGTATCAGAATGATGAACTAAGGACTGTTTATGCAGGACTATACCACTGTAATAATATGAGGAGAATCAATGGGGACAAGGGGATTTGAGGAGGGGAAAAGTGAAATCCCATAGCCTATGGAACTGTACCATAAAATAATAAAATAAATTTAATTTTTAAAAAAGAAATCGCAAACTATCAATTTGAAATTATTCTATAATACATTTAAACACAAAGTATTTGGTTTGGACTATTGAATAGCCTCAGGTATGTATTTATATCTATGTGCACATGCTTGTATTCATGCTGTATCTAGGGAAGAGTACTATCTGAAGACAGCAGAGGCTGATTTGCCTGGAGCCTTATGTTGCCATAATCTAGCACAAGCTGTGACTAGGAGTATATGATTAATAACACATGGCAAGAAAATAAACAGCAAGATATTTCTGCCTATATGTAGACAACTTGTGTCATTTAAAGCAAGAATTATCTTTAGTTGGGTAACTGGGTACTCAGAGATGATAAATCAGAGACTCCAAGCTCACAAGGCCATACAAGGCCATTTGCATTGGTCATCAAGACAAATCAAAATTCTCTGTAACAAAGAAATGCTATTAAATCATCAGTGAAACTTTAAAGAACTAATGATTAGTATATGTGAAACATAAGTTCAGACATAACAATGAAAAGAACTATTCTATCTCAACAAAAATTATAGGAGGAGTAGAAAACTAATCCCCAAATTCTAAGAAAAAAGTACACAGAGTGGTATAACTAAGAGCCATGAAAAGCCCAAGAAGGATTCTGCTAACAATGGTTTCCGCAAGTAAAGAAAAAGTAATCTACTCTTGGCTTCCATGCTGGAGGCTGTGGTTGTGTCAGCCAGGTCAAACATATACAATACAGTATATCTAACTATGTTTCTTAGGCTTACCTGTGATCTCTAAGGCTTATTCATTCTACATAACTGAAACTTTGTTGATCTTGAGCATTCTTTCAATATATACACACAAAAGTTGTGAGCTGATGGATAGTTAATTAGCCTTACTGTAATAATCATTTTACAAAGTACATTTGTGATCATTTAAAAATGATTTTTCCTGTATTTTTTTTAAGATTTATTTTTCACTGGAAAATCGGATATACAGAGAGGAGAGACAGAGGAATAGATCATAGTTCTTCCGGCCGCTGGTTCACTTCTCAAGTGGCCACAACAACTGGAGCGGGGCCAATCTAAAGCCAAGAGCTTCTTCCGGGTCTCCTACGCGGGTGCAGGGTCCCAAGGCTTTGGGACATCCTCCACTGCTTTCCCAGGCTACCAGCAGGGAGCTGGATGGGAAGCCAGGCCGCCAGAATTAGAGCTGGCTCCCATTTGGGATCCCGGCGCGTGCAAGGAGAGGACTTTAGCCACTAGTCTACCGCACCGGGCCCCAAAAAATATAATATAGATTTTTTAAAGACACTAGCAAAATGAAAAAGGATGTAGAGAGGTGGAGAATTTGACTCCTATGCTTTTCATCATTATCTTCTAGGATTATTGCATTTTTGCTTGTGAAATTTCAAACAAATGAAAAATAGTGTAAGAAACACAACTGTCATTTTATTCCCTTCCCATACACAACACTATTTCCCATGTAACTCTTCTTTCCAGAAGCAATCCATTTTAACAGTTTAAAATATCTCATTTAACACCTTTTTCAAATCATTTCCCTAATGTATGGACAATTATGCAAATATATGCTTTTTAACATAAAGGGAACCATGTAATGTGGGATGCTAGAACATACCACTTTCATAGCAATATGTAATTGATATCCTTCCAAGTCAGCATATAAAAACAGCTCATTCTTTTCAATGAGTATCTAACAATTTACAATATAGATTAATCACTATTAATTTAAACATTATCCTACCAATAAACAAAGAATTTCCACGCAGTGTGCTTAGAACACTGCTTCAGCTATCATCCTTTTATATGCATGTTTTTGCATCAGTTAATTTTCTATAGGTTAGACCTCATAAGTGCTGACTCCCTGCATAGACACAGTGAGATTCCTCTTTAGAAAAATGATGTTTACAGGCCCGACGGCGTGGCCTAGCGGCTAAAAGTCCTCGCATTGAATGCCCCGGGATCCCATATGGGCGCCGGTTCTAATCCCGGCAGCTCCACTTCCCATCCAGCTCCCTGCTTGTGGCCTGGGAAGGCAGTCGAGGACGGCCCAATGCATTGGGACACTGCACCCGCGTGGGAGACCTGGAAGAGGTTCCTGGTTCCCGGCATCGGATTGGCGCGCACCGGCCCGTTGCGGCTCACTTGGGGAGTGAAACATCGGATGGAAGATCTTCCTCTCTGTCTCTCCTCCTCTCTGTATATCTGGCTTTCCAATAATAATAAAATCTTAAAAAAAAAAAAAAAGAAAAATGATGTTTACCTTCAATACCATCACATTGTATATATGCTTACATATAATAAATCCTAGGTATCATCAATATTTTTAACGTCTGTCAATCCCAAGGACAAAGATTGGTGCCCCATTTGGGTTTTGATTTGTAACTCCCAGAAAATTAGTGATATTTGTCTCTAACTTAAATTTCTCTATAATTTACTCATTTCGACTTTGTATTTATTTTTCTAATTGAGTTTCAATCATCTTAATGATTAGAAGGAATACTAAAAATATTTTGAATATTAGTTCTTGAATTTTTCAGACATACTTTTCCATTGTCTGCGAGTTAAGAGTTTTTTATTCCTCCCCTTTCTATGTTAGCTAATATAACACTTACTATGTGTTAAGAGTATGATACATCTAACACTTTTTCTTGCCTCATTTTATTTCCTGGGAATTTAAGTTTCAATAATAGTAATGTCAATGAATATCTTTTTTGTTGTTGCTGTTGCTAATTTCAGTAGATCCAGATGATTTTTACAATTTCTCTGTTGATTATGATTGCTTTAGAGTATGTAGATCTTCATTGTAACAGATTTTCTGTTTATATAACTCCAGCTTTCTTGGATTTTTCTCCCCAGTTACAGAGGTTAAAACCCTGCAAATGATGCTTTCTGAAATCCTTTGCCAAAGTCTGATCAAAGATGACTTAATTGAGAAAGCCTGCCCTTGTTGCCATCACACAAAAGAACCAGAAAAACAAAGGACAAACCGCATTTTCAGGACATAAAATGAGGGATAATATGTGTATTTCAAACAGCACAGAAACTGGAATCCCATGCAGAGAAACAGAAACTACCTCTTGACTTTAAATCTGGTCTAGAAAACTGACTTTGGCCTCAGTGACGGTTTGCCCCCGACCTCCCCCACAAAAAACACCTCACACTGTCTACTTCCTCCTCCTATGTACCAAAACCAAGTTGCTGTTATTGTACCCCATTCTGTCGTAGCAGCAGCAGAGCCCTGGCCCTAGCAGAAGCCCTGAAAGCCAGAGCAGAGGTGTTTTCTGGGGCTGAGAGCAGGCTTCTGCCATCCCATAACTGTGATTGTGTTGAGCACAAGGCAGGCCTAGGGTCATGCTCATTCTGCTTGATCCAGGAAAGCTCTCCTTTGTTGTTTTGGCAGCTCAACCTCAGCAGCAGCTGATACATAGCATCAGAGGGCATGGTCTGAGGGGGATCCCTCTATCATCTCCTCATCACAGCGTGCTAGGTAGCCAGAGCACAACCCCCAGCCCTGCAATGCTCTGTGGATTTTGTAGTCTGTCCCTTCTTGTTTTGTAGCTCTGAGACTGTTGCTGTGGGTGCTACAATCTCTGAAATCATCGCTGGGTAATGGAGGACTCCATCTGTACTCTTCTACTTAAGGTTGACAACTATCAGTTCACAATCCCCACCCTCATAACTGGCAGTAATTCTGCGAAACTTGGTAAAGACCTCATAACATCTTCCAGTCCTGGCACTAGTTTTATATGGGAGACCTCTGCTCTCCTCTGGGACCTGCAGATAGTGCTGTCTATTCTTCTACTCCAGGTGGGTACTACTTGCACACAATTTCCAGAATAACATGTAATCACTATATAGGACTTGGGTAAGAAATCCCAGGTCCTGCAGCTTTGAAAATGTGACTACTGGAGATATTTTCTACCAAGTCACCTGAGTTTATCCTGGGGGAACTTTTCCATAGGATCCAAACAAGGCACCCTTACTTATTTGCAGCTCCAGGATTCTGACCATTAACCCTATAGGCAGGCCCTCACCAGCCAGTAGTAATACACAATCTTTAACATAACTTGATTCATCCTGTGAAACCAGAAGAAGTTTGCTTCCACATCCCTCAGTCTTGGGACTAGGGAATTTGATGCTATAAACCTCTCAACACGATCCAGGTTCATCGGGAAGGACTGGGGAAGATCTCAATTACATCACATAGTTGCATAGACGCAAGTTCCAGCATCACTCAGGATTGCATAACAGGCCAATGGTACAGCACCTTTTGCACCCCACAATACCTAGAACGTAACTACAGTCATCATACACCCTAGTGTGTGACTGATCCAACTTTCTAGAAAGTTAAGACACGCTTTGAAAGTATACATTCACTTCAAAGTCATAGTACATTTTCCATGAACTGTTGCAGACTAGATAACCAGGCTACTCCTAGCAACTGTTGACTTTGATTACTGAAGAAATCACTCAGCTATTACATTTCTTGCCTTACCCAGAACCAAATTCAAAGCAACAACTCAACTGATAGCAGACATTCCGTCTAAACAAAATCATCTTTTACAAAGAAGACATCACAGAAGTACAAACAATTATGCCAGATATATAGATGACAACATAGGAACTCAGGAAATAAGAAGAAGCAAGGAAGCATGATGCCTCCGAAATAACAGTTCTTTGAAAATAAATGCTGACCTGAAGAAAATCTATGAGATACCTGAAAAAGATTTCAAATTAAAAATCCTAAGGAAACTGAATGAGATATGAAATAATGCAGATAGTCAACTCAAAGAAATGAGGGAAATAATGAATACTATCAGAAATTTAACAGGTAGAAAACTTTAACAAAAACCAATCAGAAATTTTGGAGCTTAAAAAAAGTGAACCAAAAAAAGTTTTAACAATAGAATAAAGTAGAAGAAAAGAACTGCTAATCTTTAGGATAGGACTTTCAAAAATAATCCAGTTAGGCAAAATAAAGAAATATAATAATACTAATATCATAATAGAAAAGCTATGAGACATATGAGATATCATTAAAAGAACAAGAATTTTATTCTAAGAATAACTGAAAGAGAAGGACAAAGGCTTTCAGAAGCTCATGAATAAATTACACTTAAAAGCATCTCAACTCTTATTAGAGACAGAAACATCCAGATGCAAGAAGCTCAAAAACTCCAACCATATTCAACCAAAAATAGACCTTTTCTGAGGCATTTTATACCAAACTCTCAAACGTTAAGGAGAATGAGAGAATTTTAAAGACAGTGACAAAAAAGCATCAAGTTATACACAAAGAAAAACTCATTAGATTAACAAAATAAAACTTCTCAGCAGAATGCCTGTAAGCCAGGTCCTCATACATACACAAGGTCCTCATAGAAAAAGACTCCCAACTAAGAACATAGTATCCAGCAAACCCGTTTAAAAGTGAAGGAAAGGGCCCAGAGCAGTAGCCTAGTGGCGAAAGTCCTCACCTTCCACATCCTGCTGGGATTCCATATGACTGCCGGTTCCAGTACCGGCAGCCCCCTTTCCCACCCCGCTCCCTGCTTGTGGCCTGGGGAGGAAGTCAAGGGCAGCCCAAAGACTTGGGACCCTGCATCCACATAGGTGACCCAGAGGAGGCTCCAGGTTCCTGGCTTTGGATTGGCTCAGCTCCGGCCGTTGTGGCCACTTGGGGAGTTAATCAGCAGATTGAGGATCTTCCTCTCTTCTCTCCTCCTCTCTGTGTATCTGATTTTCTAATAAGAAAAAATAAATGAAGGAGAAATTCTTGGATAAGCAAAAATTGAGAGAATTCATTATCACCACACTAGCCCTGCAAGAAATCTTTATAGCCTTGTGCTAGAAGTAAGCATCAAAAACATATCATTAAAAAAGTACAAAATTTACTAATAAAACAGATACACAAAAGAAAAACAGGAGATAACCCAAACACCAAACACCACAACATGAAGTTACCAAAACATAAATATAAATCTCGAAAGATGCAGAGACAGAATACAAAAGACAATGCGTTAGCAATAAATAAAATGACAATAGTTATTATCTATCAAAAGCAACATGTAAATGGATTAAACTCTCTCGTCATAAGACACAGATTGGGTGAATATATGAAAACACAAGGCCTGACTACCTACTGCCTAGAAGACGCTCACTGCACCAGTGAAGAGATACAGAAAGCAAAAGTGAAGGATCAAAAAGATAAATTATGCAACAGAAACTCAAAGTGAACTGGAGTAACTGTACTCATATTGGACAAAACAAACCTAAAATCACAGTTGTCTAAAAGACCAGATGTTCAATGTGTTAAGTGAATTTGGATTCAAATTAGCATATGAATATATAAAGCATTTTTTTCTATCCCTCTTTGCAGTAACTACATACATTATGGTAGAGAAGGACTTTCTGGTTAAACTTTCCTGGTGTTCTGCGGTAGCTTCGACTATCTCGAAACACTCTCAAAAACAAATGTTACTGTGCTTCAGCCCCCCAGAAAGTTAACAAATAGGTCTTGAGATTCCTCCACAAAAGCTCACTTTGGCCGTGAGCCTTGTCCTTAACCACTCTGCTTTGCTGTAACAGGAACAGTTTCTATTCCTTGATAGCCATTGCGTAGAGTGTGCTTTGTCTTCAGAACCATGTGGTAAAGCTATTCTGCATGGTTCTTTCCAGCATATTATAAAGTCTTTCACCTGTTTAAGCATTTCCACTGGAAGCTGCAATCTTCAGACAAACTGAGCACATAGCTTTGGTACTCACAGAACAGAAAGCTTGTGCCACTTTTTCAGTCAGAATTGTGTGAGCTGATCCAGTTGAAAGGTTCATGGTGTTAGCAATTATTTATTGTCCTCTTTGATTGGGGCACAAATGGATTAGATTCTCCTTGCAAATTACTGAAGGTGATCATTTGCTGCAGGCTTCATCTTTAATATCATCTCTTCCCTGCTAAAAAATAATCATTTGCTAACTGTTGATTTCCTCAGGGCATGGCCCTCATTAAATTTTCATAAACCATCGATTGTCTCACCATTCTTGCACAAGCTTTGCTTTACATTTGATGCCTGTTCTTGCTTCAGTTTTAGCAGAATTCCTATTGTTCTGATTAGGGCTCATTTTCTAAAAATTATTTTATTTGAAAGGGAGAGTTACAGAGTTACACAGCTGGGTCCATCTTCAGTCGGGTACCAGGAGCTTCTTTTAGGTCTCACATGATACAGGAGCCCAAAGACATTCTGGCCATCCTCTCCTGCCTTCCCAGGCACATCAGCAGAGAACTGGAAGGAATGGAGCAATGGGACTTGAACCAGTGCTCATATGGGATGCTGGCATTGCAGGCAGAGGACTAACCTACTATGGCATAATATTGGCCAACAGAGGGACCCTTTACACTAATGTCTTTCTTAATGTCTTAGATGTATTGTAAGAAGTTATTAAAGTTATTTTAAGTTATTAGAAGTTATTTTTGCTGAAAATTATTTTTGAAATGTATGCCTGATTTTATCATAATATGCATTTTCCAAGAAATACCTTAACTCACGTTATGTGTGTAGTTTACCTATCTGAATGTCCTATATCAGCATTCCATATTTGTCATTCCATCATGTACATGTACATTAAAGCAGCTTGATTTGTTTTATTTGGTTGGCACCTAGGACACACTGTAAGGACATTTACCAAAAGTCTCTCAGTGAAGATCTTGGTATAATGCACATTCAGATCTCACCAATGTACAATAATGAAAATGATGAGAGAGGAACATAATGGGGAATGAAAAGGATAAAGGGAAATAGCAAGATGAGGGAAGGGTAGAGTTAAGTTTGGATGTGGTTGAGTTCATAGTAGTGGTTCTAATGATCTTAGCACCCAAACTGAAATCAAATTTTGGTCCAAATACTCCGTATGATTGTTTGATTGTTTTTCAAGGATGATTTCTACTCCAAATCTCATAATTGAAACTCAGTATGTTAATAAAAGGAAATAGGAGCTAAATTTTTAGCATTGCTCAAACATCATGTATACATAAGACACAGATAAAGAGTAGTTCATTGCTAAATATGTAGTTGATGATATGTAAGTTGTTAAACTTTTTCCTCAACAAGTCTTCTTCATTATTTCCTTGCCCACAGAGTTGTATTTCAACTGTTCCTATATGAGACACCATTTTCACTCATGGCTACTCCCTAATAGACCGGGCAACCATTGCTTACTTGTTTATCTTTGTGAAAGTCTTAGAAAAGCTAATGCATAAAATCCATGGGGCTGGCAGTGTGGCATATTCATTAAAGCCTCCACCTACATTGCCCGCATACCATAAGGGTGTCAGTTGAAGACTTGCCTGGTTCATTTCTGAGTCAGCTGTCTGCTAGTATGCCTGGGTATAACAAGGATGGCATAAATGCTTGGCTCCCTGCAGCCACCTGGGAGACCCAGGAGAAGCGCCGGCTCCTGGCTTCTGGCTCCTGACTGCAGACTGGCCCAGCTCTGGCCTTTGAAGCCTTTTGGGGAGTGAACCAGCAGATAAAAGATCTTGAGCTCTCTCTCTTTACAAAGAAAATAAGAATAAATGAAGCCATTTCATCACTCTGTGTGCATCCTCTCACACACACATACAGAATGGGAGAAGACAGCAATACAAATCTAAACAATCACCTACTTCCATTTTTGGCAGTGACAACAAAACCTAGCTAGGACTACTTCAAGTCGTCCTGCCTCCAGGTATGACTTTGTTCATTGATTGCCAGTTCTACCTTCACGTTGTTTCCAAATGCACTCACGAAAACCACCAGCACACCTGTGGTTCATTACTTTTGACATAAATTGCTATTATAACAGACCTCCCTGTCTCTAGGAATTATGATAATAATGTTTTTTTTATTCTGATTGCAGAATACTTTTTTCAATGCAAGTTCTGTTTATGCCTTTACTGCCAATAACTCCATTTTTTGTTACCAGATGGAACCTGAGCTCCTTTAACTTGGCATTAAGGATAAAATCTTGTTAAAAATCCATAATAAAAATATGGAGCTCAAACCAAATCACCCAGTCATGAATTTCTTTCTTTTGCAGCTCATTTACTCACTGTGTAATCTTGACCAAGTAATTTCTATTCTGGGAGCCCTGATTTCATCATCTGTTGACAATACATATATTTCCTAAATACATAACTCTACCTACCTTTCATACATAAAATATTTCTGGTAATAAAATAGCATCCAAAATTATTTTACTACTGGAAAAAATTGAGAGAAGTTACATCAAAGCTTTTTAAGAAATATAAAACAATTTATAAAGGCAAAGAATTCTGTGGGGCCCACCACAATAGGCTAGTGGCTAACTTCTCACCTAGCATGTGCTGGCATCCCACATGGGCACCAGGTTTGTGTCCTGGCTGCTCCACTTCCCATCCAGCTCCTTGTTTGTGGCCTGAGAAAGCGGTTGAGGATGGCCCAGAGCTTTGGGATCCTAGACCTGTGTGGGAGGCCTGGAACAGGCTCCTGGCTCCTGGCTTCAGATCAGCTCAGCTCTGGCCATTGCGGCTGCTTGGGGAGTAAATCAGCAGTCAGAAGAGCGTCCTCTCTGTCTCCCCTCCTCTGTGTATATCTACCTTTCAATAATAAAATAAATCTTTTTTAAAAAATCAATGATGGCATGGAATTGGTCTGTCTTGTTCACCAAGTAAAGACAAACCTTTGCTTTGAGGTGTCTCACTGGCTGAATGGTTTATTCTGTGTTAAAAACAAATGTCCAGGGCACTTAAACCATTACCTGCAGGGTTGGCATTTCGCATAAAGGCTGGTTCAAGTCCCAATTGTCCCACTTCAATTTGGTTTACTGTTCATATGCTAGAGAGATAAACGGGAGATGGCCCAAGTGCTTGGTTCCCTGCCATTTATGTGAGAGGCACAGATTGAGTTACAGGCCCAAGACTTCATTCTCACCCAGACATGATCATTGAGGCCTTTTGGCATGAGCCAGAGGATAAAAGAATCCCTCTCTCTCTGTCTCTACCTTTCCCTATCTCTCTCTCTGTAACTCTTTCAAATAAGTGAATTTTTTTAAAGCAGCTAAGAAAAATTAAGCAGGATTAAAGGAAATAAGATCAATTACCATATGTCATCTTGGTGACTTTAAGATGTATCTTCAATGTCTTACACTCCTCCCACCAAAAAGTAGAGACCATGTACCCCCATCTTTGAAAACAGTGGTCTTAGAGACTGTTTCCTAATAAGCAGAATCAGACAAAAGAGATAGTTTGTAGCTATTTGGATCGTATGAGCCAAGACACCACAACTTCTGCCTGCCCCTTCCTTTCTTTTACTTACACTCACACACACACACACACACACACACACACACACACACCCTCACTACTGAAACAAGCAAACCACACTATTGGGGAAAAGTTCAGTTACATGGCAAGACCCCACACAGTTGCTGCAACCACCGTAGCTGAGATCTCGACAGACAGACAGCGATGCTTCCAGATAGATGAATGAGTGCACACACAGCTGATGCTTCCCATCCCTTTGTGCTTAGTGGGGTAGAGAAAACCTGTCTCCACTGAGTCCTTTCCAAATTGCAAATTCCTGGGCAAAATAAATGTTGCTCCTCCTGTAAGCCACTACATTTTGGAATGGATCCTTACACAGAAATAGATCACAAAAAAAAAACAGATATATACTGTTATGTTATGCATGTGTGTATGTATATGAGCATACTGCAAAAGGTTCATATAAAACCTGATTTAAGATAGTGTGAATTTTCCAATAACTCTTTTAAGACTTCTTATGTGTGTATTCAGTGTACATGTATATTAAGTGTGCACGTGCATGTGTGTGTACATGTGCGATTAATTTTTTTCCTCAAAATAACTTATTTGAGAACATCCAAGAGCCATTTTTAAAGAAGATAAGGAAAGAGAGGCTCACAGAAAATAAAGCTTTATACTTAATAACTAACAACTAAAATTCAAGAATTCCTATAACATTTCACTCTGAGATTAGGTCAGCTAAAAAGCTAATTTGAAAATAAGCATGCCAAATACAAGTTAATCATTTGCAAAGGTTAGTTAAGTACTGTTTGGTACTATTGTGATCATTAAAATGGTGACCAAAATAATTGATATAAACCCTCTTCTGTGAGCTTATATACTCTTGAGAATTTTTTTTAAAAACAATATGATTCAATCTCTATCTCCCTGCCTCAGACATCTTGAGAGCTGGAATGGCCAGGTCTGACTTCCTATTCTATTTGTCACTCCTTCTACAAATTAGGAAACTTAATTGACTTGACTGTGCATCAAGTACCTCCGCCACAAAATGAACAAAAGGGTCTACCACATGGAGTTATGAATATACAATGAGTTAATACCATTCCCACTATATAGTAAATGTTGAATAAGCGTTACTTAATATGCTTATAAAGTCCATGAAAGTTTAGGAAAGAAAAACTCTATCAGTTGTGGAGAAAAGTATACTCTCCACAAATTCATTAAACTGAAAAGAGAGGAAGGCACCTCATCAGAATTTATAGTGAATAGCAAAGTCTGTGTTGTAACAGAATTGCAAATGTAGCAGCAGATGTTTGAAACAGAACATCTCAACTACAAGTGCTTGAGACATTTTGAGATGTAGCCCCTGAAATTATCTTGCAAAGTAAATATGCATTATCAACCAAGATAGTTTTGGTTTCTTCTCACAGGAAAATCACTTCATTTGAGAAATGATGGTTTATTTTGTAGCTTCACCATTTATTTTTCTATTAAACCCTCTCTCAAGCCTTCAAGTAAAGATTTTTCAAATGTATGACATATAGTAAAGCTCAGATAATAGTGATCATCCCCCATACTGACTACTATTCAATGGTTATCGTATTAAGGGTATAATTTTTGGTTCACTCGCTAGCGGATACTGTGCCTCTGACAGTTTCATGATCATGTAGGTCATTATCCCACCCTCTGAAAAAGCTCAAAGTGATAAATTATAATTGGACTAAGTCAATCGTGACCACCCACCCCACAATCGCCAAGCTTTTTTTGTCATGAGTGTTGGTCACTTGACCTATCTCTGGCAAATAAGATTTACGGAATTGTGGCTGAAAAATCCACACCTCTCTTGATAAGAAAAAAAAGGGGGGAGGGAGAGACAAAGATCTAGCATGTTCACTTTCTACATTTTTCTATCTTTGAATACCTTTCGGGTTTTTGAGCAGCAGGATTCTTTGTGCAACCACAAACTGTTCAGTATAAACAATAAGACCTTTTTACCTTTCAGCCATTAGGGCACTCTATTAAAGCCAGTAGGTCATCCACTTCCAGGACTCTTAATGTACCTGGCAATTCTTTTCAGTCACCAAAGTTTGTCCTTATTTACAGCTGAACACATTTCTAATTGGTATGGCACCCAGTTTAAGACCCTGGTTAATACTGATCTTCATACCATAACTGTGCTATTTATTAAAGATGAAATATTATGGGAGAGGAGTCTATCAATTTCAAAAAATTTCAAGAAGAATTGAAACAAGCATGTACAATAAATGAGTTTCAGAACTCTCCATAATTTTTCTGGGCTAATGGATAAAAAAATCAATAAATATTGAGCAAGGGAACTCCAGGACATGGAGTCATTAAAGTGAATGGAGGAGACATTGGGCCGTTAGGACCCATTCACCACACACTGGAGTACCTCATGGGGTAACCAGCTCCAGCTCTTCACTTCAGCTTCCTGCTTGGAGGCTGAAGTGTGGGCTCA
This sequence comes from Ochotona princeps, assembly GCF_030435755.1. NCBI lineage: Eukaryota > Metazoa > Chordata > Mammalia > Lagomorpha > Ochotonidae > Ochotona > Ochotona princeps. Next base: position 30,943,231 of record NC_080836.1, read on the forward strand.
AGTAATTGGGATCCTGCCACGTTTCTGGGAGACCTGGATTGTGTTTCTAGCTTCTAGCATTAGCCCCAGCACAACACTGCCAGCAATAACAGGCAATTGATGGATGAACCAGGACATGAGAGCCCTCCCTGAACATATCTGGCTCTCCACTTTTCAAATAAAGAATTAGAACTTTTTAAAAAGTGGAAACTTACACTTAAATGTAAAAAATAGGTTGTTATTGGCATAAATCATAAATATTAAGCCACAGAATTCTTGAGTCCCTTGATAGTACCACAATCCCTTAATCAGTGTGTACTTGTTAATTATGGGCCTGTAATCAATTACTGGTTAGTAACAAAAAAAATGTCAGAGGCTTAATGCCTTTCCGATTATTGTACTAAGTCCCAATTACTCAAACAAAATCCGAGGAATAAGCAAGATATAATAATTTATATTCATTATAAAATTTAAGATTTAAGGGCATAAGAACTCCTAATTCATGATTTCCAAGACCAAGAAAGGATTTTTCTTCAAGAAGTGATGAAATGAATCAATATCAAGTGCCATTATTGGAACCTAAGCACAATACAAGTTGCATAGCACCAGAAAGTTTAGTATCTTCCTTTGTCTTTCAGTAAATTGTTCAGTATTGTATAAGTTGCATCTTGTGAAAACCAAAGATCAGCTTCTTTGGCTCAATTCCTTTAGTGTAAGAGGATAACACGACAAATTCTAAATGGGCCTGAATTTTACAACATAGAATATTAATCTGCCCAAACAACATCAAATTTCCAAGTGTTTTCCAAGTTTACCTTCTAATATCATAATCAGAAGATCACAGAAATATGATATGGACTTGAAGTCAGAAGCAGACATCACAACCCATTGACCTTCAGGCATGCCTAGCCTTCAGCAGAGAGAAGAGCAGGAAGGCATTTCCAAAGGTGGGGTCAAATTGATGGCTAACGTACACAAAGTAACCAGCTTCCCAAATCACAATCTGATCCCATTAGCTGTGAATTTGGGTGGCGTTAAGGTGATGCCTATTCAGGTGGACAACACAATTTCTTGCCAGCAGAAGGGCTGCCAGCTTCTGTACATTGATATAGTGACCTAAAATTAGCTGGAGTTACGAGAACCTAGTACCTTGCCAGGGAGATAGGATTAAGGTTCTAGAAGGAGCTTTCGCAGAATTCCTATAGAAGCCTAGGTATGGGAACTAAGTTATGAAGAGAGGGAAAAATCTGTGTCATAAAACATAATCATAAGCAGGGGTTGATAACAACTTGAGAGAGAACTTGATGTGGACTCGTCTATGGTATCTAATAGAATGCAATGCCTGGTTAAGGTTGATTGAAGGAAACGTCAAACTGTTTAAAGGGAAAATACTTTTATTTATTAGAGAATGAAGCTTGTGATTATAAAGTGAAACTGTGTCATTGTAAAAGTTAAAACAAAAGTAAGAGAAGCAAGGAGAGGGAGGAGGAATGAGAGTAGGAAAGAAGATGGGTTAGCAAATATGACGCTCTTAAAACTATAGTTGAAATACAGGAAATTCAGTTCTTTCATATAAATTTTAAAAACTTTAAAACTTTAATTATAACGCAGACATAATGATTAAAAGAATAAATATTCACGTGCTAGTTACTTGGTTTATGTTCCACATGATTTTATTCCTTGTTTTTCTGTATGGTTTTGTCATACAAAAATACTCGTGTATATTTATACACATGAATACATGAGAGAACTTCAAAAAGGATTGTGGGAAGCAATATTTTATGAAAAACTTATGTAGTGCATTTCAAAATGTTTTGCACCAAAAACTTGTCTTTTTAAAAAAGATTTATTTATTTTTCATTACAAAGTCAGATATACAGAGAGGAGAGGCAGAGAAGAAAATCCTCAGTCCACTGACTCATTCCCCCAGTTACCGCAACAGCCGGAGCTGAGCCAATCTGAAGTCAGGAGCCAGGAGCTTTTTCTGGGTTTCGCATATGAGTGCAGGGTCCCAAGGCTTTGGGCTATTTCAACTGCCTCCCCAGGCCACAAGCAGGGAGCTGGATGGGAAGCACGGCTGCTGGAATTAGAACCAGTGCCCATATGGAACCCTGATATGTGTCAGACGAGAACTTTAGTCACTAGGCTACTGCACTGGTCCCACAAAAAAACATATCTTTTAATTCCATTTCCCATGGACATTTTGGAGTATCCTCATACATACACATTTACACATATTTGTATGCTTTCTCAATGAATTACTTAATATTGGCAGCTTGGGGATTATAAAATTCAATCATTGCAGGACATTTCCTCAAAAGTATGTTTCTGAGATTCACGTAGATTCGTGTGTACAGCTAATTCATTAACTTCCTCTACAACAGAGAATGTCACAACTAACAAAGAATAGTGCATTCATTTGAGAAACATTGCATATTGTACAGATGCACAAATACATTGTATATAAAGAAAATTATAAGATATTTTTCTAATCATTGGGTTATAGCCCTTGGTATTAGTAAGTAATCTATTTTTAAAGAGGGTGTCCAAATTTTTAAACCCAGAAACTATGTATGGGCACTTTCATTGCTCCATATTACTTGTACTTGACACTGCCTTACCATTATGGTGGCTCCTGGCTTCAGATTGGTTCAGCTCCGACCAGTGTGGCCATTTGGGAGTGAACTACTAGATGGCAGATCTTCCACTTTGTCTCTCCTTTACTCCACAAATCTGATCTGCCTTTCCAATATAAATTAAAACTTAAAAAAAAAATAGAAGCTGAGATTTGAAACTTAGGACCCTGTATTTGAATATGGTTTATATCCAGAAGGAGATAAGCCATCTGAGACACAGCCCTCAGGTACAGTGAGGGAGGGAGGGAGGGAGGGAGGGAGGGAGGGAGAGAGGGAGAGAGAGAGAGAGAGAGAGAGAGAGAGAGAGAGAGAGAGAGAGAGAGAAGCAAACCTCTAATAATAATGGAGAGGCAAAACTGAGATAGCATCTTAAGACAATTCTGGTAAGAAGGAAGAATTTGAATAGTCCAAAGGAATTCTGAAATACAATCAGTCTATGTTCTCAGCAAGGAGTGTGTCTAGAGTTGACCTTTATTATATTTCTTGAGCTATTTCTCTTCAGATCATGACTTTGCCCTCTGAGCAAGCCTTCCTTTCACTTCATAAACAGTTGACATTCATGTCTGAAGGACTTTCTCATCCTGTCTTCTGTTTACATAAGAATGGGGGGTGTATAAGATCACCTTTAATTTTTCTATTGTGTCTCTTTTTGCTCAGCCTGCCAGTGCTGCCTCAGAATTTTCTGAAAGGTGTGATAGGTTTCTTAGGGATTGCATTTCAGCTAATGCCATCAGAACAAAAAGTTTTGCCTTGGATATTACCTACACAAAATGAATGCTTCATCTCTAGAGTGTTTGGGAACAAAGTGCTCAGGCTTCTTATAAACCTTTATGTCTAATTGAGAAGGTCACTGAAGCAACGACCGTAATTTTAAAAATTCTTTCAAAAAGGATCTCAGAGACATACACTAGATTTCATTTTCACATTAAGATAAGAACATTTCCCTGGATTTTTCACTTTTCTTTGAGGCCTCTCTTCTGGATAAACTCGTAATAAGCAAAAATACATTATTTTTGCTTGATTATATTTTCTCCTAAATTCTCATATAAACTCGGGAACTCCTTTTGCATTTTTTCCCTTTCCCTGTATTATATGACACACAGATTACAACGTTCTACCTAGAAATCTCCTTATCAAATCCTACAAGTCTATTAGGATGTTTTCTGTCTGCCCTAATGGCAAGCAAAGATACTGCCAAACATTCCTCCACTATTTCACACCAGTTGTGCTTTTCACCAGCAACAACTTCCTCCATGCCTTCTAACCTTCCTGTCTCCACCCCTCGTTGAGTCATAGAACCAAAGCCCTGTTTTAGCTTTCTGTTATGTCCCTACCCGACTCCACATTCTCTCACAGTTATCTATTGCCATAGAACAAGCAACCCTAAAGCTTAGTTGCTTAAAACACAAATTGGCCATTACAGCCTGGTACTGTTGCAGAGTCATTTGGCTACTCTGACTTACATCGAAGAGGAAAAGAAAGAAGCTCTCAACCCTTCGTCATGTTCTACCACAAGAGCAGCCCAGATGCAAAAGAATGGGAAAGAGGTTAACATGGGTGAAATATCATGCATATTGGTAATGAACATACCAATCGCAACACAAAATTTTCCAGTTCTTCAAAATGATCAATAGCCCTTTCAATACTGATTTGCTGCAACACTGCAACTCATGGGTTTTGGCATTTTTGTTTTTATTTTCATTTCTTCATTTCTTCTTTTCTCTAATTAAATTCACCCCATACAGTAGCATCATTTTCTCTAAGAAGGTTTTCTTTTTCTTTCTCATTTCTTCAGTGACAAGTTTGTCATCCAGTAGCAAGTTATTTAACTCCACCGTGTGGTAAATTTTTTTAACCTTATTCCTGGTGTTGATGTTGTTTTATGGTTTTTCATTTAAGGGCATGTATAGTAACTATGTAATAGAATCTGTCATATCCAGGTTTGAAGATGGACACCCAACAAGACTGCTGGATATATCTTGACAATAGGATGCTAGACTGTTGGCAATTGTCTGTACCCACAATGCCAGGGTACTCTTAAATAGCAGAAGGATGGAACTATGACTGTTTATGAAGGACTATACTATCGTAATAATATGGGGAAAATCAGTTGGGGGGAGGGAAAGTGGGAAGTGGCTAAGGGAAATCCCAGAACCTATGGAACAATATCATAAAATTAAAAAAGAAAAAAACGGACACAAAACAGTTTTATTGAATAAATATAAAAAAACTTCAGAAACTTTACATTTAATTTTAGTTTTTTAAAAGATTTATTTATTTTTATTTAAAAGTCAGATATGCATAGAGGAGAGGCAGAGAGGAAGATCTTCAATCTAATGATTCACTCCCCAGGTGGCCACACGGCTGGAGCTGTGCCTATCAGAAACCAGGAGCCAGGAGCCTCTTCCAGGTCTCCCACACAGGGGCAGGGCTCGAAGGCTTTGGGTCATCCTTGACTACTTTCCCAGGCCATAAACAGGGTGCTGGATGGGAAGTGGATCCACCGAGATTAGAATCGGCACCCATATGGGATCCCAGTGCATACAAGGCGAGGACCTTAGCCACTACGCTTCCGTTCCGGGCCCACCTTTTTAATTTCAGTAATCTTCCTTCAGTGGCTTTCCTTCCCCTCAACAGTCACATCGTCTATGTGGAGGACTACAGTAGTGACTCTGAGTCACTGTCTTGGCTTTGATTTAATGACACACAGAAGCATCAAAACATTCACGTGCTTCCATTACCAGTGAACTAAGGAATTTAGCATTTTTGGAAGTCCCCACTAATGTAAGTCTGGACTACACATGCTCACCACTAGAAATTAAGTATCTGTACAATATTTAGAGAAACATATTGCATGCTTAAAAGAATATCTGCACTCAAATATTATTGCTGTAAAAAGACTAAACGTAGCAACTCTAGTGTTACTCTCTGAGACAACTGTGTTTGGAACTGACAGATACACTGTTTTAATAATGCTCCATTTCAATATGGCATATTTTGCAATTACAAAAACCCAATACTGGCTTTGTGCAAGCCTTAATGTAAAACATGAATTGCAGACCAGGGCACCTGAGCTTCTCACCTTGTCTTCATACGTGTACCAGTGTTAAGACTTGAAAATGAAGCTTAATCTATAAGATTCTTAGTCTTGTCATCTTTTAAATGAAATGAACAATTATTTCCTGACTCTGAAAGGTGTCAAAATATTTTTTGTGAAGACAAGTTTTAATATTGTAATTCTCTCAAGATAGATTAAAATATATGGCATAACTTTTCCTAGTTAAAGACTGGGTATTTCCTGGAAATACTTGTTTGTTCGATTGCAGCTCGAGCTTCCTGTAGTCCAAAATTCCAGCACATAAATATGTCACAGAATTTTTATTGCTGGCCCAGAAAAGGAAATGATGGACCTCGGGTTACACTGGGGACATGTAGTAGAACTGATCCAATCACTGCTGTCATTCTGAAGCCCTGCTGTTTGGTTTTTACTATTTTCTCCTTATATATCGCATTCTGCAGTTTTACTGTGACAGATTTACATGAAGCTTTGTTTTGCTTATCCTGACCAGATATTCCCAGTATTTTTTTAACTGATGAATTTCAACTATTGGAAATTTTAGCAGTGATTTCTTCAGATATCCCCTGTCCCTGCTTTTCTTTATTCTGCTTTTTATAATTCCTGATTAACTTACGTTGAACCATTTCATTGGAGGCTATGTGATAGTTTTTATACCTCTCTTGGTAGCCCCATCTGTTTATCTCCTCTCTTCCATCTGTTTATCTCTCCAGAATACATTCTGGATGATTCCTGAGCTCTGGCTTTCAGTTTTATCTAGTTACTTGTTTGAGTCTCTTCTGTTGCTTTGTCTTTTCTTGTTCTTTTATGACAATTTAGTCTTGCCTTTCTCTGAGCACATTTGCCCTATATTTTTGCCTACATAGTTCTATATTTTGGATTGCAATTGAAACATTCAATTGTCTGGGTTTTGTTTTTTTTTTTTTTGTTTTGGTCTGTTTGTGTTTTATGTCTAATGAATCTCTTACACAGAATTTCCACTCTTTTGTGTGGATTATAATTTTTTAATCCTTAGTCAAATTGGGCTCTCTGTAATTATTTCAGTGTGTTTCCTTTTTTAGTATATAGATGGTATTTCCCTGTGTTCGTTGAAGCTAGACATGGTCAAATGACTATCTTAAAACAATAAAATGTGACATAAAATAACTTGTGTCATTTATTTTTGAAAGGCGGAATTTTACTCATCGTGTACCCACAACTTTGTGCATCAAGCTGGAACATTAGTCAGCCAAGGTCATTGTTGTTTTCATGACAGAGCTGTCCAGCAACTTTGCTGGACATGCATTTTGAACCACATTAAATTGGCCTATCCTGATTAATTTGTTTACCTTCATCACAATTAACCCCTCTGTGAGACCTCTGTATTTTCCCTGATTGTAGAAGAAATTTATTCAGTGTTTGCTTTAAGTTTAGGCATGTATTAAAACTTGCTATGGTTATTAGTGTCTCTGTGGCTTTATAGTGAGAAAGGAGCCATTGAATAGTAGCTAATTTGCCAGTATTGCTGTCAGTCAGCAAATAAATTATTGGGCATTCAGTTTACAAATTTATATTGTTGCTAGTGAAAAGCATACTACATGCATTTTTATCTAAGGTCTGCCTGTGTCAAATATAATGAACAAAGGGAAGAGAGGGGCAGGTAAGAGAAGAAATACAGTCAAACTTTTATAACTGAAACCAAATACCAGACACAAATACTGACTTGATTAAAATTGGAAATTATTGCCCACTTTTTTTTAAGAAGACATGTATTGCATTTAAAGCAGACACCCTGTCAAGTTATTTTGGAGAAAATTTGCAATGAGTTATTTCCTGAATCATCAGAACTGCTATACATATACAAGTATTAAAAATCAGCTTTTAAGTAGAATAGAGTTAACTTTCAGTAAAGTACAAAATTAATTATCACAATTTATAGGGTTTGTATTGTAATCACAATATTCTTCTTTGGGAGATTTTTATCATTCGTCCTCTGATCTCTTCTAGCCTGCAGCCCATAACCGGCACTCAGTAGACAACAAATAAAACACTGTTGAATTGAACTGTAATCTCCTGCATTGGTTCAACTCTGCAAAAATTGATAACAAGTCTGAGAAAGTAAAGTGCACAATTCAGCGGATCTGGGTGTGGATAAGCCAAAGAATGAAGACCGGAACATTATTGGACATGCTTTCTTTTAAACTAGTATTTACCAATCAACAATCAGGGGCATACTTTCAGACTGAAAAAGTTCCCAAGGAGACTTCTCAAATGCTATATATTCCATTTTACAATAATCTAAATAATACCAATGCATCCTGAATTATCTGAGAATTGGAAAGATTTCTTCCTATCTAGTTTTTTTTTCTCACGTTTGGAAAATCAGCTTTTGCATACATCATGATCAAGGTAACAGCAATCAGCTCCTCACTAATCAGTGTTTGCCAGACGGACAAGAAAGAAACAGGCCAAATGAGTGATGCTATCACACCAGTCATGGCCAAACAGCATCCCATGATGTAGCGGTTCCAGTGACACTAGTGCCTCTGCTACACACTGCAAAAGTGGTGCCTGATTTAATAACATGTATTCACGATGAGGTGCTCATTTCTGTTAATAGTCAACAATTTCATGTTTCGTTAACATTGTCAATTGAATTTTTACTGATTTTGTGGTCTTCTTCTAATTTATCATTAGCGTAGACATAGAGTGGTAGAAAAGTACACATGTGTAAGACAACATTAGAGCATTACTAGAATCCTTATTTAAACGGAATCTGTGTAATTGTCATTTGACAAACAGTGTACCATTGAAACTGTCAACTCAAAATAGTCTACTAAAAGTGTGTTGGAATATTTACATTCACTGCCCTAATTGTAGGTCTCATATAAAGTCATCAATACACAGAAGGGACAAATGTTGATTCTTTCTCTGGCCTAAGGATTTCTCATATTACTGAGACTAAAACAGAGTTCAAAAATATTCCTTCCTTATGAGGTCATTGAATTGTAATCAACCAGTTGTCTCTTTGAATGCTTTTACTGACACCAGTACTTATTTGCTATTGGCCAACCAAAAACAACTTCAAGGCTGACTACTTTTTAGAATTCACACAAAAACCTACCTTGAATGCCTGCTTTTAAAAGATGTGAAAAATCAAGACTATTTTTCTGTTTAAGTTAAAGAGAAAAATTCTTTCAAAGAGAGAAGTGATTACCGCCATTGGGTCATTTCAGCACCAAGACTGAGTTGGTAATCAAAGATATTGCCAATGTGTGAAGACACCCCTGATCAGCTAGGGAATCCATGAGAATGATTACTTTTAGGATAAGTAATACTCCCTGGGACTGCAGATTCAGACACTGAAGTCCCTCTGCATTAAACTGATCGCATCATTTACATGGCATCTCCACTATGATTAGCTTTCTGACTTCCATGAAAGAAAAACGCTAAGATCCAGTTAAAACTCTGATTAATAGGTTGTTCAGGAACAGAGCCGAGATTTGCAATGGGCTGCAGTTGGTGCTTTCTCCAGGATCATGGATCATTTAGGATGAATGGAGCTCTCCAAGATGGAGTTAACAACATCACTCAAGCAGCAAGGTGAAATGCAGTCCAGGCGTTTGTTTGGCCCTCCACATGGCACCACAGACATTAAATTCTCCAGCTGGGCAGCAGAGCCTTGGCCAGCACTCCTCACCTGATCTGCCAACTTTGGCAAACATTCTCTTTTTACCACCCAGACTCCAAATTTGCATGCAGCAAAGGGAGGAGATGTGGTCACGGATCTTAGTAGTGAGACAGTTGGAAAGGGTTGTTTTTGGTTTATAATAACATTCTCATTTAAGACAGGTCAGTTAGTGTGGAAGAAATAACAAGCTCAGAGGAAGGAAAATGAGGAGACAGTCCTGCTTCAAGAGAAATAAAAAACTCTGCATAAAACAGTATAGCAGCTGAGTATTTATTTGTAACACTTTTTCCTTGTGAAAAGGCGTGAAGGAGTGTGAGGCTTTAGCAATGGAAGAAAACCACGAAAGTGAGAGAGAAGGGATACTTGGAACCACTCAGTCTTAAAGATACAGCTGCAGCCTGGCACTGCAACACACACACACACACACACACACACACACACACACGCACACACACACACAACTGGTTGAATGGCAAAATGGTTTCAGGTTCTCAGGCTGTGGTCATTAGACATGTGAGCCGTTCTTGGAGGGTGTGTTGCGCCTGGGAATGCCAGCACCTGTTGCAGGCAGAAACACAATACACTTATTGATTTGAGAGGGCTGCATGTAGTAACTAAAGAGAACACATAAAAATCCAAAATAATAAATGGACCCTTTACTCAATGATGTTGCAAAGGGACTTTTAAAAAAAAACCATGGGTCCAGATTACTTTATCTAACGCAGTACAAAGCAGAAGAAATTGTTTATGGGAGGTTGGAAGAAGGGCAGAGAGAAAAAAGCGAGGAGGGTAGCACTGCTTAATAAAAAACAGTGTTGTACTTGAGACCATCGAAAAGAACCCCTTCTGATTTATCTTCTCCCGAAGCTGCTACAGCAGCGATTGAAGTGACTATAATAGCCCAGGAGAAATGTTGGTGCTATTAGTTGGGTGATTGATGGAAGCGCTGCCAAAACAGCTAGGGAATTTGTCAATGTGTTTTTTGAAGTTTGTAAATGATGACACTGGCAAAGTGTAAACAAATGCAGCTCCAGCAGACACACTACACAGTCCCCAAACTGACACTTCCCAAGCTGCATTAGCTGGATTGTTCCAATTAGGCATCATCAGCTGGAGTAGCAATCTCTAGTTTCTTAGACTAGGAGAGATGGGCTTGTACAACATGAAACATTTAAAGAAAGACATTAGAATAACTTTTGTGGACTCACTCAAACAACTAGATGGCTCCTGTGTTACAGACACCTAGTGGGGGAAAACCCAAGGCCTATAGGCATTTGTAACCCAAAGACTCAGACCTACAGCTCTATAACCATTGTTGTGAGTTTCCTATTTTTTTAAACCCAAAGATACGATGGGAAGCCCAAGTTCTCGTTTTCTTGATTAGAGAAAGTCAACAATTTCATCAAGTTTCCCAGAAGAAAGTTTCAGTGTCTCCAGATCAACTCTGATTGTCACTGGTGACTTGTTCCTCCAGCTGTTCATTCCATTACATCTCTCCTCAAAGTTTAGTCCTTTCACAAAGATCAACTTGACAAGGCATGTGCAAGATAATTACTAGGTCAGTAATACAATGCTGAGAAAGATGGAGACAAGCCCTGTGCTCATGGCATCGACATTAACCTGACAGAGGCAGAGAAAACAAAGTATCCCCTTAATGACAATTGTTAACAGAACTAGTGAATCTGAGGACAAAGGCCAAAAGATTTGTAGACCTGAGTAGGTTGGTCAGGGAAGAGTTCCATAAGAAAGGATGTTTGAGTGCTTTTATGAAGCAAATGTAGAAATCAACTCATGAAGTAGAAGGGAAAGAGTGCCCTCAGATACAATGCAACAGCAAGCCAGAAGGCCCTGCATCATGGGGGAGCAAGATATCTTCAATAAAGACACAGAAATTCAAGTGGATAATAGGCAAGGTTATGCAGGACTGTTAGATCATGTTAAGGACTTTGACACTAACATCTTCAGACAAAGCCATTGAGAGACACCATACCTGGAAATAGCATCCTTGATTTGTATTGTAAACAACCCTTCTGCCTGGAATGCAGAGAATGGATGTGGGAGAGGCAAGTGCAAACACAGGTCTGTACTAGAGAAGGTTATTATAATGGTTTAGATGATGATAGGTTAAACCAAGAGTATAACAGCAAGAATATTTTTAAAGGAGTGTATCAGAAAAGATATTTTAGAGATAAAAATCCACAGGCCTTGAAAACTGAGTAGATTCAGAGGGTGGGGAAGAGGGAGTGACCCCTCGCAGTTCTGGTGATGCCTGACTGGTAGAAGAAGATTACATTTCTCGTACAGGTCATCTTCTCAATAACGTGAAGATAAGGGTTAGAGTGGCTTGTCTCTGGCATCATGTTGCTCTGCTGGTAGGAAACAGCACAAAGCAGAGCAATGTAGATTTTTCAGAAAGGCCTAGACCATAGCAAACATACAGAATACACAGGGACAAGAGTGAAGACAGGGAAAACAGAGAACAATTTCCATGTATTTAATATATACTGGGTTAAGGGTATAATGATACTTCTTGATCCACCCTCCTTCCCACCTATATTTTCCCCCTTCTCTCTGAAACCACAGAATAGCATCATGGAGGATGCATGGGGCACCCCAAAAAACACAAAGATGAGTGGTGAAATGCCAGCTATCATAAAGCAAAATGAATTTAGAGAGAGAGAGAGAGAGATAGTTAGTTCTAGAACAGGCTACAGAGCCTTGTTGTAGTTATAAAAGAAAGAAACGAAATCTGGACACCCTCAGAACAACAGTCCCACTCTCCTATTCAGTAAGTAGTAAAATCCGTCTTAATTTTATTTCTGTCATATTTTTAAAATACGTGCCTCCAAGAAGAAATAACCTGAAATAAGTTATATGTTTCCTGACAAGCCAAGTCAAAATGTTTTCATGTTTCCTTATAAAAATTTTCAACATGCATGTTTTTAATTGCACGAAAAATTATCCCTGGGCACAAATCTAAGAAGAATGTGCTTAAATCCCTTTCAATGTCAGCATCTGACTGGAATTCTCCACCTCCAGGCCATCACATATCCAAGGCACAACCCATAGCCATCAGTTTGCTGCTTTCCTGGCACAATCGTGGATTCAGAGCACACCAGTGGCCAATGTCCAAGGGATTCAAAAAGAGAGATGAACTTGTCAAGATATTTTTACTCTGGCTTTCATGCTGCAGGGACTGAGCTGCTTCGCAGTGAGAGATAGTCATACAAACTTCTAGCAAGGCATTGATTGACACTGAAAGTAACTTTGTCAAAGACTCTTTTGGTGGAAAATGCAAAAGGAAAATGTGTACCAGTGGAACAAACTGAAAGCATGTCAGAGTAATTGGCAATCTGACTCCAAAAAGAAGAAATAATTATTGCTTGCTAGTGGCAGCTTGTGTCACAGACATGAATTTTTGGGCCACTATTTGTGCTATTGTAGGCTGCCTGACATCACAGGAAGTATTTTGTGGCTTTAGAGTAGAACTGTGGATTGAGTTTGCCCTCATCATCTCAACAGTGGCACACAACATGTTTGTGCCTTCTCCTGTTCTAACCACCAGACTAAACAACTTCAAAAGAGACCCATGATGCATGGTCATGGCATTTGTTGTCTTTGATCAGATCATTGTCCACGCACATTAATCAATATTTGCATAACATAGTTCAGCCAAAAAATAACCTTGCTTTCATTTACTCATTTCAACAGGAAAAATTCAAAAGAAAGACACATCCATGTCTTCTAAAACTTTGAAGGCCTTTAATAGTTATATATTTATGCCTATGAATGACTTCTTTTTATAGTATTCTTTGGAGATTTTTTCCCTTATTTCTTCTCTGGGAATGTAAACAAGAAAGAAGAAACACAGATGTGAATTATTTGGACCTCTTATGGCATGAACTACCTAATAAAACAAGAAGCCTTCTAGGGAATGTAATGGGTATACTAGACAATACCCATCTAAATTTGTTCACACAGTTGTGATTTAGAATGGCCAAAAATACATAGCCCACCAATGCCTTCACTTACATAGGCTTATTCATGTATTCTTTCAGTAACTATTTCAGGAAAAGTATACTAATTATTAACTATGGTCTCCAGGCTTAGTGCAGGGCCCTAAAAGACTTGCTTCAAATAAATACTCCTTAATGTTTCTACAAGATACAAGATGTGTTTTGGATGCTGTGTTCCAAAAGAGAACATAAATGCCCATACCTGAGAAGGACTCTCCCATTAGCATGTGGAAATTATATTATCCTCTGACATAAACATTACTTATTTTCTACACACAGTCCTTACTCCTCAATACACTTTGTTGAAAATAACACACACACACATACACAATTTCTTAGCTTCCCTCCCATTAGTATTGGTTACTTCAATCAGTTGCAGTTTGAAGCAAAATACAGCCTGTATAACACCCCAAATATTTGACATTGGATTAGCATCCAGGTAGCAGATAGCTAAGGGGCTAGGAAACAGTTTTGCTTTGGCAAACGAATTCGTTTAAAAATGGTGGCAGAATACCTTGCACAAGCTGGAGAGCAGACCAGGTGTCTACTGAGAGTTGTTCAGAATGGTTTAAATGCAGGAAAATAGATCAATTTCAGTATGCTGCTTGTAGTAAGTTGTTATGAAGACCATTGCTGCTAAGGGAAGAATTAACATGTTTTAAATAAAATTTCAGGATTAACATGAGGCTATCCATTTGCAATCTCGCAAGGATGAAACTCCAACATTTCCTGACCTCTACAAAATACAAAATCAAGTGTAAAAAGCCTCTGAGAAGTTCCAATAATTCTTTACAATTAAAAGGATTCAAATTGTTTCATAGAGGCCTCAAGTCAGCCTATAAGTTGAGGAAAAGAAGTGCAAAGGCTGGGGAAGCCATGAAGCAAATCAAAGTAGAGCCTTACATGTGGGAGAGGGCTTGGGGCATCTACCAAAAAACCATAGCACAGAGACACAGGGATGCTTTTAAGAAGCTGTATAACCAAACATATCAGAACACTTGATTTAAGAAAAAAAGAAAGAGTAAAAGGAAAGATAGCCTAAGCCTCTATTTAAAAAAAAAAATCTTAGAGCCCCAAACTTGCAGTAGCAGTGAAAAGTTTGCTAAAGTTGTCTGGGCCCCAAGAAGCATCAGCTTACAAGTGTCTGACTCCATATAAAAGGGCAAAATGAAAATGTCAAGTTGAGTCAAGGCAGATCAGATGCTGTCAGATGCTGCAGAAAATACTGAAAACACAAAGTGTGCCTTGATAGTGAGTCCAAGGTTCACTCAAAAACTTTCTCAGCAAGATTTCATTTTTAAAATGGACCAGTGAATACATTGCCTCGTATACTTCACTATTCTGAACTCAATCTGTGTGTGAGCCAATATTGTACTTCACAACTGTGAGTAGGGAAGACAATGCTTTCCCCCTTCTTTTACATCCAGGTGACTGGACCCCATGGAGCTCTATTTCTACCTTACCAGAGCAGAGTTGGGGGTCACTAATGTTTGTCAATAAGCAATTATGGACATTAACCTGGAGACAATAACTTCAATTATGTTATTAATTTTCTGGGAAGCTGAATATTATCTGTGAATATGAAAAAAGGATAAAAATACTAGCAGTTCATCAAGATGTATTTCTTCTTCCCTTTATATCTTTCAGCTTACCATTAAGGTGGTAAAGTAAAAACGAATCAGGCATTGGATTTAAAGAGAGAACTATGGGAGAAGTTACTGAAACTTGTAAATAAGTTGGAAGCAAATGATTGTTTCTTTTCCTGAATCTCTCCTGTTCTGTTTAATATCAGATGTGCTCTACCCCCACATCTTCCTTCATGAAGATGTGGAACACTGGAAATCAGATGTGGAAGGTGGCAGCAGCTGTCTAGATAACTGACATTTTCAATACACCCAAACCTCAAGTCCCACGGACCTGTAACACTTACATTGGACTGATTGATAAACAAGAAATAAACTTTTGTGAGATCAGCCACTGGAACCTCATGGTATCTTAACACCAGTGTTTCCCTAATGCTAACATAGGTGTTAGAATTAATTTAACTGTGTGTGGGCAAGCAATCCCTATATGGCATTCCTTTCATGAATGGAACCTTTCATTCAAATATGGTTGAGCCCATGGGTGGTAACATCTGGAGAGCCTGCATGCAGACTCAGGAGGAATAAAAATTCCTATTCTTTTTCCTGTTTCCTCTGTTATCTGTTTGATATCTCACTTCTCCAATACTCATTTTTACTTTCTTGGTGATTTACTATTCTATCATAGAGGCTGGAAATGATCTCAAAAGCCAGTCAAAGGAATCTGGGGTTTTACTGTGGCAACTTTCTCCATTATGAAGCTCAGGTTTAAGCAAGAGCAGAAACTCAGAAAACAATCCCCAAGAGACTGTAGCTGCAGAAACAGGCTTGGAGTCGAGGTCTCTGAAGAGCGAAGAGAACAATTGGATGGGACTGCAGAGATCAGATCTGTCCCAAACTGGAAAAGTTGTTTGGATTCAGGTGGCTCCATTTGTGACAGAATGTGTGGGAAACTTAAGAAAAGCATGCCAAGTAGTGTCTGAAATTATTATCCCTGAGGGTTTAGAGAAATGTGTGCAGCTATAACTGAGCTTGCTATTAAAAGTAGATAGCCCAGGGGAACTGGAATATGTTTGGTTTCTGAGTTTTTCATATTTAAACTGCCAGGCACAAGTATTGCTGGTGAGGATGAAGAACAAGTGCTTTGGGGCAGCTGGATATTACACACTAACCACAGATAGATTCATAGGGTCCGGCTCATTTATTTGTTGCTGCCCCAGCTCCACAATACCAACAATTACTAAAAATCCCTGAATTGTACAAAATTTAAACTAACAAGAAAATTAATTTCTCTATTGTTTTCTCTCATAGTTCAAAAAGGAGACACATTTACGGAAAACTGAAGGTCGTTCCTTTACAAAACATAGGCGTAGTTTCTTATCCAAAAACAAACATGGCCAATCATATTTTCAGGAGATTAATTTATTTTTAATGTTTAAGTTGTTATTAATATAAAGGTAGCAGGGCATATTATCTCATAGATAAACTTCAAAGGACATAATCATATTGCCATCATTCCTCCCTCCCTAAAACCACCCTCTGTTTATTGTTTTTTCCTCAAATTTTTGCAATAATAAAACTTTTTTGGATTTCAGCTCTGCAGTTTTAAGAGCATAATGATACTTCCAGCCTTACTCTCCCTCACTCCTACCCTCACTCTTCCTTTGCTTCTTATTCTTCTTTTACTATTTAAAATGACATAGTTTCAATGTTCCTTGTCATCACAAGCTTAAGCTTCCATTAAATAAAGAATTCAACAAGCAGTGAGTAGAAAACCTATGGTTTCTCAAGAGTATAGACAAGATCTATAACAGAAATACAATCTCAAAATGTCCATAGTATAATTTGAACAAATTTTGGAAACATTTGTGCAGACTTCTGAAACCTTGTCATGCTTAACCAAAACTCTATAAAAATCAAACATCTGATAAAATTTCACTAAGGGACATAATGTACAAAATGTATCATAAACTGCTTGAGATCACACAGCTAGAAAGTGGTGAAATCAGAATTTGAACTTAGGCAGTTGGACATTTTCCAGAAGACATCCAAGCAGGCCAGATAAAACATGATCTATTTGTACCAGATCTCACTTAAATAACTTTGTCAGGATACCAGAACTCCAAGAAATACCTCTCACCTATGACCTACAAACAGGCTGTAACGAGAATGCTTCCCACCAGTTCATACCTATTGGCCAGTCCTGATAGCTGGGCACTACAGGGTATACGGTATGCATTACTACTGAATACAGTGGTTTGAAGGGTAAAATCAAGTACATAGTTTCTCCAAAGAAAGTAGTTATTCATAAAAATGAATAGGTGAGAAACCAACTAATCGAGCTTGAGCTTTGGGTACTCCCCCCAACCTTTCCTTTCTGACTAAGAATGAACTTGTATCCATGAGGTAAAGGTGGCCTCAATTTCTGGACACAAGATTGAATTACCAACACTGAGAGGAAAGCACCTCCCATGAGCCACTCACCCCAGAAACTCCAGCATCTCTCACTTCATTTCTTTCTCTTTTTTTAATTTTTATTTTTAATGATGTTTATATAGTTGATCAGGGTGGGAAGGATTGAGGGTTAGGCAAAGTGGGTGAGACTATTACTTCCAAATTTTCTTCTTCCTGCATCTGAGGGAGGTAAAAAGTCACACACAGCATTCCAACTGCCCCAGTATCCAGGTATAGGGAACAGCCACCTACTATCAACCAAAGGCCCCTAATGTAGAGCATGTTCTGAGCTTCTGCTTGGGCGGTTTCAATGGTTCTGCAATGCTGTCTATCTCTCCATACAAGGATGAGGAAATCCTTCCAAGGTCCATTTGCTGATGTAGTCAACTTTAGAGTCTCCATTCACCCAGATTTTTGTTGCCATCAATTGGTTGGGGTAGTTGTCCAATTCATTCTGCTCTCCTTCCTCTGCTAGGGTACCAGATGTCTTCTGGAGGAGCCAGTGGGCTGCCATGTTCTCCATGTGCTTCTGGGTCTTCCATCCACCACTCTGTCTTTTTCACTGAAGAGGCCCAGTTCTGACACATGCATGCTACGATCAGACCACCAATCCTGGATGTGAGCTCTACTTTCCCCTATGTCTCACTCCCACCATCCTCTAGACACCCTGCAACAATCACACCAAGTACCTACCAGCACACTGCTAAGTGGCCAGTATCGTTCTCCTAGCACCATTGGTGCCCCAGCCACCTGAGTCAGGCCCCACCAAATCCCCCACCCCAGGGGTTCGCATATCCAGCACCCATCATGCTGGTGTACCTAAGGACCCAGGCCAGTCAACCCAGGCCTCACAGTCAACCTTATGAACCCAGCACCTACTGTGCAGGTGGGCCACAGGACCCAGGCCAAGGGATCCAGGACCAGCCAGGCAGCCCACATCCAAGGCACATGGATCCAGCACCCCTCACATATCTTCAGGAAAAAAAAATAGAATAGGCTAGGTGACTATGCTGGCACACCAGGATAGTTAACACAGATTTGGCATTAACCAGGCCAAGGATGCCCACCAGTTATTAGCTGTTTTTCTCCTAGCAGCATAACACTTGCCTACATACAATGCAACTAAAGTCGTTGCCCACAGCTGAGGGTCTTACTTCATTTTAGCCGTCACTAACTAACAAGAAGAGAAACCAGAATCAAACTGCAGACCTGCTAGAAAACAAAACAGAGGGCCCAGCACCATACCTAGTGGCTAAATCCTCACCTTGCATGCACTGGGTTCCCATATGAGCACCAATTTTTGTCCTGGTTGCTCCACTTCCCATCCAGTTCCCTGACTGTGACCTGGGAAAACAGTCAAAGATGGTCAAAATCCCTGGGACCCTACACCGTTGTGGGAGGCCCACGGGCTCCCGACTTAGAAGCAGATGGAAGCTCCTTCTCTCTGTTTCTCTGTAAATCTGCCTTTCCAATAGAGGCAAAATAAAATTTAAAAAAAGAAAGAAAGAAAACCAAAACAACTTCTGTTGTCTCTGGCATGGCAGCCTATTGAAAACAAGAGGGCAGGATGAGGTGACAATCATGGCTCAAGAATAGGAAAGGAACGTTTTGCAAAGGCCAGCGATGAAGTGCTCCCTGTGTCCATAGAAAACAGAATGAGAAGAGTCTCTGAATTGCAACAGATGTTACTTAAATTAGATGTCAAAAAGAAATGATCAGTTGCCAGGGCAGCCAACCCACTAGCACTGCAAGAAGAACTCGTAGTGAATGTTGCTTGCAAGGCTACCTCCCTAAGAAAGTTTCATTGAGGCATGCCAGAGACAGAGAACTGCTCCAAGAGACTGCAGAGATTCATCCATTTGAATCTACAAATCTATAAGAAAGTTATTTCCTAACCTGGTCACCTTTCCTTCAGCTGATCAGTCTGCGATACCGAACACTGATTTTGAGCCCAATGCTGCAAATAATGCGAATGGTATTATACTACTGTCCCATTACAAGGGGTTTATGGAGGCAGAACTAAGAAATAACAATTAGAATAGAATAGATCAGTGCACAATTAAGTGCCATATTGGGTGATTCCATTTCTAGGAAAGGAAAAACATACAACTTATATTCTGAATCTCATGTATATCTTCTCTAAATTAAACCCAGGGAAACTTCCGAAAAGAACGTGTTGTTTCATCATTTCACAGATGATCAAATTGTGGCCTAAAGGGAATATCCACAAATCTATAACCAGAAGTGGGAGACACTGAGGTCCACATTCACATGTATTGAACCCCAAAAGACCATATGCATTCCACCAATGCACTTTGACCCCTTTAAATGATGCACCCTTCACAATGAAAATTATGACTGCATTGAATCACCCTCAATGTTTTGCTCAATATGAGTATTTTTCTAAAATATAAAGGTCTTCTAGAACTATTTTTTAAACCAAAAGCTAAGTGGCAGTGCTTACATTTGTATTTTTCTAACTCTTCTTTCCCAATTACTGAGTAACTGTATGTATGCTTCATTATTTGTGATTTGAGAAAGTTCCTCAAGAAATCAGACAGTTGAATCGAGTGTAGGAAAACAGAATTAGTTCTAGAAACAGAGAACAGTGACTTTATAGGCTCTAAGTCAGGATTCCTAAAGTTCAACCTTTTAGAATTATCTTCAAGTGTTCACCAAACAAATCAAGAACCAGAAGCAAAGGCCCAGAGGCAGGCTTGACCTCTCACTCTTTAAAAGTTTTGTTTTGTTTCAAGAGATTTATTTTTTATTGGAAAGGCAGATTAAGAGAGAGAGACAGAGATCTTCCATCCGCTGGTTGACTCCCCAAGTCAATCCAATGGCCAGAGCTGAGCTGATCTGAAGGCAGGAGTCAGGAGCTTCTTTCAAGTTTTCCATGCAGGTGCAGGGTCCCAGGGCTTTGGCCCACTCTACTGCTTTCCCAGGCCACAAGCAGGGAGCTGGGTGGAAAGTGGAATAGCTGAGACACAATGCAACCCACATATGAGATCCTGGTGCATGCAAGGTGAAGACTTAGCCACCAAGCCATTGTGCCAGGCCCAACCTCTTATTCTTTTTAAATTCTGCATTGTAAAACAAACAAGGAAAGAGAGAACAACAAGGAAAGCTTAGAAACAGACAGGAAACGGTCAGCGGGGATGCACTTATAACTCACTAGGTGGGACACAAAGATTAGCTACTCCTCACTAGGGTATTGAAGATTTCTCTGCACACCACTCCTAAAAATGTTCACCTAAACTGTTGACATATGTCTTGTTAGAGTTACAGAGTTAGACTACCCGAAAAACAGCCAGGTTCAGCAAAATCATGCTTCAATGCTATAAACTGCTAAATACTAAAATTAAAATAGACACAAGACAGCTGAATAGTAATCTATAGCCATTTTAAGGTATACAGAACCCGGTTGTATATAAACTAATAATTGAAATGTCAATGAAGAAGTCACAGGATGTGGTTCAGAACTTACATCAATTAATTCCATAACGTTATAAATTGTTACTGATGTTATGTCGGGGTTTTTAACCGATCAGGATGATAGTCTGCCGGCTCTACCTTCAGACCAGAGAAGGTCTCCCCAGGAAACAGATGAACTTATCTGGACAATAAGATGCTGGACTTTATGCTTGGTAGATGCTTGCAATGAAAGAATCTCAACTGAAATTGAACTGCGGTAATGCAACAAGGTGGAGGAATCCACGGGGGCGGGGTAGCGGGAGACTGGGGAAGGGTGGGGGGGAATCCCAGTGCCTATAAAACTGTGTCACATAATGCAATGTAATCAACAACAACAAAAAATTCTGCATTGTAGACTTCAGGTTCATTACACTATTTCGAATAATGGCATTTCTGGACATCTAAAGTTGTGAAAGACCGTGAAAGGCTAAACTGCCAACCTCAACACAGCATTCATGACATGCCAATTTACTTGGTTTTTTAAATAAAAAATGTTACCAATCACGTTTTCTCAGAGTTGACTGACTTAATGTTTCCTATATTTCAGTCATTTAAATACCAGTTTATGGTTGTTATACAATCAGTGTATCAATTGTACTGCTGTTCCTAATCCTGCAACATTTTTCATTAAAACAATCCCCCTTTCAAACTTAAATTTATTTGAAGAGCAAATTTTTTACTGTAATTTTATTTTTTTATTTTTTTAAAAAAATGTATTTATTTTTATTACAAAGTCAGATCTACAGAGAGGAGGAGAGACAGAGGAGGAGAAACAGAAAGGAAGATCTTCCATCCGATGATTCATTCCCCAAGTGACCACAACGGCCGGTGCTGCACCAATCCGAAGCCAGGAAACAGGAACCTCTGCTGGGTCTCCCACGTGGGTTCAGGATCCCAAATCTTTGGGCCATCCTTGATTGCTTTCCCAGGCCACAAGCAGGGAGCTGGATGGGAAGTGGAGCTGCCGGGATTAGAACCGGCGCCCATATGGGATCCCGGGGCATTCAAGGCGAGGACTTTAGCTGCTAGACCATGCTGCCAGGCCCTTTACTGTAATTTTAAATTAAACATCAGTATCATTGGCCAGAAATTGAAGACTGATACAAAAACAAATGGAAAACTAGTTTTAAAATAATACACAGATTATTTTTTGTATTGCCTCATGTCATCCTACATGCCACCAGTTACTTGTGTAGCATGTTTTAATGAATGTGAATCTCAGCCCATACCTTGTTTCCTTTACAACTATTTCCAGTCAATAGGAAGACAAAGGTGGACAGGGAGACTGCTTTCCCTTACTTCAAAGGAGACTGGCATAGAGGATCCCTTTTCCCTAGAGCAAAAGCCTGCCTTTCAGATGCTCATGAAGGTGAACTTTGATAGCCCAGAGCAAGTGTGCCCCTTTCCCTTTCCTGCAGACGCCTGAGCTATCACCAGCTGGTATTTGAGATGCTTGCTAAGAGACCTGCCTCAGCCACAGGAAAAAGGGGCGACTTAAAGAGCAGAATTTAGAGCTGCTGGACTTAACGTGCTGCCTGCCAATCAGAAAACAGCAGAAAAAATACTCAGTCGAGGCACTCCCCCAGAGTTCCCAAGCAGCAATAATATTTGCCTTGCTGAAGTTTAATATAGTCGTAGCTTAACTCCTTCTGACTCCATCCCATCTGCAGCTTGGCAACAGGGTTTCCTCAACCAAATTAACAAAGCGTCAAGGTGAAATTGAAAGTGAAACTGGCAGCAAAGGGCACATCTCAAAAGCCTTTAAGGGATTGAAAAGCCAAATGGCAATTTTCAGCTAGGTCCCTTGCCTTGGGCTGGGTGAAACCACGCAATTACATTTTAGCCAGCTCATTCAATAATTTCATCAATACTTAAGCATCACAAGGTTTCTGGATGGAAGCTAGGAGGTACCTGTGTGTGATGTTCAGAATGTCTCCAAAATGCTGCCCTACCAGTCTCTCCTCTCATGGTCTGTCCCATGTTCTGCCATTTCTCTGGAGACCTTCTTTCTGAAGGCCACTGTTAAAGGGCTAATATCAGTCCAAAAAGAAAAAAAGAGCCCGTTAAAGCAGGTGCAGCTCTAAGCACAACCCCAAGTTAAATGTCATAATGAGACAGACATTAAAAACTTATATTTAGGGCCTGCATGGTGGCCTAGCAGCTTAAGTCCTTGCCTTGAATGTGCCGGGATCCCATATGGATGCCAATTCTAATCCCGGTGACTCCACTTCTCATCCAGCTCCCTGCTGCGGCCTGGAAAAGCAATCAAGGACGGCCCAAAGCCTTGGGACCCTGCACGCGCATGGGAGACCCAGAAGAGGTTCCTGGTTCCTGGCTTCGGATTGGCGCAGTACCGGCCGTTGTGGTCACTTGGGGAGTGAATCATCGGATGGAAGATCTTCCTGTCTGTCTCTCCTCTTAGTATATCTGACTTTGTAATAAAAAATAAATAATCTTTTTAAAAAAAACTTAAATTCAGGGCTTCAGACAAGAGTGAAATTGAAAAGAACACATCAAAATCACTCAAAAGGTTTTCTGATGTACAAACCTAGCAACCTAAACACCAGAGATTCTGACTACATGTATCTGGAAGAGAGCCATGACCGGGTCAGACACATAGGAAACCTCTTGTTAGAAGGTGGCCAGACTAACAGGGGTATACCAGATTTCTGGGAGAGGACTCCTCCCTGCTTTGGAGACTTTTTTCTGTGTCTTTGAGGTAACAGCCCTAGTAACAGAGCTCAATTTCCATCTATTATCCATTTCTGAATGAATAGGATGTTAGCTCATATTAACCTATGCTGTGGCTTTTCTTCTGCCTGTCTCCCCCCTGCTGAGAGTACAGAGTCTCTGGGAACACTGGGCAACAGTTATGCATCATGGGAAGGTTCCTGCTTTGGACATATTTTCATTCACTGCACTTAAGAAAGCTAATCCACTCTCCAAGTCTGCCTGGCTGCCTCCTGCCTTTTCTTTATTCTTACAGATATGGGTGCTCAAGGAAGACAATCTGGGAAACTCAGGTTTCAGCAAGCTATGCATATTATACGAAGAGTGAATTCTCCCTCCCTCCCTCTCTCTCTTGCAAAATACTGCCTACTTAAATTGCAAACCTTGGAGCCAACACGTCTGGCTCTGGCTGCCTCATCATTCATAACCTTGTTATGCAAATCAAACAAACATAAATTAAAATTCTAATTGAACCCTAATCAAAGAAAGTATCCCCCCAAAAGCATTCTTAAATGAGATCAAATTCCAGTACATCCCTGATTTGTGTTTGTTGTCAGTTTCTAAGCAATTTGGCTGCTGAAAAATAGACGGAGGAATGTTCTGCTTTGTGTTTATAATTTTCATGCATTTGGTGCTATGTATTCTCTGTGAAAACTTCCCCCAAAAGGATGGGAGTAGGTCGGGTGTTGGCCCATAAGAAACAACAGCAGAATCAAAGTGGAAAATTTCAATAGACCTGTCAACCTGAGCCCCTAAGACAATACCTTTCAGAAACCTGATTTGTATTATTGCTGGGGGCCTGAGCTACATCACCTTGGTTGTTAGCAAAATATGCTGCTGCTTCCTCGTATAAAGTCATGCTGTTCAATCCTCCTCACCTTACCCAAAGCCTCCACAAAATGTAAATATTGATGACTCACACACTGCACTTCTCTCACCCTGTTCAATATTATTCTCCCAGAACACAGGGTTTCTTTAAGGTAGTTGCAGGGCCTCCTCTCTAACAAACACAGATGTCTTCAGGATCTTACTGGCACATGCAGGAGGACAGGTGATTGTTTTGACTCTGCCTCAGGGAAAGGCCCTGTTGACATAAAAGGTTGGGAGAGGCTTCCTATCACATAAACTACCCAGGCATTTTTGTTTTGCCAGAAGCTTCCAGTCATGAAATAGAACTAGAGGAGACAGCAAATCCAGGTATTTTGTACAATTTGTGTGACATGGGAAAGCTCTTGTAGCCACAATCAGCTCTACTATTCATCCTTCTGCATCTAAACAAAATTTATTCTACAAAGAGCCCTTGCTCAATTCCTTTACATACCAGGGACTATACCTAATAAAGTCTTGAGGGAATGGGAAGAGGGATTTAGATCTGGGTTCAAGTCCCAGTTCTATCTGGTTCCTGGCACTTGTTGAAGATAAGTCACAGTATCTATGACAACAACTCCCAAAGTAGGGACTATAAATAGGATTTATGTTTTCTTAGCAAGGTATTTGTGGGCATCCAGTGGAATCATAAATGTAAAAGCACCTTGAAAGAAGTTAAGGGATTAGCAAATATTATTTAAGAATCAGTATGCAAATGAAGACATCCTATGCAAATGATGTCTTAAAATTTTGCAGTGAGAAATTTTAAATAGTCCATCCCTTGAATATTATGCAATTTCATCATCACCTAACCCTTGTGGTTCATTTGTTTGGATTCTTACAGTTCATATTGACATAGAATACAGATCCATAGTGAGGATAGAGTTTGATTGAGTGTTTCTAGTCATATACATTCTCTTGCTATGCCTCTTTAAAAATGGCCTCCTGGAAGATGACTTAAAGATTTCAGAAGCATAGAACATTATAAGAGTGCAGGTTGGAAATCTTCCCACCTATCAGCAGCACAATGACTACAAGATTCAGGATGAGCGTGACAAGAAAGAACGGAGCTTACTGAAAACATTCCTATGGAAAATGAATCAGCAAGTTCTTATATTATTCAAAGTAAAATGTAAAAAGGTACAAACTGTAAGCAAATTTGTGTCCATATCAAAACCTTAAATTTGTTAGTGCATCCTCTTAATGTGCTCAGAATTCCCTTCTCCCAGAGCAGATCAAAAAGGAAAGAAATTATGGAATAAAGCCAACAGAATAAAAAAGTCATTTGATGGTTGAAAACATAAAACTGAGTCTAAGACATATTTAGGGCTTCAATCCTAAGAGAAGTAAAAATATACCTGACATGGGTGGACATGAGTGCATTGGTTAACGCTGCCTGGGTTTGAGTTCAGGTGCACTCCTGATTCCAAATTCTGCTAATGTACATTCTGGGAGAGTTCCAGGTGACTTCTTAGTAATATGTGAATCAGTGACCAAAAATCCTACATTGTCCTAGAATCGGTTTGGAGGTATCACTTTAGACACTACAACCTACATTAAAATCGATTTTCATTCCCTGATCCACTCCATGCATATATACTCTACTCCCTCTAATCTAGGCAATAATTAGATCTAAAAAGCCAAGCAAAATACAGACTTCAAAGCAAAATTTCCAAGCTATTGCTAAAATCCCACAGAAATGATCAATGCGTTAAAATACAGACTATAACTCTTACTGCTATGTGTTACAATTGCTACCATGAATTTCTCATTGCTTTTTTTTAAAGCTTTTCGATTTTCTTCAGAAAGAGGTTGTATTATAAATATTTTGAATAACAATTGCTAAGCATTGTTTATATTGGGAAAACAAATTAGAAACCTGCTGGTTGATAAGTGTCTAGTGGATGTGATACAGTGTTTTGAAATTTATGTCAATTATTTCATTCTCACGCTTATCAAATTAAATTAAAAAATACAGAAGTCAGGAGGGTGGGCATTTGGTGCAGCAGCTCAAGTTGCCACTAGAGATACCAACATTCCATAACAAGAGTGACTGGCTCAAGTCCTAGATGCACTGCCAGGCCGGTTTCCTGCTGCGCTACATCCTTGGAGGCAGCAGGTAAGGGCTTACATACTCGGGCCCCTGCTACCCATGTAGGAGACCTGGATGGAGGTCCAAACACCTAACTTAACCCTGACCCAGACCCAACAGTCATGGGCATTTGGGGACAGAACAAATAGATGCAAGATTCTGTCTTTTTACCTGTAAAATAAAATAGTGTTTGGGCCCAGCGCAGTATCCTGGCAGCTTGAGTTCTCACCTTGAACACACCGGGATCCCATGCAGTCACCGGTTCTAATCCCAGCAGCCCCGCTTCCCATCCAGCTCCTTGCTTGTGGCCTGGGAGGGCAGTCGAAGACAATCCATGGCCTTGGAATCCTGCACCCGCGTGGCAGATCTAGAGGAGGTTCCTGGCTCCTGGCTTCTGATAGGCACCGCTGCAGCCACTGTGGTCACTTGGGGAGTGAATCGTTGGACAAAGGATCTCCCTCCCTGTCTCTCCTCTCTGTATATGTGACTTTGCAATGAAAAAATAAGTAAATCTTTAAAAATGTAAAATAAAATATTGTTTTCAAAATGTGAAATTGAAGCAAACAAATATTTTTTAAAAGATTTTTTTATTGCAAAGTCAGATATACAGAGAGGAAGAGAGACATAAAGAAGAAGATCTTCTGTCCGATGATTTACTCCCCAAGTAACCGCAAAGGCCGGTGCTGCGCCGATCCGAAGCCAGGAGCCAGGAGCTCTTCCAGGTCTCCCATGCGGGTGCAGGGTCCCAAGGCCTTGGGCCGTCCTCGATTGCTTTCCCAGGCCACAAGCAGGGAGCTGGATGAAAATGAAGCTGTTGGGATTAGAACCAGCACCCATGTGGGATCCCGGCACATTCAGGGTAAAGACTTCAGCCACTAGGCCATTGCCCACAAACAAATATTTTAAAGTTTACAAAGTAGTAAGCTTAACAAAGTGGCAGAAATTTGTCACCATTTTTTATAGTTTTCATAAATATTTAAGTAGGAGATCATATACTTACTATATTTACTATTAGTATATAATTCCACAATTATAGCATGAATTTTAAATATAAGAATCTTGAGAGGGGCTATTAATTCTTCTAAAGCAAAGCAGACTCTTACACCTTACTATCAGGATGAAAATGTCATATATTCACACCACCAGTGTGGCAGCCAGTATCCACATGAAATGTGGCCCATGTAAGTAAAGAATTAATTTTCAATGCTAATCTTACTGTAATAAATCTTAATTTAAATAGCCACAAAGGCCTAATGACGTTAATATTTGGTAGTGCATTTCTAAAACACTTGGCTGTCATGAAGAGAAAACACTATAACATTATGAAAGAGTACAGAATTATGGGCTGGTGCTGTGGGGTTTTGGGTAGAGCCACCATGTTATTATGATGCCAGCTCAAGTCCCAGCTACACCACTTCCAAGCCAGAGCTCTGCTAATGTGCCTGGAAAGGCAGCAGAGAATGATCCAAGTCCTTTGACCTCTGCACCCACATGGAGAGTCTCCTGGCTTCTGATTTTGAACAGTCCAGCTTCAGCCATTGCAACCATTTAGGGAGTGAATCAGTGGAGGGAAGCTCTGTCTCTCCCTCTTCTCTCTGTAACTCCACCCTTTGAATAGATAATCAAATCTTCAAAATAAAAAGCATAGAATATTATGATTTAACTGATGCTTGCAAGCTGGATTGCATTTAGCAAGATATACACCACTCAGAGGCAGTTACTAAGGCCACCTGTGTAATACATTTTAAAGGAAGAGAGAAAAAGAAAAACATGAAACAAAAATACCTTGATTTCTCAGAAAGAAATAGATCAAATATTTTCCAAAGCGTTAATGGTATTGTGATCAGCCTCTTTGAAATGAAATAGCAGTCTCATAACTCCAGTCAGCTATATCGTAAGTTATTTCTACTACTTCTACAACAAAATAAAAGTTCTGAAAGATAACCTCCTATAATAAAATATTAAAAAGAAACAAAGTGAAATCATAAATGAAAAATATTAGACAGTTCACTGAGACTATTGTTTCCTGAGTTGCTGAGAGGAGACACAACAGGGAACTAATCTTGAACAGCAATCAAGAGGTGACCTCTGCCCCGACCAGGGAAGGAGCAGTGTGAAAAGCCCAAAGCACAAGAGCATGTATCTTTACTTTCAAGTTATTTCCAACCCTGTTGTCTTTTTCCCAATCTCATGAAGCGTGATTGAGACTTAGAAGCTCAGAGCTTTAGATCCCACTCTGACCAACCCCATGACTCCTCCAAGATTTATCCTTCCTCTGTGCCTGAGTTCATTTACCTACATAAAGGTGGAGATTGGGCAGAGGATGGCTGAAGTTGCTTCTGGCTCTCATACTGTTGGTCGCCAATAAATGTTTCCTTTGTCCTTAGAGCACTTAACGCTTAAATCAGGTTCTAGAAACCAAATTGCTGTATTGTAAAATACGTAAGCATAAATTTCACCAGAGCTGGTATATAAAAGCTGAGTCACATCTATTATTGTATAAGTCTGGAAAGTCTCTTGAAGCCTGTTTTGAGCACGGACCTTCACCCAAGATACATTGTCAAGTGCCTAGGTCCTTTTACAAATCCTTGTTTGGTATGCAAGTGGTATAGAAGTAGTGCACTCCAAAGCAATAATTAGTTTACAATCCACCCAACAGAAAAGTAGTAAGGTCACTATACCCCTATAATCACCTGCTTCAAGGTCAGGGCAATTTTATCTGATAAGAACCCAAACCTGAAGCAGTAAACATAACAATGATTTACATGCTCCCTTTCATTCCAAAACTCATTAAGTTGTTAAGCATATTATAAAGTCCATTGAATAGTCACAGTTTCCTTAAACGTTAACATCAGTGGAGACTGAACTAGCCCCTCTTAACCCCTGCACACACATACACACACAAAATAGGCCAATTCTGATTGCTTGGAGCTGATATGAAGCAATTTTTGTCCTTTGGGGATGCTAACTGTTCTTTGGACACACTGACATTTTTACATCTTTTATATAACAGGACAGTAATGATTCCCTTAAGACTTTTAAATCTCAAAATTCCAGACTCTGACCAAAAGTTTAGCAATAGTAATAATTAGCCAATATCAAAGAAGCCATATCTGAAACACATACATCTGGAAGTGACTGTAAGGGTTTTGCAGGCAAAACATGCTTAGAACAATTATAACAAACCTGTCCTCAAGTTGCTTTTCTTTTGAGGGGGGGGGGGGACAGAATAAGCTTGGAAATAATTACAGTGACGAACTTAGCTTCTCTGGGTCTGATCCTTGACATTGCCAGGAAATCTAATGCTGGTTATAATGTTGCCAGGAATTATTGGCTAGACCCAGCACACTTTTGGGGGAGAAAAAAAAAAGGTGATCAAATGTAGTCTTATGAATCCCTATTGCATCAAATCCCACAAAGGCTAACAATTACTATATAATTGACATTATTTTCAGCACAGTGTGTTGGCAAGGACAAATCATTTTCAGAGATCTTGGTCTGTTTATAAGTACTTAAGAGTTCTGCCAGACAACAGATGTGAATCACTTTTGACGGATGGAAATATAGACACATTTATTGACTATTCTGCGTTATTATAGCTATGGTTACTCAGGAATGGGCAGGACACACAGTTTTTTTTAATGCTATTAATTATAAATTGGGGAAAAAACAAAAAAATAGATCAATTAAAACCAAATTAACCCAGATATAGAAAGGGCTTGGAAATTTCCCTAAGAAACTAAAGGCAAATACAAATATATCAATAAACTAAGGTAACCAATGAAAGTTTATTTTATTATCTCTTTCTAATGCCTGAAAAACTATTAAAATTTTTTATATTTTCACTCTTGGTCCAACAGGTTTCTTCCACTAAAGCTACAAGATGCCAATTTTTGTTCATGGCTTTGTTAATTACAAAACCTAATTTCTGGCAAATTTTGTTTCAACTGGGTTCACAATAGCATAATTTGCTGTGTTTCTTTCTACTTCTCTTTTTAAAGTTACAGTATCTCTCCAGATTGAGTAATGACCAGCCATCTAGTTCTCCTGTGTTTAATAGATTTCAGTATTTATGGAATCTTTTAGGACCACAGTTAGTCTTTTTTCCCTCTTCTTCAATATACAGATATGATCAGAGATGGAATTTCTAGATAGATAAGCAAGTAGTTTGAGATACTGCTGACAGTAGCATTCTAAATAATTTATAACAATATGGTATGTTTAATAATGTCACCTACTATGCAAAATGAACTCAGCATGGTAATGAACCACACGTCACTCCAATATAGAAAATGTCTATTTGTACCACATTTCCCAACCTTATAAGTGAAAAACTAAGGGGTGAGCATTTAGCACAGATGCATTTTGGGATACCTATGTTCCATATCAGACTCCTGGGTTCAAGTTCTGACTCTACACATCAACTCATCTTCCTAAACCATAGATGTATGTATTCTGGAAGGCAGTAGGTGATGATTGGTGAACTTGGGGCCAGGCCATTTCAGAAGACTTACACTGTTTCCTGTTAAACATTTACACCAGAGGCAGAAAGTTTTCTGTCAGAAACAGAATACTTTATTTTGAAAACAAAGCATATTAATCAGTCCTACACTCACTTTTCATTTTAGGAAGTATTTTCACCTCTGCATCAATGACTTGTAACTACATTATCTCAATATAGTGCTCCCAATCCTCCTGATAAAAAAAATCAAGGATAATAAAGAAAAGATTATAAATGATAAAAATTCTTTAATGACTTACAGATCATTATTACTGAAAAAATTCAGTTTGAATGACTCAGTAAGTAAATTTAATGAAATGCTCATTCAGGAGAGGAAAATGATAAAGATATATCCTAGCCTAATGCTCAGAAATTGTACCATTTGCCTTTCTCGTACATTTATTTAGCTGTATCCCTATGTGAAGAAAATTTAATTGTGTCAAGTAAAACAATTTTAAAAATCTTAAACTTTGCCATTCCTGAGATCGATTTGGTTAGATAAATCCACTACAATTCCTTTAGTGTCAATAGAAATTTTGTACCTAGGGCCCGGCAGCGTGGCCTAGTGGCTAAAGTCCTCGCCTTGAATGCCCCGGGATCCCATATGGGCGCCGGTTCTAATCCCAGCAGCTCCACTTCCCATCCAGCTCGCTGCTTGTGGCCTGGGAAAGCAGTAGAGGACGGCCCAATGCATTGGGACCCTGCACCCGCGTGGGAGACCCGGAAGAGGTTCCTGGTCCCAGCATCGGATTGGCGCGCACCAGCCCGTTGCGGCTCACTTGGGGAGTGAATCATCGGACAAAAGATCTTCCTCTCTGTCTCTCCTCCTCTCTGTATATCTGACTTTGTAATAAACTGAATAAATCTTTTAAAAAAAAAGAAAGAAATTTTGTACCTAATGTCAATAGAAAGAGCCTCAGTAATTATTTCGATTTTATTAAACTTCTCTTACAGAATGAAATGAAGTATGCGTATGTATGTATTGAATAAAGAAAAGCTATTTCCAATTTTACCACTTATGCAACAGATAACGTAAGATATAGTATTTCGTTTTATTTTATTTCTATTTAGTCAAGCACAAAATGACAAAAACTGCCTGCTGTAGTTTGGAACAATTTCAAGAAGCCTGAATGGAAATATGATTGATACCAGTGCCTACTGCCATTATTTCTCATCCTAGGAAACTTCCATTTGGGAATTTCGTGAATAATAAAATTCAAAGAATAATGCCACTTATATATATGAAAGTCCTCAGGAGACTGTTAAAATTGCCAAATACAATGAAGGCAGTACCTAAAAGAAGCAGACTAATTCCATATATGCACTTTAGTGTAAGAGTCCTAAATAAAACAATATCTGGTAGATTTCTGTGTATAATAAGATAACAATGTTGTTCTGTAAGTATACACATATATATTAAAATATTAGTAAATGTATCATAGGAGTGAAGTTTATTATAATATACTGAGAATTCAAGGATGGTTTAATATTAAGAAATCTAATGATACAGTAAACATTAGTAGGAAAACCACATCAGTTTCATAAGAACTAAAATAAATGTGTTAAATTTCAATAGATATTACTAATTAAATAAGCTTCAATGAGAATGCTATGATCTGTGAAATGACCAATGCTCATAAACATATATATTTGGAGAAAGCACACTTACTGGACATCCATTTGACCCACTACTAAAAGTAATAACAGCACAGTTTTCTTTCTAAAAAAACCCAAAATATTGGCCACGGACTTATAAATGTTTGTAGATATGATATCTTAACTGGCTACCAATTCACTTAGTGTATACTTGGAAAATTCTATGTCCTAAACATATTTATAGCAATCATACTATGCTGTGATAACATACCTTAAAGACTACAACTGTCAAAAAATATGTGCCAAAAGATCTACAGTATCTAAGAAAATTAAATTCTTTACAATGAACTGAAATGCAGAATAACGACATACCAGCACTCCCCCAAAAAAGTAAATTTATAGAGAATATTTTACAGTGATAGTATAAACACAACTCCAAACAGGATCCAATATTCAAATTAAAAGTTTTGACTCTATAAAAATGTATCAAATAATAGAAGTGCTTATGTGCAACCTGAGTGTCAGGAACTCAAGTACTTGAGCCACCTTCCCAGGCACATGAGCAGGGAGCTAGACCAGAAGAGCAACCAAGATACAAACTCACATTCCCATATAGGATACTGGTTGGTCTCCCTAGCAGTGGGTTTACCTACTGCAATACCAGACCAGGTCCTTGAACGACTTTTAAAACTAACCTAAATCTAGAGAATCTAGATAAAGGGATTATGGGTTATTCAATTAGGTAAATATCTAATTTTTAAATACTGCTTCATTTATACCTTCATTTGCATTTTCATCTAAATATGGTATCAGTTTAATTATTTTACATTTATAAATGGCTTGAGGTATTTGGCAAGTGTTCTCTCATATCTGTGTTGTAATTTAGACATGCTCTGTTTTGTAGTAAAGGTATAACTTTCACAAAATTTAATTATATTTTTTTACAATTTGGGAAGAAAATTTTTGCAGATATTAGTTACTGTGCCACCACTATCCTAAACTACACAGAGGTACAAAAAATTTATTATGTATGTTCAATTAAATAGGGTAAAGATAACAGCTTTCTACACAAATTTATGTGTGGTCCCTATAAAATTCCTAAAACATTTACATGAGCAATTATTTATTTTTAGAAAATAGATTTCTCTTTTTTTTAACAAAGATTTATTTATTTTTATTGGAAAGGCCAATTTACACAGAAAAGGAGATAGAGAGAAAGTACTTCCATCCACTGGTTCACTTCCCAAGTGACCACAATGGCCAGAGCTGAGCTGTCCAAATCCAGCAGCCAGGAGCTTCTTCCAAATCTCCCATGTAAGTACAGGCTCCAACACTTTGGACCATCCTCTGCAGCTTTCCCAAGCCACAAACAGGGAGCTGCTGGGATGTGGAGTATCCAGGACACAAAGTGGCACGCACATGGGATCCTAGCACATTCAAGGTGAGATTTTAGCCACTGAGCCATTGCAGTTGGGCCAGAAATATTGATTTCTAAGGCAAAGAAGGCATCTAACAATTTACTTTAAAGACCATTTAAAGGTATAAATAAATAATGCTTTCTATGGAAATGCATGTGCCTAGAGGAAAATAATAATGAAAGATAAGGCCTTATTTGGTACCTCAATGATTATATATTATGAAATTAATTAAAATAATACGACCCTGGTCAGAAATAACCAGACCAAAGGAACTGAGTTGTGATTCTAGAAATAACTCAGATGCATATTAAATATTGTAAGAGTATCATTTAAAGTCAACAAAAGGATAGTTCATTTACTGAAAGATACTAGGACCACTCTAAGTCGTATGAGTAGAAATAAAACTGGATCTTTAACTCTTTTTCCATTCCTCTACATTGTTTCAGGATGATCAATTTCAAAATATTAATGAACATATATGTAGCATGAAAGGGGCCAGGGCTGTGGCACATAGGGCCACTACCTGCAACAGCAGCATTCTATATAGCCAGCAGTTTCTGTCCCAACAGCTTCACAGTCAATTCACCACCCTGCTAATGGCCTGGGAAAAGCAGCAGAAGATGGCCCACATAGTAAAGAAAGTTCCCAGGCCTGATTTTGGCCTGGCCAAACTCTGGTTGTTTTGACCTCCAAAACTGAACCAGTAGATTAAAGACCTTGCCCTCTGTCTCTCTTTCTCTCTTTCAAAGCAAATAAAACATATTTTTAAAAAATACTCTAACATAACCTAAGACATTGTCCATTAGTATTTCTTTTCTTTAATATTACAGTAAAAATGGCTTTGTTATGCATTATTAGTTAAATATAAATTAATGTACATATTGATTTACATCATTGACAGCTTAAAATGGGGGAAATACATCAAAACACCTGTCAATGAGTTGTTTCCTTTAACGCAGAAAGATCCCTCACAAATTGATGAAAAGATTAACATAAGAATAGAAAGGTTTACACAAGTTATGAGTAGATCACAGGCAAAAAAAGATTTAACAAGTGTTATTAAACATGTTTAACTGAAACCAAAACCACAGTTTGCTATCTCTATTGACAGCCTCTAGATTTGAATCCTCAACTCCCCAATTTTCACACTCTCTTTATTTTGTGAGTACCCCTGATCCCTTCCAGGACTCAATTAACACCTCTGTACCAACCGAACTGTCTTCCCGGAATGGCTCCCTGGCTCCCGATGTGCTGCACTCCACCCTCCCCCTTACAGCTCAACAGTGCTATGGTTTCCAATGTGCTGCATTTCCACCCTCCTCCTCACAGCTCAATATAGTGCTACCTTCTTCAGATAGCTTTACACAGGACTTCCTAAATAGAACCTAGCAATTTTTAGCAGTTATAAAATAAATTTAACTAGCTATGAATAGCATTTTAAAAAAATACTATAAAGACAACCTGAAAAGGCTACATACAGTTTGATTCCAATGTGGGGCATTTTAGCAAAGCCAAAAGTATAGAGACAATAAAAAAAAATCAGGAGTTTCCAGAAGCTTGGAGAACAAAGAATCAACAGATGGAGCACAGAAATATGTAGGATAGTGGAACGATTCTGCTTGTTGCTATAAAAGTGGACCGAAGCAATTACACAATTTTTAGAAATCTCTGGAATATTCACCTTAATAAGTGAATTTGAACACGTGTTTGGCAGTTTGGTTGATAAAACAGGAAAAAGTGCTATGGACCTCACAAATTTATTCAAACTTTAGAATGTGGTTGAAGAGAGAGCATTGAAAGTAGCAAATCAAATGAAATGATATCACATGGGCAAGCCTTCAACCAACTAGACTACTGTCTTCACCAGATTAGGATGCAAGCAGATACAGGAGGAAATTATAAAGATAGATGGGAAACAGCCAACAGGCCATGACAAAGCCCTGAAATGGATCCTTAAGACTGTTGCCCTTAGGAGCCTCACAAGAAACCAGCCCTCCCAATAGCCCAGTCTCAAACTTCGTTCTCCAGAATTCTGAGACAAGAAGTCACCTATCGAGTCTATGGTAGTTGCTAGAGCAACTCTGTTGCATAGGATGGCATGACATAACACAATAGAAAACAGTTTCTTAAGTAGCTAATTTTTTTATTATTTTGTTAGTATTTTCCATGATATGGTTTTGTAGGTATTGGGACTGATTCCTCCCTCCCATTCCCCTGACTATTTTCACCCATATTATTACAATAGTGTTTAGTAAAAACAGTATTTTCAATTGTAATGTGCTATATGTGTATGGAGTCACGTAGATGCATTTCTTTCTCTGTAAGAGTTATTTAGTTTTATTTAGTTTTATTTTGAAAGCATATTTTGCAGAGATAGAATGAGAGACAAAGATAGAGGTCATCTATCTGCTGGTTCACTCCCCAAATGGCCATATTAGCCTGAGCTGAACTGATCTGAAGTCAGGAAACAGGAGCTTCTTTCAGCTCTGCCACAGGGATGCAGGGGCCTAAGGACTTGAGCCATTCTCTACAACTTTCCAAGACCATAAGCAGGGAACTGGATCAGATCTGGAGCATCTGAGACTGGAAGTGGTGCTCATTTGGGATGCGGGACCTACAGCAAAGGATTAGCATGATAAGCCACCACTCTGGCACCATGCAATTGTGTTTTTTAGTACTTGTCATAATCATTACAATGGCTTGAAAATCATTCATCTAAACAAGTCACTTCTTAATCCTTCTCCATTACAGATCCCTTAGTTCATGTCTTCATCATTTTTACCAGGATTACCTCCAATGTCTCTATAATCTTTGGACTTGTTCCTTTATTCAACAAATGTATACTAAGAATTTCTACATGGCAGACTGCTCAAGGCATCCCTGAGAGCTTAAATACACAGACATGGTTCCTGTTCTTATTCATTCAGTTTCATGTCTCCTCTATCACGCTTGGACCATCCATTCGTCTGCAAACCTGAAAGGAATCCATATTGGATCATTCCATGCACAGTGGCTGTCAGCTGTCTACCAAGGAGTTCTCCCCCTCACACCCAGAGGGGAAAACATGCCCAAGTCCTCCAGCTCATAAGAGACATTTTATGATCTGGTACCTGCCTGTATCTTCAGGGTCACTTTCACAGCTCTCATTTATAGCCTTTGTTCCAAAGATACTCTCTAAACTATTCACACTACACCTCCCCACACAGTTACATCTGTCTGAGGCTTATGCCTTTGTATGACTTCAGTTTCTACTTATCTCCTTGCATATTTCACTTAGATTCTTAATTATACTTCAAAATTCAGCTCAGCTACAATTTACCACAACTTAACCTCTGCTTACAGTTTCCACCTGCTTCTTCATCTTCTGCAAAAAGCTTTAGTGACCTTTCTAATCCACATTAGCAACCTGACCACACTCACTATTCATTTGCCTGTCTTGTCCATTAGTTTGTGAACTCAGTGATAATTATTATTGTGTTGTTTTTTTCTTGCCTTTTCCATGTTAGCACATTTCCCAGGATACAACAGAATGAGCATAGTATAGAGGAATGGACAAGCAGTCATTTATAAGGTATTAATTATAATTTCGAATGATACTTTTCATCAAAAATTTCGAAAACTGAACTACTCTTAGAAAAACATGCAATGCTGTGGTATAGAGATAAGGGAAATTAACTACAGTAAAATATAAATTGTAATAATTGAAACAAGGGATTTGTTAAAACTATATTGATTCATGCTGTTTTGTGAAATATTTTACTTTAAAAGTCTTGGTACTGATAATTTAAATATTTTAGTAATTTTTTTTAGGATAAATGACCTTGTTCTCTAGATCCTATACATTGTAAATCTGAGATTTTATTGAGGACTTTTTGCCCAAGTATATAAACAGTCTGTTCATTGTCATATTAGCAAAATATCACATGCATGCTGTATGTTGTGAATTTGAATTTAACAATTACATGTAATCCACTCATGCAAGGTTTTGGTTATGAACCTGCTAAAGGTTCTGTTTGTCATCTGTTGTTATCTAAAGTGTATATCCTGAAGATCATGAAAATGGAAGGAAGAGTCTAAGGGTGAGTGTCAAATTTCGCTTAGGTGGCAATCGCTTCTGACAAATGTATGACTTCCAGATGCCCACACTATTATACAAGTGCTCATCTTGCATTATTTAAGCAGTGCTGAAGGGAAAAAAAAAAGAGATTGGATAGGAAAGGAAAAGAGAATTGAGAAATAAAAATTGGTGTAGCCTAATTGCTTCTTTCTGAAATTTGAAAAAATTTGTGGAATTTTGCAACACCTGTTTTTTCCCTAAAGAAGTAAAAATGTCATTAACCCTGCTTTAATACTGAGGCTTTTGACAATAACTGAATGTGTCATTTTGAAGCTCCTACTGGATGCTTAGATAGCTATCTCTTTCAAGGGTACTTTGTTAGATTTACTCATATACCACATAATCAACAGAATCTTTTGTCATCTCCCACAACTCATTAATTTAAACAAAAATTATTCCTGAACACATTTCACAGTCTCCCTCCATCAGAACTTCAGGAAATACCTTAAATGGAGAACATAACAGAGTTGAAAAGATAACTGAATCTGAATAAGTTCTACAGATGTCCACAGATTCCAGACTTTCAAGACAAGCAGCAGAATGAAAATGAATAGAAAGGGATTCAGAGAAGCAAAAACAAAATACAAACAATCCAAGAAAAACACCAGGAACAGCATGCAAGTAATAAAACGTTATATAATTTGTGTAAAAAATGTCCATGTGAAGATTGCAACAGACACTGGGACTCCATGGGAGATCAGAGCATACCAGACACTCATCCTACTGAAGACCAGTGACATCATCCCCTGAACAGTCACCGTAGACATCCTCTGGGTACACTCACTTCGATGTTTTGGCGCCTAGCCCTTCCTAGACCTTCAGTGTATGGCGAAAGCTGAACTACACTTCCCTCGAGGTCCTTTTTCTTATTTCAAATCAAGTTAAGGATCCCATCAATCTATGGTCTAAGTCAGCATCCTGCTTCACAGGGACAGGTTATAGGAGCACCTACTTCAAATCAAATAGAATCGTTTCTAAATCCAAACCAAAGTAAAATTACCACTGGAACCTACTCTGATCTCTAGGGAAAGTAGAATTTAATAGAAACCTTTTGTTGATTGTGTCATTCAGTTCTTTTCTTTATTCCCTCAGTTTTCTTCTTCTTCTTTTTTAATCAAGTAATTTCCATCCCCATGAGTCCTCCATAGAAATCCCACAATAGCAATTCTGCCATTTCGGTGTTATTTGTTATATAATACCTCTCGTCCTCAAAGCAGCAATCCAAGGTAAGTGTTATTATCCCCCTGCTTACAAATGAGGAAGCTGAGATTCGGGGGTGTAAATTAACTCTTCAAAGAGTAAATTTTTTTCAGAGTTGGTATGTATTTGTTAAGATTGTTAGTATTCCTGGTGCTAGCAGACTTTTAAAAACATAAGTAGAAGCATTACCTAGCGGTAATCTGCCGATAGTGAAGCCTACATCCCATATCAGAGTGCCTGGATTTTATTCCCAGCCCCTCTCCCAATTCCAGTTTCAGGCTAATGTATACACTGGAAGCAGCAGGTGATAGCTCAGTACTTTGATCCTTGTCACTCCCATGGGAGATTCAAATTGAGTTCCTGGCTCTGAGTCCTTGACTGTCTTCACAGGAATAGTATAGTGGTACAGGCATTTTTCTAAGGCAGTCCATGGATAGGAACTTCATCTGGCTGACTGACTGGCTGCCTGGCTCTCCCTCATTATCTATTAAATACATACATACATACATACATACATACATTTTCATAAAAGAAGAAATTTGCTATACAAAAAACCTTAAATCTTAGGCAGTGCAAAGGCTTAACTACCTAATCCTACAGCTTCAAACATGACATACTATATGGGCATTGATTTGTGTCCCAGCTGCTCCACTTCCTATCCAGCTCCCTTTCATGGCTTGGGAAAACAGTGGAGTTTGGCCTTAGTATTTGGGACCTGGAACCCACACAGGAGACCCAGAAGCTGTTGGATCCTGGCTTCAGATTGGCTGAGCTCCAGATATTGTGGCTATTTGGAGAGTGAACAGGTGTATGGAAGATTTTGTCTCTCCTTTTCTCTGTAAATCAACCTTTCCAATGAAAATAAAAAAATCTTCATGAGAAACTTAAAATCATGAAACTAGGTGGAAGAACTCAGTCAAAAAGATAACATATTATATGATTACAACTACAGGACAGTCCGGAAAAGACAAACTCATGGAAACAGAAACAAAAATGGTTGTCAGGGACTTGAGGGAAGAAAAAAAACAAAGAATAGGTGACATGGAGAAATTTTAGGACAGGACTAGTGCATGGTAGGTATATGTCAGTAAGAATGTAAACTACAGATTTTGGATAATGATGTGTCCATGCTGATTGCTCACTTATAACAAATGTTCTACTCTTATGCGGAAGTTGATTGTGGCAGTGCCTATGTATAAGAAGGAAACCAGAAGGAGATTCGAAGATGGCCGATCTGGGAGGACAGGCATAGAGAGCTATTCGGTCAAAGAGGGACAGGGCGCGGCTGAGGGGAGTGCAGCGGGCCAAGGAACTGCAGGGAGGAGTGCCAGAAGCTCCCTGGACATCAAGCAGCTAAGAAGAACCACATAACTCGGAAGGGATCCAGAGAAAAAAGGCAGGGAACACAGCGACCCGCTCAAAATGTGGTGAGTCATCTCGGGAAAGGGGCGCACCAGCGGGAAGCCCAGCAGACCCAGGATGGACAGAGACAGTTGGACAGTTTGCCTTTTGCGAACACCCCCACCAGCAGCAGCGACCCCTCCCCTCCCGGCGGAATTTCCAGCCACCAGAGCTGTGAGACTGCTTGTTGCTCCAAGCAGCACGGGCCTCGGGCAGAGCCTGGCTTGGAAGGCTTTGTGGCACTGGCGCCAGCCGCTCCAGGACGCCCAGGGTCCCACCCCCAGTGGCTGGGGTGAAGAGCCCCTCGGATCTCACTCCCTGAGAGAACCACATTCTTTTCTTAATTTCTAATATACCAGCATTTGATTCGAGGATGCCCAAATCCTTGGAACCCTGTACCCGCATGGGAGACACGGAAGAGCTCCTGGCTCCTGGCTTGGGATTGGCTCAGCTCCAGCCATTGCAGCCACTTGGGGAGTGAACCATCGGACAGAAGATCTTCCTGTCTGTTTCTCCTCCTCTCTGCATATCCGCTTTTCCAATAAAAGTAAATAAACCTTTTTTAAAAATGTCACACAAAAATAGCAGCGAGGAATCAAATGCTTATATATTATAAATCAAGAAAAGAATGGAACAAATTAAAAATTTAGTATAGCACCTCAACAATAGAATGAGCAAAAGACAGAAAAGAATCTCAGGACTAGAAGTCATTTCCATTAACAATGGTGAACAATCAAAAAGCTGGAAGAGGAACTGAGTCAAACAAATAAAAGTATTCAAGAATTAAGGTACACGGGCCCGGCGGCGTGGCCTGGCGGCTGAAGTCCTCGCCTTGAACTCACTGGGATCCAATATGGGCGCCGGTTCTAATTCCGGCAGCTCCACTTCCCATCCAGCTCCCTGCTTGTGGCCTGGGAAAGCAGTGAGGACGGCCCAATGCATTGGGACCCTGCACCCGTGTGGGAGACCCAGAAGAGGTTCCCAGTTCCTGGCTTGGGATCAGTGCAGCACCGGCCGTTGTGGCTCACTTGGGGAATGAATCATCGAATGGAAGATCTTCCTCTCTGTCTCTCCTCCTCTCTGTAGATCTGACTTTGTAACAAACTGAATAAATCTTTAAAAAAAAATTAAGGTACACTATTAAAAAGCTGAATATAAGAGTTGTGGAGGTTTTAGATGGCATTTAGATGACATTCTCTTTAGAAAGAGAATGAAATAATGAAGGAACATAGCCCTAATATGGAGAAAGAGTTGGGAAACAAAATGTTGGAGGGGTACAGAACTCCCATAGTGTTAACCAAAAGCAATCCTCACTATCAAAAAATAAAAACCATATGAACATCTGAATAGAGGCAGAGAAGGCACGTTGTATAACACAATCAAAAAATATGCCAAAAACCCAATGCCAGCATCATATTAAATAGGGAAAGACTGGAAGCTTTTCCACTAAGATCTGAAACTCCACAAGGAAACCCACTTTAACCAATACTTTTCAATAAGGTATTGGAAGTCCTTGCCAGAGCTATTAGGCAAGAAAACGAAATTAAAGGAATTCAAAATGGAACCGTGAAATTAAAATTATCCTGGTTTGCAGATGACATGATTCTCTACATGGAGAAAACAAAAGATTCGGTCTAGAGACACTTGGAACTCATAAGAGAATATGACACAGTAGTAGGATACAAAATTAATGTACATAAATCAGTGCCACTGCTATGCACAAATAGCTACATGCCTGAGAATGAAATTATAAATGTAGTTCCTTTTAAAATATCACAGAGGGGGCCCGGCGGCGTGGTCTAGCGGCTAAAGTCCTCGCCTTGAAAGCCCCGGGATCCCATATGGGCGCCGGTTCTAATCCCGGCAGCTCCACTTCCCATCCAGCTCCCTGCTTGTGGCCTGGGAAAGCAGTTGAGGACGGCCCAATGCTTTGGGACACTGCACCCACGTGGGAGACCCGGAAGAGGTTCCAGGTTCCCGGCACCGGATCGGCGCGCATCGGCCCGTTGCGGCTCACTTGGGGAGTGAATCATCGGATGGAAGATCTTCCTCTCTGTCTCTCCTCCTCTGTGTATATCTGGCTGTAATAAAATGAATAAATCTTTAAAAAAAAAATATCACAGAGGAATCTTAAATACCTTGGGATTAATCTAGCCAAAGATATGGAAGACCCTTATGATGAAAATTATAAAATCTTTTTTAAAAAGAAAAAGACATTAAACTATGGGGAAACCTGCCATGCATATGGATTGGTAGGAATAACATCATCAAGATATCCATGTTACCAAAAGTAATATACAGGTTCATATTGCATAATCAATCCCAATCAAAACTTTAGCATTCCCATAAACAGAAAAGCTGTTCACCTGAAAATGAAAGAGACCACGAATAGCCAAAGCTCTCCAGAAGAATGAAAATCGAGCTGGAAGAATCACAGTTCCATACCGCAAAACCTAATACAACACAGTAATCATCAAAACATTCTGATACTGATATAGAAACAGAAAAGAAGATCAGTGAAACAGACTAGAAACTCCAGAAAGAACCGACACATGCATGGTCTTTGACAAAAATACTGAAAAGACTCCAGGGAAAAAGCCTGGCATCTCCAGGCCTTTTATGCAATTGTTGAGACAAATGAATAGCAGCCTGCAAAGTAAGAAACAAGACCCTTAACTGTAATTTTATATAAAAATCAGTTCTAAATGGATCAATAACCTAAATCTGCACCCAGAAACCATCAGAGTACTAGAGAAAAACATAGGAAGCACAATACAAGATGTAGCAATTTGGAAAGATTTGGAAAAATCTCCAAAAGCACAGGGAATAAAATCCACAGTAAACAAATGGGACTACATCAAACTAAGAAGCTTCTTTACAACAAAGGAAATGATCAACAAAGTGAAGAAACAACCAACAGAATGGGAGAACATCTTTGCACAATACACAATTTCAAGGAGCCTAATATCCAGGATTTGCAAAGAGTTTCAGAAACTCAAGGACAGCACAACAAATAATTCTGTGAAGATGTGGGCAAAGGAAATAAACAGAAATTTTTCTAAAGAATAAATTCAAATGGCTACTAGACATGAAAAACTGCTAATACTCCCTAGCTATTGAGGTAAATACAAATGAAAACCACATTGAGGTTCCACCTAAATCCAGTGAGATTGGCCTACATTCAGAACTCTAACAATTCTGCTGACCTCTGGGGAGAAAGGAACCCTACTTCACTGTTGCTGGGAGCATGGACTAATATAATTGTAGTAAAATTCAGTACGGCGAGTGCTAAGAGAACTGAAAATTGATCTGCCATGTGACCCAAAGGAAATAAAAACTGCACATGAAAAAGTGATCTGTACTCCTAGATTTACAGTATCACAATCTACAAAGAGAAAAGACATGGAAACAGCCCAGACTCCCATCCAAAGAGAAGTGGAGAAAGAAACTGTCATACATCTACTCTATGGAGTACATCTACTCTATGGAGTACTACTCAGCCATTAAAAAGAATGAAATTCTACCATTTGCTACCAAATGATCCCAATTAGAGTGAAATAAGCCAATCTCAGAAGGACAAATATCTTATGTTCTGATATAAGGCAACCTTCCTGCAAAATACAAGATCAATAGATAATTAGGTAAATATGCATGTACATATTGTCATCTAGAGGAAAAGTATAATAGAGACTATCATATCAAGATGTGAAGACACAAAACAGTATGTATCTCTACTTCCAAAACAAAGATGGACTCCCAGTAAAACTGTTGGTTATATCTTAACA
Organism: Ochotona princeps; assembly: GCF_030435755.1. NCBI lineage: Eukaryota > Metazoa > Chordata > Mammalia > Lagomorpha > Ochotonidae > Ochotona > Ochotona princeps. Next base: position 30,987,823 of record NC_080836.1, read on the forward strand.
ATAGGATGCTGGACTCTGCCATTGTCCTTACCTACAACATCAGGACACATATGATTAGCAGAATGATAGATTTATGACAGTTTTTGAAAGACTACGCTATTGTAATAATATAGGGAAACCAGTTGGGGGAGAAAGAGATATCCCAGATCCTATAGAATTGTATCACAAAATAAATTTATTTTTTAAAAAGGTGGAAAAGAGCTGCATTTACTTGTCACCATAAATCCATGCAGGCATTTATAAACCTGCTCCCCCACTTTGCCTTGCCTTGCAATATCCTCAAACATAAGGGCCCAGAACTCCAATATGCTAGATTAGAAAGTAGCAACAGGAATACGAGCTGGATGCTGCTGTTCCTGGATCCAGAGAAGAAAGAAGCTGCTCAGGGAGCATGAGCATTTTATCCTGGGCTCAGGGGCAAATCGACATAGGAAATAACCAGAGCTGCTCACTCATATTTAATGATGTCACCCTTAGAAAAATCTTGAAATACTTTCTCTGCAGATGTATGCCTGCTTCCATTTGTAATTCTATTTCTACAATTTTAAAAAATCATACTTTAAAAAAAGAACCACTTGAAAAAATTTTAAATATATATTTAAGAGAAGGGCGACAAGGACATAGGAAAAGAAAAGAGATTTAAGAATGATACATACACAGGTAGGTTTATAGGTCCTGACATGTAAAGGTGGCCTGAGATACATACCCACATGAATGTATGCTAGTTTGAGGTTTGTATTTATTCATGTTTGATGCAATAAAACAGTATGATTTAGTTGCAGTCATTAAAAAATGATTTTCAGGACTATAAAATGTTCATAGTATACTATAGATAGGGTAGTCTAGTAATAACACAAAAGTCTTAAAATTAAAGTTTTATGGTAGGCCATTTAGCAATAAGCAACTTTGTTGTGTTTCTATAGGTCAGTGACTGCAAGTCTGATGTGCTGATCTCAGCAGGCCTCGACTAATAAGCGGCAGTGGGATTTCAGTCTTTGCTTTGTCTCTCACTCTGCTTGAACCAGTGGACTTACTGGAGAATGCTGTTTCCATGGCACTGGCAGCGTCAGAGGAGCACCATCAGACACAGAAAGAACTCATCCAGAATCAGTTCAGTCAAGGAGCCCTTGCTATCTGTCTCCATACTTCATCAGCCTAAACTCTCAACAGGGTCAGAACCAAAGCCAAGGTGCATGAAAGTCCACTGTTTTTAGTGAGGCAAAATGAAGAGCTACTGCGAAAGGCAGAGATAAAGAAAAGATTGAGTCCAGGCACCAATATGCCACAAACTCATGCTGTATTTTTAAATTCAATCATCACTGGGATGGTATATAAACAGAGTTGAAGGTAGCAACAAAAGTCCAAATGAGAGGCCGGTGACAGTCCCTTTTATTGTCCTGAACCACTGTAGTTCCCATGATTAAAGACTCAAGGACTTCCTTGGTATGGAGTAGAGAGCAGGGTATTTCCTGGAAGTCTTCCCTAGGATTAAGCTCAGTTGCCCACAGAGGTAACCTGCATATCAAAGCCCATTCTATTTGTTTTCCTATCTTTCACATTTTTTTTATTAACTACTCCCCAAGTTAGGCTTCCTAGGGTTGACACACAAATAAGTCACTGGTATTCAATTCTTTAAAGCAATTTCTAAACAATAAGTTCCTGCTCCAGGCTCAGAAGCTGAGATACACCCAGATTTCTTTCCACTCCCGAGAATAGTCACAAAATCCCTTTCCATGGATTAGCTCTTAGTGCAACTCAAGAGTTGTGGGGTAGCCAATGGATTACTGATGATGAAAGTAAACAACTCCTCTCATTTTCCAGTACTGAGGAGTTTCCAGAAACCAGGAATTTTCAGGGCTGAAACTAGGACTACAGGAAAAAATTAGTATGGTCTGTTAGCCTAAATGAAACATAACACATAAGAACCAGTACATGACAGGTATTCCTCTTTTCTACATTTTATGAGTGATTGTTGGTTATTGAATAGAATCATAGATTCTTCCTGATGAGACAATATCAGAGATCATTTAAAAGTGTTCCAGGATGAACAAATAGACACATTTGTGAAACTCCTGTTTGAATGCCTTCATGAAAAGGACGTTTAAAGCCCATCCATTACTATTTTATAATTTGAATTGGAATATATTCACTATAAAGTTAATTATCCCTAGTTTCCCAGTGCAACACTGAATATCCATTATCTCTAGTCCATATTGACAGGAATGATTGAGGTCATTTAAAGATGTGAAAACAATGGCTTTGGGAACTCAGTGTTTTCCTAGGCTATCTAACTCTTCTAGGTCTTCAGAGGGCAATTCTAGATAAAGAAATATATTTACATTTTATGCAATAAAGCAATATGATTTAGCTGTGGTCATTAAGAAATATTTTTCAAGATTATAAAATTTTCATAGTATACCATAGATAGGATAGTCTAGTAATAAGAAAAAAGTCTTAAAATTTTATGATAGGTCATATAACAACAAGCAACTTCATTGTATTTCTGTAGGTCAGCGACTACAGGTCTGATCTACTGATCTCAGCAGGCCTCAACTGGTAAGCTTAGTGGGATTTTGGTCTAGATAGATATAGAGAGAGAGCTCTCTGTATAGGCTGTTTGTATATATATGTATATAAACACACAATATATCTATAGCTTTGTATATTGTGTGTGTGTATATATAGAAGGATCTACATATATTTGGGAATATATTATATTTAATAGTAATGATAGTAAAATATAATATATATATATATATATTCCATTCTGGGCTTCACCTCTAGATTTATGTTCCTTTATCAATGCCACTCTAAAACTGAATGTAAGGGCCTGGTGCAATAGTTAAATGGTTATTTTTTCACCTTACAAGCACTGGAATCCCTTATGGGCACCAGTTAGTGTTCCAGCTGCTCTACTTCCCAGTCAGCTTCTTGCTTGTTGCCTGGGAAAGCAGTAGAGGGATGGCCCAAAACCCTGGAACCATGCACTCATGTGAGAGACTGGGAAGAAGCTCCTGTCTCCTGGCTTCAGATTGGCTCAGCTCCAGCCACTGCAGCTCTTTGGCGAGTGATCCAGCAGATGCAAGATCTTCCTCTCTGTCAATCTCCTCTCTGTAAATCTGATTTGTCTTTCCAATGGAGATGGATAAATCTTTAAAAGCTGAATGTAAGACTCCACATACATAAAATTCAAAGAAACGAGAGCCAGCACAGTGGCATAAGAGACTAATCCTGAACCTGTAGTGCCCACATTCCATTTCTGTAATTGTTAGACTTAAATTCCCTCTGATTGAGCCAAGCATTTGGTTTCCTTGTTAAATGTGCTTGGGATGCCCACATGCCTCACTGGAATGCCAGAATTAAAGTCTCTGCTTTGCTTTCTGCTACTGTGCACCCTGGGAGGCAACAGCTAATGACTCAAGTACCAGGGTTCCTGCTACACATGTGAAATACCCAGTATTATTGCTCTGGTCTTTGGCTTAGTCCAGTCCTGGATGTTTCAGGCACTTAAGAAAGTAAATCAGCAAATGGAAAATATTTTCTTCTGTCTTTCAAATAAAACAGAATTTAAATATTTTTAAAACTTGTTCAATCTGTTTGTAGCACCTCTTTAAATTTCTTGGAAACTTTTGAGTTCTTATTTTTATTAGCCAAAATTCTGCCTATATGCACCATGTGTATGTGTGTGATGTGAGTGTTTGAAAATCATGTACATATATGGAAAGCAATCTTACTCGAATTTTTCAACTAACTGATGAAGAAGTACTAAAATACATAGTCATGGGACTGAATTCTACTAAGATAACCTCAAGATAATATTGACCTGCTCATCAACACACCTCAGATATGGTCATTTAAGAAAGTTACAAATTTACTGAATGGTGCTATTTTTCAGTTCAGATAACTTCTCCATTAAGATAGAACAAGAAGTTGAGAAACACTCTCCTGAAATTCAGCTGCAGTATATCTCAGACATCTCAGTAATCGAATATCTTATTCAGGCTATTAAAAACAACATCATGGTACCTGCTCATAATTTATTTGAGCAAAAGATGTTTCACCTACAGTTTCTAAGTTGGTTTCATATATTAATCTTCAGGATTTATCAAGGAGAAAAACATAAAAATTCTCAGGAATGTCTGAAAGCATAAGTTATTATTAAAATATCACCCAACCTTTTATAATCTTTTTTATGGTATGATAGTTGAGTGTATTAAGTAGGCTAAGATAGCTAGTAGAACACGATTTCTGGGTGTGTCTATGAGCTTAGCACTTGGGTAAGGTAGCTGCATAAAGATCAGTTTCATCAACATAGGCCAGCATCATTCAATTGTTGTGGGTTCTATACAAGAAATGGAAGAATAGCAAACTCACTGTTCTTATTTGGCCTGGGGCTTCCACCTTCTCTGGCCTTCACACATCAGTGCTGCAGGTTCTCAGGATTCTGGACTCACAATGAATGATACTATCAGTTATTCTGCTTCTCCATCTGCAAATGGAAGATGGTAGGACTGTTCAGACTCAATAACCCATATCTAGCCAGACAGAATGAATAACTATCATAACTTATTAATATTAACCATATTTTTTTTCATAAAGCATTCAAATTTGTTTACTAAAATTTCTTTTTTTGTGTGACATAATTTTTCTTGGTCATTGAGTCCTCATTTTAATGATCTTGGTTTCCTATCTATTTTCTTTTTTTTTTAATTATTTATTATTTAACTTCATTAATTACATTGTATTATGTGACACAGTTACATAGATACTTGGGTTCTCCCCACCCCTCCCCAAACCCTCCCACCATGGTGGATTCCTCCACCTGGTTGCATAACCACAGCTCAAGTTCAGTTGAAATTCCCCCATTGCAAGCGTATACCAAACATAGAGTCCAGCATCTTACTGTCCAGTCAAGTTCAACAGCTTCTTAGTTATATCCTCTTTGGCCTGAAGACAGAGCCAGCAGAGTATCATCCCAGTCAATTGAAAGCTCCAACATACCATCAGCAAAAATTTACATCATTATGGAATTAACTGACATAGTAATGAGTAACCAATATGTTAAAAGTAAATGCGAGTTCCCAGCCACCTTCTGTGACCACCTCCCCTATACTTCAATTTTAGTTTATACACAACATATAACATTCAAAACATAACATGTTATACATAACATCATATCATCTTAAATTAAGGCAAACATATGGTATTTAACCTTTTGGGATTGGCTCATTTCCCTTAGCATTATGGTTTCCAGTTTGGCCCATTTGGAAACAAAGAACTACATTTTGTTTTTTTTAATAGCTGAGTAGCATTCCATGGAGTAGATGAACCATAGCTTTCTTATCCAATCCTCTGCTGATGGGCATTTTGGTTGCTTCCATGTTTTTGCAATTACTGATTGTGCTGCTATGAGCATAGGAGTGCATGTTGGTTTCTCATAAAACAAGTGTTCTGGATATATTCCTAGGAGTGCTATTGCTGGATCATACGGTATGTTGAATTTGAGTTGTTTAAATATTCTCCATACTGATTTCCATAGAGGCTGTACCAGCCTGCAGCCCCACCAGCAGTGGAGTAGGGATCCCTTTTCCCCCGCAACCTCACCAACAAGTAACATAGGTGATAGAGGGCTGATCTCCAGAATATACAAAGAGCTACAAAACAACCAAAATGTCAAAACAAACAAGCCACTCAAGAAATGGGCATGGGAAATGGGCAAACACTTCACAAAGGAACAAACCCAAATGGCAAATAAACATATAAAAAAATGCTCAAGTTCCCTGGCAATAAGGGAAATCCAAATTAAAACATCAATGAGGTACCACCTAACGCGAGTAAGACTGGCCCACATGAATAAAAGCACTAACCATATTTTTAAGTGCAAAGCACTGTCAAGTTTAGAGAAAATGGAACCACTGACTGACAACAGTTGGAAGAAAGACTGTATGGGCTTCACTGCTTCATTCATGTATGCTCCCATTCTAGGACATGTCTGTGACTGCAGGTCAACACTTCCTGTCCTTGTTTAGATTCAGCATTAGTGGCTTCATTATGATAACTGCTAAGCACTAATTTTCTCAAAAATTATTCCCTTTTTTTCATGTTGTTATTTTCACGTTATTATTTTATCCAGATTTTGGGTTGAGGAAAAAAAATCAATTTCCCAAAAAGTAATTGGAAGTAATTCCTATGTGAAAATGCCAGATAAAGGATCAGATAATTTTTTAAGCAACATAAAAATATACATATGATATTTGTCCTTCTGGGATTGGCTTATTTCACTCAACATAATGGTCTCTAGTTGGGATCATTTGGTAGCAAATGGTAGAATTTAATGACTGAGTAGTACTCCAGAGAGTAAATGTATCAGTTTCTTTCTACACTTCTCTTTGGATGGGAGTCTGGGCTGTTTCCATGTCTTTTCTCTTTGTAGATTGTGATACTGTAAATCTAGGAGTACAGATCACTTTTTCATGTGCAGTTTTTATTTCCTTTGGATATATTCCCAGAAGTGGGATAGCTGGGTCGCATGGCAGATCAATTTTCAGTTCTCTTAGCATTCACCGTACTGAATTTTACTACAATTATATTAGTCCATGCTCCCAGCAATAGTAAAGTAGGGTTCTCTCTGATATAAGGCAACCTTCAAGAAAAATATAAGATCAATAGATAATTAGGTAATTATTCATGTACACATTGTCATCTAGAAAAACAGTATAATATACTATCATATCAAGATGTGAAGATACAAAACAATATGTATCTCTACTTCCAAATCAAAATGGACTGCTAGCAAAGCTATTGAATATTTCTTGACAATAGGATGCTGGACTCTCTGCCATTGTCCATACCAACAATACACTTAAATAGCAGAATGATGGACTCATGAGTGTTTTTACAGGACTTACTATTGCAATAATATAAGGAAAACCAGTGGAGGTAGGGAAATTGGGGAAAAGGGAGGGGAAATCCCAAAGCCTATGGAACTATATTATAAAATCAATTTAAAAAAATAATAATGGCTAAAATACAGAAAGATCCAAAGTTTCTATGAACTATATGAGAAGTTTACTATTGATCGGAGTAAAGTTAATCAGAGCATATGGAGTGGAAAGAAGATAAGGCAGGGAGAAAGCACAGGAGAGTGGGGCTGAGAAGGTATGAGAGGTGGTTTAATAAGCACAAGCCCTTTCTGTGAGTCCATGCCAGTGCCACATGTGGCAGCTGTACCAACTATGCCACAGGTCCCCTCCTATGAACATTTTAAAATATACTTTTTCTTTAAAAGTGCATTTTTTTTTAATTTGAAAAGCATAGTTGCAGAGAGACTTCCATCTGTTTGTTCACCCTCAAACGACAACAGTAAGGGTTAGGTTAGGCAGAAGCCAGGAGCTCCATTCAGGTCTGCCAGGTGGCTGCAGGAACCCAGGCCCTTGGGCCATCTTCTGCTTTGCCAAGCCAATCAGAAGGAAGCTGAGATGGAAATGGAGCAGCAGGGACTTGAATTGGCTCCTGTATTGGATGCCAGTACTGCAGCCAAAAGCTTTACAAGTATGCCACAGTGCCACCAGCCCTCTTCTATGCACATTTTGAAACAAGCTTTGGAGAGCTCTGAGAGCAAATCAGGCCACATTCACCTTGCCCTTCTTACACATGAAGAATTTTTGCTACATCAGGATCATTTACACCCCAAATTTTTCCTAAAACTTTTCTTTTGTTAAGCAATTCTTTCTTACTGTTTAAAATAAGACTAACTAGGTAGTTTATATTAATTTTCTTAAAAATGAAATTGTCATCCAGAAAAATTACTCATGCACTAACACTTCTATTTTCAGCAGAATTCCAATATTGTCCATTCAGTAAACTGTTTTTAAAAGTATGCCACACCTTTGTATATTGCCTCTTTCTGAATTTTGTGATCTGTGACATGAAAAGCTCACTTGTATTTTCCATCTAAGCATGCATACTATAATCCATTTCACAATATTATCTTGGGTATCTCTTTACATTCTTCTAGAAAACTCTCCACCATTAATCAAACTCTACCCTATTAAAAATGAATTATTCCAAAATGTCCTTATACTCCATGTTGTTTGAATACGACATAATTTGCACTGCTGCAGTACACTCCTAATTTTCTACACATTAAATCTTAGTGGCACATGGAAATTTATGCTTAACACTCAAAAATTCTCAAATGTTTGTCATTGGCCAACTGAGATCGTAATTTTCAGTCTTATCTTCCTTGTAGCTGGCACCTTCTCCATTATTCTTCTTCTAGCTACAGACATCAGCTGTATTCCATAATAGCTATAACACACAGCTCTTCATTATTCCAAGAATTTATTTCTCCTCCCTACAAGTTTCAGTTTAATTTCACCTCAATAAACTATCACCTGTCCTGATAACCACAGGCTTTCCAATTTTGATAATATGCACTTCATCTTTGCTCAATTAGAACTTTGCTCCAAAAAATTCCTTCTTAGAGAAAAAATTGTTTAAGATGGCAGTCATATCAGTGTAAGTCATAACACACACTGAATGGGATGCTTAAAATAATATTCTGGTACTCTGTGACTTCAGTTTCCCAAGTGTAGATTGTTTAGGAACAGGATGTGAAAACAGCATTTATCTTTGGTTATATAATTCTCCCTGCATGAACTAAAATGTATTAGTAATCACAGGGATTTTTGCCAATTTTTTGCCATCATGTTCTGTTTATCTCTTCTGACACTCTGCACAACTAAGTATGTTGAATGTTCACATCAGAAGCATGCAATCCCCCCCCAATGTCATCTCCTGGGCTTTGAAATAGAGATGCATGTCTCTGCTGGTACCTAGGAGCATTCTTCATTGTTCCAGGGATATTTGGATTCTACTCCAGAAGGTCTGGTTTCATAATCAAGATGCTACAAATGATTTTGCTTTGGGGGTGGTTCATACATTGTTTTCTTTGAAACACTCCCACTCAGCAACATATTCATGGTAACTTGAAATCTCCAAACGTTTCTTTCTTCCTATTTCCCTCTTCAACTACCTCTCTCCTTTAAAATTACTTCACCTTAGGAAGCCATGACATACGTGTATTGTCCAGCAATTTGCCTTCTACCTTGAACATGGGCAATTGTATGTTGTGGGCTAAGGAGTTGATTAGTGCTCGTTGGGCTGGGCAGGAACAGGAACTGGGCTTGTAGCTAAAATCACCTAGACTAATTGGACTCATCTGTATCCAATATTCTGGCTAAATTAGGATGTGGGGGGAAGAGTACATAAGGAGAGGTGAAGGAGCAATAAGAGGAGACTTCACAGACTTTACCATCACTGGTCTCCTATTCGTGCTTCATCCCCAGACCCTCTCCCTGTCCACTTTGTTGGCTCTGCTGGTTGGAGCACTTGTGCACACTGGAGTTACTGGGAAAAGTCGCTGAATTCAGCAAGAAAAGTCTAAACCAATTGCTCCAAGTGATTATTGCCTCACCAGTTCTCTCTGACTATGCAATTACTCCAAAATGTGATGCCTGGAATACAGTTCTATTGGTAGACAGAGCCGTTTTATTGGCTCTTCTGGTTGATTTCTAAGGCCTATGTCAGATTGGATGAGGGATGGCTGAAAGCGGAGGCAAATCAACGAAAAGAAGAAGGAGCAGTCCATCCAGGGCATAGTAATCAGGTGCTTCCTCTGTAAATTGTAAAACAATAATTAATATGATTAAAAGTCAGCCCACTGTTGATTATCATCCCGTGTCAGCAATTCTAAATACTTTCAGTGATAAGTTACTTCCTAAAAAAATTGTTGGTTTAATTTCCACACAACTGATGGGAGTGCATGAATTTTAATAATATATGCATGAGCTTAAAATAGCATGGTTTTTTACTTGTCCTTTTATAAACATTGAATTCTACATGGATGTTAACTTGGAGAACTCTTTCAATCGAACTCCCCCAATCCAAAATCCTACAAGGGTTTTTTTGTTGTTTGTTGTTTGTTTGTTTAAATAGTAATTTCATAATTGGAAACTGGTCAGGATTTCTTTGTGCAAAGTCTCTATTAGTAGCCCTATTGTACTGTTTTCTTATGCTTAAGCAGTAGAATTTAAATTGACAATGGTAGGAGGCAGAACAAGATGGCAGTTGAGCTAGATGCTCTAGAGAAGAGGACATATGCCCAGAGAGATATCAACTTGAATCACAATTCACAGACCAAGTTACCTTCATACCAGAGCCACAGAAACCAAATGAGAAACCACACTGCCTTATTTCATTTTATTAGTACTAAGAAAAAGATACAGAGAAAAAAAAAAAGAAGGAAGAAAACAGTGTTCCCCAGCTCCAACTAGCATTGTGGGGAGAGAGAAGCCTGACACTTGATGCAGGAGTCAAGTGCAGCCCTTGGCTTAGGAGCCCAGGACCAGGTAAAACTGAGAGCCATCCTGGATCCCAAGGGCTCAGTGCCCAGGCCAGGACCTGTGTGGGGAGCCTTTAGATCCTCCTCAGCCAGGCAACCAAATGGTTGCCTCAGCCATCCCTTCCACAACTGCTGGCAGACAAAGAAGCAAAATTCCAGTTACTGGGAAGCAGTATGGAAAGATGAATTTAGGGCTTTGTCAGGCCTACCAGAGTGAGTCCCAGCACCGGATAAAGCCCAAAGACATCTATTTCTAGGTCATTATGCACAGACACAGCCCTAGATATGTCCTGACAAAGACCTGAGCTTTTATAGTATAGAATTATCTTGGCCTGTGTCACTGCCAGCATCATGCAAGGCTGACTTATACCCAAAGACTGTGCAGAGCCTGCTATGAGACAAGTGTGACTTTAGTGTCATCCTGTGGAACCCAATGGACTATCTCCACTACTTCTCTCCCAGACAGACAGCAAGCAAGGAGTAAGACAGAAAGCAATGAGTAAGACTTCAACCATAGAAGGTAAAGCTAGACAGTAAATTCAAAGACTTGAAGTTAAGTGCCAGCCCCAATGCAGCGAGACACAGTATTAGAAGCAGACTAGAGGCCACAATCGCCATGCTAGTAACAGACAAAGCCTGTAACACTTGCCCCAGCATCAGATGGAGATCTGCTTCTTAGCAGAACAGGTGAATGTTTCAGCCTGTGTCACTCCAGCCTCTGGCAGGCTTGATTTGTATTTCCAAAACAGCACAGGGTCTGGCAGGTATGAGATTCAGGTGCAACTCTGATTAAGTGTCAGTCGGAGGGGACAAGATACTGTCTTTATAAGTCCCCACCAACTGTGGAGAGACAAGAGAGAACAAAATTCCACTTCCGCAAAGTAGCACACCATTAACACAGGAACTACATCTTGAATCTGGTAAAACTGTCACTCAGCAGATAAAAATGATCCCTGATCCTAAGCTAGTGCCCAAGCACAGACCCTTGGACCTACCCTATTACAAATTAGGAACCAATTACTCCAGTCAATTCATTTACATCCTTCCAAGCAGCACCCATAGTTGAATACGGTAGCCCAATTTACATTGTATAAGATATTACTACCAGTGCAAGTCGGAACTGAGAGCAGAACCAACCCAGCAATTGCAACCACCAGCTGATCGTGGCGATGGACTGTGCCGGGCCCGGTGCTTACAAGAATATACAAGAATCTGATCTGGGAATAGCTCAAAGTTTCTTTGGAGATCTCCCCAATCGAACTGCTGGACTCAGAACCCTAGCCAAGAAAAGACAGAGGACAGAATAAATCAATCAACCACCTCAGCTATATGTTGGGCAGCAAAATACTGGGCAAATGAAGACTCTATGATGGACTGTGACAATCAGTGGATTCTTCAATGACCTCATCGAGCTGGGAGTGGTGAGATTGGCAGCGATCCATAACTGGAGAACTATTAAAACCACTTGAGCAAGTATCTCAGAGCATGCCCCACATCTGGGACCTGGGGTGGGTGGGAAACTGGGTGGGGCTTCTCCCTCAATATCCCCCTTTACCTCAGATACATGAAGGAAACAATATGGACATAAAAGTCTTACCCACTTCCCTATAGCCCCTGAACCTTTATACCGTAATTAACTATGTAAAGAATAAAAACAAGATATTACTAATAATCTAATGATGACTTAAAGCATATAAAAAATATACAAAGTATAAAAAAAGTAAGTCAAACTGAAAGATTTTATTAACATCTCCAGGGATTCTGGAGGATGGAGGGGTTCTGAATGAGCAAGGAGATGCTGTTAGCAACACCACAAGGATAGAAGGTGAAGATAAAGCCTAACCTGTCCCAGACTCCATTTTAAAGTCAGGGTCCAAAGTGTCACCTAAATATCATCAGCATTAGCCATGGGTGAGACGTGGTACTGTTCATCTTAAAGCAAATACCCCTAGAGCTGAGAGTCTGTGATATATAACAAGGTGGGACAGGTACAGGATAGAAATGTTATTTTCCAAAAGAGAATTAGGGAAGAACAAAAGGGTAATGGGGCCTAAGTAATCTAAACCCTCTAACACTTTCATTTATAACGCTTGAAAACAGTACTCGTGTATTCATTATTTGTTGACTTGTTTTATTCATTTTACTGGAAAGGCTGAGTGATGAGAGATACTGTTCATTTTCTTGTATACTCCCCAAATGCCTCCAATAGCCAGGACTGGTCAGATAGAAGCCAGAAGGCTAGAACTTCCTGCCCTCTATCCCCTCTCAAATAAATTATATTTAAAGAAAAAACAAAACAAAACACAAAGACTAGCCTTGTGGCATAGTAGGTAAAGCCACCATCTGTGATGTCAGCATCTACAGGTTCCTAGCCTGACAGCAGTTCTGATCCAACCCCATGCTAATGGCCTGGGAAGAGCAGAGGAAGATGGTCCAAGTATTTGGCCATCCATGTGGAGACCCTGAAAAGGCTCCTGTCTCCTGGCTTCAGCCTGCCTCAATATTGGCTGCTGTGGTCATCTGGGGAGAGAACCAGCATATAGGTAGGTAAGTAGCTGGATAGATAGGTCCTTGTGTCTCTACTCCTTCTGCAATCCTTCCTTAAAAATAATCTCTTAAGTAACTCTCTTTTAAAAACATCTCAAATCTTTCTTAAAAATAATCTTGTAAGTAAATCTCTCCAAAAAATAATTTTAAAAGAAATCTTAGATATCTGGCTTAAAATAATAAGTGAAAGGTTTATGCTGGGCACAGTGTTAAGGTGATGTGTGTGTCACCCTCCTCCCCTGCCTGGTGCTGGGATACAGTCCTTTTCCCTGTTTTGGGTACAGTTTCCTGATGATGAGGTAACAAGTGAGGACTCAAGTATTTGAATCCCTGTCACCCACATGAGAGACCCTGATGGAGTTCCAGGTTTGGACCCAGCCCCAGCTGGTACAGATATTTGGAGGGTGAGCCAATAAAAGATCTCTCACACACACACTCTCTCTTTCCATGAGGGAAAAAAAAAAATAAAATAAAATACATGTTGAAAAATACAAATGGCAAACAAACACATGTAAATGCATTCAATATCACACTAGCCCTCAAGTAAATGCAAATTAACACCACAATGAAGTATCCTCTTACTCCAGCTAGCATGGTTATTACCAAAAAGATCAAAATAAATTATAAATAAATTCTGGAAATGATATGGAGAAAAAGGAAGTTACATGCTTTTGGCAGGATACTATACATTAGTATACATAGATATTAGTATACAGGATACCATACATTAGTATAATGTATAGCCTTTATAAACAAAATTACGGAGTTTTCTCAAAATAAGAATAAAATAAAATAAAACTCATTTGGAGAGTGAACCAGCAAATGGAAGATGTGTGTGTGTGTGTGTGTGTGTGTGTGTGTGCATCTCTGTGAGAGACTTTCAAATAAAAATAAGCATTCTTAACCTGGCATATATATGCAATGAAATATTATTCCATCATAAAAAATCCTGACATTGCAGCAAATTGGAGCTGCAAAGGACTATGTTAAATGAAGTCAGTCAGACAGAAAAGGAAAAATGCCTTCTGTTCATTCTCACGTATACAAGTTTATAACAATCCATCTGATCTTTGGTGGTCACCAGAAGCTGCAAAGGGTGGGAAGAGAACATAGGCATAAATTGAATAAGACCATGAAAATGCAGTCAGACAGAATTAATGTGTTCTAGTTTTCTACAGCGAAATGGGTTGAATATAATTCACAAAAATGTATAAAGCGAGTATAAGGAACCAGAAAAAGGTGCTAGTAAGCTACAAAGACATGATAAAGTAATGGAAAGCCTCGTTGTCTCATTTGATTAGCTTAAACCGCGTATATAGGTTGGAATATTGTATTGCCCGTCCCAAAATATACAAGCATTGCTAGTTAACTAAAATTTTTAAAATAAGTAAATCATGAAAAAATAAATAAAGAGTGATTGCTTGGCATAATACAGGGAGCCTGCTTCCATCTTCTTAGCAAGCATTTGATGGTTTTATTTGCTAATGTAAATCTAAGGCTGAGGTAAAATGAAAATGATAAAATATAACTTTTGTTGAGTAAATAAAATTTTTAGTACATGCATGAAATATTTTACCTGATTTCAATATCTTTGAAATTAACATGTAGTCATTAATTTGCTATCAATTTTAAATCATTTTAAAATAAAAGAACTCAGTAAGATCATGTTCATGAAGAATAATTTTGTCACAGAGCTGCAGAATGACCTATCATAACCTATCTTGACTGCTCAATACTCAGAGCATATCCTTAGCTGGAGAAACTCAGATTCACTCATTCGTATGTCTGGAGTTGGTACTATTAGCTGGAGTTTCTGGAAACTTCTCCCCAAGGCTGCTCCATCAGAGAGAACTGGCCATCTGCCAAAGTGATTTCAGGGAGATCCCTGAAAGGTGAAGGTGGGAACTACAAGTTCACGGAAGGTTTAGTAGTAGCAGGAATTTTCCAGCCCTCAATTTCTTATTGGTTAAAACAAGTCATATGAGTCATTTAAACTCAAGGACTGGGGAAAGAAACTTCACCTGGATAGCAGGGCCCACAAGCTTTAATATATTTAAAACAGAATATGTTTATATACATATGAATGTATGGGCTTGCCTGCAGCGTTTTTTTATAGTGCAATTTTAGAACTCCAGACATTTCCGGGAGAAATTCATTTATTTCCTGTTACCAGTTCCCAGTTTGGTAGGGGGTTCCTGGAAATTCTGCCTTTAAGTCTGTCTGGCAGCTGCCCTCACTCCTTTGAGTAATTATTACTAATTACCTCTAGGTGTTAGCAATTAATAGAGATTGACCCCAGCTTTGTGTCCCCAGGTCTTCATACCATGCACGCTCATGTTTTTACAAATCAATTATTTCAAATAACTTGCTTGCCTGTTGACCTTCTTTGTCATTCTTTTCAGAGATGAATTCTAGACACGGCTATGACGGTGAGGGGCTGTGTATAAGATTTCCCTTGAGACCAGTTTATTTCTGCAGCAATTTAGTTTGCCAAGGATAGTATAAGAATAAAAACCTAATTAATAAGAATTTGATTTGATTGTGGACCAAATCTGACCAAAGCTGGAAATAATGTTTTCTTCCTCTGACCTCTCATTGACCTTTATTTAAATCTATTTTATGGCATATTGGCCTTTTTTTTTTAACGATTACTTGTGAAATGGCCTCTCTTTCCTAGTAGACTTTCAATGTCCTGAGAATAGAGGTCATGGTACCCATTATCTTGCATCTTTACAGTATCTTGGGCAGTTCCCTAATATGGTGAATATGAATAAAAATCTATTGATGTATAAATAAATGAATGAAGGCTTTCCCCATGTATTACAGTTTATGGAACCCCAAAAAGATTTTAAAATGGTATAACCCTTAACTCCCTACACCGGAGAAGCAGGTAGCAAAATGGAAGTCAGCTAACCGGGAAGACAATAACTTTAAACCTATGAACTTTGAACTTCTATTTCCATTCTCAGGGCTAACATTTCATCTCCTTAAATGTAAGATCCTCCACAAAAGAAAACTGTTATGCCAAGTTTCTTGAGGTGTAAAGGGAAAACATGAATGTACACATTCATTTCCTGAAGGTTCCAGTGAAAGAATCAGCACACACTACGCTTCCTCCACCGCCACCTCTGGTTCGAGGTGACACGCATCTTAGTTCTGGTAGGTTGTCCCCTTCTCATTTCCTTTAGTTGTGTATGCCTTCAAGTGTTTTGTCTGCTGCTTGAAGAATGAGTATTATCTTAAAGAATAAATGACCCCTTGAGGAAATCAAAGTATACAATCAATTTTTCTACAGATCTATCTAACGGTTCTTTGAAAAAGAAGTGAAAATACTAAGACACTTCTAGCTTTTAAGAACACAATAAGGAAAAAAAATGCCCTAGGACTCAAACAAGTGTTGATCTGCCCAGAGTGGCTTAGTTACATAACTCCTTCGCTTCTTGATATGACTTACACCACAGATTATATGCTCAAGACACCTGGAGAGTGGACTCCATTTCCAGAGGCTGATGGGAGCCTTGGGTGGGACCAGAAAACGCACATTTTAATTCCAAGGCAGTACTGATGCTGCTAACCAAGGGATTATAATTTGTGACACTCTGACAAACTGTCTTTTTGCAGATAAGAACTGTCCCACCCATACATTTCTGACTCTAACCTCTCTATAGAAAACTTCATACAATTCTGGATAATCCATAATTCCCCACCTGGCAAGACATTCAATACCACAGTAAAGCCAAAATTTATCTATCATTGATTCATGCAAAATTAAAGATAAATAAATGTAAAGGCAAAATAATATGTAAGGCCAAGTGACCAAAATATCATTTTCTTTTCAAAACATAAGCATTTTACAAAATCAACATATTAAAGTTACTTACTAAATACAAATTAAGTCTACTTCAGTAAGCAGTTGAAACTAAGTTGTAATAGCTTGCTAAAACACCATGTAAAGCAACTGTAGTTACTATGACTTCACCTTGGAAGCAGGGCAGAGAAGTTGCCAGGATCTGTGAAAGGAGAGTAACTAGGTCACTGATGTCCACTGATCATGTTTCCCTGGTAAGGTCCTTGGCAACGGCCAGGGACAACGGGTGAAAGAATATAGGAAGAGAAGAGTTAAGTTGTCGGGCTAAGACTTCTGCTTTTCCCAAAGAGAAACAGTCAAAATATAGAGTCTCCATGATGTCTGGGAACTATATCAGTCCAAAGCCTCAACTGTGATTCTTACACCAATGTCATCACCTTTTGTCAGATTTTTCAGATTTAGAAGGTGCATGATTTTCTTCCAGTATTCACTGCTATATTCTCACTGTCTATAACATACCGACAGGCCTTCAACAAATGTTCACTGAATGAACTAATATGCAGCAGAAAAATAGTTATAAACATGGAGAAGAATAAACTCATTTTGCCCTACATAATATACTATCTGGTACCCTACACTCTGTAAGAGATTAGGCACGGGCATTTAGCCTAGTGGCTAAGACACTCATATTCTGTATAGGAGATGTTGCGTTCAACACCTGGCTCCAGCTCCTCACTCCAGCTGCCTGTTAATGCAGACCCAGGGAGGCAGTCATGATGTCTCTGAAACAGTTATGAGAAACTTGAGCAGAGTTCCCAGTGCTGGCTTTGATCCTGCCCAGTCCTGGTCTTTGCAAACATTTGGGTAGTGAACCAGCAGCTATGAAATTTATGTCCTCTCTCTCTCTTTTCCTCACAAAAAAAGAAGTAATTTTTTTTAATTCCAAAAGCTTCTCTTGTAGTTGATACAATGGATGACAACCCTAAAATTGTGAAAGAATGAGCTAATTGAACTCAGAGACCCTGTGAAGCACCGAAGGAGGGGATGGATATCTAGAGACAAAGGGCTGAGTTTAGACTGCAGAGGAATTGCACAGTGTGGATATTAGAAATTAGGGTCAGAGGTAGGATAACACCTGACTGATTCTGACCAAACTTATCCCTCTCAATCACAGTTCACTCATTTGTTAGTGAGGATTAATTAAGATTTTCATTGTTTGAAAAATGCCTGGAATATATCTTTCTTAACTAATCCTATCCCTTGTCTTTGTGATATTGAATTGTTTCTGGCTTTAGGCGATTATGGAAATGTCACCTCTAGCCCCTTAGTTGACCCTTTCCCAACAAAACCAGCCTCTACCAAACTGTCTCATACTGACATGCTTGATGATGTAGGCCTCTTGTGTGACAAAGAAACATCTAAGGTTGATAGCATGCTAGTAAATACTTAGTAATCAGCTTTCTGGAGGAAAATATTAGAAATCTCTGGTTTATAACATTTACCAATTTCCATGGTGTAAATACTCCTACCATGCTAGTGTCAACCTTATCAACCTGGAATCACTGAATGTAGTAAAAGGAAAAGTGCATTTGGGTGTGAGGAGCCTGCTGCTGCTGGCTCCAGTCCAGCACTCCAAGGCTATCAGAGGCATCCACCACTCGTACTCTTTACTCCTTCCTCTGTGCTCAGTTTCTAATGTCTTCTCTACGTCTTCTTCATTTCTCTATTAATTTTTGGACTTTTTAAAGTCACTCACAAATTCCACCCACTGTGGTAAACCTTGCTGCTGGCCCCAGTCTTAAAAATACACAAACAGGGACCCGGCGCAATAGTGTAGCGGCTAAAGTCTTCGCCTTGAACATGCTGGGATGCCATATGGGCACCGGTTCTAATCCCGACAGCCCCGCTTCCCATCCAGCTCCCTGCTTGTGGCCTGGGAAAGCAGTCGAGGACAGCCCAAAGATTTGGGACCCTGCACCCACATGGGAGATCCAGAAGAGCTCCTGGCTCCTGGCTTCAGATTGGCTCAACTCCAGCCATTGTGGCCACTTGGAGAGTGAATCATCAGACGGAAGATCTTCCTCTTCCTCTCTGTCTCTCTTCCTCTCTGTAAATCTGACTTTGTAATAAAAATAAATAAATCTTTTTAAAAAAATACACAAACAATACATGCTGCCAAGATGACCCTCACATATTATCATCGAAAGAGATTGGAGTTGACACTAGGGCCACACAAGAAACTTACTAGATGTGAAAACCAACGAACCATTACATTTGTACCTGGAATGAACCAAACGCTGCCATCCTGAGGCCTCCTGTTTTCAAAAAAGCTTACAAATTACCCATGGGCTGCTGCTGAAGTATTGAAAAGCAGTATGGGTAGAAAAAAGATACCTGTCACAGATTTAGCTCTGCAAGCCCCAGGCTGTGCTCAAATTTTCAAGGCCAAGCTGTGTATGAATATTCAGTTAAACTGTTCATGAAGCAGAAGTATCTCCCATAGAGATTTATTTTTGGAGCAGATATTGGGCCTTACCCCCATTCTGCAATATTTTGCCTTCTACCAAGCCCAACTTCCCCTTAGCACTCCTCCAGCAGGTTTTGCAACTGGGGCTATTACCCACAATCCTCTCCCAACCTTACTCCATTTCCAGCCCTAGCCACTCCCATTAAAAAAGAAGAGTATAATACATAAGCATATCAAATTAAGCAAGTCTTCGCCAAAGTGTGGGAGGCAGGGGCCCCTGCGAGCGGGACTCCGCAAAGCGCATTATGCGATCCGTTCCAATTCAAGGCCTCTTTTTAACTGCCTGGGAATTAATAATCAGGTACATTCAAGAGGGAACAGAGTGCTCCAAAGCTGTGGACCAGTAATAATGCTCTTTCAGGAAATCGTTGAGGTGCATTTATAAGTTTTTTCTGCCAGGTTTGCAGAGACAGAGAAACATGCTTATTATGGGGCCCATCTTACTCTTACATATAAATTGTATAATTCAACTCTCTGAAGTTTAATGCAGAACAATTGCTTCATATTAGTGCAGCTTCATTATATCCTCCATGCTTCAAATGTTCACCTTTCTGGTTTGGGTGCTCTCCACTCCTAATCAGAACATCATATAAGAACACAGTGAAAATGGGAGGTATCTTAGTAAAAACAAACTGGAATTGAAACTTTGGGAACAAATGATAAATCAAGCTGTAGAGCTTTCTCTTTAAAAAGCTACTGAAATCTGAAGGAAGACACAAAATTCTGTTTCACAATTGTTTTGTGTGATACATATTCCCCATGTACTTTACTCTGTTTCTATTATTGACTTGTTAAACTTAGTTGAAATTATCATATCGACTGGCTGCTGATATTTAAAATGTTAGGTAAAATGATCCCGTTGCAGGTGCTTTCTGCTTTAAAAAAATACACAATAAGATAAAATCTTACAGAACAATTAGAAAGCAATTATTCATTTGCATTAGAAGAAGAACCATTTCATTACAAAAGGCTCCATGCATTTTTTTTAAATCCTGCATTTCAATAGTGTAGTTCACATGTTATTGATTTATAACAGTTGAAGAGAAAAAAAGGAATCAAGGCGAGAAAACTGGAAAATATATGAGAGATAAAGGAGGTATTATTTTGGAGTTGGGACAATAAATACTACTAATATATGACTCATATACTGATAATGGCATTACTGACATCAACTCATCTGTTGCGTACCTAGACCTTTTAGCCAGATTCACAGATGCACTCACCCATGCCTATGCAGGAGCCAGCACTGTGCATCAACAAGCTCTGCGGGAGTGTCCCTGGGAAGTGGAGAGCTCTTTACCCTTAGACGGGTGTGCACATGTGCATAAGACCTGAAACTGTGACTGCAATCCTGATATTCTGTGGAGACCCAATTCTGCTAACTCCAGCCTTTTGAGCAAGATGTAAATCACAGATGACTAATTGAGCCCAGCTATAGCCTGTCCATTTTCCTAGCTTCCAAACTCCCATTGTCATGCCTCAGCTGGCACACTGGCCCTCTCCAAACAGGAAAGAAGAAACAAAGGTGGCAAGTGGACCTTCACCATGTATGCCACTTCCCTGGACGTTCAGATGACTTCCCCAGGGTATCCATGGCACTCAAGATAGAAAACACCAAAAAGGTTATCTTCATACTCTGGCTTTTTGTTTTCATCATTCAATAACCTTTTAAGAATCCATGGAGCCCGCACTCAAATGAACAATGGGCCATGGCTTTTGATGGGACAAATTTCGACAAAGCAGTTTCATAACACTGACACAAAGATGTTAACTTTAATAAAACAATGAGACTTAAGCCAAACAATTCTTTGCATTACTACCTAGTACTTCTGTGGGTATAGTACTCAAGCAGTAGCCTGGACCTAGGTCTATGAAAGAAATGGTGAAATGACCCACGGAAAAAACAGAAACTTTAGCATCTCTAAATTTCATTTGCTAGCCACCACCTCCCAGATTTTTTCCCAGTTCCATAAACCACAATGCATAGGATGAGAAAAAATATGACTTAAAATCAATTTTTGCACCTCTCATGTTAATTCTTGGTGAGAAAATGACAAACGCAAGATAAATAAACTGAGAGGGTCTTTTGTGCATATAAAGTTCAGGGACACAGCAAAAATAGCATGGGTCTAGGAGGCAAAAAGTAGGCCTGCCATGATGACTCTATGGCTAAATCCTCACCTTGTGAGCTATGGGATTCCATAATAGCGCCAGTTCATACCTCAGCTGCTCCACTTTCCATTCAGCTCCCTGCTTGTGGCCTGGTAGGACAGTAGATAATGGTCCAAGGCTTTGGGACCCTGTACCCATGTGAGAGACCTGAAAGAAACCCTTGGCTCCTGGTTTCAGATCAGCTCAGTCCTAGCCACTGCAGCCATTTGGGGTAGTGGACCAGCAGATGGAAGATCTTCCTGCCTTTCCTTCTCTCCATAAATCTAACCTGCCTTTCAAATAAAATAAATAAATCTTAAAGAATAAAAAAAAGAGGCAAAGAAAGAACAAGACTCTACTTTTGGTAATATATGTTCTATCAATTGTTTAACTGGTCCAATCCTTGTTGTCATCATCTATTACATTGGGAGTTATAAGTAATACAACTACTTTAAGGAGTTAAAAGGTCAGATGAGACTAAAAAGTGAGAAAAGGTTGGACTAAGTACAGGGTCAGAATGAAAAAAGCCAACATTCTATAATCCCTTCTTAATGTCATCCCTCAGAACTTATTATTGGAGATTTCTATTTCAGTATAACTTTATTGTTTGGTGAAACTAACGACAAACACCTCACTTTCACCCTTACCCTCTCTGTAGGTTGCCGAAGAATGAGGAGAGAAACCAGACTTATCAGGCATCATGTCTCTGAAGAAATGATGACACGGTAGGGCATGAGGTAAGGCGAACACAAGCCTAAAAATGAATCAGAGGATGAGATAATACATGCAAAAGAGCTCTGAAAGTATACAGCACTAAACCACTGTGTGTTGCTACTGTTAATGAGAAGGGGTTGGGTTGAGGTGACAGGATCTTGTGGCTGGACCCAAGGTCGCACAGTCAGACTGCAGACATTGCATAGCTGGCGGCTGCTCTGAGGAAACAATGCCCTCCACCTCCTTGTTGGGCAAGGGCCCCAAGCTGCTCAGACTGCTGCACCATTCATATGTTAAGCCTTTTGTTGATTTCTGAATAGGGTCCAGTGAGATTTCTTTACACCTACTAAGAAACACCAGAAAAAAACCTACCCACAGCCTTGATATGTCAAACTCTTTGATTTCATTGCACTAAATGTAGAAGTAACGTATATCAGAAGTCAACGTCCTTCCCTTCATCCTTCAGAAAAGTAAAAGTAGAAGCTGTATCACTTGGTCATGAGAGTCACTGAACACAACCCTAAAGTAGCAAGACCTACCACACAAGTGGGTGCTGGTGTATTTTATGTACTTTTTGGTGAGGTGATTTTGAAAGGCAACATTGCAGTGCTCCTCCAAACAAAAGGCATTGCTTCACTAACTTCATTTATTTTTCCTGGAAGCCTTTACCCCAGAAATAGAAGATCTGACAACCTTCTCTAAGCATCTCCTCACTCTACCTGCTGCCTGTCAACCGATACCCCCAAAACAGAGGTTTTAATCACAGACTAACAATTTAAAGCTGCACAACTTCAATACAAACTGTTCTAGGGACCCAAAACTCTGAGGACATCGTGGTTACTTGTTCCATTATTTGTCTTTATTTACACTAAAAGCACAAAATGCACATGTTTGTTATTTACAAAGATGATGACCATCAGCTGCAAGGGTCTCTATGACAGATGTATTCCTCAGCAGTGACGTCAGTCGTGAATACGACTGGCCTAAATTTATAAGCCTCCTAGAATAGGAAGGAACCTTGAAGATCACATCACCTAACTTCAGTCATCTACATTTAGAGAAGTTGAGATCCAGGGGAGGGAATTCCTTGTCGGTGAACCACACCACTGGCTTATGATCCAATCTTATGCATCCATCACTCTTTTTATTACACCATACTGAAGGATCTCTTTGATCCATACCCTAAAACAAGCCTCTTTCCTAGTTCTGAGATATGACATCTTCATTGTGCAGATGTTCCAGGGTCAAGAAACCAAATGAAAATCATCAGTGCCATTTTCAATATTTCTGTTTATCTCTTCTAATATGGATCTTTAGAACTCATTGCCCCAGACTGAGCCAGACTCCAGGACCCACTGAATCATGAGAACCAGGATGGGTGTAGGATGGGCCAGGCTAGATCTCTTTCCCTACTGAGCCATACATGAGCTGTATCTGGGTGTGGACCAGGCTTGGCTGGCCTGTAGCCCCCAACAATAAGAAAGGGAATGGGTGAGGGCCAGTCAGGAAAGACCACTGTTTCTGCTAGGATGGAAGGTGAACTAAGTAGGGCTGGCCCATGGACCCACTGGTGTGCGTGAATTCTGGAATTTGGGAGAGGATCTGATGAAGGAACTTGGCAAATTCTCTGTTGGGACATAGTCCTTGCAGGTGAGCACAAGAACCAAAATAGGGAACAGCCCAGACCAGGCCAGGTTACAATACTCACTGGTATACATTTGGTTCAAGTCTGGGGTGAGCCATGCAAGGTCCGTTCATATCATCCACTGGCAAACCCAACAGCCAGAATGGTGTGTGGGTCATTATAGGCCAGGCCGCAATACCAGCCAGTTTACATTGGGACTGGGACTGGGGACTGACTGGGTTGGGCTGGGTTAGGCTGTAGCCCCCACCAGCATGAGCTGGAACTGGGAAGGAGGTGCCAGGCTAGGCCAGGCTGCAGCACCCACTGGCAATTTCTGAGGTGAGGCAGATCATCCCAGACTGGGCTGCAGTGCTCAGCCAGCACAAGTGAGACCCAGGGGACAGTGGATGAATCTGGTAGGGGGGCTTCAGAGAACTCCTCTGCTGGACCACTACTCCCACTGGCGCACATGAGAACTGGGGTTGGGGGCAGACCAGGCTAAGCAGGGTTACAACATCTGCTGGCCTATATGTGAGCAGGGTCAGGAGAAAGCCAGGCTGGTTTGATTGTTCCTACTGGTGCATACAAAAGAGTGGGTGTTGCTTGGTCAGGCTTTGCCTCAGTATCAGCTGGCAGACACTGGCACTGGGGGGCTAATTCTGTTAAGCTAAATTGCACAACTACCTGGAGAGTGCAAGATCTGGGAGTGGGAGTGGGCCCATCAAAGAAATAGTGAACACTTCCCTCTTGGGTTGCCACTCCCACTGGTGAACATGACAACTAGGAATAGGGGCAGGTATGGCTAGACAGAGAGTGGCACCCGCTGACACCACTGTGGACTGGATAGTGGGGCTGGTTGGGTTGAACTAGGCTGCAATGTCCATTGACATGTATGAGAGCTGAATGGGATGTGGGACAGATTGGAATAGTCTGCTGTACATATTGGCAAGCATGGGAATCAGGGCAGGGGGGCAGGCCTGACAGGGTTATTATGGATCACTCCAACTAGGCTACAGCTCCCAGTAGTTTATGTGGCTGAGTGTGCAGTGGGCAGGACTGGGAAGGCATGCAACACCCTTTGGCTAGCGTAGAAGACAGGGCTGGAGACAGAACTGATCCAGCAATTGCAACCACCAGTGTGCGTATAGGGTGATTTGGGCGATGAACTATGCTGAACTCTGTAGTGGCAAGCACACATAAGAATCAGGTCAGGAATTACCTCAAATTAGGTTTCTTTGGGGATGTCCCAACTGAACTGCTGGACTTAGAACTCCAACCATGGAGAGAATTGCAGATTCCATAATCTGATCATGGAGT
Organism: Ochotona princeps; assembly: GCF_030435755.1. Classification (NCBI taxonomy): domain Eukaryota; kingdom Metazoa; phylum Chordata; class Mammalia; order Lagomorpha; family Ochotonidae; genus Ochotona; species Ochotona princeps. Next base: position 31,012,916 of record NC_080836.1, read on the forward strand.
GCATGTGTCAGAGCTGGACCTCTTCAGTAACTCAGACAGAGCAGTGGACAGCATATCCAGGTACACATGGAGGATACAACAGTACATTCGAACCTGCAGAGGACACCTGGTACCATAACAGAGGACAGAGGACAGAACAAATCGATCAACTACACCAGCCATGTGTTGGCAGTGAAAATCTGGGCAAACAGACACTCTAAGGTGGACTATGTCAGCCAGTGGATTCTGGAGAGATTTCATCATGCTTAGACTGGCAAGATCGGTTGCAATACGGAACTATTGAACTATCAAAACCACTTGAGCAGGACCCTCAGAGCATGCCCCTCATCGGGGACCCTGGGATGGTTGGGAGGATGGGTGTAGCTTCTCCCTTTATCTCTAGTCTTCCCCCAGATACAGGAAGGAAAAAAGAGAATGTGGAAACAATGGTCTTAGCCACTTTCCTCTAGTCCTTGACCCTTTGCACCTAACCACCTGTGTAAAAATCATCAAAAAATAGGAAAAAAAAACCTCACTGCCACAAAATAATCTATGGTTATTTGGCTAAAACATAGCATAAGTTAATATAAATTAAATATGTACCTGTATAATTATGAAAAGCATACACAATGAATACTATGCAAATAATAAAATGCAATATATAAATACTCTCTCACCACTAAGTCACAGCTCAAAAAAACAATGTGAAAACTAAAATTCTTGTAAGTATATACATGAAAGTATGTATATAGACACATATACAAATATATGCCATCCTGAGTCCCCCACCATGTCAATTGCACTAATCACCCTTTTTTTCCTTACTGCTCCTAGCCATATTTCTTGGAAAACAACAGCTGTGTTTATTCAAATAGCAGCATACTGATGACTTGATGATAGGGTAATCTGCTGGAATTCCAACTGTGACGGTCCCAGAGACAACTTCTCGGTGCACCAGACAAGTATCCCTTGCACAGAACAAAGCTCTGGCAAGGAATGCCCACTTTGTTAGCACGTGAGATTGGTTGTTCTGTATTTCAACTGGTCGCGACATTGAATTTCTTCCAGCATGTATCATATTTTCTGATTCTTGCAGAATAATCTGCCCATGTATCATTGTCAAAAAGTAAATCTACAACACAGACATTTTCACTCTAATAGCTTCTAAGCAAAGGGATTAAACTGTGCCTTAAATTACAATGAAAACAGGCACCAGACTCAGTTTGAAATCAGAGCAATAAATTCCACTCTTTGGTATTTTTGCTGAATCCATGAACACAGGTGGAAGGGAGTACATAGCAGTAGTTTAAGAAGCCATTTGCTGAAAAAAAGCCAATGAACAAAAATTCAAATATCTCTGGGAATGTAATTAAAGAGGAAGATTAATTCTTAAGAGTAACCATGGTGAAACCTTTATAAGCAGTTATTCATCCTCCTGGATGATGATCACTCAAGACACATTTCTACAAACTATAACATTTACAAAGAATATTGAGCAAAAAAGCTTAAAATGTTGGCAACATTTTTATGTATTCGTATATTGATATCCGAGACAGAGTTCATTTGTGCTGGTTCACTTTCCAAATGTCTGCAACAGTCGAGGGAATGGCCTGGCTAAAGCCAAGCACTAAGAACTCAGTGCAGCTGACCATCAGCGGTGGCAGAGACTGGATCCCTGGAGCCTCAACTGGTACACATTGTCAGGAAGCTGAAATCAGGAGTTAGAGCTGAGAACTGAACCCAGGCACTCTGACCTAACCACCAGACTGAAGGCCTGCCTAGCAATACTTTTAAAGTAATGAAATAATTGCTTTTCTTTTGCCTTAGAAAGTTTAAAATTATATTCCTGAGAGATCTAATGACAAGTTATTATTTTTCTAAAGGAGATAGTTACACCAACTTCAATGAACAGATTACTTGTAGTGATGATTACCTTAAAATAATAATAACAGACATATATAAAAGTTAATAGACAAGAGAGAGAATGAAATCCAAACCCAGGCCTCTCACTCTATACATCATGTTCTTTACCGGTATGCTGTGTTCCTCCCAAACTAAGCTTAACATATAGAATACATACATCAAGGGTTAAAAGCACAATTTTAGATACCAATACTTCTTTCAAATGAAAGATTTAGAATACTAATATAACATGATTGCATTATTGTAGACGGGGGTTGAGAAATGGGCTGAGTCAGGAAAAATTAAATGTTCAGATACACCTGATGTATAAGAGGTTCAAAATCTTTGCGCACTACATAGGGGATAGAGGGCTAATCTCCAGAATATACAAAGAACTACGAAACAGCCAAAACACCAAAACAAACAAGCCACTCAAGAAATGGGCACGGGAAATGGGCAAACACTTCACAAAGGAACAATCCCAAATGGCAAATAAACATATGAAAAAATGCTCAAGTTCCCTGGCAATAAGGGAAATCCAAATTAAAACATCAATGAGGTACCACCTACCGCCAGTAAGACTGGCCCACATGAATAAAAGCACCAACAACACTTGTTGGTGAGGTTGCGGGGAAAAGGGAACCCTACTCCACTGCTGGTGGGGCTGCAGGCTGGTACAGCCTCTATGGAAATCAGTATGGAGAACATTCAAACAACTCAAATTCAACATACCGTATGATCCAGCAATAGCACTCCTAGGAATATATCCAGAACACTTGTTTTATGAGAAACCAACATGCACTCTTATGTTCATAGCAGCACAATCAGTAATTGCAAAAACATGGAAGCAGCCAAAATGCCCATCAGCAGAGGATTGGATAAGAAAGCTGTGGTTCATCTACTCCATGGAATGCTACTCAGCTATTAAAAAAAACAAAATGCAGTTCTTTGTGGCCAAATGGGCCAAACTGGAAACCATAATGCTAAGGGAAATGAGCTAATCCCAAAAGGTTAAATACCACATGTTTGCCTTAATTTAAGATGACACGATGTTATGTATAACATGTTATGTTAGGTTTGTTATATGTTGTGTATAAACTAAAATTGAAATGTCAATGAGATGGTCACAGAAGGTGGTTAAGAACTCGCATTTACTTTTAACATATTGGTTACTCATTACTATGTCAATTAATTCCATAATGATGTAAATTTTTGCTGATGGTATGTTGGAGCTTTTAATTGATCAGGATGATACTCTGCTGGCTCTGTCTTCAGACCAGAGAGGGTATACCTAAGAAGCCGTTGAACTTGACTGGACAATAAGATGCTGGACTCTATGTTTGGTATATGCTTGCAATGAGGGAATCTCAACTGAACTTGAGCTATGGTTATGCAACTAGGTGGAGGAATCCACCATGGTGGGAGGGTCTGGGGAGGGGTGGGGAGAATCCAAGTACCTATGAAACTGTGTTACATAACACAATGTAATTAATGAATTAAAAATAATAAATAAATTTAAAAAGAAAAAAAAATCAACTGGGGAAGTTTAACTGCAACAAGGAATTTAGATGTTTTTCAAACATTGTTCATTATAGCTCCTGGAGAAAGAAAGAATGTCTGCTGAAAGAGTCTCTTCAGGTTATGTTGGATTTAAGAATGTTGTGTACGTCAAAATTAATCCCTAAAAAATCCTAGGAGCTAGCATGGTGACTCATCGGGCTAATCCTCCACCTGCTTGAATTGGCATCCCATATGGAAGACCAAGTAAAATATATAAAGAAGGGAGGTGATAGTAAATATAAGAGCAGAAGTCAATGAATGTGAAAGTTAAGAATTAAAGACATCAATGATTCAGAGTTGAACATTTGAAAAGATCAATTGCATTGGCAAACCATCAGTAAGACTGATGAAAATTAAACAGAGAAGTCACAAATTAACAATAATAGAAATAAAATTGGGGATATCACTAAAGGTCTTGCAAACATCAAAGAGTTAGAAATGCTATACCACAAGTCTCTCTTCACATAAAATCTGACAATTTAGATAAAATGGGATAATTCATTTTTTTAAAAGCTGCCACAAGTTAACCTAATATAAAACACAATATTTGTTCAGACTTTATCTATCAGTTTAATTTAACATTAAAATTCCCCAAAAGAAATCTAGAAGTCAGATTTTTTTCTAAAGAATTTTATGAAATGCCTAAAATATAGTAGAAATTCAGCACAATCCCTTGTGGAAAGCATTAAAACTGAAGAGGAGGGAATATTCCTCATTTCATTTTATTAGTTCATATAAACCTAGTATTTGAATCAATCCAGAAAAATACAAATACATACCAGTAGCTCTAGATTCAAGATGTTTAAAGACAGGATAAGCATGTGTAATTGAACAATGTAAAGAAAGAATTACATCTGCAACCAAATGAGGTTTATTCCTGTGATGAAGATCAGCACAATATTTGAAAAGTTATCAGTGTAATTTACCATATGTTGTGGTTTGAATGTTTAAACCTTAACACAGAAATAATTGCACTAACTGAAAAAGGTTTAAATACTTCAGTTGTAAGACAGAGATTGGCAATAAACTGAGAAAAAGAATATGTCCCTTTAAAATTCATGTCAAACAGTGCAATACTGTTGCTGTCCTGCAGCGATGGACTTGGTGCACAGAGCCGATACTAACACACGTGGACTTGACTGATGGTCAAAAGCCGAAGCTTATTAGTGGCATCAGACTTTATACATACAGGATATATTCATACATATAGGTTATATAGGATAAGGGAGGAGGTATTGAACTTATCAACAAAACCCATCAACTCTTTCTATACTTTTATTTGGAACTCTTTTGTTTTGTATATTCCACCAAGTGTTCACATTCACCTGTTGTCCACTCAAATGTTCTGATACAAATGACATCCATTTAGCTATAGGAATGGTACCCACTCAGTTGCTTTCACATAAATATAATCCTATCAATTGTAATCCTGTGCTCACTGACCTTCTAGGGTCACAATGTCCCTTTGCACAACATGATTGATAAATGCGTTCTATTGTGAAGTATAATGTCATGAAGCCTCTGTCCTCATGAATGACTTAATACCACAAAACAATGGGCTTGTGGGAGTGGTTCACACTCTTTGCTCTCTTCTGCTATGTGAAGAATAGCATTGCTCCTCTCCAGATTATGCACTGCTCAAAGTAGCTTGGAGATTGAGTTTGCGTTCTCATCAGACACCACTTCTGCTAGCATTGTCTTCTTGGACCTCGCAGATCTAGATTATGAGAAATAGATTTGTGTTCTCTACCAATGACCCTGTCTCAGATACCATATTACAGTTAGTACTAAAGAAATTAAAATATCATACTAACAACCTAAAGAAGAAAAACCACAGGATTGTAACAATTCATGTCAAGGGAAAAAAAATTTGCTAAGATTAAAAACCAATTCATGATTTAAACTCTTAGAATACAAATAGAGAACATATGCACAAATTGATAAAAAAAAAAAAGCATCTACAAAACTCTCATTGCTAGCTTATTGGCAAAAGATAATGCCTTTACCCCAAGAAAAAGAACAATACAGAGATGTCTGCTCTCATTACTCATCTTCAACGTTAGGAAGAACATTCTATCCAGTGTAATAAAGCAAGAAAGTAAATTAAAAAGCATACAGATTAAAAGAGAAACATACCAGCACATTGATGTTAAATATATATATTACTTTGCCAAAATTAAATACTTCAACATAATTGAAATAGACCACATAAGCTATACTAAAAAATACACAAAGATAACAAAAAATCAATTATTTAAAGAAATCGAGATACACTTTAGACTTCACAAAGATATTCATTTCCCACAATTCAGCTGTGGAATTCCTGAATTCTTATCAAAATTCCACTAATATTATTGTATACTTAAAATGGCTTTAAAGTATAGAAAAGCAAAGGAACTGAAACAGCTCTGATAAATTTGAAACGGAATAGTAATATAGGAAGAACGTTAATATCTGGTATCAAGACATTGTATACAATGAGACTGATCAAGACAATATGGTACTGAGAGAAAAATAAACTTACAGAACAACAGGACAGAATTAAGAAAACAGAAGGAAATCAACGCAAATATACACAAATAAATTCTGATAATAGAACAAAAGTCACTCAAGACAGAGTTTTTCAACAAACAGTACTAGTAAAATTGGAAATCTACAGAAAATAAAATGTAAAAATGTAAAAATATAAAAGTGCTAAATCTCATTCCTTACTTGCATTAAAAAGTGGGCCACACTTAAGCATAAATAGAAAAATTCTTAGAATTGGGGGAAAATATGGAAGACATTTTTTTTTTTCAGATCAGTCTCATCAAAGATTCCTTAGAGTTAATCTTAAAAGTGCTTCAAAAAAAGAAAAAAAAATCCATGGAATGTCATCAAAATTAAAACTTTGGGATCAGGCCTTTAGCTGAGCAATCAGTAGGCAAGTTAATATGCCCACTATCCACATGAGAATATCTGGCTTACATGCCAAACTAGAATTTTTTTTTAAAGTTTTGTTATTTTTTTAATCAGAAAGTCAGATATACAGACAGGAGGAGAGACAGAGAGGAATATCTTCTGTCGGATGATTCACTCCCAAGCGGCCTCAACAGCAAGAGCTGCGCCAATCTGAAGTTAGGATCCAGGAGTCTCTTCCAGGGCTCCCACACGGGTGTAGGGTTCCACATCTTTGGGCCATCCTCTAATGCTTTCCCAGGCCACAAGCAGGGAACTGGATGGGAAGTGCGGCCGCCAGAATTAAAACCAGCATCCATATGGAACCCTGGCAAGTGCAAGTCGAGTACTTTAGTCACCACGCTACCATGCCAGGCCCATAACCTAAGACTTTTGATTCCAGATTTTTGCTAATATAGTCCCTGGGGGTAGGAGGAACAACAGTGATAGCTCAAGTAATTGGGTTATTCTCATCTACATAGAGGACATAGATTGGGTTCCTGGCTTCTGGCTTCCTCCCTAACCCAGTTTCATCTGTGAATCAATGAATAACTCCTCTCTCTCTCTCTCTCTCTCTCTCTCTCTCTCTCTCTCTCTCTCTTTCTGTCAGAAAGTCTGTTGAGAGAATGAAGACAGCCTACACAGTGGATGACAATATTTGTAAATCACATTCTGTATTAGTATTTATCATATCCATATACACATATATGCATATATGTATGTGTGTGTTTAACTCACAAAACTTGTGTAAGAAGAAAAATTAAACAACACAATTAGAAAATAGGCACAAGCTAGGAAGGTGGTAGGCATGGACGTTGCTGCCATGCTAGCCTGGGTGCCTCATTGCAGCTGGGGCTGGGCAGCTGTGTTCTTCTGTTCCTACCATGACTTCAGTGCATCACCTGCACAGAAACCCCAGCAGGTGCCTTGGTGACTCCTTAATTTGATTATTCGGGACTCAGAAGTTCAGATGGCATCTTAGAAGAATACATAGTGGGAAACCAAGAAAAGATGCTCTTTCTATAGTTGATGAAGCTGTAGGACCACAGACAGTAACTGGATCGAGCCTTGGTGGATGGCTTCATGCTTCATGCTGCAATAGCACAGGCAGAAAAAGTCACGGCACTTATTGGTGTAGCTGTAGCTGCAGATGGCCTGGTGAAAAACTTTTACATGTTGAGGTAAAGAAGAAAGAAGATGAAATGTGAGTGGACCCTGTCATCAAAATATCATGAAGAAGGAATTTACCCTATTCAATACGGTTTCATTGAGGCAGTGAAGCACCACTGCTTGTTGCAAAGCCCTCTTCCCATGAAATGCCCTATCAGACTGTTCTATGGCATGAAGGACAACATCCCATCTTGGCATACATCTATGCAGGTTCCTCACAGGAAGTCAGCACAGATGTGGATGTGATCCTCCAAAAACACGGTGGTCACAGAATAAGGGAAAAAGCCACATGCAACTTCTTCTTTATACTATTGGTGATGTAATGGATAAACTTTGAACTGTAGTTAACTAGAATCATGGTTTTGGTTGGGATATAAGCTAATGTTTTCAAAATATTAGAAGAGGGATGGTTAGTAAAACTCAACACTTTAAAGGGCTTCCCTCTGCTTCTGACTTGTAAACATTAGGTAAGTATTCATCTAATGATGTTTTTGTGTAAATTATACAAATTGGTAAAAAAAAAAAAGTGCTGGGTTCTGTTTGCAAGTTTTCTTTTTCCTTCAGCTCTTAATTTTTTTCTTTTTAATTATCTCCTGCATTTTATTCAAGGGATAATAGCTTTTATGCCTGTATTAGCTCTGACAGCTCTTGCTTTCATTCTCTTAGAATTATTCGTAAAGCTAAAATATTTTGGGTTTGTTTGATACTATTATTTATGTAAATTTTTAAAATTTTCATTTAAAAGCAAAATGTAAAATAGGAAATGTTTACTGAAATATATTCGAAATGTCAGAGAAATGTTTGAAGCACAATAAAATCTTAAAATCAGGAAATAAATGTTTAAAAAAAGAAAAAAAAATAGACACGAATGAATAAAAAGTTCACCAAACACAGGCATTTACATAGTAAGAATCATATAAAATGATGTTCAACACAATCAGCCATTTGATAATACACAAATTAGAATAACCATGAGTGTTGTATACATGCCAATTAGAAATAAAAAAATTATTTATCAAATAAATTTATTTATTTATTTACCAAGAGATAAACAAATTTTTAAAAACTAGTTGCTGGCAAAATTGAAAAGAAATCGTATCATGCATTTGTTGTTGCGGGTAGGTGAATTATCTTTAAACTATTGAAAATCAAAAGTGTAACTCCTTTATAAAACCAAGCAGGTGACTACCGTACAACTCAGAACCTGAGTCCTGCATTATCACAGAGAAGTGAAAATTTTTGTTCATGCAAAACCTCCACGTACATGCAACCTTGCTTGTTTGTAATAGCTCAAAACTAGAAACAATTCAGATTTATATATATATACTTATACACATATATGTGTATATTTATATTGCTGCATGAATTCCTGAAATGACAAATTATAAGAATGAAAAACAGATAGAGCAGACATTATGGTTAGCTCCCTGCTAACATACCTGGAAAAGCAATAGATGATGGCCCAAGAACTTGGGCCTTTGCCTTCAATGTGGGAGATTCAGATAGAGTTCTGAGCCTTGGCTTGGTCTGCCACAGCCTTAGCTATTCCAAGCATTTGGGGAGTGAGTCAACAGTTAGAAGAGCTCTGGTGTCTCTTCATCTCCCTCTCTCTCTGCCACTGTCACTTCCAAATAAATTAAAAAATAAATAAATAAATGGAGAATAGAATCACTGTTGCTAAGTGTTAAAAATGAGTATAGCAAAGAAGTGGTTGTGACCACAAAAAAATCATGTGAGAGATGCTGTAATGGAAATGTTCTTTATCTTGAGATTTTATTTCAGTACAGTTTTTCACACCGGTAACACTAAAACTTTCCCATAAAACCTAGTTTTAATATCCAACAAAAAGTATTGATAGGAAGATTATAAAACTATCACATTCGTAAAAATAGGTGTAAATACTAGATAAAGTACTATCCAATCTAATTCAGGAAAACTTTTTTCCTTTTTTATTATTTTATATGTTACAGTTCGTAGGTATATGGATTTCCCCCTCCAACTCTGCTTCCCCCATCCCCTTTATTCCCCTACCTCACATTTTTCCCCTATTATTACAGTAGTATTGTCATTCAGCATTAGTCACAAGTTCAACATTTTGGTATTTAAGTGTATCATGGCATAGTAAGTATAAGCTATGATGAAAAATCTAGTATCATGTTATAAAGTATATTTATTAGTTTCAATGGGAGTCCTCCATTAATTTGGGTGTAGAGATGTGTACTGAAATGTTTCTTCTCTTCACATATATGCTAGCCTCCATTTTACAGTTCATTTATGAAAATAGTTGTATGTATATGTTTACCTATATGTCTATTTGTTTTGTATTTTGCATAAAGTTGGTCTTACATCAAGAGAAAGTTGGCCTGGGCCCGGCAGCGTGGCCTAGCGGCTAAAGTCCTCGCCTTGAAAGCCCCGGGATCCCATATGGGCGCCGGTTCTAATCCCGGAAGCTCCACTTCCCATCCAGCTCCCTGCTTGTGGCCTGGGAAAGCAGTTGAGGACGGCCCAATGCATTGGGACACTGCACCCGCGTGGGAGACCCGGAAGAGGTTCCTGGTCCTGGCATCGGATCGGCGCAGCACCAGCCGTTGCGGCTCACTAGGGGAGTGAATCATCGGATGGAAGATCTTCCTCTCTGTCTCTCCTCCTCTCTGTATGTCCAGCTTTCCAATAATAATAATAATAATAATAAAATCTTAAAAAAAAAAAGAGAAAGTTGGCCTTACATCCCTTTTGGGATTGGCTTATTTCACTGAACATAATGGAACCATTTTGTTGTAAATGGTAGAATTTCATTCTTTTTAATGAATGACTAGTATCCCATGGAGTCGATGTACCAGTTTCCTTATCCATTCCTCTTTTGATGGGCATCTGGGTTGTTTCCATGTCTTCGCTAATATGAATTGTGCTGCCATAACTGTGGAATATAAGAGCTCATGTATCTCCTCATTCAATCTCCTTCCAGCAATGGAAAAACAAACCAAAGAAGGGGTGGCAGGTGTGAATCTGAAAGGACACTGGGTTTCAGGGCCACTGTGTGAAACAGAAACCCACAGCAGAGTGATCAACTACGTACTATGATACAAACAAGGGATATGTTTCATTGTGGTAAGCCACAGGGCTTTTAGTGTGTATTTGTAAATGTAGTAAAGCCTATATTTTTATCTTAACAATACAACTAGAATAGAAAAACCCTTAGTTACTGTAATTAACAATATTCTAAATCAAAAGACAGAATCACAGTTAATGCTTTCCAAACTGAAATTGCACAGAACAATAGTTCTGTGATGTTTCAGAACATGGTGCAATACACACCTGACCTCTGGTCATCCACAATGCCTATTTGCATGTAAAAGGTTCTGAGACTTCCTACAAAGATAAAGTATCTGTATCTGTTATCTGTTCAACACCACATGTTTCAAATTTGTTTCACAACAGTGATGTTTTTAATTAGGAAAACATCTATTTTTACAATTTTCATTCCACACACTAAATTTGACAAAAGACAAGTGCATTTCATAAGCTTCTATAAGCATTTCTATAAGATTATGAAAATAGATCAAAATGTCTGCTGCTTTGCTTCACTAAAATTTGTAAATAAAGGCTTAGAATAATCTTTTGCTATACTATAAAACAAGCAAGGAAAAAAACATATATCTAGTTAGAGATACAGCTAAGCAATAAATATGTAGAGAATGAATTAATAATTTTTCAGAAATTATGGAATGCTTGGAAAATCCATATACTGCTAGATTAAGAAAGCAGAATATAAAATTATATGTATGGTTTCGCCCAGTTAATATAAATCTATAACAAAGAAACACACTAGAACATTAATAGTACTTGTCTCTAGAAGCTGGAATCTTAGGTTATTTTTCACTTTTCCCTCATACTTTCCAATATTTTAATAAGAAATCATAAACATTAAATTTGAAAAGAGCTGTAGAATTAGAACAGCTTCTTCCTTAGAAAATTTCTGCTTTGTCCTTCAGATGGCACATCATTATTAATAATAATGCTTATTGAGCAAGAATAATCTCTTTTCAGTTTGAAACATCTCATATTCATGCAAAAATAATCTTAATGCTTATTATTGTTAATAAGAAAAATGTGCTCAGGTTGAACAATTTTTACTGAATACTTGAAATGAGTATGTAAAGGAGAACTTGACTTTGTAAAACATCTTCCAAGATGATACAATAGCCAAAGAGCTGTAGGCAAGAAGAGACAGGCATCTTGCACCAAGAAAGGAAGGAAGGAAGGAAGGAAGGAAGGAAGGAAGGAAGGAAGGAAGGAAGGAAGGAAGGAACCTGAGAAATCCCAAAACAGTCTAAAAGATTCTCACTATTGCCAACAATATCTGCTCAAAAGTACACACACAGACACTCACAATCCATGAGCCAAGTTTCTTCCTTGCCTTCTTGCCATTCTATTACTTCGAAGTCTATTGCCGTCCACTTTGTCCTTCCAGGATTTTCTCCATCTCAGACTTAAGACAATTTTGCTCAAATAAATCCCTGAGTACATTTTCTCTGCATCATTTCCAAAGGCAACTGATAGCTGATGTAGTTTGTTAGAAGTTAATTCACTGACTTTCCTGTTGTTTTTCATTATAGTAAACATCACCGCATATCTCAATACTAAAGCCACTTTGTGGACATATGTAAAAATTCTAATGGAAAATGCATATTATTAAAAACTTTGCTTTATTTCAAATGTTTTGCACCAAAACAAACCTACCTCTTATTTCCACTTTTGTAAAATTTTGGAAACCCCCTCCTATGTTATCCTTTCAAGTAACATATCCACCATAGCCTGCAGGTCATCTTTTTCTCTTTTGTTTTCTTCAATTCTTTTTCAGTATCCATTTGAATTTTATAACTCTGCTATGTAAATCATAAATAATATGAAGATATATAATGACTCAAAGACTGTGAGTAAACCTATATCTTCTTGCAGAATTAGCTTAAAGAAATAAATGCATTGCCACACCCATAATCTGTTCCTAATCATATACATTCAGTTCACAAAAGAGTTAAAATGCTGTGGGCTCTCTCAGTGATCTTTTTAGTTTGGCTTCCAGACGAAAGAAAAAATAGTTCTGCCAAAGCAAGCACTGACATAAGTATCTTTATATGTTGTCTGTAATAAACGCCGGGGAACAGCTATTGTCAAGCAATTGGATTATTTATATTATGGAGGAAAATACATCCTTGCAGCCAGTTCTGGATTCCAGTCTCAGCTCAACTGAATATTTTTGTTGACCCTCAGTTTTATTATCTATCCTCTTGAAGCCTCCATTATTTTTCAGCAATGATAGTATAAAAATGCTTGCCTTATAGATTGTGATGGTGGGTAAATTATGTTAATTAAATGCAATATGTAAATGCTCAGTATTATTAAAGTTTTTCCCAACTATTTTTGATTCTACTTTTGCCTGCTGTTAAAAGTATTGCCACCATTGTGCCTAACAGAACCCAGTGGAAGTTCAGACAGCAGAGAGAAAGAAAAATTGTCTCCATGGACAAGCTGTAAAACAATACACTTGTTTTTTTGTGTGTGTATTTTAAATTGTCTATTGACCTTTCTACATTCTAGACTGGAGGCAACCATTTTTCATTTTTTAAAGGTCATTTATGACATTGCCAACATTAGATTGGTAAAATATTTTATTAACCCATTTCCAATGACTTCCATAACAAAGTTAGGTAGAAATAACTACTGTTGCCGGGAGGGAGGGAGAGAGTGAGCGAGAGAGAGATTAAACATCAAAGATGTATGCATATACATCCTACATACATATTTGCACATGTACACATACACACACATATGCAGGCTATACAAATACAAATGATTCCCCATATCCATGGATTTTACATATTTGGATTCAACCAAGGATTCAAATATTTTGAGAAACAAATGTATCTGTGTTGAATGTATATAGACATTTTCTTGTCATTGTTCTTTTTTTTTTTTTAAAGATTTATTCATTTTATTACAGCCAGATATACACAGAGGAGGAGAGACAGAGAGGAAGATCTTCCATCCGATGTTTCACTCCCCAAGTAAGCCGCAACGGGCCGGTACGCACCAATCCGATGCCGGGACCAGGAACCTCTTCCGGGTCTCCCACGCGGGTGCAGGGTCCCAATGCATTGGGCCGTCCTCAACTGCTTTCCCAGGCCACACACAGGGAGCTGGATGGGAAGTGGAGCTGCCGGATTAGAACCGGCGCCCATATGGGATCTCGGGGCTTTCAAGGCGAGGACTTTTAGCCGCTAGACCACGCCACCGGGTCCTTTCATTGTTCTTTAAACAATATAGTATAACAACCATTTATATACAACTTATACTGTGTTGAATACTATAATCTAGAAATTATCTGAAACATTCAGGAGGATGTGCATGTGTCCTATGAAAACATTACACCTTTTTGTGAGACTTTGAACATCTGTATAATGAATTTTCATGGGTGGTCACCTGGAAACCAGTTCCATATAGTCATAGAGGGATGATTATACACACATACACACATATTTAATATATATGACTTATATCTATTACATATATAAACATGTGTGTGGATGAGTAGAAAGAGTTAGCATCATAATATCTCTTTGCTAGAACTATGTTCTGCACAATTAGGCACAAGCATAAGCTGAATACAACACAGAACATCGAAAAGAGCTTTTTCAGAATAGCTATTTATTTTTTTATTTTTTATTTTTAAAGATTTATTCATTTTATTACAGCCAGATATACACAGAGGAGGAGAGACAGAGAGGAAGATCTTCCATCTGATGATTCACTCCCCTAGTGAGCCGCAACGGCTGGTGCTGCGCCGATCCGAAGCTGGGAACCTGGAACCTCTTCCGGGTCTCCCACGCGGGTGCAGGGTCCCAATGCATTGGGCCGTCCTCAACTGCTTTCCCAGGCCACAAGCAGGGAGCTGGATGGGAAGTGGAGCTTCCGGGATTAGAACTGGCGCCCATATGGGATCCCGGGTCTTTCAAGGCGAGGACTTTAGCCGCTAGGCCACGCTGCCGGGCCCATAGCTATTTATTTATTCATTTATTTGAAAGGCAGAATTACAGTGAAAGAGAAGGAGGGAGAGAAAAACAGAAAAAATCTTCCATCCACTGATTGACTCCCCAAATTACTTCAATGGCCAGGATGGGCCAGGCCAAAGTCAGGAACCTGAAACTTCATCCAGGTATCCCAAATTAGTGCAGGGGCCCAGTTACTTGGGGCATTTTCTGTTGCTTTGCCAGACCATCAGCAGGGAGCTAGCTCAGAAACGAAACAGCCAGGACTCAAACTGGCACCCAAACATGATGATGGCATCATAAGTGGCAGCTTTATATTTATTGTAAAAAAATAACTTATTTTCCCTACCACCTAACTTTGGCAAGGTACTAAATACAGTCAATCAAAGTTCATTATTATAGGATGTAATACATACCCAAGAAAATAAGTACGTTACAGAAAATTCCTAAAATTATCTCTAAAAGCAATAAAAATTTACCATTAATATATAAATCGATTCTTTTTTTCTTTGCTTCTTTCTTTCAAATTGGAAAGTTGACAGTTCTCTGCAAAAGAAAGTTCTACTTTCCTGTATCAGGCTTCCATGTTGCCAATATCTTTATTGACCATTATTTTAGCAAGACAGCAGCTTCAACTTTAAAACTAAGAAATGCTAAGGGGCATAGAATGAGTCGGGCTTTAAGCACATTCATAACCGCATTGGTTGTTTTTGTACTTTGTTTTGGAAGACAGATTAGACAGTTAAGTAACTCTTACAATGTCAGCAGAGGTACCACTGAGTTGAATCTATTTTGACCTTTGTTCACATTCCATCTGCTGTAGTGACTAGGATGAATTCACAGGTTCACAGTGAGTCAGGCTTCATTTGCATCCTCAGAAACATTTGCAGTTTGAAATACTTCACAGCAGCACACTCCAATGTGGAAACCCAGAATGAATGAAGGATATGCTAAAGACATTGGCATGACCTAGGTAGTGTTCCGGACATGACTCAGCAGGAGCTCCTGCACCAAAAACATCTCAGTGTCCTAAAATAGCCTCCAAACTAACCACAGCACCATACAATTGAGCCCTAGACAAATCATGATATTCTACTGATAGACATAAAATCAGACACAATGATTATCAAGAGCTATCTTGACCAGACGACCAGCTTGCCTTAAAGATAAAGTGGAAACCCAGGGAGAACATATCTGGTGGAGAAGCCATATTTCCCCATTGATACCTACATGCAAAACCCTTACTTTATAATCAAACAGAAGCACTCCTTTCCCTACTACTGTTTCCTAGTTACAAGAATCACACAAAGTAAAATGACAGGATCATTCTTATGCCAGAAATCATCGATAATTCAGGAGGACTCACTGAGCTGGGCCTCTTACCAGGTACAGCATCTCAGTGGTATGGCTGGTTCTTCGCATCTTTTAAGCTGTCAGCAGTGGAGGACTCGGTTCTTAAAATCCATTTAAAATTAATATTTAACTCAGTTGGATGTTTAACCAGTCCCAGAGCTTAAGTATTATCAGTTTCTCGGATTTATCTGTAGCTCTGAGTTCTTAACTATACATATGCCCACTTGACATCTGAACCTAGATATCAAACAAGTATCTCCAACTTCCCCTTGTCATAAGCACATGATTTATTCATTCTTTCAACCTATTTGTGCTGTACATTTTCTGCTTTCAGTAGCTGGCACCTCCATCCTGCCATTTATCCAGCCCCAATTCCTAGGAGTCACCTTGTTACCTCCTTTTTCTTAGTAATTCCTTCTCAAAAGCATCAGTGCTTTGGCATCATCCACAACCCAACCATCTCTGAGCACTTCCACTGCCCTCTCTTGGCTCCAGTGCATCCCTTACTTAAAAAGTTGTGCTAGATCCCATCATTCTTATCAATCTCATGTTCACCTCCTTCCCTGCAATTCGACAGATACATTCATTACGGTGATTATCTTAAAATACAAATCTGACACACAAGTGATACAAATAACTTCTCTAACTAAAACCCATCAAATACTACCCAACCTTACCCATCCCCAACTCTGATCACTTAGAATAAAACCACAAATGTGTGTCAGAACATAGAAGGTCTTATTTGATCTGAAATTCTAGTAGGGTTCCACTCCCGCTTTCTGCAAGCTGGTTCATTCCCACCCACCATGGGCTTCTTGCTCTCCCACAAGATGCTGTCCCTACAATGTGCTCTTCCCTTTCTGCAGATATCTACATAATGTCACACTGACAGAGCAGCTTGGGATTTACCCCTGTTTTCCTTTATCATGTCTGATCAATATCATAAATATTTTTGTGTTCTTTGTTTTATTTTTAGTGTTTTCCTCCCCTAGATAGAATGCAAATCCTTGGAGAACGAGGATGTTGTTTATTATCACCATACAATGTCAAGAAGGGAACACAATGCCTGGCATCTAGAAAATGCTCAATACATGGTTTGAATAAATGAATTTATGACTATAGTTTCTGTCTTCAAGGAATTTGCCATTCAGTAGGAGAAATCAAAATATGCACATCTAGCTATCATGTGAACCAACTGGGATTAAACAAATGACAGAAAGGCACACAGGAGACAGTTCCAGTTAGGGTTAGAGAACAGTTGGTTCTCTCACACGTACAGATATTGCAACATGCACATGGGTATTTCAATCAGTCTGAAACCAATAGATACCATTTCAGCAAGAGACAGGAAGACCAATCAAGGTGCAAGACAAGAACCTAAGAATCCTAATGCTTAGAAGTGTCCAGTGTGTTTCAGAAATAACAAATGACCTTGAGTGGCTGTCACTGGAGAGCTAAGCAGAAAGGAAAGGAGGTGAGACTGATTAAATAGATGTGAGAGGTCTTGAATGCAATGAAAGTGATTTTGCTGTTTGTAATCAAGAAATATGTTTAACAAGCTATGCTCAGTGCTGAGGATGTAAAAAATGGCATTCCCAGACTCTGTGCCAGGAAATTCCTAGTGGAGCACAGGATGTACAAGTAGGTACACATATCAGTACCAGGAAGTATATGTGTGTCCTGATTTCCACCAGAGCAACAAAGCAATGAAGAGATTCTACAATGCAGAGAAGGGTTTTTCAAACGGATTTTCATGAAGGAGGACAAGATCTTTTGTGCTAGAGAATAGAGTGGGCTCTGCATTTTAAATAAACAATACAAGTTAGAGTGTGTAATTGATCTGAAAGGAGAAAAAGAAGTAGTTCTGTTCTGGATGAAGATTAAGAATGGGGGGAGATGTTTCACATAACAGTAAAGATGCCATTTGGGACTCACATCCCACTTTAGAGAGGCTGGGTTCAAGTAGTGGTCTCAGCTCCTGATTCCTGCTTCTCACTAAGGCACACTCCAGAAAGCAGAAATTAATGGTTCAAGTGACTGGGTCCCTGACGTCCATATGAAGCACCTGCATCGATTGCCAGCCCCTTGCTTCAGCCTGGCCCAACCTCAGCTCTTGAGGGTATTGGGGAAACGATCTGTGAATGGTAGAACTCTCTAACTTCACCGCTATCTCCACACCCTTCTCTATCTTTATTGCTGTGAATCTTTCTCTTTCTGCTTCTTTACCACTCAAATTTCAATGAATTAACACATTTTTGAGGCATTTTCAAAGCCTGATCTAATTCATTTAAGCCCGGAAAGATACCTCAATCTTATCCATTGACCCTAAGAATATCTAGTACTCTGAGATTTCCCAAAATTAAAGTCATTCAATGTGGGTCAAAGAAATATTATCAGGATGAACCTTTGACTGAAAGTATATTACAACACTTTAACTTTTAACATGTGAGAAATTTGAAAACAGCTGTGCAAAACTTTTCAACACAAGTGTGGAGGAAGAACATCCCGAACCAGCAATTCTTGTGTCGTGAAACACAACCCAGGATTATGTTGCATGCTCTTTAAAAATGGTGTATTTACATCAAAGCACCAGATTTTATGTGCATTATGTGTGAGTGTGTATAAATACTTGTGTGTTCCCAACAGTTCAGAAGTAGAACTTGTAACAAGCTCTGCTCCCACCCTTCTGCAAACCCTCTCCAGGATTTGAAGATGTTGGTTCTGACAAGTTCCAATCATAATCATGATGATTAGTATTTGACACTTAGAGCCTCTTCACCAATAGCACATGTTCTTCATTTGTCAATATATAGTTGCAGTATAAAAAATATTTATCTTATATAAGTACCATGTGTTAAGCCTTTTAGGAACATTTTAAGAAGCCAAACATACTTAAGAGATCTTCCACAAGTGATTATTTTCCTCTAAGCTTTTTCCATTTTCTTAAGTGGCAATTGTATAAGTTTGAAACAATTTATAAGTTGTGTAAATTCAAATTCCTATGTTTGTAGGGTTGAGTCTCCCTGATTCACACAAATGGAATCACAAAATCAGCTTGCTGATTTTAACTCAAAAGCAAATTAATGTAATCCCCATACATATATTAAACATATTATGAGTCAATTTTCTGTTCACTGCATCTGCATAACAAAGCGATAACACGTATATTGATCTTATTAAGCAAAAAATGCAACTGTACATTTTAGTAACAAAGATATTTATGGGTTTAAGTTGAAAAAGATTTTTGTCATCATGGATTTCACCCTCAAATATTTCATATCTACCCTTCACTTTAAAGCTAGGAGCATGATATAAACACTTTGACACCTACTTATTAGAACACATGAATCTCAATTTACTTCCCAAAATCGTGAAGACTAAAAATCGGCCAGCTGGGGATGGGCATTGAGTCACAGCAGGTAAAGCCACCACTTGCTACTCTAATGGTCTGGAAAAAAGCAGCAGGAGATGGCCCAAGTTTTTGAATTTCTGATACTCACATGGGAGACACTGAAGAATTTTCTGGATTGTCCTGGCCCAGCCCTAGCAAGTGTGACCATCCAAGAACGGATGGGAAACATTCTTTTTCTTTCTGCTGCAAACTATAAGATGTGCACAATCAGAATCTGAGTTTTTACAAATCTGAGAATTTACAAAACAGTTTGATATAGAGCCGAGCCGAACAAACCATGGACATAAGTAAGCAATAAAATAGACACACTTGCAGGAGCAAGATTAGCATCTATTCATGGGAAATAATTCTCAAGGCAAATTCCCTGGACTTTTTTTTTTTGCTCCAGAATTATCTCTGATACATTATTACTGGTTACAGGAATAAGCATCAAAAGTGGTTAAAAGCAAAAAAGAGTGAAAACAGCTCTAGCCTGTGAGAAACGTCAACTGAACAAAATTACACAGAAGGTTTAAGTCAGAGAAAGAGAGATAAATGTGTCTTTAAACAGGTGCCTGAGAAGTTAGACATGATTAAAAGTTTGCCCACAGCTCCACTCATAACACCCTTTACATTAAGGAAAATGCTAAGGTACCTGTATCTATTGGAAATAAGTTGAGTGGTTCTATTTCTTTACTTTTTTGTAGCTTGTGCTTATTTAGAAAGAAAAAATAAGTTTTAGCAGTTTGTTTTCTCTGATTGTTATAACACATTAGTGGACTAGGTAAAAAAAAAAAAAAGAAAAGAAAACATAGAGAAACTAAGTTGTAGAGTTGTTTGAAAGACGGTGTCCTTGGCCCCACTCACGAGTTCACGGAATCCCAGGATGCTGACAGTGGTCAGATCTAGACAAGATACATTGTCAAAACAGAAAGCATGAGATATATACATGCTGAGGCGTGTGTGTGTGCGCGCGCGCGTGTGTGCTCACACAAATTTTTGCCTCTCAAACCAAACTTTAAAAAAAAATCTGAATTATCTATTATGTCAAAAGAATATGTCTGCTTCTTTCATCAACAATGAAATATAAGCAATGCAAAGAGCATGGTACAGTGATTACAATCTGGTGTGAAAGCTTAGAAACCTGAGGAAGTAGAATAAAGCTCACCTTTTAACCAGCACGAGATGAGTAAAACATATTCAATCATAAAATCTTGCAAATCAATTTGAAGAAAGCTCTCTATCAAGCATGATTTGGGAAGACGAATGTTTTCCAAGGTCATGTTCTCCTTTCTGAATAGTTGGCTATCAAACTCTAATTTTTCTAATATTTTCAGAAGCCCATGCCCTTAAGAGCAGGATTGTAAACAGACCACAGCCCATGGCAGAGAAATGTCTACTTTAATTCCCAGTGGACCTGTACTTCCCACAAAACATTTATTCCTAGCTGTTCTTTGGGTACCTATAATCCAGTTTTTCAACACTAATCTCACTATTTTCCTTTTCATTCTGCAATTTACTCTATCTCCTCTCTCACAAATGACACCTTCTTGTGCAATCTCCCAAGCCATAAACTTTGGTCCCTTAGTCAGTTTCCTCTCCCTATCATCCACACATCACTTAGTACTATTGATTTTATTTCTGACATTCCACAAATAACAACCCTCTGCTCTAACCTCACAGCTGTCATTTCAAGCCAAGCAAAAGGTACTAATGGTATGAGTTTCTTACAGATCTCACGGGCCCACAAGATAAACTCTTAGCTTCTAGGTGTAACAAGCTGGTGTTTTGCTTTATGATTCAACCTCAGACTCGTTTTCCAGAATGTGCTCCTAAAACTTATTCCAGCCATACTGGAACCCCTTACAATCCCAAAACTCCACTCAGTGCTGTTTCTCCCTTCTTGAGCTCTTTCTGTACACTCTGCATAAGATGCACTATCCCATCTTGCCTCCTCCATGTCAAATTCAAACTAAACACCAATATCCCTGACACCTGTCCGGTTCTCACACACTGAGTTCAGCATCTTATATATCTGAGTTATTCTTACATTTATTATTGCTGATATTATTCATGAGCTTTCTGATTTGTCCATAGTTTATCATTCATTGGTTTTAAAAATTGTGCTTTTTGATCCTTTTAGTTTATTGGTTACCTGTAACTTTATTATAAATGACTTGTAAAAAGTCTAAAGTTAATAACTAAAACACCTATCCTAAACAACACTAGAAGTATAAATGCAAATAAATACAGTTATCTATTCCTGGGCCTGAAGCTATGGCTCAGTGGCTAAACCCTCGTGTTGCAAGAATCAGGATCCCATACGGGTACCAGTTCCTGTCCCTGCTGCTCCACTTCCCATCCCAGAAGTTCCACTTCCCATCCAGCTCCCTGCTTGTGGCCTGGAAAAGCAGTGAGGATGGCCCAAAGCCTTTAGATCCCACACCCATGTGAGAAACCCAAGAAAAGCTCTTGGTTCTTGGCTTCGGGTCAGCTCAGCTCTGGCTGTTGTGGCCACTTGGGGACTGAACAAGTGGATGGAAATCTTTGTCTCACCTCCTCTCTATAAATCTGCCTTTCCAACAGAAATGAATAAATCTTTAAATTTAATTAGCCACCCCTAACGTACATATAATTATTGATTAGTATCTCAAAAGTAAAACATTTTTACCCTATACTTACAATCATGATCATTATTTTATTGAGAGAACCCTCATTTGATACCTGTTTTCTTATAATTGGCCTACTTTTATTTTTCCTCAATCCTTTTGAATCTCAGGACTTCCCTGCACTTTCCTTCCATCTGCCCTCCCTCCATCTCTCTCTATCTCTTCCTCCTTTTCTTCTTTTCTTTCTCTTTTCATACTTATGTGTATATGCATATACTAATTTAACCTCATTAGTGAAAGTCTATCAATAAGAAACTTTTTTGCTAAAACTGAAAACTTTTTAAGGAGTGGTTAAGGTGTTATTTAGAATACTCTCATTCCGTGTCAGAGTCACTGAATTGAGTCCTGGCACCGCCACTTATTATACCTTGAGAAACAGCAAGAGATGGTTCAAATGCTTGAGGACCTGCTGCCTACCCACCTCCTGGTTTCACTCGGGAGCATTTCTAGCTGCTGTGGGCATTTAAAAAGTAAGCTAGAGGATGAAAGATTCTTTACCTATATATCCATCTCTCTCCCTCTGTCTTTCAAATGAAAGGTATAATTCTTTCAAGAAAATGTTTTATTTCCCTTTATTATTGGGAAGTTTTAAGTTACTTTTGCTAAGTACATGTAAAATTTTAGGTTGACAACAATTTTCTCTCAAATCTTGATGTTAGACCACAGTTCACTGGATTCTTATTTTTTAAAACCTGTTATTAGCCTGTCATTCTTTTGGAAATCTGCCTTTTTTCCTTGATCATTTGAAAAACTTCTTTGTCTTTGATGTTTTAGTTTCACTAAAAAGTATATAAATAGATATGTTTTATTCCTTTATCCTGCTTATTTTTATTGCACTTCATCTGTCTTGAGATTTACAAAGCCACTTTAAAAGGTCATGAAAATGCACTTAAAATATAAATTTGGAATGGTGTTTCAGATGTCACTTAGGACAGTCACATCACAATATCAAAGCACCTGATTCAAGGTCTGGCTCTAACACTGATTTTAGCTTCCTGCTAGTGCAGACCCTGGAAGACACAGATGATGAAAGTAGCAAATGAATTCCTACTATGCATGTGCAAAACACATACTGAGTTCTTGGTTCCTAGTTTTGGCTTTGCCCTGCCTCAGCTTTTATAGCCATCTGGGGAGTGAACAGTGGATATAAAACCTCTATCTCCTTTCTCTTTCAAATAATGATCTCCCTCCCCCTGCCCTCCTTTTCTTTAAAAAAAAAAAAATAAGCGTTATTTTATTGAAGAAAAATTTCTGATACGCATGCGTATTTTTTTCATACTACACACTTCCCATGAGTTTTTTTGAAGACCTTTTGTACATCTTTCCTTAGTTCTTGCAATCCTTGCTTTCTGCCAGTGCCTAAGCAGCCTCAGGCACTGGGGACTCACACTGGGGTTGGCGGGGCAGAATGGGCTTGGGAACTCAGACACGTGTTTCAGTTTCAGACAGGCAGCTTGGGGAGGGGTGTTAGAGCCCAGGCTGACATACTGGCACAGTGTGCTGGTAGACTGGGCTTGGGAACTCATTAACATGCCTGAGTTCCGGGTGGAAGAACAAGTAGGATCCCAGGCCAGCATGTGTGCTGGAGGACTGGTTCTGGGGTCCTAGGTGGGCAACCAGGGCTTCAGGCCAGCACACTACCCCGCCAGAACATCAGCCTGGGAAAACCTTGTACTCAAGGGTGCAGAAGCTGTTGCTTGAGCAGGAAAGGATGTATAGGGTATGTGGGAGAGGGAACAGCTGACAGAATAAGTTATAGGTGAGGAATGACTTCTGGGGGACTTCTGACAACAAGCCCACTCTACCTACAGGTAAGAAATGGGGCTGAGACCAGAGGTATCAAGGAGGGAAATTAAAGGATCTTTCTGGGTCAGACGAACACACCCACCCACATAGGAGACCAGAGATGGGCTAGTTAGCATTGAGCACCACCCACCAGTGCTCACAAACTAGGGCTAGGGGCCTACCTTGAAGACATGGACCACAGTACCTGCCAGTGAGTGTCGGAGCAGGAGATGGGTTATCCTAGCTTGGCAATGATGCTAACACAAGAGAAGCAGATCTAGGGGTAGATTCTGAGGGGGGATTATGAATACACACCTGTGGGACTGTAGCATCCAATAGTTTCTTTAGGAGCTAAGCATGGTGACAGACCAAACTAGGTATAATCATGGAACTGTCTAACACTCATGCGTACTGGGGTTCAGAATAGGCCAGGCTGGTCCGGACTGCAGCACCCAAGGGAACACTCAAGAATTGGGAGTGGGGCAGACCAGAGTGCAACATCCACCACCACACATAAAAGCTGAGACCAGATGGGGAAAGGGGAGGGCAGGGGATGGTGGTCTATGTCAGATAAGGGCCCAGCACCCACTGGCACACATTAGATCTGAATCTGGGAGTGGGCCTGGTGGGGGAACTTGGGGAACTCTGGTGGACCCTACCTCCCACTGGTGAGTACCTGAATCAGGGCTAGGTGTTAGTAAGGCCAGGCAAGTCTACTTCATTCATCAGCAGGTGTGTGGGTTGGCCCCTGGGGTAATGGACCAGACAGGGTCAGTCAAAACAATAACACACTAGCATACACAGGAGCTGGTCATGGTTGTCACAACCTACCAGTTTGCGTGAAAACTAGGAATTGAGGAAGGCTGGACAGGGCTAGGCTTTAGGTCCCGGCAGTGAGAGTTGGGACTGGTGACTGACCAGGATAGGCCAGGCTGCAAAATCTGAAAGCAAAGGCCAAGGCAAAGGATGAGTAATGCCAGGCTGGATTGAAGCAACCATTCACATGTACAAGATCTGTAGCTGGGAGCAGGCCTGGTTAAGGAGAAAAGGGGATACCCCTCTTGAGCTGCAATTTCCACTGGTTGAGTGTGAAAATCAGAATGGGGTGACTATCTGGGCTGGACATGGCTGCATCCTTTCGTTTGTGTGTGGATTGGAACTGTGGTGTGCTAGACTGGATTAGACTCCAGCACCACTGATGCCTGCAAGAGCCAGGATGAGTGTAGTGTAGAATGGGCTAGGCTACGTCTTGGCACCTACTGAGCCATGTGAAAGCTGGGTTTTCAGTGGGTCAAGCAGGATTGGGTTGTAGCAACCAAGGGTAAGAGCCAGAATGGGTGTGGGCCAGTTGGGCAAGGCTGCTTAACCTTCCAGGACTGGAGGTGGGCCAAGTCAGGCTGGCCAAAAAACCCACCAGTGTGCATGAGATCTGCGACTAGAAGGTGACTTGATAGAGGAGCTTGGGGAACTTCTTTATCAGAATGCAGTCCTTGCAGGTGAGCACAAGAACTGAGGCTGGGAACAGCCCAGGCTAGGCCAGGATACAGTACTTGCAGGCATTTATGTGGCTCAGGTCTGGGCCAGTTCATAACATCAACTGGTAGATATGAGGTCCAGAACAGGCTGAGCTGGACTGTAATACCAGCCAGTTCACATTAGAACTGGGACTGGGGGCTGTTCAGGCTGAGCTAGGCTTTAGCACCAACCAACATAAGCTGGAACTTGAGGCAGACTGGGCCGAGCCAAGGTATAACTGAGGTGAGGAAGGCCATGCCAGACTGGGCTGAGGTACCCAGCAGTACACATAAGACCTCGCGCTCGGGGAGTGAGCCTGTATTAAAGCTACATCTATCTTCTATTTATACACCTTTAGTTATAACATTCATCTCCTCATCTCTGTCACCCAGGACAGAGTTGGAAAATGATAAGAAAGCCCATTAGAGAATCCAGTCTACTGTGGTTCCATAGTGGAAGATCCTCAATTCTTTTTGTATGCACCTTCATTCTCATTGTCTTATAATTATTTAACCATTCATTTTTTTTTCAATTTGTAAGATAACTGTCAGGTCAGGGACATACTTTATGTATCTCTACACCAAGTACCTTACAAATAATTGGTTATTGAATGGTAAGCTAATCTTAAAATCTCCAGTAACCAAAACCTATATTACTTACAATTGTCTAATACTAATTTGAATATTTTCATTACCAAAAGTTCTCATTGATATTGAATTTTTTAAACTGGCAGATAAATGGAAAGTAATTAATATCCTAGCAACAATTAATACTCAACTTCTAGCAACAATACTCAACCTTTAAATTGGCAGATAAATGAAAATTAATTAATTAATATCCATCTAGCAATAATCAGTACTCAACTTAATACTCCCATATGACATTGGGAGGAACAAACTGAGCTGGATTGTAAATGAATAGCCCAAACAGATATCACATAACAGAAGAGAATTTCATTTGATGATGGCAAAGAATTTTAATCCATATTACTCATCTTTTAACTTGTTTTATTACTACTGGATGGAGACACACCTGGCTTAAAGGCTATACTTGCAAGCTAACAGTTGGGATGCTTGCATTCCACATGGAAAGCCTGGGTTTAGAGTTTATACATTAACTACTAGATAACTACTGACAGAAGTAATGCCACCTTCCATGGAGGATTGTGATCGCCTTTGTTTTGTTGTTGTTGTTGTTGTTTGGTTGGTTGGTTAATATTTATTTATTTGAAATGGAAAAAAAGACAGACAGACACGCATACTACTCAAGTTCCTGCAACACCCAGAGCTGGAGCAGTCTGAAGCCAGGAGCCAGGAACCACACACAGGATTCCTACAAGGAAGGCAAGAGCCAAAGTATTTGGATCACCCTCTGTTGGATTCCCAGGTGCATTAGAAGGAAGCTGGATGGGAAGCAAAGGAGCCAGTATTCAAACCATCATTACCACATGGAATGCCAGTATTCAAAGCAGCATTACCACATGGATTGCCAGTTTTCAAAGCAGCTAAGGTGCAGGATAATACTCTTCTCTGATGGTTGCCTGTTTTAAAAGGTTTAAGTACTCAGGTTTGTGCAGAAAGGAGGATAAACTGTATACTTTCATGAGCCCTCCAGTTCTAGGATTTCATGGCATTATTTTATATTCATCTGATAGGAGTATGTATACAATATCCTGAAAATATTCTATATTTACTAAACATCCTCAAACTTTTCCTCCAGAATAAAATAGCCAACCAGTTTAAATTTCCCCCAGAAAAATGGTTTGATGACTTTGACCATTTTGTGTGCACAAAACTGATCCTCTTCAATTTCTCTACAACTTATAATAGACATGGAACACCAAAAAAATATACATAAATTCCTTCACTAAGGGCTCAAGAAATGCCAAGTCAAAACAGGCAACTTACCCCATGGCTTCTCCATGTGATACATCTATTAATACATCTTAGGATCATGTTCACAGTTTTAATAACAGCACCAGGCTGCTGACTCACATTCAGGCATGTTTCTCCTTCCTTTGTACCTACATAATTATTCCCCTCCTTGGGTCAGCTTGGTTTGTTTTTATCCATATTCACATCCTGTTTACGATGTTCACTTCTCAGAATTTGCAATAGTCTATTGAATAGTCATCCATGCTTCCATGTATCAGTAGCAACACCAAAATGAGAAAACAACAGAGGGGCTAGGGGAAAAATCAATAATTCCTTTCAATGGTGTGGGAAACTCTTATGTCATGGGTTGGTGGTGAGATAAGCATAATCTTGCTTCCTACAGAGATCAGTAAATAGGGAACTATGCTTCCTCATGGTAAGTGCATTTCTAGGACAGAGAGACAACCATAGACAGAGAGACTGTGGGAAAAGAAAGAGCCAAGGACCTGGATGCTGTGGGCTCCAGGTGCAATGCTACCCCACCTTTAGAGTGAAGAGAGATGGCGAAGCAGAAGCTGAAAGATCGAGAACTTGTACCAATATAAACCTTAACTCCTTGACTCACACAGCAAATCAATAGGATACATGTTATTATCCCAACATTATAAATGAGGAAACTCAAGTTTAGTAGCATAAGTTGCTAATCTGAGGTCGTATACCTTTAGTTAATAAGTAGAAGAACTAATTTCCAGTCCAGGTATATATGATTCCAAAGTTCATGCATAAAACCTTTCCAAGATGTTCTTAAGTTTCTGATTTATGAGTCAAAATGCCAAAAGAGAAAAAATGTAAAATCCCAGAAGTCCAGAGTGTGTCCAATACTTTCTGTTTATGTGCCATTCAATCAAGACATAACATCTAACTAGTCTGATATAAACTCATTCCAAACTATTCTGGCAATTTCCTGTCACTGAATTCAGGAAGTCAACTATGATGACTTGCTAACAAGTTTTCAGGTTTCAATTGTATAACAATCCATTTATCATTTCAACAGCCAATGATTTTTCCAGCTTAAGAAAAATAAATTTTTCCATTTTTGTCTTTTGCAGAAAATATTCTATTTGTAATAATACAATGGCAGAATTAGCTTCAGTATCTATTCAGATAATTCAGCGATAACAGTTTCCTGTCAAAAGCAGATAGCTGATATTTAAAATGTATTCAAACAGGAAAAAGAAAACAATCCAAGAAATTATGGTTGAACACCAATTTAATAGATGCTATCTGAAACTTTACATTCAGTTTGTTCCTGCTATCATCGTTCGTTCAACAAATATGCTGTTTAACCTACCTCCTGGAACATGTCACTCAGAAGAGGGTCTCAACATAGGAGTGCACCATCAGCAATAGCTCATCTCCATTATATAACTGCCAGGGTATCTGTTCCCAATGGCTCATCTTTCTGATGCCCTTAACTCCAGCACTGCTCTACTTGACAGTGCCATAGATGTATCTGGTCTCAGAATTATCTGGGTGACTATAGGCACTTACTCCCTCTTCTCCAAAATCCATCAATATCTAATTTAAATGGGTGCAACCATGTTACAAAACTGCTTACTAAAGATTATCCTATACAAACCCTGTTGGCCAGTAATTGAACTGTCTACACAGACACACCAAGGTGTTTGCAGTAGTATCAGCTGTTATGCTCAACTGTGGAAACTTTCCAAATATCTGACACAATAGAATGAATAAGTTGCTCTGTATTCACACAAAAGAATTCAGCAATGGGAGTAAATCATGACACTACCGCCAGAGACAGGGATGGGTCATGTAAAAGTGAAGAAAAAAAAAGTCAGGTGCCAAAGAACACAAATCACATAATTCTACTTATGAAAAGAAGGCAAAAGGGATAAAATTAAGTCTTTCTACTGGAAATATGAGTGAGTTTTAAGCTTCAAGAGACATAGAAAAAAGAAAATAAGAAGAGAATCTCTATATTGCTGGTTTCTTAATCATGTGTGTTGCATATATGCAACTTTTTAAATTAGCTAACTTACTTTTACTTTTCTCTACAAATGTAGAGATTTATAAATATTTATAGAGATTTATAAACGTGGCGGTTCATAAAGTCCTCTAAGATTTCAAAATTTTGACAGCTAATTTGGAGATTAAAATACACTGTATGAAATGTCACATGTGTGATAGAGAAGTGTTGAACAAGCATCTACATGAACTAAAGTGTCTATTCTGATTCACCTGGGACCTTAGAGATGCCCTCATCTCCATCCATTACTCCTAGTCATTTTTTCTGGTTGTAATCCCCTTCCACTCCCTCTGACAATGCAGAATGTCCAATTTACATTGAGAGGCTGTTTTCTCTCTTGAGGGATAGGACCCAGCCTACAGGTCTCCAAAGCAAAACTTGTTATCCATCTCTCAGATAGTCTCCTCTCAGCTCTATCCTGCCCTGTGCATGCGACCGCCTTCTTCTCTCTCTTCTCTCTGGAGAGTCAGGTCCACAATGTCCTAACTCTCACTGGTAGTTTTGGCTTGCCAGTCTCACATGTTCCCCCTGGAGATTAAGCTGAACTGTTTCACATATTGTTTTTAATTCACCCAAATGTCTACTTGACCTAGATTGCAGGGAATGCTTTAGCTTTTGTTTTCACCAATTCTCTGTAGGGCCACATCCTGCTCACAGATCATTTACAAAGCTGAGTTAACAGACAGACCTGGGAGCCCAAAATAGCAAAATCACAGTGGCTTCATATCAACCTCATTCCACAGTTCAAGTCCTGCTGTCACATCATCTTTCAGAAGCCTTCCAGCAGGCTGCTTATCAGAAGTGATATGCTAACAATTGCACATATGTTAACTGGCCCGTATTTTAATATTAACTAAGGGATGGAGCCCAGATCATTTAGCTACAAGACCCAATATTAAAAGAGTTGAAGTAAACATTGAGAGAAGCCAATTCAATTCTCCCAAGGGAAAGGAAGAAATGAATCTGTCATTTAGCAAGCACTTACGCTGTGCAGAACATTCTGTTCTTTGCTATCTGTACTCAATCTTGCTTAGTCCTTACACAATTTTATAATGTAGGTATTATGATCTACCTTTTACAGATGAAAAAATAGAGGCTCAGAATTAAAATGCATTACCCCCAATAATATAGGTAACATACACAGCAAAATCTTAAACCTAGCCTCAGTAAATGTTTTCTTAAAAGATTAAAGAAATGTTTTAGGCTTTTTTTAGTCATATAATATCTCTGTCGATTTTTTGGTTTGGTTTGGTTTGGTCTGGTTTGGTTTGGTTGGGTTGGGTTGGGTTGGGTTGGGCTGGGGGATAAGTCGGCTTATTTTTATAACCCTTTAAAAATGTAAAAGCTGGAGTGGGTGTTGTAGCACAGTAGGTTAAACTGGTTCATTCTTCAGATGCCTGCAACATCTAAAGCTGGGCCAAGCCAAAACCAAGATTCAAGAACACCACTGATGTCTTTCACACCAGTGGCAGGAACTCACACAGTTGGCACACCATCTGCTGTATCCTTGGATGCACATCAGTGGGGAGCTGGACTGGAAGCTAAATCAGGGCTCAAACAAGAATCTCTGAGTCCTTGCGTGGTGACCTAGTGGCTACAGTCCTCTCCTTGCACACGCCAGGATCCCATATGGGTGCTGGTTCTAATCCCGGCAGCCCCACTTACCATCTAGCTCCCTGCTTGCAACCTGGGAAAACAGTTGAGAAAAGCCCAAAGCCTTGGGATCCTGCACCCATGTGGGAGACCTGGAAGACACTCCTGGCTTCGGATTGGCACAGCCCTAGCCATTGCAGTCACTTGGGGAGTGAACCATTAGACGGTAGATTTTCCTGTCTCTCCTTTCTGTATATCTGACTGCAATAAAAGTAAATAAATCTTTTTTTAAAAAAGAATCTTGGGGGGGCACTCCAGGGTGGAGCAGGTGGCAAGGAGAAAGCCTGGATCCCAACCATGAAGACTCCCAGACCTTCACCACAAACTATTAATACGAGCAACAAGGACTATATCCCAACTGCCAAGGAGGCCACAGGGAATTGGATGCCCTCGGAGGCCGAGTACTCTGAGGTCACCCACCCCCAACCGGAGCTTCCGCTGGGGATGGAAGAAATCCAAACACTACCATGCAGAAACCAACGTCATCGGAAAGACAACCAGAAGCCCTGAGCGGTCTGCAGAAACAGAAGAACAATAAACGTCCTTCGGGACCAGGGAGGAGAGCTTTCTCTGGTCCGAGCCTGGCTCCAACTCCGGACCCCCACCCTCCCTTGCAATGACCATCAGGATCGCTCCGAAAACCCCTCATAGCAAACAAACAATCATACAAACTAAAAAAAAACCTAAAATAAATAGACAAACAACAAAAAGTAGAGCTTGGAATCTGACAGGAAAGAGCTGGCATGGATTTGCTCATGCCTCGCTGGGTGGGACACGAAGATTAGTCACTCTTCACCGTGGTGCTGGGGACTTTCCTGCACACCCCCCCAAAAAAAAATGTTCTGCACCTTAATTGTTGACAAATGTCTAGTTAGATACAGGACATGAGTATCTATAGCAGAGTTTAACTTACTGTTCCACATTGCCAACCCCAGCACATCATATTCTCCCCCATCCTACAGATAGGGAAGCAGACCTAGAATAGTTTCATAACTTGCCCAAATTTCCATACAAAAGCAGGTGATGGAGTCCCTGCCATCTAGCTGTAAAGCTTATGATCTTAATTGTGATGTTAAAATAATCAACGAATTGTACTCATAGATAAATGGAAATATTTTAGTCATTTTTCAAGAATAGTTTTAGTTTTGCAGGCAAATATTTTCTAACTGAAGTTGTTGTGAGAGGGATTGAAATACCCAGTCTCTAAAAGATGCCATTCCCGTGAGATTCTACAGTTTCATAGAGCATTTGATGTGGAACTGGTACAGGATTACCTTCCTGAGACAAAATAATAGATTGAGTCCAATTAATCAGGCCAAAGGAGTCCAGGGTATGTTGAGACTCAAGGTATAAACAAATAGAGAACCAAACACAGGATAATTGGCTAGCATCCAACTGGGCAGGCAGTTGGTGTCAAGACCTGAGTCAAAATATCACAGTGCCTGGTTCAGAGACTAGGTCCAGGGAAATCTGAGATGCCTGTAAGTGATCCCTGAGGGAGAAGGAGAAGCGATTAGGTGTTGAGCCATGTATTCATGACATGAGAAATGGTTGTTCTGTGGCCTGGTATCATACCCAGGTGCAAAGGAGAGATAGGGTTCATCCTAAATGTTGGAAGTCAAGTGCAATCATACAAACTCTAAAGGTCTGCCTAGATAGACCTAGGAAGCTCCTTCAAATATATGACCCTTAAATAAGTCCTTAAAATCCAAACTCATAAATTGACATTTATTATAATTAACCTGCTATGAACCCCGAATGAGTAATACCAAAGTTAAAATTTTTAAGAAGATACTTCACTCTTGCATGATGATGAATTGCTATGGCCTCTGGGAGATGATGTGATCCAAGTGCTCGCTGCGTGACAACCAGAGGCCATGTGTGCAAACTACCCCTTTTCCCTGAAATGCTAGCAGTTAGCATCCCTAGGCTTTGATCTTCAGAATCAGCTTAAATCTTCCAGATTTTTTCCTTACTTTTTTTCTGTGTCACACTTGTCATAATTTTAGTTGCTTCTTGTTATGGTTGCTAGTTTATTACATGTTTCTCACCAGATTGAACTCTGAGAAATTGGAAACCCTATCTCTTTGGTTCATCACAGAATTTCTGCAGCATTTAACATAGAGCCCGGCTTTGTAAAATTTGCCCTTGATAGTGGTCCTTGATGAAGAAATTCCTATTGGTAGGGAATTAAAACATCTAAATATTATTTCACCAACCAGACTGAAGAAAATCTCTCTCCAGTCAAAAAAAATGTGCTGCAAATTATCTGTCAGTCTTATGCAAGAATACCAGGAAAATCATAAGACACAGGATAAACAGAGTATCATCATGTTATTTATACCAAAATGTACCCACAAGGTCCCTGGGACAGAGAAGGAACTACATAAATAACAAAAAGATTTTGCTGGTAAACAAATAGCAAGAATACTCTGCCTTCACATTCTTAAACAGTGTGCTTCCTTCCTACTGATGAAAAAATTTACCAAAGCAATCAGTCCTACTTTTCCCCTTCCAAGTTTTGACTTGAGATGGCTATAACTTACTGAGTAAACCACCTGGAGCCTTATAATAGTAAAGCTCCACTGTGTCCATCACCACACAAATAACAAGGGCATCCTTAGCATTCCAAAATCACGTAGAGTGATCAATAAAGAAAAAGAACAAATTAATTGAAAGTTATGTAATCATATGCCCTAAAAGGAACTTGATTCAATCTCCAACCTTTGTAACTGTTTTTAATCTAGACTAGTGCAGGTGTTTGTAATCTTTTGTGAGTCGGCCTCAGGTGACCCAAGGATAGTTTTAATTGCTTATCAAATGTAATTTTATGAACGAGATACAGATATTGTGAATGCATGCAAGCTACATTTGAAATTACAGAAAGCCTTTCAAGATGTGATTTTAGTTAGCTTTCGACTGTTTCTTTAGAGTCTAATTGATTTTCTTGACATCTCTTTAGCCTGGCAAACTGCCTGCCTGAGTACTTTATCTGACCTTCAGGCTGCTTGCCAGGTATCGATCCAATACCTACAATGCTTGTGTTGTACCAGCTCCTCCAAGTCTGATAAGGGCTAATGTACTAGCACCAGGCAGACAGGAAGTCAATGGTCTCAAAATTTCTCTCATCCTCCTCTTCTATCTTCCATTCTTCTTATGTAAGAATTTCAGATTCTAACTAAATCAGATATTAAGCAGATCAGATGGGCTTTGGTTCTAGTTTATCGTCTAAAAATTTGTAAAGACACATTTCAGAAAATCTCTCTAGGAAACAAAAATGAAAATGTTTAGAAATATTTGATTTCTTACTGAAGCTAAAATAGTATTATTCTTTTTAAGGAAAGGCAAGACTAAATAGACTTACAACGATGCTTGAGGATTTTGACAAAACGTGTCATGTATAGAGAAGAGGAACCAGGTTAACAGGGGCTTTGAAATTATGTCACATGAGATAATACAAGGAAATGGGGTTTTTGTTCACATGAAGAATAGCATGGTTGAGGAAAGACATTTGATAGCTCTTTGAAATTAATATCTATACAATTAATGTAACTAATATTAGCTAATAGACAGAGCTCTTTTTTTATATATAACTTTCCTCAACAATGAACTTTAGGAAAGTATTTTCATCTGGCAAATGAACTTGGGCAGGCCAGAGAAATTCTCTTCAGAATGATACCCTACATACCCAAACACCTGACTACGGGAAACCGAAGTATGTGAAAGCAGAATGATTGAAGTAAACCCCTGGAATGCGAGAATCTTCTTGAGACTGTATTTTATGTTTTGAAGGTAATGTGAGATAAATGAGATTGATTCACTGATACAGAACTACTTCTGGTATGCTTTACCATTTTCATCTAGCTTCGAAAAACAGTGAGAAAGATCTAGAGACTTTCCATGAGATAGTTTGTCCCTACTGTACCTGATCCAGGCCCTGCTGTAGTTTGGAACATACAGAAAGCTGTGACAAATTTGCTTTTAAGTTGTCAACATCAAGGATGCTATTTACGCTTAAACACACAGATAAATGCACATGTAGTCTCACATAACCTCTACAGGTTGGCAGCTGACCGGAGCCTGATTTTATGATTGGTCATGGATGAAATTGGCAAAGAGGTTCACAGAAAGCTTGCCTGGGTGGGAGAGGATCAGAGGATTCAGCAGAAAGGGCTGTGGGTGCAAGAGGTTCAGAAGGCGTCCCAGGCCTAGTGTGACTGTGTCTACCCAAAGAAGCTGACTTGAGAGAGGTAGGAGCTGCCTCTGTCATTTTAATCTCTACTCAGAAGAATCAAAGCCTTTGAAACTTACATTAATTTTTCCTTTTGTAAGTTAGGTTGCCCCACCTGAAGGGTAATGACAGGGAGTCTAGAATATTAAATACTACAGGGCTGGAGCACACATCATCTGTTCTGCAGGAGAGGCAAGAGGAGCACTTAGGAAGAGGACAGCTTTTGAAGTAGAGGCAGAAGAGGACCATATAGAAGACCCAGCAAGGACTTTGGAGAGTAAACATTCAGTGCTGGCTTGAGATCCAGACAGACAGATTTTGGACAAGAAAATTTCGCCAAATCCATGGCTTCTGGGAGGAAATGTTGACTACAGAAGTCTTGAGTGAGAACTGATGATTGCTCCAGATTGTTCTGTGAATTATCAGTTAAATCAGTCTTGGTCTTGAAATTACAATGGTGTTTGTCTCCAGCAGCTCGGGGCTAAAGGACCTTGAAAACAAGAGGAGGAAATCAACTGAAATGGGGCATAAAAAAATATTTTGGGCTATTACACCTAGGGGAATAAAAATCACATTGTGGTAGAAGGTCTGAAAATACACTTTTACCAGGAGGGCCAGGAAGGGTAGCCAGAGAGAAAGGAATGTATGCGTGGCAGAACACCAAACTGCTGTTGTTGCAAGCCCCGGGATAGGCAAGCTACATTGTCCATGCACCTTCTGGAGGAGTGTCAGTGGGTCTAGTTATGGGCTGACTGGTTACGAGTTTGCATCCCAGAAAACAAAGGGCAGGGAAAGAAGGAGAAAGAGGTAGAAGAAATCACACAAATGACAAGTAAAGGAGATGGGATTGCATTCTCAAAAGCAAATAAAAGGATTGGCAAGTCATAGCCAATAAAAGCGAAAGAAATGTGGAGTTAGAAAGCTACATAACAAAGTGGGATGGGAGTTTAAACCTTTATATATGTACTCACCTCTCTGGTGAGCAGAAAAAGCACTCTAGTTCTTTGTTTCTTAAGGATTCCAAATGCAATGAAAGGTTTTAAATAATATAGTGAGTAAGGCATTCCAAAGCAGGTTTTCAAATTATTTATTTAATCATCAGTTTGTTTATCTGAAAGGCAGAAAGATGGATAGACACAGATGTTCCATCTACTAATGCACTCCCAGTAAGTACAACAGCCAAGGCTAGGCCAGGCCCAGGATGGGCCAGGACTCTGGAACTTTATCCAGGTTGCCATATGGCAAGCAAGGACCCAACCACTTGAACCATCACCACTACCTTGCATTTGTGCCCCTTAACAGGAAGCCAGAATCAAGAGCGGATCCAAGACTTAAATCAAGGCTCTAAGATGGAATACAGGTGTCCCAGGTAACATCTTATCCCTTATACAAAACTCTTCCTGTTCACATTTAAACCAGCTTTTAACATACAGCTCTTCTAAATCCAGCTCCAGTCTTACTCTGAGAGTTCTTCTCTGACCCACACTCTGCTTCACTCAGCTGGCGTTTTTCCTTGCAGTCCTAAAAGATCATCTGCTTATGCTACATGCTCTTGAACAGCATATCTGCCTCCTTTTCCTCTCAGGTGAAGGGACAAAGATGGTTGATACAGAATGACCTGGAGTTCAAAGGCTTAGTTTTGATTCTGGCTCCCCTCTCACATAGACATTGCTACCCTCATCTGTGCAGAGATGTCCTCCCTGTTAGTTATTTAAAAAGATTTTAGAGTTCTAGTTCATACGATATTACTGTATTATTACGCGCAGCTAATTCCCACAACCTGGTTCTTTACCGTGAGCTGAAACACACCAGATGCAACGAGGTATCTTAGGAGGTTTATTCCAACGGAGCAGGAACAGCAAGAAAGAGGGGGAGAGAGGAGAAGGGAGTAAAAGAGGGATAAGAGCGGGATAAGAGCAGGATAAGAGCGGGATAAGAGCGGGATAAGAGCGGGGGTAAGAGCGGGGGTAAGAGCGGGGTAAGAGCGGGGTAAGAGAGTGAGCCGCACCTGGGGGGGCCTTATTGTCTTCCAGGTGTGTGTGTGGGGGGGGATTGGGAGGGATTGAGGCCAAGCCCCCAGGGGATTGGTGCCTGCAGGTGAATGCCTAGGAATGATTGGCGAGTGGGCGGGGTTGGGGAGGGGGCTGGAAGATTGGGAGGTGGGATTCAGGTGGAATGCCAGGTTACATCCGATTGGTGGATGGCTGGACCGGCGCGAACTTCATGAGCTGTGAGGAAGAAGGAATGGTGCCGGGTCCAGGGAGGGATATTGGAATAACTCCTTACACTCCCTAAAGGCATTTTCCAAAGCAACAGATAATCTCTCTATTTCTCAGACCTTTGAATTAGTTCTCAGACCACTCAGACAGAATAGGAGAGGCAATATACACATATAGAAAAATGACCAGGTCTCTTCACTCCAACTCTCCACCTAATCCATTCATACAAACCACAATCAAGACATCACAGCTGGAATCCTAAAGTGCATGGTACAGAGGAAAAGATTACCAAGGTACTAAATAATGAAGAACTCTCTGGGGAGGTGGCTCATTGCATACAACTGGTCAGGCAACCAGAAGGAAGAGACCATCTTCTTGCTCATACTTGCTATAAGATTTTTGTTAAGAGATTTATTTTATTTTTATTGAAAAAGGTAGATTTACAAAGAGAAGGAGACACAGAGAGAAAGATCTTCCGTCTGCTGGTTCATTCCCCAAGTGGCTGCAAGGGCCTGATCAGCTCAGGAGCTTCTTGCAGGTCTCCCATGCAGGTGCAGGGTCTCAAGGCTTTGGGCCATCCTCTACTGCTTTTCCAGGAAACAAGCAGGAAGCTGAATGGGAAGTGGGGCAGCTGGCACATGAACTGGCACCCATATGGTATCCCAACATGTAGAAGTCAAGGATTTAGAGCTATGGCACATCAATAAGATTTGAAAGGAGACTATGATTGAACAACTGACTGAATTGCATCCCTCCTCAGCCCTAGTGCTCTGAAGGGCTGGCCTCATGCACATGTACATCTCTGACATGGATAAAGGTCATCTCTGGTTACTGCTAACTTTTGCATCTTCTGCATTTCCTCCTAGTAGTCTATTCTTCAGTGCTCCTTTGCGTCCAAGCTCCCACTGCAGCCTGTGGGTCACTCTACACCCTGCATTACTGCCAAGTGTCCTGTCAAGAACTGGTTTATTTGAGGTCACGCTGGCAGCTGAGCCTAAAGAGCCTGCTGCTTGTGCTGTTAACCTTGCCAAGTTGAGCTGCATCTATTTTTTTCCCCTCAGTCATTCCTAGAAATATCAATTCTGGAAAACTGTTTTCCCACATAAGGTTTTGGCAACCAATCTTCAGCAGTTACCTCATTCTTTGCTGCCATCTGAGAAAGTGTACTCTGAAAAACAGTACACCTGTAGGCAGAACAAATGTGCAGGGGGTGCAGGATCAAAGCCACCATTCATCCCGACAGGCTTAAGGAAGGAATGTACTCCATGAAGTACAGAATCCTAGTCCTGCCAGAGATCTGCAGCTCCAATGAGCTTAAATCTGTCATGTCCCATGCAAAGACATTGGTACTGGACACGGGAAGTTTCTTCCTTGGGCAGCACCTAGACGTATTTGCAAATGTATGGGTAAGTGAAGGAAGGAACTAACAAAAGTAAGTTATGAGAGAGAGAGAGATCAGAGATAGAAGAAGGAAAGAAGGCAATAAGTCCATTTTTTTTTTACCACAAAGTAAAACTAGAACGATAGACAGTGTATCTCTGTCACACAGCTTGCTATTTGGTCTGCTGTCACAGAACACCCACAGACTGGATGACTTACAAAAAATGGACATTTATTTCTTATACTTCTGGATGCTTCAAAATTCAAAATCAAGGCACTGTTGCTTCATTGATGGCTGTGCATTCACCTGGTGACAAGGACATGAGAGCCTGTTGGGATTTCTTTTACAAGTGCACTGATTTCATTTACGAAGGCTGCATGCTCATGTCTTAATCATCTTTTCTCAAAACCACAGCTTCTTCTAATACCAGAACATTGGGTGTTGGTTTCAGTATGTGAGTTTGTGCAAGAACACAATCACTTCAGTCTAAAATACTAAGTAGGCATTCACTCTTTTCTTGTTCTTCTCAGAGTCAAAATGCAGCCACTGGTCATCATTCCTTACTTTTGATCCAGGCAGCATCTTCTGAAAATAAGCTGCTTACAAATCTTCTGTAGCAATGACAATGAATCACAAACAGAGAACCAGAGAGAATCAGGAAGCAGAGTG
Source organism: Ochotona princeps (assembly GCF_030435755.1). NCBI lineage: Eukaryota > Metazoa > Chordata > Mammalia > Lagomorpha > Ochotonidae > Ochotona > Ochotona princeps. Next base: position 31,052,297 of record NC_080836.1, read on the forward strand.
ACACCTTCATATTTTAGATATGAGAGACAAAGATTTGAAAAAAGTGAAACCACTTTCTTGCAGTGTCTAGTAGCCATGGATGGTCACAAAAAGAAAAAAGCAATATAGGCAGATATGATGTACTTGTCCCTACAAACTCTTTTCCTTATTAAATAAGTCTAACACACATGCACATATACACACATATCTGTGCCTCCGTACCTACTGCAGGTATAAAGAGCTGCTAAATATACTACTTCAACAGCTGGGATTTTACAAGTTGACTTTTTGCAAGATGTTTGTGGCTTCTTAAAAAATGTGTTAGGCTCTTTTCTTTTCCCATCTGAGATTTTAGAACTTTCACAGAGAATTCCAACATTTAAGAAAAAAAAAAAGGCTGACATGGTCAAGACAGTATAGGAATTTTTTACAACACCAACTGCAAATGACAGGCAATGAGTTCAAGCTTCAGTTACTCTGAGGTCAAATCACCTAACTTTGAGAAATTACATTATCACATAAGGTAATCAGTGAAAAAATTAAAAAGAAAAAAATAGGGTAATCAGAAACCAAACTGCACACCTAAGGGTTCTGCTGAGGCTGGAGCAGTGGGTATCTGTCTCCACTCTTGATTAGAGGGAATTCCCTTTGAAGTCAGTGGGAACTGAGAACTGAGGCCTAACCCACAGTGAATTTGGGGATCTAGTAGGCGGTGTGCAGCACCACTCTCACTGCTATTCCTTGCACTTTGGGTTACGGGGGACTGAACAGGTAGCTTAGACAAGGGAGTTCATAATACACACTTCCACTCATGGGGGCAACCAACTCTTCCAGGAAACCAGCCACACACAGTCAAGGAAACTAAGGGTACCTGCAGTTCAATGGAACCCAGATAGTGCTTCCATTCCATGCAAGGCGCTCCTTGCCTTCTTCCTCTGATAGCCTCTCAGCTCAACATCAGCAAGAATGTTCATTATTTAGCCATGGTGTTAGGGACTGAGATGGACACAATGCAAAAGACCTCTCTCTAGGCCTACACAATCTGATAAGATACTCAAAACATGTCTACAGGAGGCTACATAATTATATGCCTAGCAGAGCCAAGGCATCAAGGAGGCTGGTAACACAGTAAGTAATTACAGAGTTAAGAGAAGGGTAGTGTGGTTAATTGCAATGAATTATGAGGCCCTTCCTTCCTTGGACAGGATCTAAATGCTTTTCCCCATTTCTGCTCTTATGTTTCATTAGTTAGAACTTGTTTATAGTCCACACTCAGTATATCCAGAAAAGAGGAAGAAGGCTTGCCACGATGGTTCAATGGCAAAATCCTACCCTTGTAAGCACCAGGATTTCATTAGGGTGTTGGCTTGTGTCCCAAATGCTCCACTTTCCACCCAGCTCCCTACTTATAGCCTGGGAAAATAGTAGAAGATGGTCCAAAGCCTTGGGATCCTGCATCCTCGTGGGAGACCTGGAAGAAGCTCCTGGCTCCTGGTTCTGGATTGGCTCAGCTCCAGTCATTGGAACCAGTTGGAGATGAACCGTCAGACAGCAAATTGTTTCTCTGTTTTTCTCTGTCTCTGTAAACCTGATCTCCCTTTTGAATATAAATGAATAAATCTAAAAAGAGGAAAGAAGGAAGGAAGGAAGGAAGGAAGGAAGGAAGGAAGGAAGGAAGGAAGGAAGGAAAGAAGGGAGAGAAAACAGCAGAAGAACTTAGCGCACCAGGTAGGAATCTGAATTCTAAGATATGAGTTCAACTCCTACCATGTGGCAAAAAAGATAAGATGAAAGACAAATGAGGCATACTACACAGCAGAGTAACTTAGACCCACCTAAAAACCAAGTCCCAGCTGAAAGCCAAGTATATGCAGCCAGGATGGGATCCTTAGAATGATCCAGGAATGCTATAGACAGATTTCAGTAGAGTCAGGTAGAGGCTGGTAAGTAAACTAGTAAGAAAGAACATGATCACCCTAAAGAAGTAGAATAGAACCTTATAACAAGATATTATACATGTGGGCAAGAGTTGTAAATAATATAGTTAAGGTCTTTGAGGAACACAGACAACTAAGAAATGAAGACAAAGAAGGGTACATGTGGTGGCAAAGGGATGTGATCTAAGAAATGTTACCTGTGGAACTCAGAAAAGTTAAACAGGATAAGACGTAAGTCTAGTGGACCAGGAAGGAGAAGATGGGCTCTTTCCCATGCTAGGTACACCACACTGTCAGATAAAGCTCCAAAAATCATCCTATTATCTATGTATGTTTCACACATAGTGGGAAACATCCCCTATTTCCCAAAGAGAAAGTGGGTACAGGCATCTGACTTCAAGCCAATGAGTGAAACTTGCGAGTAGCTATCTAGCTGCCTGGGACCTCTGGCGATCCCCTGTTACCTACCAGGCTGCTTCTACTCTAGCTCCTTCAGGCTAGTAGATAATAGGACATGCATGCATATAACTACAACAATGGCTTCTCAAGAAGGAAGCTCAAAATTCCAATCCTACACTAGAAAAAGGGGGAAAACCTGCTACAAAAAAGTGTGTGTGAGAGAGAGAGAAAGAAAATAAATAACTACTCCAACTCTAAAAGGTTTAGTACATATAATGAACAGTACATGGCTAGAAATGGTGATAATCTCAACCTTGTTTAACATGTAGAGGTTATCTTTTAAAATTTAATAACAATGAATTATATTACTGCATTATGTAGTTTTTAATGGCTATATGTAGGGCAGAAGCATAAACAACAAAAAATCATAAATAACAGAGGAATGTTTGGGTGTGGAATGTATTCTTGATTCCTCTCGCCCTTAAACTAAAACAGGTTTTACGGACATGTCTCCTGGGTGCTTCGTAATTGTCTACCAACTTCAAACTTCCAGGGACTTCTTGGACCATTGCTTGCATTGCTAGGCCTTGGGGACAGCACGCAGAAGAGAGAAGATGCAGGAACTGCAGACAGCCAACCCTACGTTCAGATCCTGCTACTTTAACTTAGTCTAGGTCAGGAACAGTTCATAGCCTCATTTTTCCCATTTTATACCTGAGAAACTGAGATTCAGAGAGTATCTTTAGGGACTGGGTCAAAGTCACAGTAAGTGATGGAGTCAGGACTTGGTGATTTATATCTGAGTCATGTCTCTTCAACTTTGTGACATAATATTTCTTTTCTCTTGGATTTAGATTTCGAGCCATGTGGCTTCTTTGGGACTTGGTTTTCTCACTAATAATGTGGAAAACACATTATCCTGCAAACTTTGTGGAAAAATTAAATGAGATAATACATGTAAAATATGTTATGTAATTCCTGGCTTTTGAAAAAGATTTGTTTTTATTGGATAGCGAGACACACAGAGGGGAGACAGAAAGGATCTTGCATCTGCAGATTTATTCCCCAAGTGGCCACAATAGCCAGAGCTGAGCCAATTTAAAGCCAGGAGCCCATAGACTCTTTTGGGTCTCCCACATGGGTGCAGGGTCCCAAGGCATTGCGCTGTTCTCAACTGCTTTCCCAGGCCACAAGCAAGGAGCTAGATGGACAGTGGAGCAGCCAGGACTAGAACCAGTCTCTATATGGGATCCCAGCACATGGAAGACAAAGACTTTAGCCACTAGGCTGGGTCCAATTCCTGGCTTTACGCAGCTAATCACTAAATAGCAGCTATTACTGTATTTGACAGATGATTGTTTTTATACTCTCTAATATTTTGCTGTTAAAATGTTTACTTCTTAAGTTATACAGCAGCATTTGCATCAATACGAATAAAAATATCAATACTAGCTATTCCTGAACTGGAAGATCACATTTGCATTTGGCTTTTTTAATCTATGTACTTTTGAAAAATTTTGAGTGTTTAAAATCAGGGCTAGACTGTAGTCAAGATGGTCAAAGAGGTTCAGTAGAATGTTAAATGAACCTTGGCTTTAACCTTAGAAACTAAATAAATAAAAATAGTGGCGTAGTTTGACTCCAAAATATCAGATCACTCACCAAAACTATGAGCCCACTCATATTTGTGAATTAGCTGGTAACTGTACCCAATTTCCTACCAAAGGCTTAGAGTTGATCCTTTAATACTATTTAACTAGCCCTCACTCTCTTCCTCTCTCTTTCCTACTTGCTAACAACACAGATTTGATTAGGAGCATTTATAGCTACTGGCTACAAAGATGTGAAGACCCTCCACAGCCTTAGGTCATGACTGATCTAAGCTAAGGCTCTATTCTCTTTCCCCAAAGGCATGATTGTTTCACAATGCACTTGTGATAGGAAGCCTGATAGACAATCTGTGGGGGAATTTGGGGAAAAGTACTTAACTCTCTCAAAAATAAACAGTCAGGGAAAAGGCACCTTTGTGGCTTTGGCATGTGACTATATAGTGGGTAGCTAGCTCAGAGTGTAAGAACTATTGCAAGATGATAACTCAGGGCCAGTGCAGGGTCATTACAGGCTAATCCACTGTCTGTGGCAATGACATCCCATATGGATGCCAGTTTGTGTCCCACCTGCTCCACTTCCAATCCAGCTCTCTACTTATGACATAAGAAAGCAGTGAAAAATGGCCCAAAGCCTTGGATACCCTGCATCCATGTAGGAGATCTAGAAAGAAGCTCCAGGCTCCTGACTTTAGATATGTTCAGTTTAGGCTGGTGTGGGCCTTTGGGGAGTGAACTAGTGAATGGAAGATCTCTCTCTCTCTCCCCTCTTCTCTCCGTAAATCTGCCTTTCAAAAAAATAAATAAATCTTTAAAATAAAAATAGGACAAATTAATATAGTTTAATAATCATAAATGATAAATCAAAATTAGCGAAAGAATGATCAGATTATGAGTCCTTAATTTGCCAGTATCCTACCAAGAAGCTCTTCAGGCTGCTTGTTAACAAACTACTTAATTTACTCATTGTTGAAGTATCTTGAGTGGATCTTCTGCCACCTAAAGATGGATGTACCTTAAGTGTTATCCAAACCCAGAAATCTAGGTTTCATTTTGGGAGCCTAAGACAACCAAGATAGTCCAACACTGTTGATTCTAAGATTTCTACCTAAGACATAGGACTGCAGGGAGAAGGGGTGACTACCGGGTAGTATAAAAAAAGACAAAGGCTGGAGGAATTGAAACACTCTGAACTTGACCATTTTCCAGATAAAGATTCCTTCCCATACTCATTCCGTCTATGTAATAGCCCACATTGATTTATTCATTCCACAGCTGCCTGCAGGTACCCCTAGCATGTGGCAGTAGGACTTCAAGCTCAGTGGCATCCTGGAAAACTGTTACAAAATGGGCTCATGCCCTGAAAGCGAATGTTTTTGTTGAACTATGTCTCCCCTCACTCTATACATCAACATTAAGGGCTGTCTGCAACTGGCTTTCACTGATCTTTCTTAGAACTGGCAATATTTTGCAGGGAATTCTGTCTGAATGACGCAGAGGAGGATGAGCTGCCCATGAGGCACCAGGCTGACCATGTTCAGTAGTAGCAAGAGAAACTGTTGCTGATCGGATGCACTTGTGTAAGGAGAAACTTGGGAAAAGACTGACAGCAACAGCCTCCACTGATCAGGGGCAGCTGTGAACAACAAGCAGCTGTTGTCTTCAGCCATGGACAGGCAGCAGGATCACATCTAGGAAGAAAAATTCCCCATAACACAGTTTATGAGAATAAGAACGTGCTTTGGAAAGACGCTATAAAAATTATTTTTTCCTGGAGACTTTTTGTGGGGTTTTTTGGTTCTCATTCAAGTCTATAGACAAATAACAATGAAGGAAACTATATACACACACACAAATATATGTACACATGCCTTTGCATATGCAGAGGTGTGAGCACAAGATCATGATGCTGTAGGACAGTGAGATAGAAGATAGATAGATAGATAGATAGATAGATAGATAGATAGATAGATAGAACATACATGTAAAATGGAAGAGGCAACATTTATAGATCTAAAATAGAGAGAGGTGAGTTATTAATCTGCGATATGCTATAGCCTAAGGACACATTCCTTTCCCCATCTCATCAATGATAATATTGTCGTCATAAATTATTCTTGCACTGGTTAGTCAATCACTGTCTTCCAGGCTTGACTAAAGAACTCTAACTGCAATTTTAGCTACACATCTTCCTTAGCACTGCTTTCATACCCTCTTTGTTTCCCTCAGTCTCCAATTTCATCCTTTCTCCCTCTCTTCTTAATCCGTCTTTCTTTGTGAGACACTGTCGGCCCAAGGACTGCACAATAGGTCTTGTCTCACCCTATTTACCATGCCCATTAAATCTATTAGTCTCACTACACCATAGCTTTTAAAAGTGCTCCTTTCACAGGCCCCTTTCTTACCTGTTCTAATGACATTGTTCCCTCTCCCACTGCCCTTTGAACACTCATGTCATTAAGCTCCGATTTCACTTTGCTTTTGATGATGACAAGATGGCTTCCCTCTCTAGTCTTACTCCGCAGCCTCACAGACAATACCTTTACAGCAGCTGCCGCAAGAATTCCCTAGTGATTGCTCCCTTTGACTTTCTCTTCCTCATGGTCCTAGAGCTGCTCCGAGTGTGATTCTTTTCCCATCATGAACATCTCCCCACAGCAATACCCTACGTCATGTGTCCACAGCCTGTGCTATCTCAAAGAAGCTGTTTTAATTGGTCACTTATTCCTACGCACGCAGGAAGGTGGTGAATGGTTTCAGCCTCCTGTCTCTCCCCTTTTCCTGCTACTGAGAATTCTGCTCAGTACATTTAGCCCTCATTCCCTCCCACAAACATTTACCAACCAACTATATTATAAATGCCAACTTGAGGAAGGCGTTGGGGAGCCAAGATAAACGAGATATAGTCCCTTCCATGGGTGATATTCCTAACTATAAGGGATGAGGAAGACAGACACACCAGCCAACAAATACAAAACAACGGGCTAAGTGCTATATCTCCATCAAATACAAGCCAGTCAAACTGACATGTGTATTGTTGTTAGACTAAAAATAATAGGATTACCAATAAAAGTCAAAATGGACCTCACTAAAATAGGATGGGTCTTGGTTCAAAACCTGGTTCAGTTCCAAATTCCAGTAGTCTGAGCCAAGCCACGTGTAGCTTCGATGGAGCCTGAGAGCCTTCAGCTTTAAAGGCTGCTTACATTAGACTTACTTTCCAGAAACCACTGTGAGGATGAAATGGGGCAAACACCTGATCTTCATTGGATGTCCACACAGTTTTTCATATTTCCTGAAATCTCCCATTGTTCAAGACCTAGTATCTTTGCATGGAGCTATTTCCCCAAATGACATACCACTGGCGATTGTTTTGTTCTCTGGGAGAATGGGTTTATTACAATAAATGTGTGAGCCAGATTGGTTTCCACTCCACCTCAGGGTGAGGGGAGGCAGCTCAATCATTTATCACCAGTGTCTTACCTCTATAGACAGGATGCCCTTCTGATCTGGGCTAATTAGAATCTTCTAGGATTTATTATGGGGCTGAATTCAACACCATTCACAGTTTCTAAGCAACAGGAGCCAAGAACTTGAAGAACAAGGGTGTTTCAGTTCAGAAGAGAACCATACTTGCTATGGAAAACTCACATTGATTCCCTAGGAAGCAAAGGCCTTGAACCCTTTTCTGACTGCCTTTGATTATGACAGAAGGCCTCCACCTTCACTGCAAGGGAAGGAGCTCTTGCCATACTGCTATTTAAATGACTGTATGCTAACAATGGAAGGACAGTGACCAGTGATTATTGGGCCACCCTAGTGCTATTTAATCACAGAACATACAAGCAAAAATATGATTTCTTTTATTGACCTATACTCAAGATAATCTTATCAGAATTGTCATGAAAGAATAATACTGTAGTCGTCAAAAAAAATTTTCAATACCCCTCAGGCACGTTTTTTAGAATTCAGCATGTTAGTACGCATTTAAAAACCAAATACTGAAAACACGCATAATTTAGGGAGCTCAGGTGCTCAATTAGCAGAGGCTGAAGGAAAGAATGAGTCAGAGAAATGCTTATCCAAAATTCAGCATAGCCTTTAGCCCCTTGTTTTCCAAAACTTGTCAAAGCACTGTGGTCTGGTATTGATGCTAAAATCTTCGGACAGCTTGTAACTCAACTACAAGCAGTTAGACATAAGCTACAAGTGTCTGTTTTTACACACGAGCAGCAATTCACTCAGGAACCTCAGCCTTCCTTTCTGTCTTCTGTCATCTCGGAGAACCATTCGATCCTATGGATGTCCCCTGTCCTGTTGGATGCCTTTAGAAAGTTGCCTTCCAGTCCCTAATTGCCTCAAGCAGCTGCCTAACGCAACTTCCAGGCTCAAACCACTGTGAAGTACCCATTTTAACACTCAGCACTCTCACCAACTGGCATGGAGAAAGATTGCTTCTGTGCCTGTCAGTAAAACAACAGTTGTGGTTTTCATTGGCCTCCCAGGAAACTAGCATGCCCTGCCATTGTGTGGTGGATTTTCCCTAGGAGTCTCTGCTTGATGAACTATCAGGCAAATCAAAGAGAAATGCCTTTATGCTGCCCTCTGTTCTTCCTGGCAGGGGTTACATCATTTGCTCAAGTGCCATCATCAACAGATCTATATATATATATATATATACTGTCGACAGAAAACATGTTATAAGCCAAAAGAAGTTATGATAAACACCATTAACACAAGACTAATTCAGCACATTAACACTACATTAACTCCGGGTAACAACACTCTGGGTAACTCCAGGTCAGGGCATATTTACTTCAGGAAATGTTCCAGTTACCAAACGACAGAGATTTACAGATTAACTGATTACTTGATTAGTCTGGAATCAATCTGTGGAACACAGTGGAATTCACATTTTGCTATTTAGGAAGGTGAAGTATTCTCTACACTGTTATTTGCTGCTGCCAGGAAATTTCATTTGCCTATATTTTACATATATAAAGAATTATCACTGGCATGCCTTTGCTTCCCAGAAAGAATAAAAAGACTTCCTAAAAAAAAAGAGAGAGAAAAGAAAGAAAAACAGGAAGGAAAGCAAAGGAGGAGAGAAGGAAGAAGGGAGGGATGAGGGAAGGAAACAACAGGAAGGGAGGAATGAGGGAGAAAAAGGAAGATACTCTTTTCCCAATTACTCTGTATCAGTAAAGACAAAAACAACCTCTTCCCATATCATCTGTGGATGTTCATAGACAGGTACCTGTTGATTTTGGTTTGCTTTAAAAATTGGCCCAACACAATAGCTCAGTGCTAAATCCTCTCCTTGCAACTGCTGGGATCTCATATGGGCACTGGTTCATGTCCAGACTACCACACTGACATCCCAGCTCCCCACTTGTACCCTGGGAAAGCAGCAGAGGATGGCCCAAACCCTGCACCTGTGTGGGAAATCAAAACGAAGCTCCTGGCTTCTGAGTTTGGATCTTCAGGGCTCTGGCTGTTGCAGCCACTTGGAGAGTAAACCAGTAGTTCCTCTCTCTAAATCTGGATTTCCAATAAAAACAAATAAATCTTCTTTTAAGTTAAATTAAAAAATAAAGATCGGCCAATGAATATTATTTTAAACTTACTAGTAACTCCCAGTCCAAAAGAAGCCTCTCCTGCCTCAGAAACCCCATGTTGACCTGCTATCAGAAATGGTTCCATTTGCTTTTGAAAGGTTGCCCAACCCTTGATACTTGACACCACACTTTTGCATGGCTTGCTTTTTCTAAAACAAAACAAAAATTCTTATTTTATTTGGAAGACAGAGTTATGGAGAGAGAAGGTCTTCTATTAGTTCACTCTTCAAATGGCCACAACAGCTACAGCTGGGCCAGGGCAAAACCAGGAGCCAGAAGCTCCAGGGTATCCCACAGGAATGACATGGACTCGGATACTCTGGCCATCTTCCACTGCTCTCATGTTAGCTAGAAGCTGGGTCAGAAGCAGAGCAATCAGGACTCAAACAAGTGCCTTCATCGGATGCTGTCGTTGCAGGTGATTCCACAACGACTCCACAATGCCATTGTCTTGCATGAATTTCTTAAGATGATCTTAGGAGTTTGTGTTATCAGTGAACTGAGGGTTCAGTTGTGTTTTCAAGAGGCCTGATAGGAGGACGGTTAAGGAACTGGTTCTCTCATCTTTGTAAAAGCAGAACTGCTTCCAAGCACCTTCACAAGCACACTTGGGGTTTTCTTCCCAGAATGTGAATGGATTTCTGATATAATTTCCTCTCCTGGTGATCAGTGGTGTACCTGAGAGATACCTGTCTATCACAAGAGCAGACTGACAAATCCTAGACAAGGCTAACTGCCTAAAACTGCCACATCTTTGGCTGATCTCCCATTAGCACTAAACTCTCCCCAAGGCAAACTCTGGACAAAAATAAAGACAGGGAGCTCTGTAGAGGAGAGAAAATACATTGTTTGGATGCTTGGAAGGAAAGCTTGAAAGCTCAAGCAAGTACTTTATATACTTATACCATAAATTCTCTTTTTACTTTTAGACTTTTTCAATTTTTACACCCATATATAAAGACTCCTGTGACCTTAATGAGGGAATGGTTAATGGTATTCTGGCTTTTTGATTGTTGTTTGTATAATATTTGTATTAGTTATATTCTCCAATATTCAAGATTTTTCTGTTAGACCTTTGGAATCTGGCAGAGACATGAGTTTTTTTGTTTGTTTTGGCGAGTGAAATATAGACAAAAATAATAGCTATTTACTAGATGGTATACAGTAAGAGATACACAATTTTTCAGGCTTCCTTCTTATTATCATGTAATTAGCAAATCTCCAGATACTTAGCAAATCTCCAGATACTGGGGATTCTCAGTCTATCCATAGATTGAGAAGATGTGAAACAAAAGTCCCAACTACTCATAGTTGACATGTTATCATTAAAAAGTAAATTGTGATTGCTTGGATCTGCTAAGAGTTGGGGGCTCTCTTACTGCAGCACCATAAGGCCTCACCTGACTGCCCCATCACTATTAACACTGGATGGATTCAGGGTAAGTCTGTCAGATACTGATGTTTAGAGTACAATATTGCAAAATATGAAACTCCTAGCAAATAAATAAGTTTTTCTAAGAAGGTTCTGTTCATGAAGAATTTTTTATCTTCTGCAGAGTGTAAGATTTAGCAGTTGCTGTTTCATGTAAACAAGATTTTCTATAAATTATAGCACATTGGTTCTGAGAGAAAAATCTTGATTACAAATAACTATGGAACATTTTTTTCCTTTATCACAGACATTTTTCAAGGATCATTATTAGCAAATAATTTCCATGAGTGCATACTTGCCAGAAATAGACACTAGCAAAATAAAATTATTGCTGTCATGATTGTTTTATCTTCAATAGCCTGCAGTTAAGTTCCCAATGATTTTTAGCACTAAATAAAATTCAAGCAGTTCAAAGCATTTTTTCAAACCTAATAACCCTGTGAAGTTGAATCTGAAGAAGTAAGCAGGTGGATCTAAAAGTATTTGCTAAATGATCATTTCTGGCTGAAGCAAGGGGTTAAATATTGGGGAATGTAGATATAACATATATCATCTAGATTTTTCTGAACAAAGCCTCATCCACCTGTTGCCATCTTTAACACACAAGCACTAATTCAATTTCTGCCCCACTCCAATGTTTTAGAAACATCCTGGCAGTTTAACAATTATCTTAATCTGGGAAAACACCTCTCCTAAGCTTTAATTTTTGCCCAATGAAAGAAAATTCGAGAACAGAAGTCTTTTCACCTTTCACTTCCCAGTCATCGACAACAGAGAATCTGCATTTTAAATTGCCTGCTATATTACTTCCAAAACATTCTGGGAAAAGCACAGGAACTTGCCCAGACTAGATCCAAGCAGAGAAGGAAGCACTGGAGTAATTTCTTACATGGTTTTTGCATGTCAAACTATATGAGTTATCAAATGAAAATCATACCTTGACCAGCTTTAGAAGTTATGACAGACAGGAGTTTGGGTTAATCCCAAACAGGAGTACCAGGATTCAACTCCTGGCTCCAGTTCTCCTGCTAATGAAGATCCCAGAAGGCAGCAGTGAGAGCTTAAGCAATTGGGTCCCTGTCAGAGTCCTGGATTGAGTTCCCAACTCCTGGCTTAGGTCTCATCCAAATGCAGCCACTGTGGGCACTGTGGAAGTTAACCAATGGATAGGAATGCTACCTATCAATCTCTCTCTCTCTCTCTCTCTCTCTCTCTCTCTCTCTCTCTCAATTTATATGATTCACAAATACCTAGAATAACATAAAAGCTTTACAAAGAAATTGTGACAGCCTACTGTTGGCTTATTAAGTCCAATATAAAATACAGTTTATATATATCATTTCTTAACAAAGTGTTTCTTTTATTTATGATAAAGAATCAAAGAACTCTTTATCATTTACTTCTGTTGTTTTTATGTCTATGCATCCTTTACAATTAAGAAGCAGTTCTCCCCATAAAATTCTCCACTCCATTATAATCACTACTTGACTCAAAACGTTAAGTCATCTACATAAATTACATGGAATACAAAGAACACCAACAGATAATAATCTCATTTTGTTTCATAAAAAAACCAAATGCATAGACCCCTATACCAAGTAATCACTATAACCCAGCCTTCAACTATATCAAACATTGTTTACTTTTTCTCAGTCTTTTCCTGTAAGAGAAGCATTCTTGTGAATTTTTCTATATCTTGGTTTCTCTCTTCAATTTTTTGAAATTATCAAAATGTGGACTGAAAATGCACTGCTTTCATCATGTCTTTCTGATTAAGAATTCCTAAGACAAAGACACTGAATATGCAGCTCATGAGTTAACAAGATAATAGGAACAAAAAAAATTTAAAAAAAAAAGGTAATAGGAAGACAAAATACTTCGGCTGCTTTTAACCTTAAAAAATAAATCTTCCTTTTATCAGAAGATAAATGTGTTCCTGCTTAAAGATAGTTACTCACTTTTCTGAATCATTTAAGTAGAATATAATATTCCTTATTGTTTTAAGCCTTGTTATGAATAAATTTCTTCATTTTAGGACAAATTTTATAAGCTGAGTTAATATTTTTCTATTGTAGCACAGATGTACCATTTGTACCCAATGGATCCTTGCTTTTGAAACACAGGATTTTTCAAGACTTCAAGACAGAACATTCTACAACAATAGAGATATGACAAAGATTTAGGGCAGTTCCTCTCAACAGAATTAGAGTCAACGTACAAAAACCAGCCTGCAGATACAGTACTTAACCCAGCAGCCAAAACACCCAGATCCCACATTGCAGTGCCTGAGTTCAGTTCTGGCTCCCTGTGTTAGCTTCCTGCCAAGCCAGACCTTGAGAGGCAGCAGAGATGTTGAGGTGGTCGCTATTCACCCAGCTGGGAGATCAGGTTCTTAACTTCAGCCTGATCTGGCCCCAGACTCTTGCAGGAATTTGGGGACTAAATCAGTTCCTAGAAGCACTCTCCATTTCCTCTGTCTCTTCTGTCTCTGCCTCTTAAATACATGTCTTTGTTTCTTTAATTCTTTAATCCACCAGTTTGTGGGATTTTTTTTTAAAAAACTTGTGACCCTGGAGTGTGTATGGTCTGGAAAAATTCCTCTGGTACTTCAGCAGCTCATTGTTTAGGAGACTGAGTAACTCATGGGAAGTAACATAGACGTGTTTGCTCTTACTAACATTTGCATATTGGATTATTTTCTTCTTTCTTCTAAAAATTATGTACAGTGAAAAAGGAAAAGAAAAAGCTCCAATTAGAGATTTGATCCACTGAGTCCTCCTTAATTGCATGGCTAGCTCTGCTTCTCCATCCATACTGACAAATATACCTTCTTTGTCTTACAAATTGGAAACATTTGCTTGGAGAACTAGGTCTGCTGAGCAGAGGCTCACATCTCTGCTTTATAGTTAGCTGACTGATTTGCAGGGTAAAACAGCAGCTGATGGACCAGGAAAAACACAGAGAGGGAAAAGGGATCCATAAAGAAAGAAATTAAAGAATCAGGCTTTGCAAGCTACAGCTCCAAACTACAGATCATTTTGCTGAATATGATTGGGAAGGACTAATTAGAAGAGAGGATGTCTTTTTATTTTCTATCCAGCCCTCTCTGATCTGAAGCCATGCCGCCTCCTCACTTGTTACCTAGCAACCCTTCTTTGTATATGTAAGGTTACTCTATTCCTGCATTGTTATTCGATTTATTTGCCATTTTAAGCATCTTGATCCTCTTCAGGGTGCTGCTACCCTGGTATGAATGGCCTTAGGCTCTAAAATTCCAGAGGACACTCTACTAAATGGATCCTAAAATCCTGTACAGCCCACTGCCATCTTGGAATCAGTACTAAACAAACGCACAACATTTCACCTTGATCTGGGAGATTTTACCAGAGTCCTCCCTCTTTGCAGCCCCAGCCAACCGCCCTCTCTCTACTCAGCCCCAGAAATTGCTGTCATTGCTTTTATCTTGATTGAAAGAATATATGCAGGACGGGTTCCTTTTAACTCAGTGGAAAAATGACTATCAATTTAAACATTAACTGGTGTCCAATCTAATCATGAAGCTAAAAACAGAATTCATTTCTCCACATAGCAGAGTTTCTCAGAAAATCACCACCCAACTAAACTCCACAATTTCACCTAAACCCTAGCAATATGTAAATAGGTAATCAGCCACATTTGGAAACGTATTTTTTAATCAGGTAGTTTAGATGCATAATCACCTCCAAATCAAGCTGCCATTAGAGACCATTAACTCTTGAAGGAAGAAACCTCAGTTGGCAGCCAGAATTCTATCAGGAATGAAGCAATGCTGCCTTCACTTTTAATTCTTACAGAATCCTGGGCTTGCACTTATATGCCAGCTGCTTGTTCTCTCTCTCTCTTTTCTCTGAAAAAAAGAGAATGGAGATTCTTTCCTTATGTTAAATAAGAATTAGGAGGCTTAACAAAACAATAAACATAGCATTTGGATTCTTCCTAAAACACTGCTGTGTGCTATTGCTATTTTTCTATCAGTCAATGGAGAATTTCTCCTAACGCCAGAAGTCCGAGTAGGCCCAGAATCACAACCCCGGTGCATGTTAATATACAATACCTAACAGACAGTTGATTATACATACCGATGATACATACTGCTCAAAATAATTGCATGATACTATTCATTGAAAGTCCATGTCCCCATTCAGTATAATAATCAATTCCTAAATCTTCACTCCCATTCTTTTGGATTTTATACAGAAAAGGAATTTGAAAGCATTTGTTGTCTACCTCCTACTGTACTGGTTGGGAGGGATAATGACAACAGGTGGATATAAGTCCTAGGATATGAGGCAGTGGGATGCATGAGCTGCCAAATTTAGATAACTCAATTAAAACAATCCCATTCACCCATACCCAGAAAAAAAAAAAGAGTGGAAGCTACAGAGAGAGAGGGAAAACACGAGTGACAGCAACTGTGAATTTTCATCTCTGGGGTCATTAGCTATGTTTATATTTCTATAATCTAACTGGCTTACAAGCCACCGTGGTTATTTCTGCCTTTGCCTCATCACTCAGTGCAAAAGGGCAGAGGTGAGTGCCTATAAATTTACACAGCTGCTGGCTGAGAGAAAGAATGTGGAAAATAATTCCCTAACACAGACCTTTATGTCACTGAAAGCATTGTTCTTGGAGGAACATTCTCGGGCTAAACCAAGAGTGTGCTGAGCCTCCTGCAAAAATCTTCCCATGTTATAGCAAAGCACAGTTGCTAGTTCTTGTGCCAGCCGGAGGTATGCAAAGATTTTTCACAGCAGGAAGTCACTCATAGACATCACATGAATATTTAAACAATGGGAAGCCAGCAAAAAGATTCTTTCACGCTGCAGGATGATAGTGACTTCTGAAATTATCACAATTATCATTCCATTATTGCAAAACAAATGACCTGATTTATTATGCTCTGCCTCTGCTCATCTCTGGATCTCTTCCTGATATATTACACAACCGGTTACTTAGGCATTCTACACAAACAGCATTTGTATCGACTACTTCATTAATATTTTGATTATTATAAATCTCAGGAACTCATTCCACAAACTAGGCTAGAGTTGCTCTCTCCCAGTTTTTCTCCCTGAAGAAGACAGAGTATTTTAGAGTGGGACGTGATGTCGTCCACAGCATTCTGGGAAGTGAGTTAGCTCATCACGGAACTCTCCCTTCAGGGTAAAAGCGCTGCTCACTAACATCCCAGCAGCAACGGCCTAACAGCTCCTGGATCTGTAGGAAGAGAAGTTTGTATTCAAGAGATCTAGGCAAAAGGCTACCCCCAAACAGATTTCAGCATGAAACACTAGATGACAGCATTTTAAAAATAGTATTAATTTTCTGATTGCTTATTTAAAAAATAAATAACCAGAAAGGAGAATCATGGAAGAATTTTACCAGTGAAGATTCGGCAAGTAGCAGCAGCCATTCTAAAAGCCAGGCCTTTGTTTTAATCCTGTCCTCGAACTATGTTAGACAGCTTTGCGAGCCCTGTGTACAAACCCATTACCAGGGTAGAGTGAGTTTGTTTATCCTCTTAGCAAAACTCAGCAAAACGTTATCACATCCCACCAGTGACACAGCAGGGTAAGAAAGGTATTCTGGGATAGAAAGTCAAGCCACATACTTGGCTAAAGTAGATCATGGTAATGTGTGTTGTAATGAGATGTCTGATGAGCCCTGAGTTGAATTCCCACTTCTTGCACTGAAACATTATCACAATTTAAAGTGCTTAGAAAAGAGCATGTCTGTGATACACTAATGACTCCAAATGCGCTCATGTGTCAGGCTGTGGGTCGTCAAAAACACTAAATATATTTATGTGCATTGAAAGGACTTAGCAAATGATGCTAAGCCCTACCTGCCCACCAATATTTACATCAACCCTTTTCACATCTTAGTCTAAGTTTTGTTTGGGAATACAATGCTACCCTCTGTCCTTAAGATGAATTTGAAATAGATTGCTCAAGATGATTTTCCCCACACAGTCACAGTCCTCAAGAAAATGAGAATATTAAAGAAATAAATCAAGAAAACAGGCAATTCATTTGTAGGAGGTCATTATATAGTTAATTCAAATTTATCAGTTGCTTGCTGGGAAATTCATTAAACCTATATCCTAGCAAACCAAGAAAAAGGATGTTAACAAGGCATCTCCTTTTGTGGATAGGGAAGAAAATGAGACCACAATCGAGCAGCCAGATAGATGAAGATACATGGTTGGTAGATCCCTTCCCATTTCAGTCTTACAAATGAGCACAGAAAGAGAAACCAGAGGATGAAGAAAATTGGACAACTTGGTATGTTCTTACATCAGTAGTAGATCCCAGGGGATGGCACTCTAAGGAAGGGGTTGTTTGCAGGCAACCTGAAAAAAGACCATATTATGAGTACAGCTAACTACCCAGGACCAATGCCTGGGATGCACTGAGCTGCAGGAAAACACAGCCTCTACTTTCTTTTTATTTTCTATAAGACAGGAGGATCTTCATATTACAGAGATCATGCCAAAAAATATATAGAACCACAATTCTCTCCTTCACTCAAAATGATACACTGTCATTGAAAGCAATAAAAAGCATTCCGAAATATGCCTTTTTTTTTTTGCAGTGAACAAAGTCCATGATATTTTGAGTAGTCAAAGGAGGCAAAACTGAATCTTCAGCAATACAACAATATTATTTAGTAAAATATCTTCTTCAGACTCAGTTTTCTAACCTGAAACAAAGCCTTTTTGAATGTTGCCTCCCAATCAGTCACTAATGATGAAGCTTACCACAAAGCAAGTGAACCACAGGAGGGAGGTTGAGAGACAGAAAAGCAAACAATGGCAGCACTGTGTACATATACAAGTTTAAACCTTTGGAGGAAAACATTGTTGTGTTGCAAATACCTTGAAAGATGGTCTAATGTTTTTGCTTGTGAAAATTCTCAGTAGTCTATTATAATCTTCTATTGTATAAACCAGACACATCTCTTACCACAGAGCAAGTTGCAGTCTGCCTTTGGCACCACAACTTGAGTGATACAAAGAAAGATTTTGGCAGACATCATTTAATATTGTCCCATTATAATTTCCAGAATGTTTGTCTTATTTTCATATTTCCTTGGATCCCAAAAGAAATGGTAAGGATAAAAATGGTTTTCCTGCACAAATTCAAGCCCTGTGGTCCCCTTACAACTCACTAATAATTGAAAGAAGTATTTCTAGCATTTTGATTGAAAGAGATGATCCTCCATTGCTGTGAACCAAAGTCTCTAGCCTCATAAGTTCCTGGACAAGAAATTCAAAATCTATAGGCTCATTTTCAAAGAGCTTGCAAAATCTAATGCATAATAACCATGTAACCAAATTGCAAGAAATGTCAATATTTGTATTGATATATTTAAGGTGATATCATAAGGGTTAATTATTGCTATTTATCTTGCTTGTCTACTCTATTGATTTTGAACCTCAAAGTATTGAAGAAAACACTGAGGTATTTGAAAAAAAGTAAAGGGCAATAGACCCATCCCATTTCTAATGGATCAGAATTTGAGGGAAACGCAAGTACATCATGAACATTGAAAAGTCCCAAAACTGACTCTGATGACCAACAGAAGACTTGCATGTATACTCCAGACTTAAGGGAGTACATCTTCCGTGGTATATATCCAAGATAGACTTTCCATCTATCCAAGTTTCGCAGCAAAAATGGGAAAAGAATTAAATTCTCATGGTAAAAATACTATCCATCTTGCCAAGGGAATATACAACACACATGTTCTATGTAATGTTAAACTGTCTCCACCATGAGGATCTCCTAAACATTTTGTTCATTTTGCATTATCTCATGGTCTCTTTAAATGGGTACTTCCAATACCATGACTGTATATATGACTCAACAAAATACATCTACTCTAGGAACATTTTCTATTTTATAGGCAATGCTTTGGGTAGATACTTTGCTCAAGAGTTTCACCTCGCATGTAGGTTAACTGGTAGAGACCAAAAGAACAGAATATAAAACTGCCAAAATGGAAACACATTAAATTGATGGGTTTCCAGAAGTCTATTGTACCCCTCACTAGGTCCCAATCATCTTAAAAAAATTTTAAAGGAAAATCTAGAAACTAAGAAACCAGATCCCTCCCTTTATAGGATTACAAGGTGATAATCATATTTAATTTTGCTCTAAACAGATGAGAAGGAAGTAATCCCATATTTTTGAAAGCCCTGATAAATATCCTGATAATATCAATGTGTGACTATACCAATTCCCTAGTTAACTTTGACAACAGAAGACAAAAAAAGTAAGAAAAAAATACTCTTTTAAGGTATTTATTTTATTTTTATTTAAAAAGTAGTTACAGATGAACCTCAGTTATTTTATTTAATTTGCTTTTTCCCGAGTTTATGTTGAGATGCTTATGTCAGCAAAAATACTACGCAATTGATATGTGTATTATAGCAGGTGGTACATGATATCGCTAGGTCCTATAAATGGTGATGTTAGCTTTTCTATGAATGCTCATGTCTGCCATTTGTTTCAACATAAATGGACATCACTCATTAAATTTAATTTATAAAGACCAAAAAAAAGTAGTTACAGAGACACAGAGAGAGATTTTCCATTTTCTGGGTCACTTTCCAAATGGCCACAACAGCCAAAGCTAAGTCAGGTTCAAGTAAGTTAGGAGTCAGGAGCTTCATCTTGTTCTCTCACATGGGTGGCAGGGACCCAAACACCTCAGCCATCTTCTGCTGCTTTCCCAATAGTATTAGCAAGGAGCCGGATCAAGAATCAGAGTAACTGGGACTTGAATCAATGCCCATAAGGAATGCTAATGTGGTAGCTTATCCTGGTATACCCCAATGCTAACATTTTTAAAAAGTCATCTTCTTGGTTATATCATAAGCTAAAAAGCTCATCTTCTGCGTATTGGGCACTGAACTGCCTCCCCTTAAATCTAGGCAGGCTGAGACTATATTGGAAGAGATAATATGTCTCCCAAAGCAAAGTTATCAGCAGGGCAACGACATGTGTGCCTGGTCCCCCTAAGACATTATTACACTTGGAATCAGGCTGTGAGGCAGCCAAGCAGGTGCACAGAGATGTCAAATCCAGCTGTTCTGGCTAATGTCCAAGCTGATGGCCAGTATCAATCATCCATCATGGAAATGAAGATGAGTCCAGACCCAGACACATTCCGACACCGTTTACTTAAGATATTCCAAAAGGGAATCATGTAGATGAGCCAAGTCAACTCTCAGAACTTTGATATATATATTCTACTATCTTTCAGTATTAAATCTGGGGATGATTTTTTTCTGCAGCAGGAGTAATTGAATCATCCCACCTGCAAACAGGCTCAGAAGCCTCTTGCTGCAACCTTAAGGAAAGCCCTAAAAAAAACCCAGGCTTACGTAAAGACATGAAACAGCTACAGCAGTCCAGAAACTGGACTGGATGGGCAAGTCACAACAATCAGAACAACTCCTGTTCCCATTCTGTAAGTTCAGAAGCTATAAAATCTCCCCTGAGAGCATGCTGAGCCTGCCCAGAGAGAAGCCACCTCACAGATGATTAGAATGTAAGTGGATAACGAGCCATTTGAATTATCTGCTCTAGTTCAAACACATGCTGTTGCCAATATGCTGTGGCAGCCAGCTAACATCTGAGCATCTTTAATTTAAATTGCATATACTTAACTTGAAATGGCATCTATACTCTGAAACTAAGAATTTACTGTACCATCATCAGATCATAGGAGAAATCATCTTTTTAGGAATTTCCTAAATTTGCCTTTTTACTGCACTCTAATGTGGTAACAGTTTAATGCCTGATAGCTCCCAAAACAAATTTTTCAGAGTATGAGATATATTTTCTATTCCAATCAACTGCTAATACACATGCTGCTTCCTGTCTACACACATGAATGGGATGATTCTCCAAAGCTTGGGTCTCATTCCCTCACAAACAGCAAAAACATATCCGTAACCCTCAACAGTTGACACACCCATAAAACCAAGATTTAGTTTATCAAAGTCTATCAAGGACAAACCTAACAATGCAAAAAATGCTTAAGGAAACTGAAAGTAAGCATGCTTATGGTGGAAATTTGAGACTGTATTCACAAAATTCAATACAGTACTTTGGAGCTTAAATGTACAGCTATGATAAAAGCAAACAAAAAGTAGATATGCCAAAAACACAGGTTACAACTATTCATATTGCAACTATTTAAAAATAGCCCAAGAGACTGATGTGTTCAAATACTTCATGAAGATTTATTTATTTTATTTTAAATGCAGATTCACAGAGAGAAGCAGCTATAGACAAAGGTCTTACATCTGCTGATTTACTCTACATATGACCACCACAACCACAACTGAGCTGATCCAAAGCTGGGAGGCTGTATCTCATATGGTGCAAGGTTCCAAGGTCTTAAGCCATTACCTGTTGTTTCCTCAGGCTATGAGCAGAGAGTTAAATCAGAAGTGGAGCAACTGGGATATGAAGCAGCACCCATAAGAGGTGATGACACAATGGGATGGAGGAGTGGCCTACTGAATCATAGCGCTGGTCCCATTTTAAAAAAACTTTTTCCAAATTTAACATGAATGACTACTTAGTATACCTCTACCTCTATCCCAAAACTGTTTTTTTCCTGTGGATTTTTATGACTTCCATTTCTGTCTCTCGCTCTCGCTCTCGCTCTTTCATGCCTGCTGGGAGGCAGTATCTTCAATGTAGATCAAGCTGATTCATATCCTCAGTTGGCCTCAACAAGATGTATAAGATTTACTAGCAAAATTACTTAGCCTCAGTTTCTACACAAATGAAATACAGATAATTATGACACAAAGGTATGAAAATAATTTGATGAGTACCTAAGCAGAGTTATTCAGTAATGTTTAACGTGTACTAGTGGATCCAAGCATCTTTTATCACCTTCTGTCCCTCCCAGTGACCCTTGGAAGCACAAGGGTTGGGATCATGCATAGATGGGTCCTCAGTTCCTCATCACTCCCTCTGAACAGCCTCATCTTCTTCCACAGTCACAAATATCTACAATGTATATGGGACTCTGCATTCTAAGTCTTTCTCCTCACCTGTTTTCTATCGAACTACTGTACTCTTCTAATGGAACTAAGTCATGACTAGTCTGCATCCAGTTATTCAGTACAACTTATAAACATCAAAGATCCTAGAAATTCTTCCTAGTTAGATCTGCCTGTCAGCTCCCAATCAATAAATTTTGGACTGGGAAGATGTCATGGTCCTCTGTTCTGAAAGAATGAGATCAAGATAGGAACTCTGAGGCCTTTGCCGAAACAAGCTTGCAAACTAGGCAAACCATCCTTCTGGGTGTCCTGCTCTGCTGCATAGCTCCCGTTTATCTGTTTTAGTATAGTTCCCTATGCTGCCCATCCAGCTGTGCATCCTGGAAGACCCGCATGGACTGCATCAAAGAGCTTCCATGCATTTTGGTGTCTGCTTGGGTTTGGCTAGTAGACTGCTGACAGGAGACTGGCAAGAGACAGAAGTATGGCATGTTTACTTCTATGTCATCTGCCCCTAAATCTCATCGCCACTTTCACGACAGCAGTTCTTCAGAAGACCTTCCTATGGAGCTGCAGATATCCAGTTTATTAGCTCCAGGATACGTCAGCAACTTGCCTAAAACTTTGAACATTATTCTTCTGTCCAACCCTCTGAACATGATCCCCCTTTCAGTAGATCATCTGTTGTCTGCTGGAACCCTGATGGAAACACTTGTTTTCTTGGTAGCATTCCTTTCCTTGAAAAACAACTATAAAATTGACTTAAAACACTCATGGTAAATAAAACTATGCTGCAAGAAAGGGAAAAAATTTAATCATAATCCTATCATACTATTAGAATGTTGATGTATTGCTTTGCAGTATTTCTGAAGCATATTTAACATAGCTATAATTAAAGTACTTACAAAATTTCATCTTATTTTTTTCATTTAATATAAAATAATCATTTCCCATGCTGATAAAGAGTCTTTATAAACATCATCTTTAAAAGCTGTATAATGTTCTGTATAGGGACATATATTATAATTTGCTTGATTTTTACCATATTATTAAACATTTGGTACACCCTTTACAAATGACCTTTCCACTGCATACATTCACACATACCATCACACATTCGGTGATTTCTTTGCATTTCTTTGCTGGCTTTTCCAAGGGACAATTTAAAAAATTTCATATGTTCTATAAAACAAAATCCACTTTGCTAGGACATAACTCCTTCACCTTCAAGATCTTACATTTGTTGTCTTATAATTATTTGACCTGCCTTGACTACATTTTGCTACCAAGTAATACCAATTATTCTATTTCATGACTCCATGCAAAATTGTTTTTAGGAACACAGAGAAAGATTCTTATGAAAAACCAGAAATGAAGAGCTGTTGGCTGTTGTCCACACAGCTTTTTCTTTCTTTTTTATTTTGTATTTTTTAGTGCCAATAGAATCTAGAAACCAAAGAAGAGCATTTAGGCAAAAACTGAAAAACAATGCAAGTTAGGAATAAGCAAAAATCTAAATCATACTAGTAGATGGTGGTGCCTCAACCCCATCACTGTCTAGAACTGAAGACTATGGATCACCAGGAGTCATGTGATAATTATGCCATACACACCACTTTTCGAAGAAAACTTCTTAACACTGTCTCATGTTTGTCCTTCAGTAACATTTCATGATGAACAGTCACAGGAATGAACATACAGAAAAGTAAGATGACCCACGTTTGAAGATATTTCTTTGCATTAAAGTCTGGTGGTAATGGGGATTAGGAACAGTGGGTGAGTACCCTAAATGGAACCGTGTTCCTGAGCCAGGGGGGTTGCTTCAGCACAGAACCAGCTGACTGAAATTTGAAGTCTACTAGCCAGGTGGAAGATGAAGTCCATTGTTCAAGTGAAGACAGTCCAAAACTACTCCTCTGCCTCCATTTCTAGCTTTCACACTGTGTGAGAACATAACACTTGAAGTCATGACCACTGTTTTGCAATCATAGGATGGCTGTTATAAAGATAAGAAGTCCATGGCATGAGAATGACAATTGAGATAGGTGGGAACATCTGGACAGTAGCTCTGAGCAGGCTAACCAGGTTTCAGGGACATAACTTCCAAATCAGTAAAACTAGTACATGTTCTGTGCTTAATGTCACGGTTGCAGGAGTTTGGGGTTCTTACAGCAGAAAGAATTTCAAATAGTATGCCATTTTAGATAATATGTGCATTTGGACCTGGGTTTCAGTGTCTCCCAAAAGACTGACTAAGGCAACCATTGAGGAGCCCCTGAAGTACCACAGAAGAGAATGTTGTTTTTTGATTAAAGATACAGTGGCCACTGAGAGGACTTGTCCTCCTTTCTCTCGGCACTGACAAGGATTTTTGAAAAGAGAGAAGACAGATCTCCACTACAGAAAACTGTCATTACAATAACAAACATCAAAGCAGCAAAAGTAATTTAATCATGGGACATATATACACACTCACACACACACATATACATACACGTGTATATAACCTGTATCTATATACTGATATATGCTAATTTCTCCAAAGCAAAAACCTAAAGCTCCATTTCTTTTTAAGATTTATTGATTTTTTTTATTGGAAAGGCATATTTACAGGGAAAAAAATCTTCCATCCTCTGGTTCACTCCCCAGGTAGCTGCAATGACTAGAGGTGAGCTGATCCAAAGCCAGAAGCCAAGAGCTTCTTCAGGGTCTCTCACATAGGTGCAGATCCCAAAGCTTTGGACCATCCTTCTGCTGTTTTCCCAGGCCACAAGCAGGAAGTTAGAAGGGAAGTAAAGCAGCCAGGACACAAACCAGCACCCATATGGGATCCTGCCACATGCAAGATGATTTATCCACTGAGCCATCGCACAGAGTCCTAAAGCTCCATTTCCAAACAAAGCTCCATGTTAAATTTAAATGGAACACATCCGTTGAAATCACTGTCACCAAAACCAAGTTCCTCATTTCTCAAAACCTCATCATTTCAGAAGGACCAACACACCTTCGTGCTTCCTTATGATGACAATGATGAATGGACCTCAGTGTTTTCAGTATCTAACATGCTACCTTCTTTTGCTATAGTAGATGACTCCATTTGTGACAGACTTGTGTAAAAATGATATTCTTTGCAAGTGGTCAAATTTGTGAGAAGAGAGTTTTAGAATCCTGGGAAGAGCCCATTCAAAATTTCTCTCAAACAGTGGTTTGTTAACTATTTAAGGGAGAGCTTGAACCCTGGTTATAGGACTATACAGCTCAAGTTCCTTTTAGCAGAATGCATTTGCCTCCATTCAGGGTTCTCTTACTACTTTCACAAAATGAGGATCACTTTCTGCCATTAATTCTAATGATCTGTTCATATTTCTTCTATCACCTTCCAGAGGCCAAGTAAACTTACTTTTTAGTTTGCTTAGAACCATCAATATCCAGAAAACAAGGAGGGGCTTTTAGATTCTATTTACATTGACTAGGCATCAATTCCTCTTCTATTTCTACATTTCTATCCACCATAGAGGAGAAAATGGCAAGACATCAGCCTATCTGGCAGAAACTGTAGATAGTTTTCTAGTTACCATGCCTGCATCTAATATTGAGATCAACTTTCTTTCTTATTTAAAAAATGTAAGCACCGATACAACTGTTCAAGGGCTCAAGTTTTACAATCCCATTCCACACACACCAAAAAATAGTTGTAAGTTGCTTTCAGATTTAGATTCCTCTGCTAATCTGCCATTTTGGAGTTATGATAGAGCCGAGCGCCCTTTGCACACTAAACCAGCTGTCTCCTCACCCCAGAGTTAAACTCACAGCCTGACTCCATCACTCTGGATTTCCTTCTATTTTCTTCTGCTACAGCAGCCTTGAGATTCTTATCCTCTGCCTCAGCCTCCCTAATTTTCTGTCACCTTTCCTAATGCCAATCCTCCCTCCAGGAATACTAGGAAGTTGGGTCCCTACGTCACGATGGAGTCTGTAAGCATTCATGCAGCTCCAGCACGGCTGCCATGTATGCTGCTGAGTCCTCACAGTGACGTCATTCCTTAGGAACCTGGCTTAAGTTCTCATCATTTTCCATTCCTCAAGACACACGTGTTTCTCTAAGACAAAAGGCAAATGTATCTATATTGTTCTCATACGCACAGTAACCTGTGACAAAAGTTGTTTTTCCTTCATTAAAGGATAGTGTCTATGTCTCCTTATCACTTTGTCACTTCCCAAATAACGTCTACAGAATGTTAACTTAGCAGGTACCCCTGGTTTAATCACCTGAGTAGAAAGTTTAGCTCAACATATGGGCTACTTTTCCTGGAAGCCACTCAAACACTATCTTCCACATTCAAGTAATACAATGATTTCCTACGAAGTTAATATCTGAGTGCTAATGTATGCTATCAGAAAAGAGAGAAGACTAGAAGTGTCTGGGTCCCATTGGGTGCCGATCAACCAAAAAACATCTCAAAAAATATATGATAAAAAAGTCATATAAATACCTTCCAAGTAATAAAAGATATTTATGAATAAAAAAGTATCCAAGAAATAACTTCTTCCAGACATTCTACAATGAAACAGAAAAAAAAATAATAGGTCATTTAAGTTACTACTTAAAAAGTTAACTATATTGACAGAATTATCTGTTATTTATCCAGTCAACCCTATATGATAAACAAGAAATCTGAGATTTATAACCTTAAGGCATTGCCAATTACTTGAAGAGATAACAAATGTTTTAGGGTAATTCAAATGAAGATGAATACCTTGTGGTTCAACCTATTGTACCCTCTATGTCTGACACCAACCTACAGCCATTCAATGTGTGTCAACAGGTCAGCCTTCTCATAGGCACGGTTCCCCATTGATTAAAAATCAGGGCAAGAGTCTGCCGTACCAAGCTTACATTTCAAAGCACAGTCCAAAAGTCAGTTCAAACCTGATTGTGGGTAGCTAACACTAGTCCAATTTTGTGGATTTAGTGTTGACATGGTAATATTTTTTATCTATATGATTTTCAGATTTTCCAGCTCCTACAGTGTATTTCATTCAAGAGGCTTATGTTTCCCCAGAGGGAGGAAAATAACAACTCCCAGATGGGATAAATGGAGGAGAAATGCATTGCTTGGAACATCCATGTACAACAGCGTGGCTTGGCCTTTGAGATATTGCGCTATAGGGCTACATTATTTTAGCCTTTTTCAGGACCCAGGGACAGCACATGATTTCATATAGGAAACTACTAACTCTAGCTATCCGTGAATCGAAAAATCCCTTGCTTATCTGCCCTAATCCTGGGCTCATTTGAAACACTGTAAATAAGATTTAATGAAGTAATATATAAACAACAACAAACTTTCCAGCTTTAACAGATGGACCCAATCCATCTCGTAGATAATATCTCATAAATGATTCATTGCCATTGCTTTAACCTAGAGCCTTTTGTATTTTGCACATCTAAGTGAATAACCATTAGTAAGCTTTATGCATTGCACTGTGTAAATTATCTTGAGTCTGTCAGAAGCTAGAGAGTAGCTCTGATATTCTGGAGGGAAAGCTCTTTTCCAACTATTTCTTCACTGAATCCTTTGTACATACAGAAGCTGCAGGTTATCAAAGAAATCAAGATCCAACTCCTTTCTGGATCTGGGATTTATTTTCCTTTCAGATTTGTAAATTAAGCATATGTCTTCCTTAACAAGTTAGAGAAATGTTATCATTTTTCCACAGGGCCTAATTGTTTGACAGGAGAGTGAATTGTAACAAATACCTAAAACACAGCCCTAAAGAGATGCTTACATTTTCAGATACAGCCCCTGGTAACCTTTGTAATACATCTCTAACTAACCATCCTATTTACCTGGTACAGATATATTTTTTTAAAAAAAATTATAGACTTCTAAACTGTCTTTTGCCTTCCCTCAGCAGTTGGATCAGGAAGCAATTGATTCTGAATAATTCTAGGCCTGTCTGAGCTATCCAAAGTGGCAGATAAGCCTGCACCATGAAGTAAAATGTCACATTCCAAGCAGATGATACAAATGGAAACTTGTGGGGTGAAAGAAAACTCAGAGAACATGGAGTTGGGAAGGTGTAAACACTGGGAAGCTTGAACCAGCACCCGCTCTTGATTCCTGTTTGGTCTTGCTCAAGTTCCCTCATATGCTAAAGTTATCAGGCATTCCTACCAACTGCTGACAAGGACACCCGTGTCCCTGGACTCACCATGTCCATGAAAAAGACCCCACCCACCTGCCAGTTCATGCAGCTGAACCAGTACAAGCTAATCATTAACCAGTTCAAACTGCAGATTTCGTGCTTCTGAATCTTCCCGTAGCAGAAGCAATGATAATCTCCTTGCTTCTGAGAGTTCTCTTTACACAAAGACTTGCAGAACCCACAGCAGGGCATTTTCCAATCTCCTCATGAGATTCCACACAGGGAACTCTTCATGCTACTCCAGCCCAAAGAACACATTCTGACATCACATTGTTTGTGTTTTAGGGTAAAGCAATGTTGACCGGGACTGTGGAACAGAATGTAGCCTGGCCATTATAGTGTCCCATTAAATTTCTGATGATAAAATACATAGCAATGTTACAGTTGGAATGCATATGAATATAACCAGGATAAATAAAAAGAAATGATCAAGATTTTAGAAAGTTATCAGGAAAATAAAAGAGATACGGATCTATGAATTACCCTGGTGGAAGTGAATGTAAGCTAAAAAACAAAACAAAGCAACATAACATTTTAAAGTGGATTGACTTTTGCCCCAGTTCTGAACTATGTTGATAAAGAAAATAAAGTGGCTAATTAGCATGAGTGGAGCCTTAACAGCTCACCACCCCTATGAGTCATTTTATTGGTGTTTTTTAACAAGCAAGGTCATTAATACAAGATAGTACAAACCAAATAAATGAAACACAAGCCTACCCAAAGAAACTGGGGGCTCCTTTGCATGACCTCTGAAAAATACAGTCCTTAAGCAGAGTTGACCACCCCTGAGACTAAAGTCAGGTAGAAACTCTTTCCATTTTGAAAAGGGAAGTGACACTGGATCAGAGTGGAAACAAAGGAAAGGAGAGAAAGGAGGTCTCCACTACTGTATGCTCAGCACTTCTTGTCTTTGTGCCTTGCTGCCAAGTTTAACTGCAGAGCCCAAAACCTTGGGGCCAGATTGGAAGGAGGAACTTCTCTCCGCCCCTCCCGTGGGGGCTTGGCAGGGAATAAGAAGTACTGCACCCCTGTGTTCACGTGCAATAATGCATTTGGAAAGAGCAGAACTGAGTGAGACATCTTAGACACAGTCTAAATACCTAACTAAAACTCACGGTTGTGAATGAGCTAACTTTTAGTCATGGATACTATAGCATGACAGTTATAAATACGTGCTTATATATTTATAAATATATAATTATTTATGTTTTATGTAAGTAACATAACTATTTACATGTAAGCATTATAAGTATAGATTGTCATATATAAATGATATGGCTATTTATAAATATTTATGTAGAATATAAATTCACAATCTAGAGTCTAATGGATCTAAGTTCCAAATTCAAGTTACAACCATTTATTGTAAAAGTTGGGCCTCAGTTTCACACCTGTAAAACAGTATTGATAAGATTAAGGACTGAATAAGATGATTCTCAACACCTAGAATAAGATTAGCCTGGCTTAGACAACTTTTACTGCATTCAACAAATACTGATTGTTAGTATCAATATTATTTTTATATTATTACTACAAAAGCAAGACCAGGGCCCAGCATGATGGCTCAGATACTAAATTCTCGCCTTGAATCTGCCAGGATTCCATATGGCTGCCAGTTTTTGTCCTGCCTACCCTACTTCTCTCTTATCCAGCTTCTTGTTTGTGGCCTGGGAAAACAATGGAGAATGGCCCAAGGCCCTGGAACTCTGCACCCACAAGGGAGATCGAGAAGAAACTCCTGGATCCTGGATTCTGATGGGCTCAGCTCCAGTCATTACAACCACTTGGTAAGCGAACCAGTGTAGGGAAGATCGTTCTCTCTTTCTCTGTATAAAACTGTTTTTCCAATAAAAATCAAAATAAATTTATGATTTAAAAAAATCTGGAGATCATAATGGGGGAATATATCTTTCAGCTACATTTTTCAAACAAATGACAAAAACATGACTCAAGTTTGCTTTCTTGGAATTGCACTCATCAAAGTAAGTTGCAAAGGAAAAGAGCTAACAAGTCAAATGGCTAATAAAGCAAAAAGACCATATATTTTATTACAGAAATGTTCAGAAGCCAGATTTCAGTGTCTTCCTTAAGCCTGGTAGATGAACAGAACTGCCTATGAAAAATGGTTTCAAAGTTTTATTCTGATAAGTAGAATTTTTATTAACAACTGTATAATTTAAATAACTACCAAAGTTGGTATTATTTAAATAATCTGAATTGAGGGTTCAGGAGACCTCTCAGTGCTATTTGTTACAGCTGTGGATGAATTTACAATTACTTCAAACTAAGAAATGAAAAGACTGCATGGACCCTATGTGGTAGCCTAGCAGCTGAAGTCCTCACCTTGAACACGCTGGGATCCCATGTGGACGCTGGTTCTGGTCCTGGCAGCCCTACTTTCCGTCTAGATCTCTGCTTACAACCTGGGAAAGCAGTGGAGGATGGCCCAAAGCCTTGGTACCCTGCACCCGTGTGGGAGACCCAGAAGAGGCTCTGGGTTCCTGGCTTTGGATTGATGAAGCCCAGCCTTTGCAGTGCTTGTGAAGTGAATCAAACAGAAGATAGTCCTCTCTGTTTCTCCTCCTCTATACATATCTGACTTTGTAATAAAAATAAATAAATCTTTTTAAAAAAAAAAGATTGCACAATTTCAAAATGTTTGACCCAGAATGTGGGATCATAGAATGTTTGATTCAAAAAGGAACTAGAAGACAAACCATATGTTCCACTCTTCTCCTTCATGGCTTAAAGAGTAAGACTAAAAAAACTCTTCAGTTGGTCAAGTAACCAAAAACACAACCCAGTGTTTTTCCTTCTCTGCCCATCATTATGTACCATGCCTTGGCTATTTGCCTACCCTTTGAAAGAAGTTAAAATTCGTATATCATCCTCCATGATTGAAACATAGGGAGGAAAAGGTACAAAAGTACAGTACTGTTTTATGATTTTAGAATTCTCTTTTCCCTCTGGTTCTAGTTATGTGGCATGCAACACTTTCCTAGTGTTGTTGTCACAAGGTAACACAAAGTGCACAGCTTGAAACAACAGGAATTTATTGTCTCACAGTTCTCAAGGCTAGAAGCTAAAAAAAATAAAAAGGCAAAGGCTGAGTCATGTTGACTGCTTTGGAATCCTCCTCAAGCCCTGATGGCTTCTGGGAGAACTGGGCCTCCCTGTGGCTGTACGTGAACAATTCTAATCCTCCATCTTGACCTGACATTCTTCCTGGCTTTTTTCAATCCACCCATCTGTCTTCTCCATGCATCTATCTCCATGTCTTTACTTTCTCTTTTCAAGGAGACACAGGTCATGTTAGATTAGGGCCTGCCTAATGACCTCATTTTTCTGTTGATTGTCTCTTTCATGACCCTATTTTCATTTGAGGTGGCACTCTGCAGTACTATTGGGATGTCAACATATCTTTTGGATGGGCACAATTCAACCCACAATGTGGCACATAATAAATGCACAATAAATCTCTGATCACTGTCCAACCAAAAAAGGAAGGGAATTCACTCATATTATAAACCATGGAAGTCATAGGTGTCAAGTCATGGAGATAGATATGCAACAAGCTCATTGGATTCAAAGATTCATTAACAAAGAAGTTTGGAAGGAGCGTAACACATAGAAGAGAGAAGTGATGACTGAAAGACAGGCAGTGACCCACTCACAAAAGGCAGTTAGAGACTGAACGTTACTCTGGAGGCAGTTCATAGTTACTGGTAAGAACAGACAGTTGTTCAACAGTTGTTTATTGAAATGGGCATGGAAGCTAAGTTAAGACATAGTGCTTGACCTGAAGAGCCTCATCTTCATGCAGGAGACAGCAGGTTGTAAGTAAATAAGCTCAGTTATTTGTGTAATATCCTCAGGCATAGCCTGCAGCAAGCAGTGAGTGATTGCTGAAGGGTTTTTCCAATTTGGGGTTTTTTTTTTCAGATATGATAATAAAAACATCAAAGGTAATGGTAATGCCTCATAAACCAAGAACTCTGATAAGTACTTGGATGTCCTATCTCATTTAATTTTCATCAGGATACTGTGAATAGCCACTGTTGTTAAATTCTGCAGAGAAGATGAGCCATGCTTTGAGTTACCCAAACTCACAAGGGTGGGCATCTCTGGGACTTGAACCCAAATCCATAGGACTCTAAACCCTGGATCTTATCTCCAACACTATGAGTTAAATTGGTTAGCTTTCCAATTATCTTTTGTTTGTGTTCCAATTAGAGAGTTAATGGTTATTTTTTAAAGTCAATCATTATCCTTTCATCACAGGAGGTAAAACCTGTAAAAATGCTGACTGAGTGAAATTCAAGATCAGTGTGTTTGGCAATGGACATTAATCAATCTATAATCAATATGCAAACACTTTGCTAAAAAAATTAACTTGCTGGAATAGGTGTAAATAAGACCATTCCAGCCAGGGCAGATATTAACCAGTAATATAGAGAACACAACACTCATGCTGGAAAGCCCAGTCTGCCATCTTGCACCTAATTGGTTTTTTTGTAACATACCTACCATATACATAATGAATTACTCTAGAAATCTGCCCCCTGGGACCTTCAGGAAATTGGGAATTGTTCCTTTCTGCCTGATTCACAAAACAACCAAGTCTCAATTATCACAAGTGAAAAATCTAGTTGTAAGGCAGCAGGTTGCAAATAAACAATAAAACGGCTTTGGGCTCAAATATATGACCGGGTCTTATTTTTGTCTTTGTTTTTGATGTTCTGGTGGTTCTGTAAGGGAGCCTGTAGACTCCCATAGGCTCTACAGACCCAGAAACCACCCCACACCTGTTTACCGGTACGTGCATGTAATGCAAACACACACATAATGGAGCGGAATCCACAGCTTGATCAAATTCCTAATGAGATCCAATCCTCAAGAAAAGCTGAAAACCCAGTGCCCCTTAGTGTTAGTGAGTAAATGAGGACAGTCATGCAGTGCCACACCGTCATTTGCGGAAATTCCCAGCACAGAGCCTCTGACTAGCATCTCCTTCACCAAAGACCTAGTAAAGGCTGCAGCTGACATGAGCATGACCTATAAACACTGCCGAGGAAGATCAATGCTGGAAGGAAGCATACATTTGCCTACACTCCATGTGGCAGTCCAGAAACTCAAATAGCTCATGAGATGTAATAGGGCCATGTTAGACCACATATTTTACAGCAAATGTTTACACTCTAACAGGCATTTTTTTAGTTTCTGAAAGAAATTTATCTCCAAATACTTCATGGCCTTTTATCTAAATGGACTATAAAAGCAACTGCCCTTTACTCTCACCCTCTCTCCCCTACTGCCTCCTCCTGCTGCCATGATTGGCCACTTCCTCCAACAGCAATAACAGGATCTCCTACTAAGAGGCCCACTGCTATTTGAAATGTAATTGCCCAGCATCCCACAGAGAATGCATTCTCTCAAGCAACAGCAAAGCTTTTCCATAGAGACCTGGCAGAAAACAGAGAAGGCTGATCTGAAGGATGTAAAGGACTTGATAAAATAACACACTTTATGTTTCTGAATGAAAACAGAAGCCTCAAGCTTTTGACTCTCACCTCCAATTTCATATGATCTCTCCACTGTTTTTTCCAGCCTGGCCAACATACCTGTGGGATTCTAGGAGACCCAGGCCATCCCAAACATGTAGTCTATCTGATTGAGAATTTTCCTGACACATGACTGTGGCTTCTAACTGCCGCTGTACGCTAGATACACGCAGACTGTGGCCCACTTCTGGTTTCCCTAAATCCAGCATTAGTCAGCCTTGAGACAGCAACAGAAAGAGGGGAACCATATTTCCCTTTCCTGATGCCATCACCACTCCCCCAATAGTACATTTTGTTCCACACAGGGACTAAAACAATTGGCAATCACACAAGAGCAAGGAGCAAACCCACGAATACCCAAAGGGGCTTGGCTGCCAGTTCATGGGTTTTACATTATATGCAGGTTTACAGTCCCTTGATTATATGATAGTAATTCAAAAATTGCATGGGGAATAGAAAGTGTATGTTTATTTTGCTGCAAAATAATTTTTAAAACCATACACATTTTTTTCTTATTTTCTATTTCCCATGGAATTTTTAAAATTTTTAAACTTTTTTTTTTAAGTGGAAAGTCAAGTCTACAGAGAGAAGAGAGGAAGATCTTCCATCTGATGATTCACTGTCCAAGTGGTTGCCAACAGCGAGAGCTAAGCCAATCCAAAGCCAGGAGCTTGGGATGATCCTTCACTGCTGTCCTAGGCCACAAGCAGGGAGCTGGATATGAAGTGGGGCTGACAGGACATGAACCGGTGCCCAAATGGTATCTCAGCAGGTGCAAGGCAAGGACTTCAGCCACTAGGCTATCACACAGGGCCCTTCCCATGGAATTTTAAAGAATAGCGAGATCCTGGCTTGCTTCCCCAAGATGACAAATACCTATGCTTTTTGCTCAGATGCTGCAAATTGACACAGGATGTTCTGTGTGTTTTTATTTTAAGTGATAGGAAATATATGTGCTGTTTGCTGCCATGACAGTGAGGGAGCTTAGATGACATAAACGTCTCCAGAAAGATGAGTGAATTGGCCCTTACTGAGAGCAAGGCTGCCAAGAAAGCAAAGGAGTGGGGGTGGTGTCAGCTTCAGAAAAAACACAGTCTGGCCTATAAATTAGTCAAATCACTTCCTCTTATAACTGTAGTTTTGAAATCTATTTTTGTAAGAAAATGGACAGATAGCTAGGAGATTCAATTAACATGCCTCACCTTAATCTCTTTTGGTTCAAATTAACCCCCTGTTTAAAAGCTCTGGGCACCACGGAAAATGAACTTTGCAAATTATTTGAAAGTTGCTAATCTCCGATTAGAGTCAACTGTTGTATTTTTTCTACTGCAAACATCAAAACACTTTTTGAGAGAGGTCCCCCCCCCTTTGAGGAATTAATTTGTTGAAAAAAGTGTGTGCTTTTCAAAACAACCATGAAACCTTTATGTTACTGGGCATCAAAATCTCATTTCACACCCACAAGATCAAAATCAAAGTTGAGATCATCCATCCTCAAATCAATTTTCTTGTTTTCTTGGATAACTGCCTTCATCTCCCTCAATTAAAAAATCAGTCATTCACTCACAAATATTGAGTTCTCACGTAGTGACCTGAAGTAGTAAAAAAAAAAAATAAGTAATACATTCCTCAATGAACTGATAATAAATAAATGACTATAAGTTATGTTGTCACATACATTTCTGACAGGGTATGTGGTCAGTGACAAATACTGTCTGTTAACATTGGAAGACGAGGGAATTCGTCTACAAAGAAGGAATATTTGAGCAGAGACCTGTGTGAATGAAATAGCAATGCCTCAATAACAACTCCAGCCAGGGCAGTTAGTAGGACCAGACAAGGTCTCTGGGTCAGAAGACTATCTGCAGGGACACCCGATAGGGCTGAGCCTCATGGGATTGGTTCTCTGAACAACGTCACAGAGACATTCAAAAGCCCACTGCGGTGTCCTGTGGATCATGACAAACATGACTTTAAGTACTGGGGGAAAGTAGTGGGGAGTTAATTTGCTTTATATTTTAATATAATTTTATAACTAATAAGAATTAAAATCTCTTCTAATTCTCTCCTATATTTACTTCTCATTTTTGGTTTAAAAACCCAATTGACTCTTTGTCATACAGCTTATTTCCAGCCTTATCCTAGACTGTAGATATAGCTCCTTACATATGGACTGGCTTCTGTAATTCCAGTTTGTATCCTGACTCCAGTTTTTTCAAGGACCAGTCTGTCTAGTGGAAATGCAAACTAACCTTCCCTAAAAATTAAGTCCATTACTCTCCTACTGGTCAGAAGAAAATGCTCAAATTTCTCATTCTGTAGTCAATAATATGACCCCAACACAATAACCATTAAAGCTAGAAGAAGAAAAAGAGAAGTGACCGAACAGCCCTTAACTATTCCTAGCTCACCTTTCATTTATAACCATGCCCCTGCCAGGCTCATCATTCCCTTTATATCACCCACCTACATGACTTGTCTGCAAAGACCTTCCTCTTTAAGACCCTCCCCAATGACTCCAGCTCAGAATGTCTCTAGTTCCAACATCCAGCACTATATATTTGGTATATATTTTTATGTTCCACCTTTAGCTATCATGTGCCTGCTTTCTATCACTCTACGATATCCTCACACTAAAACTGTTAGCTCCTGGGGGCCTTAACACTTCTGCAGCCAACTCAACAGCTTGCACACATGGCAAAAAGTTGATATTTAAGCAATGCTTAGAATCAGAAATTTCTTTGAAGGCAAAGTGAAAGCATTTCCATACCGACCCCTCATTTTATGGGAAGGAAAGCTGAGGTTGAGGATCATGTATAACAAAGGGGTACAAAAAGAACTCATGAACAGGTCTCCTGGCCCTTTCTAAGACATCATGCTGAGAGGGTCAAAGAATCAGTTGTGACAATTTGTCAGACTATTATCACATTCTAGCTGTTAGGGCTAAAGAGTTTTCCATGATTTAACCCTTTTTCTTTAACTATGACATTGCTGTGAAGTAATCTGATGACTGCCAACTACAAAACATAATTATGATTCTTGGTGCATATAGGAGCAACCACATCGGATGATTTTAGTGGAAAGGAACCAATTAGAAAGTGCAAGAGCGCTTAGAGAATTGATGAGGTGCTTGAGAATGGATAGAAAGTATAGGTGCTCCAGGCAGCACAGCACAGCATAGCACTACTGTGATGAATCCAATGCCAGGTGTTCAAGATTCAAAGATCCACTGCCTACTATGGGGCAACAGATTGGTCAAATGTAGGTTCCAGAACACAAGAAGTCTAGACGTATACTTCCATAGCAGAAAGCAGGTGTTAGAAGGAGCATTTCCACCATGACCACTCACAAAGGCAGATTAGCCATCACTAATGAAATTGCATACTGTCATGAGGGAGAATGGCAAAAAGGCAAACAAATTTCAAGCACGTACTACTCATTTCAACTGAGGGCATAGCTAACTGTGAACTCTTTGATTACAGGTCTGCTCAAAATGACAGAAGGGGAAGAGGATGCAGGAATGGGGTTTGACTGCTTGAAAGGAGATCCATCACTTGTCTGAAATGGATCGCGAGCATTTCTTCTCTTAAGTAATGCCAGACCATGGGTGTAATTATTGCCAATTACTCCTGTTCACACAGGAGAAATGACTCAGGTCCTGGCTATAACCAAAGGGAGGCTAGAATCAAAAAAAATTCTCCCAAGAGGTATATTTGAATGTAAGTGTTCATAATTCTACATTGACCTCTTAAGTCCAAAGTGCTGTAAGTTTAATTACAAATAATAATGGTAATAAAATATCATCTGCTCTAGTCCAAGCCTACACTTAACCAGGTTGCTCAGATACTTTTCTAAACTTATTGTTTAGGAGAAAAAAAATCTACATAAGTTTAGTATTGTTTCCTCACATTTTAGACATAAAAAAATGAAGGCCAGAGACTATGAGACAGAATTTGATCCTAGGTCCATTTGAGTCGATTTGCATTTCCCACCATTCCTACTGGGAAAAAAAAGAGAGAGAGAGAAGGGATCGATGTGGAATACAAGCTCCTGCTCTAGCAGTTTTAAGTATACAGTTTTGAAGAAATCATTTCAGTTGTATCATGCTTCAGTGGCTTCATCTGCCAAATGAGGATCACTAACCATTACCATACATTCTCTCGTAACAAGAATTTATAGGACAGGATCTTGAAAATTGTACCTGTAACACCCATAATGCTACTCCAACGGATCTCCTTTGCACTATTACTATTATGAGTAAGATAACTGCAGACAAGCAGAATGTAGGCTCAAGCAGATATCATTCTGGGTGTCCACAGCATAGAGGTGAGGTGAGGGAGAAAAAGGAGCCGCAGCATAGAATTTAGCTCTGATCAACACTACTTGTGGATCAGAAAGCAGAACGAGTATCTTTTTTTAAAAAAGATTTATTTTATTTTTATTACAAAGTCAGATATACAGAGAGGAGGAAAAACAGAGAGGAAGAACTTCCATCCAATGATTCAATCCCTAAGTGACCGCAATGGCCAGTGCTGAGTCACTCTGAAGCCAGGAACCAGGAACCTCCTCCAGGTCTTCCATGCAGGTGCAGGGTCCCAAGATTGTGGGCTGTCCTCGACTGCTTTCCCAGGCCACAAGCAGGGAGCTGGATGGGAAGTGGAGCTGCTGGAATTAGAACCAGCACCCATATGGGATCCCAGCGCATTAAAGACAAGGACTTTAGCCCCTAGGCCACCGTGCCAGGCATGAGGAATAAGTATCTTGAAAGACTGTGCTCAATATGTTCTTATATTCTGCATTTGATTCTGCAGCTGCTTTGTTGTTACAGAAATTAATGAAACAAAATTATTGGATTTAATGAAAATGTTGTTACCCTTGATAGATCAGCTGCCTGAAAACATTTTGAAGCTACCAGAGGAGCCAAAGTTGCATTTATGTAACTTTAAAGCTGTCAGAAAAGTGGTTATCAAAATTAAGTGTGTTCCTTTTCACACATACAGGTAGATATAAATTTTACTTCCTGATGAAGGAGAAGCCATGTGGCAGCGCTAATATTATAAAGGAATATGTTTATGAGCACTGATAGTTTGTGAATAGAGCATGATATTTCTTCAATTTAGCAGGATTACAGAAAACTGACACATTACAAATCAGAGCCAAATGAACAAAGTAGAACCAGTAACAGTGTAATAGGCATTTGACAGAAGTCCAGATGCAAAACAGATGCATTTGTTTCAATTTGAAGACATCTCAGTTTGAAGGAGATGAGAAAATAGAAGCACCTCAACTTCTGTTTACATAGAGCTGTTTCCAATTTGCCCATCATGGGCCTTCCTCCTTTTCACTGGAGTTTATAAATCATGATCATAACACAAGCGTTTATTTATAAATATTGCACAACATGCATTTACACGCAACCTAACTTTAAAAGCTGTATCTGCTTCCTTTCCTCCTATCCCTCCAATGACAATGAAGAGTTGTCTCCTCTCCTTTCAGAGACCAAAGATTATGCAAGATCCACAGCTAGCAAACCCTCCAGACCTTCAAAAGCCCCACTAACAGCCTCCTCTTCCCCAACACCACCATACTTCAAGCTCCCTTCCCCATCACTCAGATTCTCCACTATCTCCCACCTGTGAGTTCAGGAAATCTGCATATCACGTCATCTTTAATGCGACTGTCCTTGCATTCTGGGATGCTATATAGACAAAAAAATCCCAAAATGAGGCCTTTGACATCAGCTTCTCTGCTTCGCACACTCACTTCAATCCACTCCAATCAGTAATCTGCTCACACTGAAAACCACTCTCTTGGTAAAAATTATTCACATGACTTGATAGAATGGGATGTTTATGCTTTTATGATTTTTCACTCAGCAATATTTAATCCATGTGACCACTTTGGTGATTGCTACCTGTTTGTTCTCATCTTGAACCACACTCACCTCGCAGGCTTTTCACTTGTCTACCCAGGACTTTCATATATGTGTTCCAAACCCTGAAGCTGGCCTACTCTTGTTTATTCTTTAAGCTGAAAATCTAAATTCATATCCATAGAGAACACTTCTTCAAGGCTGCCTACAATCTAAATCAGAGGTTCTCAATATGTTTTTTTTTTCACAGCATCTTTCACATTTCCTTCAATACATGCAACACTGTTTTCCACCACGTGTTGGGGTAAATGTTCATTTGTGTCTCTCTGCACTAGTTCCTTCTTTTCTATTGAACAGAAGTTGTGTCATGTTCATCACCATCTCTTCTCAGCCAGTACAGAAACAACCAGAGGAGATGTTTAATTAGTGTCTGTTGAACCAACAAAGTTTATTTTTCTCAGGGGTTTTTCTTTTATAATACATTAATACTATGGGTGAAACAGCCACTTTTCAAGGATTTATAAAAAAGTTGAAATCCTTTAAGAATAATTATTGATTCAAAAGCATGTCACAAAATAAATTGCAAAATTCAGATTTGTGTGCTCAATTACATTTCTAGTGGCTATTAATTGATTACAGTTCCATTCAACTCATATTTTAAGCACAAATCATATTTAATTTTGGAAATGAGTGCATTTTAATGTGCTACTATGACAGGAGATAGAGCTTCAGAAATTAAAGATGCCTTGGGCCTACATCATTCTTAAAATGTTTGACAAATTATGCATGACAGAAACATGCAAATAAGAAGGGTTAAAAAAAAATCCTCCACATCTTATTGGTACCGTATCAAAAGATATCTCAAAAGATTTCATGGGGCAAGCATTTTGTCCATGGTGGAATAAGCTGCTGCTTTGAACTCCAGGATCTGATATCACACAGTCAATTCAAATCCTGACCTTTGTACTTCCCCTTCAGCTACTGGTAATGTGCAGCAGATGAAGGCCAACTACGTAGATCCTTGCTGTCCACATGGGAGAACTGGACAAAGTTCCTAGCTCCTGGCTTTAACTTGGCTTTGCCCTGACTCATACACATTTGAGGAGAGAACCAGTAGATGAAGGGTTTCCTTCTCCCTTTCACACTGCTTTTCAAACAAATCTCTTTGCAAAACAAATTAGAACATTACAGATTCAATGCTTTGTTTTCCTTTAAACATTTGAAAGAATATTGACAAATCCTGAGTCCACAGGAATATTAAATTGGAAAGTAGTCATCTTCCATGCACATATTCAGACATATCTTTGGAAATATATTCTACATCTCAAAAAATAATAAAATTGATTTTATAACTCAATTAGAAGAGTGACTTAGATGTCAAATCAAGTCTAATAAAAAAACTAGAGCAACAAAGTTAAACTCGCTGATTTTTTTAAATTTTAAATTAATACCATTTTAAGTTGTTGTGCAAAATTCATTTTAAGTTAAACGGCCCAGCACATTAGCCTAGCGGCTAAGGTCCACCTCACATGCACCTGCATCCCATAAGAGCACCAGTTCTAATCCCAATGGCCCTGTATTTCATCCAGCTCCCTGCTTGTGGCCTAGGAAAGCAGTCGAGGACAGACCCTGCACTCACACAGGAGAGGCAGAAGAGGCTCCAGGCTCCTGGCTTTGGATCGGTGCATCTCCAACTGTTGCAGTCACTTGGAGAATGAATCGGCAGACCGAAGATCTTCCTCTCTGTCTCTCCTCCTCTCTGTATATCTGACTTTCCAATAAAATAAATAAATAAATATTTTTGTAAATGCATTTAAAATTTTAGATGTGTTTTACCCTTTCTAATTTTAACTGTGCTTTAAGTTTGCTTCAGTTAGACCTAAAATGGGATTTATTTCACCACTAGAATCACAGTCAAAAGGTACAAATTATGCAAACCTTGAAAACAATGGAAATAATGATCTGTTATTGCAGTATGATAATCATTCAAACAAAATATACTAATCTATTTTAACTTCTCTGTAGCTTTAAGAAATATGTGCAATTTTTAAACTTTATTCATTCATTCATTCATTCCAAAGGCACACCAACAAAAGGAGCAAGAGAAAGATCTATCTACCTCTGATTAACTCCCCAAATTGCCTCAAGAGCCAGAACTAGGCCAAAGGGAAGCCAGGAGACAGGAACTTTATCTGAGTCTCCCATGTGAGTACCAGTAACTCAAAAACTTGAGTCCTTATCCACTGCTTCCAGGCATACTAGCCAGCAGCTGGGTTGGAACCAGGGTAGTGTAGACTCAAACTGGTGCTCTGATATGAAATAGAGATGTTGCTAGCAGAAACTTAACCAATTGGACCGCAACATCCACCCTGTGGATACAATTTTTATCTCTATTTTACCAATGAGGAAACTGAGTCCTCGAAAGTAAGCTGAGTTGGCCCATGAATCCAAGACGTCTAACCCTAGAAACCATGGAATAACCACTGTTACACTGCCCCACAAGGCATTGGTGAGCATTAAAAGGAATACCACGGTAAAGACTCTAACTTACTATCTTACAGTGATATGATTCAACAAATATGATTTCATTCCCTCATTTCTTTTTTCTTTTGAACATTCATTTATTTAACTCAAATATCAAAGAGAGAGGAAGAGACAGAAAGGTCCTTCCATTGATTTGGCTCACTTCCCAGATGTTCCTGATAGCCAAGGCAGGGCCAGTCTGAAGCCAGGAGCCAAGAGCTTCTTCTGGGTCTCTCATGTAGGTGGCAGGAGCTAAGAACCTGGGCAACCCTATTTTGCTTTTCTCAGACTATCAGCAAAGATGCTGTGTGGGAAGCAGGACATCTAGGAC
Organism: Ochotona princeps; assembly: GCF_030435755.1. NCBI lineage: Eukaryota > Metazoa > Chordata > Mammalia > Lagomorpha > Ochotonidae > Ochotona > Ochotona princeps. Next base: position 31,094,837 of record NC_080836.1, read on the forward strand.
TCAAACTGATGCCCAAATGAAATGTTGGTATTGTAGGTAGATATTCTACCCTATTTGCCACAACATCAGCCCCTCATTCCCTCTTCTCTAAGACTCATGAGAGTGAAATACACTGCTTATGGAACTCTGCTCCTCTCTACTCCTGCATCGCAGCCGCAACACCTTATGCTCCATATCTACTGGGAGCTTCCCATGGGCAGCACATTGCCCTAGTCTTTGACTATCACCAAGTATAGCAATCACACCAAAAGGTTACAGCATGTAAATGCCTTAGAGAAGCTATCTAAGACAACCTTGCCTTCACAATATTTGAAAGAACAAATATCACATGAGTAAGATTAATGTGTGTCTGCTACATGGGAAATTATACTTAAACCCTGTTTTAGAGGGGCAGCATGATGGTATAAGCTGGGTAATCATATGCCTATGAGGCTGGCATCCCATAAGCGCACAAGCTCATGTCTTGGCTGCTCCACTTCTGATCCAGCTCCTTACTTGTGACCTGGGGAAAGCAGTGGAGCATAGTTCAAGTTCTTGGGACCCTGCACTCATGTGGCAGACCCAGAAGAGGCTCCTGGCTCCTGGCTTTGAATCACCTCAGCCCAGGCCATGTGGCCATTTGAGGAATAAGCCAGTGAATAAAAAGATCACCCTGTATGTATACGTATATGCAACTTTCATATAAACAAATAGATCTTTTAAAAAGTAATGCTTTTTTAGAAAAAACTAAAACAATCTTGTTTTTTAAAAGATGCTCATAAAATCATTCTATGAATACATCCTCTTTCCATAACTCCAGCCATCCATGAAGTAATTTAACTCTGCCATGTATTTCACAATTTCTTACATAGTGCCTGGGATACCCACATTCCATATCAGAGTGCCCAAGTTCAAATTTCAATGTCTCTTCTGACCCAAGGTTACTGCTGATACACACACCTGGTACCAGTGCTGTGAATGAATTTCTGGCTCCCAGATTTGGTCTGACCCTGCCCTGGTTTTTCATGGAAATTTGGGAAGTAAAGCAACAGATAAGCTCTCACTGACTCTCTAACTTGTAAATAAAATAAAAAGGAATAAATAAAATCCCAATGGTTCCTAATGCTGATTTTTGATCTTTAATATTCTGATTTATGTTCAATAGACTAAGTCATTTCGAATTATTTTATTCACATAGAAGAGAATGAATTATAACTGAGTGAAACAAAACTAAGCACCTCTATATAGTAGACACCTAATTCATGAAAGTCTCAGAACAAAAACCAGAAACGGATCAAAGCTCTCCATGATTTTTTCCCTATTGGAAAGTTACCTCTATAAATAAGTTTAACACCAATGGTGAAAGAGAGTTGCAAGTGATGTCCTGGGGTAACCAGGTGAGGTCAGGTTCCATCAAAGCCTAGGAGCCTGCAGACATCCTGGTGGAAATTACTGTGTAAAGGGAGTGGTACTCTAGACAGAGGGGTGGTGTCATTCAACTAGAACTAAAACAGCCTGGGTGACCAAATAAATTGCTTTTTGGCTTCCAAACAGGGTAAACATTAAAACACAAAAAATAGAGGTCATAACAAAGTTTATCAGGGATGCAAGGTTTTTAAATGCATAATTTATAATAGATAGTAGAGAGCCATTGAAGGCTTTAGAACAGAGAAAGATTGTATTTTAATTTTTACTAAAAATTCTTTAATAAGTCAAAAATTAGTCAAACAAAAGTTTACAGAAAAGAATGAAAAAGGATCACAAATCCTTTAGAAAAATGATATTCAAGGAACTAAAGGCATGGAGGGAGGGGTGTGTGCCTCTTCCCTAGGACATACAGGGATTATCTGTAGAACATTTTTACCCTGTGTATCCTGACAGCAAAGATTTTTATGATTTATAATGCAGATTGTCCCATACCAGTTCATTAGTGGTAACTGAGTGTCACTGACTGTGCAAGCCATTATGTGTGTGTGTGTGTGTGTGTGTGTGTGTGCACGTGCTAGTGCAGAAAGTGTATTACAATGGAAAATAAAATTTAAAAACAAAACTGATAAGACTGTTTTGAAGAAGCTAAAGGAGAGGTGGAAATATATTGATAAAATTAAGGACACAAATGAGGCTGAGGAGCCTTTTTCTTAACATGATTTGCCTCCCCCAAGGAAAATCCCCTGAGTTCTTTGAGAGATGGTATAACATGAATAGCAAGGAGAAGCCATAGGAAAGGGTGAATTCAGAGACAGGCAGGTGGAGTCCAAAGCATCAAGCCAACCATGCAGGAAAAAAGAATAACATCGAGTGTGTGAATCAGGGACATGAGGGTTTGCGGCTGAAAGTAGAGGTGTAGTTATTGTCCAAAGGAAGGTGACAGTCCTGGCCACTGTTGTGTCTTAGGTCACTGACAGAGCATGTTCGAAAGTAGCAAGTGCATGACAATAATTCAGTGACACAAGACAAAAAAAAAAAAGAGCCAGAAAGAAGTGTTTTTCAAGAGGGAGAGAAAATGTATTGTCTCATAAACTAAGAGTCAAGTTAAAGAGAACTAACTCAAATAAACTCAAACTGAAGACCAAGAAACAGGCCTTCGGACTGAGTAAAGATGTCACGTCCACCTTGGGGAGAAGAGCAAATGGGTTACAGCACAAAACAGACTGCAAGGGCTGGAGGAATGAGCTGGGTGAGGAATTGCAAGCAGCAACTGTAAATCCTCTTGAGAAATTTGGGAGTGGTTTGTTCCTAGGATACTATAAATAACAGGAACACAGGAAGCAGGAAGTCAGAAGATGAAAGGGACATGCAAGTAACAGAAGAGCTTACAATGGAGAGCGTATGAGATTAACTACCCACAGGCTTGCGATCAGGCCATGATGTGATGTGCTGGCCTCAGAGGTTTGTCACCCAAGGATGAGGAGTTCTGGCTTTTGTAAATGGGACAGCTGGCCAGCAGTCACCATCACCATCCTCGAAAGTAACCAGAGAGCCTCTAGTGCAAGTCCGATGACAGCACACTACATAAAATAACTCAAACTAAGGTTGGTACTATAGAGAAGCTAACAATCTCACAAAGAAACCACAAACTTTAACATGCATGTGAAAAATAGCAGTTGAGAAAACACTGAGCTAATTGAAATAATGAATACATGCTATGGGCCAATGATACAGATCATTTTGTAAGACAGAATGTGTAGACAAACTTATGACTGGGATGTGATGCAGCAGTGTTTTGGGGGTGGTTCGAATCCATTCTGGGAGGCCAGAGAGTGTCTTAACTTCTAGCCACTCACAACCACAATTAATCCACAGACCAGTTCGTTTCAGGGTGACATCAGGCCCTGGGTGTCCAAGCTATTCCTCTTCAATTCACTGTGGTCACACCAGCTTCTTGTCATTTGTTCTTTTTCTATAAATACAAATAGAACACGCAATTTCACATGGTTATGGGCAAATGTTCAAAGAGGAGGACAACCATCACCTGTAGACTCCTTCCACGCTTCTCTCTACATGAAGCCTTTGTGGTGCGACTTTCTTTGACCAGCGCCTGGCCCAGCAGTGTGATCAACTCCAGCTGACAGGAACACAACGCCAATGGGCTTTTCTCAAATGCACTTCTCAGGTGCCTCTCATTTCAGCACAACACCTCAAAATGGAAGGTCTGAGACCCTGGAAACTCTGCCTTGCTCCATTGCAGAGAACAATCATGACTTTCATGGAGAGATAAAGGAACAGCTATCATTTCTTACTGGACATGAGCAGTATTTTGTGTTGCCATGAGGACTAAAGCCAAATGTGCTGCTTCAGACTTTGCCACTGTGTCTGCAAAGCTGAGCTGGGCAGAATTTCACAGCCTAGGCAGTTCTGGCTATAGGCCTGGTATTGCAGAGTTCACTTTTCCCTTGCTGAAAAGTCTTTTGCCAATCTACTTTGTAGATTGAGCTTCCTAACCAGGGAGTTATCTGAATCTTCTCATCTACCCAGCCTGGGTCTGGGGTAGGCCAACATGCCTGTAATTTGTACCCCACCTCCTCCTTGGCCACTGCCCTCTGCCTTCACTGCTGAGTTGGAATCAGCTTTGTGAGGTAGACCAGATTGGGTGATGAGCTGGTATATGCCAAACAGCCAAATAACACAGAGCCTACCTGTTGTCAAGGGGGCCCTCACGATTCCTCTGTTCACAAACATATGCTGGTATGGTTGTTCCTACTGTAACCTAAACCATCCACTTCTAGGCCAGGCCAGTGAAAAAGTTCCAACTGCTGCTCCTCCCAACACAGCTATCATCACTTAGCACCTCCTCTCATGGCAGTAAGGTTTTGCTCTTTCCCTGATGGACACATATACTGTACTTAGCAGGTAATGTCCTTGCCCTTGCTGGATTCTTGCCATATGGCCTTCATGGATTTTACATGCCCTGCCACAGGGTTCTTGATGTTCTTTGTTTAGCAGGAGTGGATAGAGTAGTAATATGGTGACCCCACAACTATTGCTTGGAGACCACCCAGAAAGTGGCCTTAGAGCACAACTCACTCACACAAAGCCTCCAACAGGCTCACAGCACACTTTCCCTTCTGATGTGATGACATGCAAGAGAACGGAAGAGACTTTCAGTAGCAGAATCATCAGCAAATTGAGGTATATAAAGGTCTATCTCTAGGCTTTCTCTGGTCTTCCCTGAGCTGATCTTGGTGCCGAAATAAAACAGAAGCTCAGACCCAAACTACACCCCAGTATCTTTCAAACTCATCATTTAGTGGAAAAATTTTAAGCTACTGCAGAGTAAAAAATAGCATAATTTCAGAAAAAAGAAAACAACAGATTGTCATCCATATTTGCTGAAAATATTTTCCCCAAAGAGTTAATATTTATATTGCATAAAACTCACATAAAATAATAAGAAAAAAATAACTACTGCCACTTATCAGCAATTCAACTTTGAGTAGGAAATTAAACTTCTTCAAGGCTCGGCCTTCTCATCTATGGAATGTGGGTAAGAAAATCAACCTGTCTGAGGTTCTGCTTAAATGAATTGATTTATTTAAAACACCGAGAGCAGGGTGTGAACACAGAAAGTTTCCCCCTGGTTTTCTTTTCCCTAAGATTCTTCTGCAACAAAATGGGAACAATTAACTTCATGGAGATGGGGCCACAGGAAAAAATAAGAGGAAGTACTCAAGAAATACAGAATAAAAGATGCCCTACCACTGTTACAGGGAATAATTTCAAAATAATGACACCACTGCACTGTTGTTGAGTAGGCAGAAGGGGTCTAGGCATTCACTCATTCACTAGTGCTGGAAGCATAAGCTGGCAGGATCCATTTAGATAGTCATTTTGCGATTCTTTGAAACAGATAAAATCCTCCTATCATTTGATGGGCACTCTTACCTCCAGATGTTTCTTTCAAGGGAACAGCTGGAGAAAGGGGCAGGATGACAAGCACAAAGATTTTCATGGCTGCAAGATTCATCAGAGAGAAAAGACCTCGAAACAGCTTAGTGTACAATATCAGATAGATTAATAATTTAATGACATAAGGAGAGAAGCAGAGATTGCAGCACTGTAACTGCAGTATGGTTATATCATTAAGTGTGTGTGTAAACAAGTAGGAGATAAGACCGTGAGCCAATTTTAAATGACTGTTAGCATCTGAGGTAGCAACTGTATTGGAATACTCTGATTCCTTTATCGCAGCTGTAATACTTTTGTAATTGGCAATTCTCCTTTTAAAGGGTAACTCTGTTCTCCTTTCTGCAACTTCCACCTGAACAAGGACCTATTTACTTCTTGGCTATATCAGGTACTCACCTAAATGTCCTATTCTCCCTGAGTAACTCTTCCTAGTCCAACGGAGGTAACCATGGTATCCAGTCTTTATGGGTCTTTTCTCATTGATCCTTGGTACTGTGCTTTTACACATGCCTTTAAGGTGTTTTAAACACATTCGTGTCCCCTGGATCTTCAGCCGCTAAGAGGAAGGTCTCATGAAGTTCTTCACTGTGCAGGTGGAGTGTGAGAGTCAATGTCCCAGTAAAAATGTTGGGCATTCCTTATGTTTAAGACCCTAAGTAGAAGCTGTATTTATGCACCCTTATTTGAGCATAGATTATAGCTTGTAAAAATTATGCATTTTAACTAGAAGAGGCCATGAAAGAATTACCTTCTCACTTCTATAGCACAAAATAGAGACCTAATCTACATAAGCGCAGTCAGGGAGCTGAAGGCAGTTTTCAAGCATTATTTTTTTCCTTTTTTTCCACTATCTACAAACTCCAACCAAATGGGAAATGGAGCATAATTTTGAAAATACTACTGAGTATAGAGCAGGCACCTGATAAATGGTCACAGATAGAATTAATGACTCCAACCATCAGTTAAAAACCCAGCAAGAGGGCCCAGCGTCATAGTCTTAAAGTCCTCACATTGCACGCAAGGAGATCCCATATAGATACCAGCTCTAACCCTGGCAGCCCTGCTTCCCATCCAGCTTCCTGTTTGTGGCCTGGGAAAGCAGTCGAGGTCAGCCCAAAGCCTTGGGACCCTGCACCAGCGTGGGAGACCAGGAAGAGTCTCCGGGTTCACTGGCTTTGGATTGGCACTGTTCTGGCTTTTGAGGAATGAATTCACTTGGGGAGTGAATCATAGGATGGAAGATTTTCCTATCTATCCTCCTCTCTATATATCTGACTTTCCAATAAAAAACAAAATAATAAAAAAAGTAGCAAGGGGCCTGCATGATGGTATATGATGCTAATCCTCCACCTATAGTGTTTTCATCTTATACAGATACTGGTTCAAGTCTTGGCTGCTCACTTTCCAATCCAGCTCCCTGCTTACGGCCTAGGAAGGCAGTGGAGGAGGCCGTTGCACCCACATGGAAGATCCAGAAGAAGCTCCTGGCTCCTGACTTTAGATCAGTTCAGTTCTGGCCATTACAGCCATTTGGGAAGTGAACGAACAGATGAAAGAGATCTCTCTCTCTCTCTCTACCTCTGACTTTCAAGTTAAATAAACAAATCTTAGCAAAAAAAAAAAAAAAAAAAAAAAAAAAAAAAAAAACAGGCAAGACACTGAAGTTAGTTTTCAGGCTCCTTTTCTCCTTTCCTTCTGCACATCTCTTCCCACTAACTCCATTCCGCTAGCGGAACTTTGCTAACATCTATTATCCACCTGCTTAGCTCCTTCCCACAAGAGAAAAACATGGGTTACATGTCCCAAGTGCTGCTTCTGTGGCACAGTTTTTCTTTTCTTTCTTTTTTTCTATTTTCGAGGGGGGGGGTTGTTATCATTTAACCTAGAAAAAGTCAGAACAAAGAAGAAACTATTTAACCATGAAATACAAAATTTCTAGTTATCAGCAAAAACAGAAAGAGGCAGCCGTCAATGAATGCTTTAAAAGATGCTTGAACATTTTCACTTCATTAACAAAAAACACATGTCAATCTTACCTAGTACCATGTGTATATATTAAATCACTTTTCTCAAACTGCAGCTGTACAAGGGGTCCTCAAAATGTACAGGGAAAAATGGAATTAGAAGATAAGTTCATTTTGAAGCAAACATTTTGAAATCATCCAGTTTTTTTCATGACATGAATTTCCATGAACTTTTTGAAGGCCCTTTGTATTTCAATATTTTTTTCACATACTCATGCCATTTATACATTTATACTAGATTCTTTTTTCTTTTCTTCTTTGAACAGCAGTTTCAGAGACAGAGAAGGAGATACAGAGAGATCCGTCTGCTGATTCACTTCCCAAATGTTCATAATGCTGAGGGTTGGGCCAGGATGAAACCAAGTTTGGAGCTTGTTCCAGGTCTCCTTTGTGGGTGCAGGGGTTCAAGCAGCTGAGACATGCTCTGACGCTTTCCCAGGAACATTAGCAGGAGCCGATCAGAAGTACTGCGGCCAGGACATGAATCGGCATCCACATGGTTTGCCAGCAATGCTGACAGTGGTTTAACAGGCTGTATATCAGCTCCAGTCCCATACTTGAGTATCTTAAATATAATAATATGTACTTTAAAAATATATATCCTTGGGCCCGGCGCCGTGGCCTAGCGGCTAAAGTCCTCGCCTTGAAAGCCCCGGGATCCCATATGGGCGCCGGTTCTAATCCCGGCAGCTCCACTTCCCATCCAGCTCCCTGCTTGTGGCCTGGGAAAGCAGTTGAGGATGGCCCAATGCATTGGGTCACTGAACCCGCGTGGGAGACCCGGAAGAGGTTCCAGGTTCCCGGCATCGGATCGGTGTGCATCGGCCCGTTGTGGCTCACTTGGGCAGTGAATCATCGGACGGAAGATCTTCCTCTCTGTCTCTCCTCCTCTCTGTATATCTGGCTGTAATAAAATAAATAAATCTTTTAAAAAATATATATATATATCCTTATATTAATGTTCATTCTTATGTTAAAAGAAATGAAAACACTAACAAGTGCTTTTTAATTATAAGGTTCAGACAGAGAAAACATATACATAAAGACTGTCCCAACAACATACTATCTGTAATGCATAAGAACATCTACATAAGACAAGGTGATATAACAGCTGAAAACAACATTAAGATATAAAAAACGACATTTACCAGTCTTTAAGGTTGCCAGATTGATTAAACTTGATATCTGTCTAATTTAATAGGACTGATCTAAGGAATTCGGCTCTTGTGTTCCTATCCATTGTTGCCGTTAGTTGAACCTTGTTAACAGCTTTATTAGTGTCAGACTAGATAAGAGGGCTTGGTGCTTGCACCTTCGTTCTCAGGATTTCTCAATATGTAGACTCCAAAAAAGAAAAAGACTGAGTACTCCTAGAATTTTCCTTCTTTAAACCATTCTTGGAACTGAATTGATTTGACCACAAAGAGCCAGGGAACAAAACATAAACTCTGATTAAAGAATGTTACCTGGTAGCAATGGTGCTCACATTTCAGAGGGAGAATGCAGTAACAGAGCCTGCAGTCTGGTTCCCGTGATCCTGAGACAACAGCCTGCTTAGCAGGATGGGCAGTAATTGACCATCATGCTTCCCTAGCAGAGCGATCTATAGCAATGGATTGAACCAGCTGTCCTCCCCCGGGGGTCAGTGCATGAAGCAGGCACCCTAATTGTCCACAACTACCTGCAACTATGCCTGCCGGGGCTTTCTCCATTGACTTCTTCGCTAGCAGAGATACACAAGCACACAATGGGCCTGGGCAGATATTAAACCTTCAAAGTCAGCACCCTAAAAGCACTGAGCCAACCCAACATAAAACAGGCCCTAGTATCTATACAGGGGCCCCTTCAGGCTGCTAACACCCTCCACATGGGACTCAATCCCAAATCAATGCCCCAAGACCAGGGGAAGGTTAAATACTGAAATTGAAAATCATTGCCAAAAATTCTTACAGTGCAAATAGTGCTTCTCTCTCTCTTTCCCTCCCTGCCTTCTCTTGGCTCCCTCTCTCTCTGCACCCCTCTCTCTGTCCTTTCCTGAAATCAGAAACTGGGAACCACATGGAAATTGCATTGAAGTCAAATTAATAGATCCTGAAAGATAAAATGAGAGCCTTGTCTGCTTACATACAATCTCATTTATATTCACACATTTCCATGAAATGAAAAAACCTTAAAGAAGCTAAGTTTCACAATGCAACTTTTTTTTCCCCTCAGGAAAATCTGATAATTTACATTCCCTGACTATGCACAGAGACCCTTTGGGATTTGGTCCCCCTTTTCTTCTCCAGTCTCATCCCCCCTGCCCCTACCTCCCCTAGTTTGGATTCTAAGTTTTTCCAAGCCGGCTGCATGCCCCAGATCAACTGTCTTAAAAACAGTAACACAGCAAACCCTTACCCTCAAACACTGCTTTCTTTTTAGCCTGGCTACAGCCTACTCATCAAAATGCCCTTCCTCCAGGAAGCCTTTTCTGATTTCCTGTTTGCATCCAAGCACCTTCTATGCATTTTCATCATGCCCTGTGTTATATGATAGTATCTATCATGCTTATGATAGCAATGGGGCTCAATTGTTTGTCCACCAACCTGATTATATTTGAAAAAATAATCCTAAAACCAAAACACAGACTCTCCCATCCAAATACTAAGTAGGCCCGCCCCTGCTTAGCTTCCGAGATCAGACGAGATCGGGTGTGTTCAGGATGGTATGGCCATAGACGAAAACACAATCTCATAGCCAGCTCCTACCAAGGACTCAATAACTGCTAAATAAATGGATGGAGGAATGAATGAATGACCAAACCTTCACCATTTTGCCTGTAATAGTGCAGCTCTTTCTACTTCTAATTTTTTAAATCTTCCTTCATCCACAAACAGATAATGAACATACACAGTCATAAAACATTGTCAGCATTAAGAGAATATTTAAATTGGCCTGTAGTGATGGAGGCACAATTCTGTGAATTTGCTATAAATTGTTGAATTGCAACCAGTGGATTTTATGCTGTGTGAATTAAACCTTATTACAGCAGGTAAAAAAACTGAGTAGAAAATAACGTGTTTATGTCATAGAATGGTCCAAAGTGAGAGCATTTCAGAGTGGAAAAGGGCTTGGAAAATGGAGTGACCACTGAGAGAAGTAACTATGGAGATTGTTCTTTGTGTTTTATTTTCATAGTTTGTTAGTCATTTTGTATTTACATGGACAGAACACTGCCGGGGATTTTGTAGTAAATGTGTTTAATGAGAGTACGAGAGTTCACAAAATGAAATTGGCCCATTTCCAAATTGATAGATGGCCTAACCTAATTTCAGAGCTTGATTCATGGTTTGAAAAAACAACCACCTATTTTTTAATCCTATTTTTATTAAATTAATGAGTAGAGTTCAAATTAAGTAATTTAATTCTAAAACATTGCATTGACAGTAATTAAAGCAATAAATTTTTGCAATGAAGCTTTATTGATTCAATTTCTGTAGTTTGCTATTTCTAAACAAATTTAAGCATTATCTGTTTTTAATCTGTTTTGCTGTCTTAATTTTCCTTAAAATTTTATTTTCAGCTTGCCAGGTCCTGTCTGACAGGTTGCAGATGAAGTGACTTCTTCACATAGTCTCATAATGCTGTTTTTCTTTGCATTCTTAACTACTTTAAAGTGAGATGAGGTCTGTTTTAAGTCAGTCCTCTTTAATAAATAATAGCGTGTGTTTTCATCTGCCAATCAAAATCATGTTGAAAATCCCTTTCCAGCTTCATTTTTATGGTAGCTCCACCTTTTCTGATAGACTTTAATGCGAAGAAGGGAAATCCCAGCACCACAGTTGACTTCAGATCCCATTCCTTTGTAGCGATCGCCTGAGGTATAAATTCGACATGCAAATAATTCTTTTCATTACCTTCCTGCTAAAGCACAGAATAAAAGGAAAGACAAAGAATTCCTGTTACAAACATCAAAGTTAAGACCCTCCTTGACAGACATTTAATAAAATCAGATACAAAGAGCAGGAAGGTGAGGTTGCTATAAACATCACTTGGCATGCCAGAGAGTTCTTGGTGGTCTAAGCACACCGCTTTAGGTTTCAAAGGATGTGAATAGTTTCACAGTTGCTCTCCAGGCCTCATATTTTTGAAAGAATCCTTTTACAGATCTAAAATGGGCTGATTGGATATTTACTACAGAGCCTTCATGGTCTTGCAAGAAATCAGTGACTTACATTTGTGGCCGCTTTCCAATGGGGGTATCTGTTTTAGGAGGTGTGTGTGCGGGGTGGGGGCAGGTTGGGGAGAGGCTGGGATCTGAGGAGTGCGTAGATTACACACAGCTGTTTTTCTCGAACAGTTGCTACTTGTTTGCATCCAATCCTGGAATAAACACCATCCTGGCACTTCCATGTTTGTTATTATGGTTGTTGTGTTGCTGTTATTCTGATGAAAAGCACGCACTATTTTATTTCTAAATGCCCTGCCACTTTGCTGTGATTATTATTTTTGGCAATTTAATAGTCTGGAACAGGAAAACTTTTAAACGATTGGCCTCTATCTTTGGGCCTAAACTAATTACCAGGATTTAAATGTATCTGACAAAAATTTCAGTGACATATTTGAGAACAAAGTGGTTTCAAGTTGCAATTTTTGAATATTTAAACTTTCCTAATTTCTCTAACTAGAGGTTTTCAGGTACAGTTTGTGATCATGAAAACAGTTTCAACTTTTTCAATTTTCTTAGTAGTGTCTTCTAATCTTTCCTATAGCAATGAGCAAAGGCTTAATTCATTTACAAAGAACTAACCCTCAAAGGCATATATATGTGAAAGGATTAGGAAGTAGACTTATTTTTAAACACAAAATTTGGCTTTTGAAGAAAAATTTTTTTTGAAGAAACATTGTTTTTCAAGTTTGCCTTAAGGAAAAATATAAATAAATAAATAAATACATACGTACATGCATACATACATACATACAGAATACTTTTCAATACTGTGTATGAGAAGCCCCCAACCAGGTTTAGATTGTATTACTCCCAGAACCAGTTGTGGCTCAGCAAGTTAAGCCTGAATGGTGTCCTTCATCACCTGCTTTGCTTCTAATCCAGCTTCCTGCAAATGTCCTGGACCAAGACTGAAGGATAGCCCAAGTACCTGGGCTTCTGCCACCCATGGGAGAGACCTGGCTTCAGCCATTTGCAGATGGAAGATCTCTCCATGTTACTCTGCCTTTCAAATAAAGTATAAATTGGTATTTTTCAGAAGTATTACTCCCATGTTTTCCTGTAGGATAATTGAATATTTCATCAGCTGTGGATGAACAGTATTCCTATTATACCTGTAAAGGCATCCATAAGACTCTAAATGGTACCAACAGAGTAGCTGTGAGAGAAAATGTAGCATGTGCTCCCCACACATCCTGTCCAGAAAAGCAGCTCGTAGATGGATAAAGTGACAAAAATAGCCAAATTCTTCCCAGCCACATGTTCCCCAGAAGTTGAAATCAGTTTTCATGAACGAGTTCAAATGCCTGAAGATATATCTGGCTAACAGCATAATGAAGTAAAATAATGAAAAGCACTTTTCCTTGGTTATTCTGAAACAGGCTATAAATATTTACGCCCCATTATAAAACACCTTAACAGCTCAGTGAGATTGGATGAAATAACATTTAATGCAATATAACTCCCAACACTTTACAACATTGGTGGACTTTATAACTATACCTTCCAGGGTTTGCCAGGCATGGAAATCTGGCGATTGGATAATGATCTTTGTTTTTAAAAAGTGCAAAAGAAACACCATAGGCACTACATGGAGAGTATTTATTAAAATAACATCTATTTTGATTACCATTTCATTGAAAAGATCACGTGCGTTCCCCAAGGAATAAGACAAGGTTTTACCTTTGTTTCTTCTCATTGCACCAGTTACCCACTTGTCTTATAAAAATGAAATTGTGTGTACTTAAAGCAAAGCACCTTATGTTTTAAGAACCTGGACTTAAACAGTGCTTTAAGGCTCACCAGCCAATTTTCTGCTATTTTCTTGATTGGGTATCAAAACAATCATCTGAAATAAGCAAGACAGAAAAAAGGGAACAGGAAGGAGGGACTGCACGTGGAGTGAGCAACTCCTTCTTGCTGGTTGCCTCTGAAAACTACAGTGAGTGGGGTAAATACCTGCACCTTGTTTCACAGATAAGGCTCAAGAAGATTATTTAGGTCAGTGTCATACAAGAAGCAACAACAGAATACTGGGGTCTATCATATACAGATGTGGGGGTACAATGGAACATGCATCCCTGCTTCCAGCTGAAAGATGGATTTCCAAAGAAACTGTTGTACATGTGAGGACAATGGGATGCTAGACTGTCTGACATTGTCTGTACCAACAATGTTGGGGTACACTTAAACAAGAGACTGATAGAACTATGATTCCTTATGAAGAACTACACTATTGTAACAAAATGGGAAAAATCTGATGGGGGTGGGAGTTTCGGGGAGAATCCCAGCCTATACATAATTCCAAATTCAAAATAAAAATATATTAAAATAAATAAAATAAGAAGCAACAACAGAACCGGTATCTGATACCTAATCCCAATTTTTTTTCCCTAAAGAAAAGTGTTATTCTTTCTACTTAAGTAGTTAACAATCTTGACCTGAACAATTCTCAGCCTGGACCTTTAAAATTTTGCTATCATAATGTTCTTTTTCTTAGGAAGTGCTAAATCTTTCAAGGATCCTTTAATGGTTGATCTTTCAGGTAGCTTCTCTTTTTGGTAAAATGATGCATAAGGAAGGGTATGTGCCCCTCCCCCCTTGTTTCTTCTTAGTCTCACACATCTATGGAGCACAGATCTCTGTGAATAGCTGTATTCAGAATCATTGTATACAGAGTCTACTGCAGATCTCTCGGGTACAATGGCACTCTTCTGCACACAGACCACAGTCCAAGATCCTCTGTGCATGCCTGATACTGCACATAGTACTGAACCATTCAGGTGCTATGCCTTTCCAACTCACACATGACTATGATAAAATTCAGCTGGCAAATTATCAACAGCAGGAGATTAGCAACTACAAATAATAAAATTGAATGATTTCAACAATATACCAAGAGCAGTTACTTAAAATCGATGAATTATTTATTTCTGGAATTTTTACATAATATTATTAGAAGGTGGTTGCTTGTATATAACTAGAACTGCAATTATGTACATTGTGGAGTCACAGACCAGAGCTTTGACTCTTTGAAGTCAGTCTGGTTCAGGAGTAACACATGAACGATTCATAAGCAGACAATCAAAGAGATACTTTATTTTTCCATTTGTTTACTACTATCCCTGTTATCTGCTATTTACACGGGAAAGGGGGACTGAGGCAACTGTATCAAAGAATTGTGCAAATGCCAACTGCATTACTTGAGAGTGAAAAATACTGCTTTACATTGAGGATGCTAACCTATAGAAGTAAGAGAAATTCAGTGGATCCTCCACACTTTCCCAATCCTCGCTTTCCTAACTGGGCTTCGCTGCACTGCTGTTATTCGTTTTCTTGTAAGCATATTCCATCAACACTAAGATCAACTTGCCAGACTGCAATTCTGGGTCAAAAATAGAAGCAAATACCAAATCACTGGACAGCTTTTACTTCAGGATCAGGGATAAGATCTCTGTTGCATTGATTTCTTTCTAATATTTTTAACTAGAAAGTTTAGCGGTTGATTTCTAATGGTTGCAAAACAGGGTAATGCTTTCAGTAACTTGCTACTGTTACTGTATGGCCTAATTATATCTTTTCCATTTTAAACGTCAAAATACTTCAAAAAATAATCAGACCCATCAGGGTGCTATGGATAAGTGAGCAGAAGTTCCAGCACAAAACTTGGATGAGACAAATACATAGAGAATTTGCTCTCCAACTTGGATAGCTATGCATACTTCAGCCTCCTGGTCTGCTTTTTAATCTTAAAAATTGGACCACTCCACATATTTGCTGAATATCCCTGGGTTTTCTCGATTTTATTGGTTTTATTAAGCCTGATTCTACCAGCAATAAGTTGAACTCTGATCCAGAAAAGACCATAGTAATTTCCAGTTGTAGCTGGACTTCTTCCAAGTTGACTATTCGCAAACCTTGCGGGACATGCATTCATTTCTCTCCAAAGACCACCTGTCTGGTCCATATCATGACACTCTATCATGTGGGGGCTGGTTCTGTGGCATAGCAGATTAAGCCATTACCTACAGTGCCAGAATCTCATTTGGGTAATGGTTCAAATCCCAGCTTCTTCAATTTCAATCCAGCTCCCTGTTAGTGTACCTGGGAAAGAATAGGAGGATGACCATAAATCTTGGTCTCTGCATCCATGTGGGAAACCCAGAAGGAGCTCTTTACTCCTACCTTGGCCTGGCCTAGTCTCTGCCACTGTAACCATTTGGGAAGTGAACCAGTAGAAAAAAAGATCTCTCTCTCTCTCTCTCTCAATAAAGAAAACACTAATTTCTTCTATTGACATGAATTGTGAAATAATATTCCTGGTTTCTCTTAAATTGTAAGTTACAGTTATACTTCCACTCTGGATTTTATTACAAAACCTTTTGTGCTGAATATTTCAGAAGGCACTGAAACATCTCTACCTACTGCTTTGCCCAGAACAGAGATTGATCCCTATGGTTAGCTTTTTGTTTCTCTTTCCAACAGTAAAGTTGGAAGAATCACATTATTTCAATAGCAATGGACAAGATTATAAATAGAGCAACTAACTGAACATCCATTAAACCAATGTGTGAAGGGTCAGAGAAATCCAGGTGACCTATCAAACCTGTGCAGCTACCAAGAGAAGGATTTAGCCATAGAAGTTATATTCCCTCTCAAGTAACACAGCCACTACACCCTCTCACACTCACTCTGCAGAGCATGCATCTTAAAAACCAATGTTTCTCAGTAGAACAGTTTGATCAAATAGAACAGAAGCCATAACAAAATAAGTTTTGGAGATACTTAAGCTTTTGCAAAGACGGGAGATGACTCTGTCTCACCTACTCTAATAAAACAAAAGGTTCCACTGAGCCCTCTTGGAGAAATCAAAGCTTATTCTACTACTGCTTAGAAACTTAAAACCATGAAGAGCTTTGCCCTTCAGCCGCAGTGTCAGGTTTCTCAACAAATTAGCTATGTTCAATGCTAGTTAATGGGACTTGGTTTCACAAACACCATCTTTCTGTTTAAAGATATTATTCTCAGTCTAGGAAATGCAATAAAACATTTCTCTCAGGGAAAGAGACTTAGTATATTCTCTCCTCTAGTCTAGAAGCAGTAAGAGAACCAAGAAGATGGTACACAAGGGGCATCTCAGGCATCTGGTTCCATAGCCCCAGGCTGTGACATTTTATAGGTCACCCGAAGCAAGATAGTGACTCTAAATGTCAAATTTTGACCTACAGAAACATGAGTTTCTCGTTTGAGACATTTCATTTCTCTCTTTGGGATGATAAGATAACATTCACTTGACTTGAAGGAATTTCAAATTGTTTTCCAGGAAATGTAAGCAACTCACAATCAGCATCTAAAAACAAGAACTTTGGAGAAATAATACTTAATGAGAGAAGAATGAAGTTTTTGGATCAGTACCACACTACAACTACCACCAAAAAGGAAAAAAGAAGGAAAGAAAGAAAGAGCGAGCCTAGAAATTTTTACTTTTGCTAAAACAAAAAAAAAGAGCTTTTCCTGATCATTCTCTTGATCACGGCAGATAAGGTCTACAGAATTCATTGCATCACTGCTATGACCAATTCTATCAATACTCTCTAATAATGCTAATTAGCCAGTATACCAGGACTATGGCCTAATTCTCTACAGACTGACAGCCAAAGAAAGGTCATTGGTCACAAGCATACATGCTAAAAGTCTGGAAAAATCACTTGGTACACACTGCCAGTATTGGTTGCTTAGACTTACAGATTTTTTTTTTAACTCAAAGGCCACGAATGCAGATAGCTTTTCAGTCATCCTTGTGTGTCTTGCCTGAAAGAATCCTTTAAGTGTTAGATGCATAGCAGAAACAATTACATCTTTTCATTCTTGATCAGTAACCATTTTAAGATGGGATGAGTAAAAATTATGGGGCAGATTTTAAGTCAATGGTGGCCCTTCGGTTTCTAAAGTTCATTCAAAGTGTAAACACATTGCCGGAACTCCTCTAGCATGGTTTTGCTCACTTGTAAGAAAACCATATTTTGCACCACATCCTCACATATTGATATGTTGAGGAAATAAACAGCAAACATCATTTCCCATCCATCTGCTAAGCTTGTTAGAGAGATGAACACCCAGGGCTCAGATGTTTTTTACCCAGGTCAAAATTCCATGCTCAGCGTAAGTTGCTTTTACTTTTCATGTAAGTTGCTTTTACTTTTCATTTTTACTTTTAATTCAATAAGAGGAAGTTCTACTCCTTTATTGAAATGAATATTAATAGAGGAGAAAAGCCAATCACATTGGGTGCTGTGGATAGGTGTCTACAACCAAGTCTCTGTGGGAACTCTAGAAACATGTGCAACAATGTTGCCAGAAAATGATTTTCTCCATTTTCTATGAGTAAGTCTAGCAATTAATGCTCATAAATAAATCAGTGCTACAAAAGAAACACCAACGTTGATAATAAGGCACTTAACCTGTCATTTCTAACAAACTGCTAATGTAAAGTATCTTTACACTCATCCATCAGAATCCAGAATTACACAAGCTCTCCTTGGGTTGCAAATATTTTAAAAGCTCACATCAAAGCAATAAAAGTCAATGGAACAAGCAAAAATCTGGCAATGGTAGTACCTACTTGAAACTCAGCCAAATGTTCTTGTGTAAAAAGCATTGAGAACGGAAGGTACATGTATCCGTACATTTGTCCCTACCAAAATTTTTGCTTCCTCATCTACTTGGACCTGAAGTTCCTTCCTCCTACTTTCGAAAAGCTCTTCACATCATGAAGGAAGAACTGGTGATTTTGCAAATTATTTGTCAGCAGGAAAGAAAACAGCAATGAAGCAGACACAAACTGAGAATTTCTAAGTTATGCCAAATACAAACCTTTGGGGTCTTGTGCAACATAATATTTTTATAGTACTCATGTTGATTTCTGTTTGCATGATTACAAGATGAAAGTCTTATAAATCTCTCAGTTTTCCCATACTGGCGTGAAACACCTCAGTAAAATGACTACAACCTCACCTACTATTTTATAAAATTCAATGCATCATAATTTGTTGCGGGGCAAGAGTCCTTGCAAGCATCAACATGATTCTGTAGGAGCCTTGAGAAGTTCTAATGAAGGCTAAGAAGATGAAAACATATAGTATTCTAAACAGAGAATGATGTCAAAAGTTAATCTACAATACAGTGCTTCTCAAACTGCCTAATGCTCCCCATCACTTGCTTCAATGCAGATTCTGATTCCAGAGGCTGTAGGTGGGGCCCCCAGCACTGTGATCAGCTTGCAGATGATGCTAATGCTGCTACTTCACAGACCAGAGTCTGAGTGGCAAGTATCTAGTAGCCCTTCCCCCGGGAACCAAAGGATAAAAACCATGAAACTGTTGAGCACCAATTATTTATGAAATGAATGTTATTGATTAAACCTAGTAAGCATTTAGCATTATCTGGGAGAAACAAATGTAGTATAAGAAAGAGAAACAATTGAATTCTATGCACAAACACATAACTGTTACAAATCAAAAGTTATTCATCATGGGGCCTACATATCATTGTAAGGCATATTGTATGAACAATTACAGTTTTAAAAGTTTTAAGGGCAATAAATGAAAAAGAAATAGTCTATTATTTTCCAAGAGAATTCTGACTGTTACAAAATTCCCATGTCCTTCTGACTGTTTTGACACCAGGTAACCAAATATCCCTTACTTCCTGCGTGGTTCATCTGTCCTCCTGGTCTTCTTTTCTGATGATTTACTCTTTCTAAAATAATGTTATTACCTCCATTATCATGGTTTCAATGATCAGTGGTTCCCAGTCCCCACACGTAAGGCAGAAATGCCTCTCTTTTTTTTTTCTTACAATATAAATTATATTTTTTTAATCCAGGTTTGGGTTTTTAAAAAATTTTTTTTATTATATTTTTTACTATCTTTACATAGTTAATTAGGGTAAAAAGGTTCAAGGGCTATAGGAAAGTGGGTAAGACTATTATTTCCATATTGTTTCCTTCATGTTTAAAGGGGGGTATTAAGGCAGAAGGCCCACCCAATTTTCCACCCTCCCCAGGTCCCAGATGTAGGGCATGCTCTGAGGTTCTTGCTCAAGTGGTTCACCAGTTACGAATCGCTGCCAATCTTGCCACTCCAAAGAGATGTCTCTCTTAAGACAAGGCCCTTTTTGTCCGCTTGCCTGCTGGCCATCTCATACCATGTATCATTCAAACGAGTTGACTATCCCATCTCCTCTCTTCTTTCCTTACTTAACAGCATCCAGTGTTTCTCTGCATCTCACCACTGCAGCTGAGATTTACTGCAGCTGATTTCCCCGCTACCAGTAGTCTCTACTCTGGTCCATCATCCATTATCTGTACCAGAATTCACTTCCTATCCAATAAAGCTGCCCATGTCACATTGCAATACTATGAAAGCAAAACATAACAAACTTCTTAACAGGGCAAAACAGATAACGACCCTGGCAAACTGGCCCCACCCAGGCTATCACTTCAATCTTTGTTTCCTCCATCCAAACCACATAAGCACAGTGTATGCTTAAGCTCCATTACTCAGTTCACCAACACCATCACGCTATCGCATAACTCTGCCTCTACACATCTTGCTCTCTGTTTTTGGAATACCCTTCCTATCATCTGCCTGGAAAAGTTCAATCTATTTTATAAGAATCATCCCAGTCCTCATGAAGTCTCTTCTGTTGGAGTTAAGTATTCACTCCTTTCAGTGCTTGCAGGAACTTAAAGCATTCACTCAACATCCCCTCTTGAGGTACATACCACATTGGAGTACTAATAGTATATTATCTTCACTAACATAAGAACTTGTTACCAGCACAAGGCACAGTGAAGCATCCAGACAGAAGCAGATTTCAACAAATGCTTATTGAATTGATACAAAACAGAAACTAATAATATAGGACTAGAGATTAAGAATGACTTGTATACATGAAAAGGGTTATAAACATATGAACAAAAGTATTTATCAGTATAATTAAGTGCTAAAAGGCATGCACTGTGAGGATCAGAGCAGATATTCAAATACAGCTTCATGTAAGAAAGAAAGGTGCAAGCTGTGCACAGGAGGATGTGTGTTTCTTGGTCAGGGAAGAGAAACGGCATGTAAGGAAGCCAGTGGTGTGCAGCGGAGCTGTAACGGCAGGCCGTACGTCAAAAACCAATCATCCCAACATTTAACATTTTTAAATGTTACACAAGTGATACATTTGATAAAATGACAAAAGATGCAGAAGTGGGGCTAGTGCTAGCGATCAACCTCCCCAGGAAGCTGGCTAGTTTGTTGCAGGGTTCAGGCATGTGGGGAGCATGCCACACCTTCCCCTGGTATCAAATCCCATTTATTATCAGCAGTTCTTGCCAGCTCCTCAACATCATTGAGGCAAAGCAAGCCCACTCTTTCTAGTGTCATGATAAATATTCAACGTAGTCAACTACATCAACATTGAAACTTTTCTCAGCTCTTTCCTTCTCTGGGGTCTCTCCAACTTCTCACCTACTCTCCTGGAACTTGGACATCTAGACATGCTCGAGCAGGAGTGAGAAATCCTGTTTCTCCCAGCTGCTGTGCATCCAGCACTATAGACCCTTGAGGAAACATTGCTATTTCACCTCCCCTCACTGCCTCAAAGACTACCCCAGTCCTCGTGTTGGCAGGGGTCCTTGGCCTACACCAACCTGGACACTGCCCAATCCCTCACTAGAGGCACTCCCAGTTACTAATGGTTATTAGCTGCTACTGAATTCCTGTTCATCTATGTCTTGGTTTAAATTCTGTACCAAATACATCCTGAAGAAACCTGGCACACAAAGTCGACTTCAATGGGTAAATAATTAACATTGTATGTAAAACGGTGTCCAGATTAAATTAAGTCCACCTCCTCCCTCTTTGCTTTTCCTTTCTCCCCCAGCGGCTGGGAAACCTGCCATTTCAGAACCAAGGCCACTTGCTCCCAAAAGAAAGGGAAAGCTGAATTCACCTTTGGGGTACACTGTTCCTTTGATTAGGGATAATTGCTTCAAGTGGGCCCTGTTAGCCACATACACATAAAGGAAGTCCCCACCCACTATTGTTCTCTGGGAGAACTGTGCAGTAAACTGAGTGCAGGTGTTTTCAGCTTCAAAAACAAGTATTCCATTTGGTGATATAAGTACTAACCAACACAAACCCACTGGGTACAAGTTTTAGGCAGACTTTTCAAATATCTTTCTCACAGGGAGGGTTTTCTTTTACCATCCTGTTTAACAGAGAATCTGTCACCAAAATAGATTTATCTCTTCCTCACATTTTTCCAGGAGTTGTGCAAGTACACTCAATGATTACCTTTCTAGTGCTCCATGAGTTTAGTAAATCTTCGTAAATCTTTGATTATTCCAACTTGGACTCAACTGTGATCCTAGGGAATTTGTGGAATGATGTTCAGACATGTTAAGGAAAAGGTGTATGTGAAACCTGAACTTGCTTCTTCCCGGCCGTGGCTTTGTGCTGGTCAGGAAGGGAACCCAGGAAAGGCCAGCCACCCAGCACCAGAAGAGTGGCAAAAGGTCAGAACGGAAGGAAGCTATGCACAGAAAGAAAGGGACTAGCAGGCTCACGCATATCCAGAGAACAATTTGAGGAGCCTAACCTCCTTCCAAGGCAGCTAAGAAAAAAGCCCCTTATCATGGACTTACTAAAGAAAATGTGACCTAACTGGGACCACACAGGCCAATGAAGGCCAAGGGGACATGCTAAGTAACGAATTTTATCATTATTTTTTCCTGATTATAAAACCAAAGCATGCTCTTTGCTGACAAATTAGAAAATAAAGGTAGCTCTAAGAAGATTAAAACAACTCTTAACTCTGATAACACATGTAACCATGGTTACTGCTAGGCAGTTTTGTAATCTACTTCCTTGATCTTGAATTAAAAGAAATTTGAAATTACTTCCTCTTTTAAAAAGAAAAACTATTTATGCATATTTATTTGAAAAGCACAAAGAGACAGAGAGATCTTCCATCCATTAATTCAATCTACAAATGTCTACACCAGCTGGGAGTGGGACAGGACAAAGCTACATGAGCCTGGATTCTGCAATTTAATCTGAGTTTTCCACGTGGGTAGGTAGGCAGGGACCCATGTCCCTAAACCATCACCTGCTGTATCCCTATGTATACATTAGCAAGTGAATGGAATCATTTGACATAATGACATTACCATGTTCCTAGATAACTTAAAATACCATCTTTCATGGCTACATGATATGTGTTTCAAGAGTTTCTCATAATTTGGATTTTTTTTAATAATATGTCTGAAACAGCAATGGGCATCTTGGGGCATAAACCTTACACAAAGACAATTAGAGAGTGTGAAACAGAAAAATGATAAGGATGGGCAGTTGAAGCGAAGAGCCCTAGTCAACCAGAGGCCGCATGAGAACTGGAGTTCACTGTAAAGGAAAAGAGCACTGAAAAGGAAAAATGAAGGCAGGTTTATAAGCAATATGCCTCATTAGAGATTAATATCCTAAATACAAAGAACTCCACCAATTCAATAGCAAGAAAACAAGTAATGAAGTTAAACCATGAGTAAAAATATTATGCATGTTTTTCAAAAGAAAATATGTTAATGGCCAACAGGCACAAGGAAAAATGTCTGACATCTCTAATCATTGGGGAAATGCAGATTAAAATTGCAATGGGACATTACCTGACACCTGTTAAAATGGCATCCATCCAAATGGTGAAAGGTGGGCAGACAAGGACGCAAAGAAATAGGAACTTGCACATGGTTGCCCATAGCTTAAGAAATATTGACATGTCTGTCGAAATGTTGCCTACTTCTATCAGTTATCTGCTAAGCAGTGTGGTCAGGAAATTACATATTTATTTTGGTTGCTAATAGTTTGGTGACTAGAGAACTGCTACGATGTTCTATATCAATGACTAATGATACAAGTTTGGAATACAGTAAGTTTACTAAACACAAGGCCAAGGAAAATCAACTTTGCATATTTATTTATATTACCAAAGATGTGGCAGAATCTGTCCATTAATTAATTTATTCCCCAAATATCTATCAGCAATCCCTAATTATGCGAGGTGCTATATTTTGTGTTATTACATCCATGATTGTGTTAATTCATTCTGACTTGCCATGAGATTTGAAGTGAACATGCATTGTAAGACAGCAGAAATCATGGTTTACAGAAGGTTTAGTTTCTTAACTCAGGCCACTTTAATAAAATAACATAGACTTGTTTTCCATAGTTCTGGACTGGAAGGTCTAAGATCAAATAGCCAGCAGGTGTGGTTTCCAGCAATTGCCCTCATCTCTCTTTGCAGGTCACATTGCTGTTGTATTCTCCTATAGCAGAGAAAAAAGTCATCTATTTTGTATTTCCCTCTTAAAACAGAATCAATTCCATCATGTTGGAAATTTAGAACTTCAATGCATAAATGGGGGAAGAAGAGGTAGGGGGATACATCCAGTTATCATTAAAACTCAGAGATAAATTTATAAAATTGTCAAGTTTGTGGTCAGAATGAATTTCATGGTGTATTAGTTTTAAAAATTCATCCTTCCTGGGCCCGGCGGCATGGCCTAGTGGCTAAAGTCCTCGCCTTGAACGCCCCGGGATCCCATATGGGCGGCTGGTTCTAATCCCGGCAGCTCCACTTCCCATCCAGCTCCCTGCATGTGGCCTGGGAAAGCAGTTGAGGACGGCCCAGTGCATTGGGACACTGCACCCACGTGGGAGACCCGGAAGAGGTTCCAGGTTCCCGGCTTTGGATCGGCGCGCACCGGCCCGTTGCAGCTCACTTGGGGAGTGAATCATCAGACAGAAGATCTTCCTCTCTGTCTCTCCTCCTCTCTGTATATCTGGCTGTAATAAAAAATGAATAAATCTTTAAAAAAATAATTCATCCTTCCTAAAAACCCTCAAATATTACAAAATAGAATCAACACTTAAGTGAACTGTTGTACACATTTAATGCTTTTAATGGTATAAACAGTAAGCTTGCAACAACCATCATATCTTGATTTTCCCTAAATAAAATTAATTTTAAGTCCCCGCCTCCCAAACACCTGGAATGTGGAAAATATGACTCCAAGGTCTGGAGTTCCCTGGTACTCTGGTACCTTGGGGTATTTACTCATGTGTCCCGTTGTAGAGTTTAGACATCCTCTGTCCAGCCTGCCTAGCCTCTTCAGATCTGCCCCCTTTATGTCTCTGACATACCCTTAGGGTCTGAAATACTGTGCAAGGTCATCCTTCAGGCCAACACGCTATTCTTTCAGGAACCACTGACCACTTGCTCTGGGACCCACACCTTTACACAAGGAGAACACAGGTTGGCAGGAGAGTCTATGACCTCTTCCCTCTGGACCTAAAGATCTCTTCCCTGTGCCACAAACCAGAAGGAATTTTTTGAGTCTCAAATCACTACAATTCCGCACAGGCACATTATTCTGCCCAGTAGAGCTTACTGGGCACTTGATACATCCAAGCATGTTTCTGAAAGCTGTGTGTACATCACCTTATTGAATGTGATCTCATCCTAGCTACCACCGCCCCCCCAAATAAAGCATATCCCCAATCTACAGATAAGGTAACTGAAGCTGAGACTGCAGGTCACATAATGGCTTGAGTAGAAATTCAGCCAGACCTCTCACTAAAACAGACACTTTCAAAAAGTATATAAATGCACTCCCTTTTAAATTAGTAAACATCTACGTAACGGATTTTATGTGCAAAATTTTATATTCAGGGTTCTGAGAGATAAGAAAAGCATTCTGCCTCTATTGTCTCTGCAGAAATCAGCACAGCACATGTAGGTATACAAACTGATCAAGGAGAATAAAGACCGGGGAAGAGTGACACCAACAGTGGAGGAATGTAGGCTGAGCCAGCCTCAAGTTTCCAAACGAGAGAGCAGGAGCATGAGTATCAAGACAAACAGTGTGGGTGACCCTATCTTCCTCCTCCCCATGGATGAGCCTGCTGGAAGCTCAGCTGTTGCAGAATGTAAACCATACGGGTTGCCCAGAGTTACTGATTTGCCTAAAGCCATAAAAAATATATATATGAGTTATTTTTCACTTCTTTTTCTGCCAGGATCAAGTATCAGCATTGTTATATTCAGAAGCATGCCACTTTTAACACACTAAAGAAGAGCTGGCCCAGCCCGGGGTAGGCATAAAACAGTTGTCAGAGGCAGGAAGTCTCCTAGACTCCAGCCTCAAGCTACAGCAGAGTAAATCTGAGACATTCAACAGATTTCTAATGCGCTGAGATGCCTGAACTAGCCTTCGTATTTTCTAGTAAAGAGACAAAGAATGTTGTTTTGACAGAGCCAAAAAGGCGATTTCAAGCAGATTTTGGACACTCAGATGAGTTTTTCAAGTTCTATCTGGAAAAAAAAAATTATAAAATCACTGCTCAAAACCTTGGAACTACTGCAAGGATTTTTTTTTTTCTTCCATCACTGGTTTCCTAGAGCTGTGTATACCCAACGGTGCTTCTACAAAAAAATAATTTGACTTCTTTTGTCTCCCCACAGCTGGTTGGATTCTTTACCAAAGAGGAAAAAAAAAAAGGTCAAGACACTCCAGTTGCTGGAGTTTTAGATCTTGATTGACTCCTATACAGTCAGGGGCCAGGATCTCCATTTTCTTTGTCTATGACTTTTCAGGAGATCCAGAGACTGAAATCCAATACTTTAGTCTGCATCTGGTGCTAAAAGCCTTTTTTCCCTGGCCATGCCACAGCTCCCTGGAGGCTCATTAAGCGCATTTACATTTGGCTCTTAAAATCCTAAATAGCCCATTTCACGCCTAGCAATGGTGTATTGATGAAAGAAGCACTCAGCAATGGTCTGTAGGATGCAAGGGAGGACTCCATTGACTCCAGCTATCTCCCACAAAGGATTTGCACATGCTGTTAAGGACTTACACAGAATCACATGAGAAACGGACTATTGTTAGAAAGGCACATACATGTAGACGCCACCTCTATGTGCGCAGGAAAATATGGCGATGCCAAGGGACTAAAATTTCATGGAAATGCATGGAGATGTGGAGACAGGTTGGCAGTGACAGACATAGAAAGAGCAACAAGGCAGAAGAGAGGAAAGCAAACAAGGAAGATGAGTAGAAAGGAAATTCTCATTAGCTTTTATTGTAAAATTTCCCCACAGTGCTATAAGGATAAAAATAAGGCAGTAGGGCCAAAGGAACTAATACAAGCACAGGAATCATGGTTAGCGTGGATAGGAATAACAGAACTGTGCCTGGGTCATGGAGATGAGTGAGAGACCCAAGAACTCAAATCACCAGAAGCATTCATGTGGAGTCATATGAATAAGAAAGAGAATATCCAATCGTTAGAATTTTCTCTTGGACAATCTACCTTCCCACCTATGGACCCCACATACAGTAATCACAGTAAAGTAACAGGAACTGTCCCAACTTTCAATGGTTCAATTTAGGGTTGTTGGATTGCTGAGTGGTGTGAAAGAGAAACCATGCTTTGGATCGTAAGCTTTTCTCAGGCTAGCAATGTGCAGTACAATACTCTAGCAATGCTGGGCAGCAGAGTGAGTCACAGTGCTGAGGCAGCCATGCAGTCATGAAAGGAAGCAACGGCTCCTCCAACGCGCACTCCGTTGCTAAGCTATGATGTCCAGGAGGTGAGAGGATTAAATGCGTTTTTCAACTGCCGGTATTTTCAGCTTCCAACGGGTTTATCGAGATGTGACTTCACTGTAATCTAGGACCATCTGTATTTATTTCTGTAGCTCATACCTTCTGGGGGGACTCATTGTATCACAGAAAGCATCTATGAGTCCCATTATGCACTTTGAAATATGTTCATTTCCACATTGCTTTTCTCAAAACTACATGAGAAATTCTTATTAATATGGGGGGGCTTATGATGGAAAATAAATATTATATCTTTCATTTTATAACACCCTATATTTTTAAAGAAAAAAGTAATACATGCATATGATTAGTCAATAAAATCATTTGTGGGTTGACATAGTTTATATTTTGGTTTGCTTCATGACATTTTTCTATATTAAAAATAAGGCATTCTTAGAGTCAGGTGGAAGGGAACAGGTATTCATATTATCATGTTTATCATCCTGTGTTCTACTCACATATGTGAGCTGACTATAATTTTATCTCCATATAATCAAGTAAATTTCCCATTACAAAATAGACATGCTCCTAAAGACAAAAGCCAACGGAATCTTTTCTTAAATGTGTCAGAGGCATTTACTACTTACAGAAACACTTCACAAAATCTTCCTATAGAAGTGAATAATCGACCCTTATGTATGCAAAACTGCAGCTAGCAACATTTTTATTGTTGTTGTTTTCCAAAGACTTCTATGTTTTTATTGTAAAGTCAGATTTACGGAGAGAAGGGGAGATAGAGACAAAGATTCTCCATTCATTGTTTCACTCCCCAAATGGCTGCAATGGCAAGAACTGAGCTGATCTGAAGCCAGGAGCTTCTTCCAGGTCTCCCACACAGGTGTAGGGTCCCAAGGCTTTGGGCCGTCCTCGACTGCTTCCCAGGCCACAAGCAGGGAGCTGGATGGGGAGTGGAGCAGCTGGTACACGAGCCAGTGCCCATATGAGATACTGGAGCAAGCAAGGCAAAGACTTTAGCCACCAGGCTATGGTGCTGGGCTCAGTGTTTAAGATAGAGCTCTTGTGTGCTGCCTAGACAACAGCTTACAAGAGCAGATTCTGGATCCAAAACACTTGGGTGGGTAATACTTTGCTTCTTTCCACTCCTGTGACCTCAATCAAGATGCGTAACTTCTGGGCTTCTGCTCTCAAAGCTATATAGTGCACACCCTGTTAATACTTATCAGGTTCCCATGGGCACTGTGTAAACCATCTATGGTATCAGTTTGTTTTTTGTTTCCATTACAAAATACCTGAGGTCGGGTACTTTGTGAAGAAAAGAGGTTTCAGTAGCTCACAGTTCTGGAGATTCAAGAGTGTCGTGTGAGCATCTGTGCGCCTTTCATGAGAGACTTTAGGATGTATCGAAACATGATGGATGGCATTATGGTGGGAGCATGGACAAGAGGGAAGCATGGCACGGTGAGACAGAAAGCCAGGGGTCTGGCCTGCTTTTTATATAATAGCCCACCTTTGTGGGAACTAACCGGAGACCCGAGAGAACTGCCTTAATTCCTTGAAATGTAGCACATCCTGTGTCCTAGCTACCTTCTACTCGGCTGCACCTGTTACCGGAGCCACTACCACCTCGACATCACCATGTTGAGAAGGACCAAGCTTCTAGAACATGAACCTTTACAGAACTCACTCTAATCATACCTAAACCACAACATCTGTGTAGATCCCTTATAACCCTTATAAACTGCTACACAGTAAAAAAAAAAAGAAAAAAGAAAAAAAATGTCAGGGTTAGCTGTTACCGTTTTTGTTATCATGGCTGTGATGACTTTCCTGATAGGTGACTACTATGATAGTACATGAGAAGGCTCCAAGTCAGTCAGTCTTCTCCTTTAGCCGGATGGCAAGGACTTGGATGGCACGACCAGATCTACGATCTGGGTTGGCTCCAGTGCTGGAACAAAGACATTGCCAACTGAATGAGAAACACAATTTTAAAAAATGACCACTGGAAATCTTTATGAGTCCCAGTCGCTGTGGACCTTACCACTCCAATAACCAATGTTATGCCTGTAATGGAGTTGGAGCCCAATAAAGAGGAGTGAATGAATGAATGAATCTATTAAATGTGAAACAGTCCCTGAAGAGTCTAAAAGATAATCGGTATTTATAATGTATTCTTATCATTAAGTCCTAATTTTACTTTTCTTAACAAGGCCTTCAGGAAATGTAAGGCCCTCAAAGCTTCAGCTAAGTGACGAAAGGCAAAAGACTAATTAGCAAGCCAAAAACAGAAGATGTTTCAGTAGGTTTCCATCTTGTTAAAAGGAAACAATTTGTACAGTTCTCACTACACACACCTCATTTATTACTGTGTCAAGTTCCACTCCACAGAGCTCACAGCCCAGCTTTACCTCCTCACTTCTCCATGTTGAGCTAACAGCCTTTTAATGTTTGTCAACTGAGAGTGAAGCCAGGCCTTTGAAACTGGCCTCCCCCACGACAGCTGCTACCAAAAGGTCTTTTCAGCCAAAACACATATTTTATAAGAAGTGTCCCCAAATCTAGTCAGTCCCACACCAATAAAATCATGCTGCCAAGGCTGTACTCACTGCTGGTTGAAACTGCCAGGTTTAAGCCAGGACCTTGATGATATTTTTAATCAAGGTTGGTTGGTACACTCGTTGGTGTGTGTGTGTGTTTAAACCAATAAGATGATCAGTTATGGCTCTTGTAAAGTGTATTCTTCAGTTAGCTAGTTTTAAACTAAAAATGATGCAGCTACTCAATGTGACAGGGGATGAAGAGAATTTGGTCAGCTCGTTCCATCAAACAGAGCATATGGAAAGCAAACAACACTGTTCATTCATCAGACCTCACTCCAGCCCCTTTTCTGTTTCACCGAGTGAAATGGCTTCATCAAGAACTCATAGCCAGGAATAATCAGCAAGAATCTGAGCCCATTCTTTTTTTTCCTTGCTTTGATTGTCCCAAGGGCAGAGAAGGATCCTGAGCGCCACAGGGAAGGGAGAGGGGGGTGTAGGAGAAGAATCCTTCCTACTGAACTGGGCTCTAACCAAATGAAAGCAGTCTAATGTATTACCAGCAATAGCAATATTCATGAAGTGTAATACTTACTAAGAAGCTGCTAAAGGCAACATCCAAAGCTAGATGAGATATTACAAAATATGGTGTTTTGGAAGGCCTCAATCGCAACCTCTGGGTTAATATGCAAAAAACAAAGAGATATTCCCAACTACCAATGAGCACAATCTAGCACTAGCCTCTTGGCAAGGACAACCTCAATTAATCTACTCAACATTACCATCAAATGAGTTGAGATGTTGGAGAGTTTAAGCAACTTGCCTCCACGCACCTTATAGATCAAAAGGCAGGTTTTTATCTTAGGATGTCTCACTTTGGAGTCTGTACCCATACTCTGTTCTAGGTTTCTTAAATCTGCCATTAACAAAGTAGCACAATGTAACTGAAAACAACAGGAATATTTTGTCTCACAGTTCTGAGGCTGTAAATTTGGTATCAAGGTATTGACCCTGCTAAACACTCTTGAGAAGGGTTTGTCCCATGCCTCTCTCCTAGATATAGATGACAGCAGGAAGCCTCAATTTTTAACTGCATCATCATATGGTATTCCCCCAGCGCGTCCATGTCCACGTTTTTAAGAAAAATGATCATATTAGTTCAATACTTGCTCTAATGACCTCTTCCTCAACAAGTCTGAAAAAAAATTATTTTCAAAAAGCCACAAAAATGTTAGGGATTAAAACTTCAACAATTTTTTTTAAAGATTTATTCATTTTATTACAGCCAGATATACAGAGAGGAGGAGAGATAGAGAGGAAGATCTTCTGTCTGATGATTCACTGCCCAAGTGAGCCGCAACGGGCCGGTGTGCGCCAATCCGATGCCGGGAACCTGGAACCTCTTCCGGGTCTCCCACGTGGGTGCAGGGTCCCAATGCATTGGGCCGTCCTCAACTGCTTTCCCAGGCCACAAGCAGGGAGCTGGATGGGAAGTGGAGCTGCCGGGATTAGAACCGGCGCCCATATGGGATCCCGTGGCGTTCAAGGCGAGGACTTTAGCCACTAGGCCACGCCGCCGGGTCCCTCAACAAATTTTTTTTAAAAGAATTTATTTTTATTGGAAAGGAAGATCAAATCTACAGAGAAGAGAGACATACAGAAAGATCATCCATCCACTGGTTCAGTCCCAAAATGGTTCCAATGGCCAGAGCTGAGTGGAGCCAAAGCCAGGAACCAGGAGCTAGGAGCTTCTACTAGGTCTACCTGGGTGCAGGGTCCCAGGGATTTGAGCCATCTTTTACTGCTTTCCCAGGCCACAAGCAAGGAGTTAGATGGGAAGCAGAGCAGGCAAGACATGAACCAGCAACCATATGGGCTCCAGACACCTGCAAGTTATGGATTTAGCCATTGAGCCACCATGCTGGGCCCTCAACAAATCACTCCTAAACCATCATTTAAACAATATGCTGCCTCCCATAATCCCAGTGGTGACAATTATTTTGATTCCACCAAACCCTGTCAGAGATATTTTGTATTGGTTGCATTTTCATTTTTTATTTAACGAATATAAGATCACATCTTACCATGTGTACTGGCAACTGAACAATTTCAGACCAAAAAAAAAAAAAAAAAAAAATCCAAGGAACTTTTCTGGCCCTGGCCATGGGGATCTAAACCCTGAATCTGGTGGCGATTATTTGGAAATGAGTGTCTATAGAGTCTTGGATTTTATTTTGCCACAAATTGATCTGAAGCTACTTTTAAGAAATCTGGAGGCAAGTCCAGGTAACATTATAGAACATCCCAGCAGAAAAGGTATTAAGAAGCCCAGCCACCACATTTCACACATAATTAGCTTAAGACTTGAAATCAATGAGCTGCCTGAAGTCACATGGCCAGCCAATTGCACCAGCAGCAGGAGGAAAATTCAGAGTCCTGGCCTGAAGCCCTAATCTCTTTCCAGGACTCACATGGCTGCTGGTCATCCATATGTCTGTGCCAAATGTGCCAAGAGCTATTCTGGTGCTTTGCACCATCTTGGCTCCCCAGAGGCAGATATATCCATTGAGGGCCACACACAGGCTCCAGGACAAGACTTCCTACAACACATGCTTTTGGATACCCATGATTTGGCTGGTAAAGCTGAGCAACACCCATCTGGGTAATTGGAACATTCCAAGTGTCAGTGTTTTATACTCAGTCCCAGGAGCCTGCTTTCACTCTAGAATCCTCGGCTATAAATGACATCTTAACAGCACTTCCTCTCCTCACTCCTTTCAGTTTGACAATTCAGATATGAAAACATTTGCCAAAGTGAACGTAAAGTAAAAGACTCCAAAGAGAAAACTTGCAAAGGTTCACCTCAGAGAATAGGCCCTTGTGGTAGTATCTAATGGGAGGCTGAGTCAAAGACATTCTGCACTGCTGTACCACATCCTGAGATGATCAGAGTGGCAGATAACAGAACTTACATCCCACGAGTCTCCCAGGGAAAACAGAGTGAGAACTGCAACACTTTGTGCCCAAAATCACAATTTTCTGACACAAGTGGCTTTTCTAACCAAGAATTGAACCTGTTGAAATAAATCAATAATGAAAATCTCCAGCACGGGTCACAGTGAAACTGAACTTAATGGCTGCTCAACAGATTTATTTGAATTAAGATGTCTCTCTGCACAATTGGTTCTTTTATGAAACACCAAATTCACAATCTCATCTCACCTTATTTTTCCAGTTCTGCCCTGTAGGGCCAGGATATCAGGTGTATTTATGCTTAGGTAGGAAATGAGAGCGTGGGAGAGAGGAAGGAGTCGACAATGGGGGATAGAACAAGACTTGATGTTCAGACACCTTTTTTTGTTTGTTGCTTTGTTGTCTTTAACAATTTCCCACTTGGCATCTAGATGAGTAAGTGGTCTATTCCCAGGTAGATAGAATGTAGTAGAGCAGTCTTGGCACTCTGCCTGCCTGAAATTCCCCAGCCCTTCTTCCTGACTGACTACAACACTCCACCTCCAGGTCAGCCTACATGCTCCCTGGCTCTCAAGTCACTGGCAGCCATTGTGAATTCATCGCTATGTTCCCGGTACCTGAACAAGCAATGCTTACCCAAGAGTATGTGTTCCCAATGCGGTGTTCCTGGTACCTAAACAAGCAATGTCTACCCCAGAGTAAGTGTCCCGATGCGGTATTTATTTCCCTTGTCCTTCTTCCGACGTGCAAGAGGGACTTCTTTCTCACAAGTTAAGTTTGAGAGAAAATCAGGGTCTCCAGTGGGCCCTTTCACCTGAATTGAGGTAAGGCAGCTCTCTTCTCCCAGGTAAACGTTTCCATTTGTAGGCTAGAAACTAAACTCCCACAACCAAATCCCATGAGCACCTGGGATGTTCCAGAGACCCACACTATGTTGATTTTTTTTTTTTTTTTTTTGCCAAAGGAGAGGCTGTAATGGCAGACATCTCATACCTACACATACACACCCCTAGACGTGCATACCTGAGTCTTGCCTCTGTCCTCTGGAACCACTCCAAAGACTTCTTACCCTGGGCCTTTTCCATACACCACTGTCACTCCAAGGACAGTGGTCTACCAACTGTTCGTACACACATACTCTCAAGCTAATGTGATCATGTAACCTCATTTCCTCAGGAAGATGGATTGGGAACAATGCAAGCTTGGAAAAACTCATGCTATATTCCTATTTCCTCAGGAAATCTTCCCTGAGTTCCCTTTGACTACAGTGGGTGCCACTGTTGTGTCTAATATCCACCTTGCACTTCTCCTTTGTGTAATGTTTCACAACTGTGACTTAAATCATCAACACAGAATCCATTATCTAACACTGCATCCTCCGTAATATGGTAAGTTTCAAATATATCTTATTCATCTTTCATATGTTCATCTATGCCTGGTACAATTTGTTAAATACTTATTATTATAGTTTTCAACTGAATTTAATATCTCATTTTTCTCCAAAAGATCAGAATCCAGTTCATAGTTTTACAGTTTATGGCTTCCAGTAAAGGATATTGCTCCACAGGCATTTTATCAAATGCTCAGATTTTAGCAGAATGAAAGGTCAAGATGACTAGATAGTGAAATTTGCCCAAGGCAGAGCCCTACATGAACTCTGCTTCTGTGATTACATCAGCACTTGCCTTTTCCCCTGATCAGATAACACCATGTGCCCTCTCCCCATTCCTCAAGTCACTCTGGTGTTCTCTCCTTTCATGTTCAATATAATGTCCTCTAGCATGTATCCATGCTTCAGCTACACACATGTCCATAGTAGCTAGGCTTTGGGGCATGCCCATCAATTCTATTTCATTGCTCTGTTTCCTTTGAACAAGACAAACCTTTGCATGTTATTCTAAATTCTAGTCCACTAGGTCCTGATGCTTTCCATGTCATTGCATTCAGTTCCTTGTATTAAAACATAGGTTAACTTTATTTATTACTTATAATATGAGATCATAAATATAGTTCTCAAACATCTCCCCTGTTATTTTCTTCAGTAAATTACTGGGCACCTCTCTCATCATCAACTGTTCTTTCTGTGCTATACCCACTGCCTTCCATAATACCAAGTTTATAGACCTTTTATCTCTTCCCCCACAAATGTTTGTTTAAAGCTTTCTTAATTGGATTGGTGAGTCTTCTTGCTTTTTACCTTACTATTCTTTATTCTTCTACTTTGTGTCCATTTGCTTTTGCAAGCCACATTGGAGAAAACTCAATCTGTCACTCTGTCCAGAGCCAGATGGTTCCTTTTCAAATTTTCTTCTACCAAAATTATGAACATTGTTCTAGAAGAGGAACTGAAAACAAAACACATGGCTTGGAGTTCTTGACATTCCTCTTTTCACATATAATGGAGAAACCTTTGGTTAGAAATTTTCAAAAGAGAAAGACGGGGTAGATTTTTGGGGTCTCTCAGGCTGTGCTTCACATCCTAGATGTGTATAAAGCAGAAATGATGATAATGGGGAGAAAAAAAAGGTATCTAAGAAGACTTAGTATATGTCACAGAGAATTTTAAATACTTTCATTTAATAACTTGCTCATGGAAGGTCACAGAAAGAGTGCTGGTCTTTATTTACCATTGTTGGTTCTGCATGTACCATACTATGTATTCTTTCTGGAAAGCTATGGGAATGAAAGCTGTTGTATGAGTCCTTTCCATTGCTTTGTGAAACATATGCATTCCGGTTCCTTTAAACAAGAGACCAGCTTCTCCCTGAGGATAAACCAGTTGTTTTTTTTTTCAGAACTCCAGGGATGCAGAATTTAATTGCTGGCATCTTTCTTCTCCATGTCATAATTTTCTAACGTGCAGCATCTTGGCTACTTTTAATTCTTCCTATATTCATACATATCTTTTTCTTTAGGTTGCTTAGTTGGACAATATTTCCTCCTTGTCCAGAAAGAAACTTTTAGTTCTTCAAAGAAACCAGGTTTCAGAGCAGCTTTCGTCATGCGCTTTTATCTTACATTCAAACAAGAGATCCACCTGCATTGATAGTACAAGAAAGTTCATCCCCTAAACTCACAAAACTACAACAGGTTAGCATAATTGCTCATACCCAAGGATGGAGTTCTTTCAATTTGTCCTGTAATAAGCTACATGAGCCCTGAAGAACCAGCTAGAAGACAGTGGGTGATGGGGTGGGGAAAGTAAGGGGAAAGAGATGAAGGGAGGGAGGACAATATCCAATGCACAGTTCCAGTTATGAAAAAGAAATGTCTCAATCTAGTTCTTCACTCGACAAAGCCAATTCTCCAGACACACGTACATATCATCGCTACGTTCAACAGCTCTTCAGTTGCTATTTAACTGTTGCATTCTTAAAGGTTAACAATCATTAGACACATTTACATGTGCAGACAAAGAGGTGCTAGAGCTCTATTAATTTCTTCTTGCAATCCCATCTTTTTCCAGCCTCTGGGTTTATTAGAGAGGCCATTTCTATGCTTCTGAGAGGGGATATGGGAACAGGAGTCATGAGACTCCAAGCATCTAAGCTACCTGGCTTATTTTTATTTCCATGGCCTTTCCCTCTGCAGAATGGGGACGCATTTAATAACCAAATCCATTCAGTAAACAAGTGTTGCAAGCCCACTCAGCGAATATTCAGGTGCTGATGTAAGAATGAGTATCACAGGCAAATGAGATTACCAAGAGCGGGCTATTTTTTAAAAGAATCTATTTTTCATGCTAGAGTTCCATAAAAAGACTCGGGAATTTCCCCTTCTATACTCCATAATTCCCCACCACCAGTTTTTGCACCCATATTACTATAATAGCATAGTGCTTCAACAAAAGTCACAAGTCCATTAAACTAAGTGAATGTTGAATGTTGAGGAATGGTTTTCTCCATCTTCTGCATGAGTATTTCCTACTTGATAATAGCAGTGGTGTCCTTATTACAGGGGCATGAGTAAGACTCACACTGCAATGAGCAAGGTTTTTAGAAGCATGCTGTGTTTGCAGGTCACCATCTCTACTAGAGAAACATCTTTCCAAAGCCAACAACTGTTTACTTATCTCAATCTGTACCATCCTGAGCTTAATTCAGCACTGACCTGCACTCCTGGTGATGTCACTTCCTGTTCAGCATCCTCATTAATTGGCCCTATTTAAATGACACCCTCATCCACATCACTTTCATTCCATTCAGAGGAATAGACCAGGCTTCCCTATCCCTACAGTGGGTGGTTTGGGTTATCTTGGAAGCCTTACTTCTCATTTCCCCTTAAAATAATGCAACACTTCTTATCAATTACTAATTCTTGGAGGAAATAAAAGAGAAAGAAACAGAGAAACCATACTCTCTCTCCTGCCTCTTTCTAATACGGACTGCTTCCTTTTTAGTTGGGTAAGATCCACTGATCTTTGAGAATCCAACTGAAGTGTCTTCAGGAAGCTTTTCTAGGAAAGTCCAAATAAACTTGGATGATCCTTCCAAGGTTCCCAACACATCTTGCACATATAGTGTGCTGAAATGGACAGTTGGCAAAAGTATGCATCTGCTGTTTGAGGACAGAAACTGATATTCCAAATGGCCATCTCAGAAGCTAGAGCACAGTAGGCATTTTCATGCACATGGAGAGTATTAGAAGACAATGGAAAAGAAACACTTAGTAAAAACAAAAAAACCATCTGACTCTGGGATCTCTGCCTCCCAGAGGTAGCTGGCAGGCAAGCAGGAAATTGCCAGTGTTGACTAAGTTCTCTCTCTCTCTCTAAAAGCTGAAGAGAAGCCAAATGAACAGAATATTCTAGTACTTAGATATTACAGCCTAAGCAGGGGAAAAAAAACCTGAGCATTTAAGAAAGCATAAACCTTTACAGTACAAAATGAATAGTTTTCAAGTTGCATTATGATGATGTTACCAGGTTTTTAAAAGATATTTTGTCATGTAGCCTTACAGCATTATTTCAAATACTTCTATGTCTGCAGAATAATCTTCTTTAAGAAGTATAGGTGGTCATGGAGATACACTAATGAGGCATCATGAAGAGACTAGCTGGTACTACCAGCTTCATCCTTCTCCCTCACGCAGCAGGTGGGTTTGAGATGAGAGGCTATGTGGAGCGAGCATGTGTACCCTGCACACTTCATGGTCGAGTTGTGCCTTCCTGATAAAGAAAATTTTACCTTGTCTTAATTCCTTCTGCCTATATATTATATACAGACCCAGACTGCTGGTATCCACTCTCTTAAAAGAAAGGAAACATCTGGAGCACTTCCCTTGTGCCATACACATCTGACTTAAACTCTAAATGCCTGAAGTAATGGAAGAACATGGCTATTTTGGTAATGAGCACATATAAGGTTCTGCCAGATGAATAGCCTGTCCATGGTCCCAGGGATAATTGAGGTCAATAAGTGGCAAAGCCAGGATTCAAACTTGAGCTTGATTCTAAGGTCTCAACCCTTTCCATCACCATACACTATTGGGGCTAGGGCAGTCTTACCAGGCTGCATTTCTTTCCCTGGTTAAAGTCTGCACTTCAAGAGGAGCCATTGACATCTTACCCAGTAAATGCCTGCCACAGCCGTTCCAGATTCCATGGCAAATTTGGCAGATGATGTTAGTCTAATCATATCAGTCAAGAATCTTTTTTCCTTTAATTGCACATTGTGTGTAATCAAAAGCAAAACTCTATGGAAATTCACAGTGAGATAAGTTAGGACATCTAATCTAACCATGAAACTGCCTTTGTATTTATAATTTCATCAGGAAAGCCGGACTTTTAGAAAGATAATGGTGCCATTTGTTCTCAAAAGCAGGTTTATACCTGTGACTACACATGAGTTAAGGTTAGTTTAAACACTGTAATCTCTTTTCATGCATTTTTAAAATTTTAATTTGTGTTTAAAATATTCAAATGGCTTCTTTGTACCCATGAATAAATAATTTTCTATGCGCTTTTTTGGCCACTTAAGCAAAGAATGGCTGATTTGTATTTTAATCATCTCTTGAAGTTATTGCTAAAGTTACAGCTTCCTTAGAATCTCAGGGGGAAAAGATGCAGGCTCTGCCCTTGCCGTGCACATCTTTCCTACCCCAACTCCATATCTGAGGAACAATAACAGAATAATTCCAGAAGGGAATGGAGATGTGGCCTTGCTGGAGCCTCCAGAAAGATTAGCAGGGTGATGTGACTTAAGGGAGACGCTGCTTCCAAGGCCCCAGTTGGCAGCAGTCAGTCACCATGGGGTAGCTGGGTAACAACAGAGGTGCCAGAGAAATGTTATCCCACCTGTGTTTCTTAGGACTAGGGTCAGAACTGCCATTGCAATCCTGAGGCATATTTCTGACAGCTGCACTGAGGGCTTGGGGTAGTCAAATGCATATGAAAGCAGAGCACATTACGGAAAGACCTGTTCATTTGAGGCCTGGCACTGCTGTAACATATTGAGAAACACAGAGTTCAGTGTGGAAGCCAGGCTGAATTGCTGCACATGGTTAGCCACCAACATCAAATGCCCTGAAGCCAGCTTTCCCTGTCCCCACCAAAACGCAGTTTCAAAAATTAACAGCAATGAAAATGATTCCCTCATGCAAATGGTAAAGGTATTTTTCCTTTTGCTTGAGATTTTCTATAGACTCTGGTAAAATAAATCTAGTGAAAACTTGTCCGGAACAAATTGTCCATTCAGGGACCCCCAAAGTAGGCATAACCATGGGTCCTATGGCACTCTATTTTAACTTCATAGATTGAGGCACTTGGAAATGAAGAAGTGATTTTTCAGGAATTCTCAAGGCCAGTACTAGGGGAGGAGCCTCTGATAAGGTGAAGGCTTCAACTTATAAAATCTATGTGGTTTGGGTCCGGTTTGAAAGCCTAGTGAATAAATCTTCACCTTGCAACCGCTGGGATTCTATATGGGAGCCGGTTCATATCCCAGCTTCTCCACTTCCCATCCAGCTCTCTGCTTGTGGCCTGGGAAATCAGTAGAAGATGGCCCAAAGCCTTGGGACTCTATCCATATGGGAGACCCAGGAAAAACACCTGGCTTTGGATCAGCTCAGCTCCAGCCATTGCGGCCACTTAGGGAGTGAACTAGTGGATGGGAGATCTTTCTCTCTGTCTCTCCTTTTCTCTGTGAATCTGATTTTCCAATAAAAACAAAAAAACTTTAAAAATAAACTGTAGTCTTATGACAAAGCCAGAGATACAGATAGGCAATATTCAATTAAATACTCATCATCAAAATACAACTCTTTGTTAAAGCAGTTAAGGAATATGATTTGAAAAAGCACTTTAAGAAGTCAACAGTTAATTCAAGGTTTAAAGAAGTTTTTTTTAAAGATTTATTTATTTTTATTGGAAAGGCAGATATACAGAGAGAAGGAGAGACAGAGAGGAAGATCTTCCGTTCTGTTGATTCACTCCCCATGTGGCTGCAATGGCCAGAACTGAGTCAATCCAAAGGCAGGAGCCAGGAGGCTCTTCCAGGTCTCCCACGCAGGTGCAGGGTCCCAAGGCTTTGGACCATCCTCTACTGCTTTCCCAGGCCACAAGCAGGAAGCTGGATGGGAAGCAGGACCACTGGGATTAGAACTGACATCCATATGGGATCCTGGCACATGCAAGGCAAGGACTTTAGATATTAGGCTATCACGCCAGGCCCTAACGAAATATTTTTAACACTAAAACAACTTACCACTTTTCTCACCAATTATTCTTTGTTAACCAAAAAGCAACAGAAATTTACACAGCTAGAAAGAGGCTTCAGTAAAGGCCTGTGGCAAGAACCCAGTTAGATAAGGTCCTAAGAGAATGTGCTACACATAAGTGTTATAATTAAAATTGGCAATCAGCTTGACAATATTGGTCTTAAATCAATAATAGTTGGCATTTAAATAAAATAAATGTTATGAAAGCGCATTGCCATTGATAAAAATATATTTCATCCCCTACTCCCTTTTACCTTTCAAAATTTCAATTTTGCAAAAAGAGTTATGAGGAAATGAAGAAAAAAATCTGAAATGTATTTTACTGTTGAAACAAGAAGGTCTCTAGAGCATTACACAGAGAGTGACTACTGGAACAGAGTCCAGACTCCGGGCCTCATCATCGTTCTTTCTTCCTCCCTCTACAAGGCCAATGCATGTGCTTAGACTTCTGGGACTCCCCACCCTCAGGGAGTCCCGGAGAAATGTCAGTAAGATGAGACTTAAAGATGTTCAAATAATGTTGGTGTAAACTTATGGATAGGCATATAGAAAGATACTTTCACGTTTAAATTGCATTGGACATGAAGCAAGGGAGAAATCATGAAAAGCGGATGATACATTCATGATTTTTTAAGATCATGGACTGAGTTAAAAGCAAACTCCATTCTGAGGAGGTTCATTCTTCCTTGGATCACCCTGATTTTCTATTTAAAATTCATATTCCTTACTTTGCTATGTCTTGTGCAAGAATTATATATTAGGTGTTCATTCTGCAACAAGTGGACCTGTGCACTAGGTCTAGAATTATAGTGCTGCGTTCGTTAAATGTTGCTGTATAACAAATCACTCCAAAATTTAGTGGCTTCAAACAGTAAATATTTACCAATGACCACAAGCCAACAGGTCAGCTGGGTGAGTCAGTCTATACAAGCCAGGATCCCCACATACACCCAGTCAATTGGTGTTTCATTGTGGCTTAATTTTACTTGCCTGGCAGTTGGCTGACTGTGCTAGTGCAACAGAGTGACCAGACCACATAACTACAGTGCTTGAGCGAACAGCTACAGGGAGGTGAGACATACAAAGTTTCTAGGAGATCTCAGTTCAGAAGTTCCACGCAATGAATTCTACTGTATTCTATCACCCACAGTAAGGGTAAGTCCATCTCAAAAATAAGAGTTGAGATAATAGAATCCACATTTTGATAAAGAAAACGGAAAGTCACACTGCAGGGCTTGAGCGCAGGAAGTTATGAAAGCTGGGGGCATTTCTGTCATCACTCTGCTACCACTAGTATGTCACACAAGCATTGAGCCTATCCTATCAGAACTTAAGAGCGCTGTTGATATAACTTCCACCCATGAGTTCAGAGGAAGAATACGATGCTTTGCACAGGACCCATTCTTCCAGTGCTCAGAGGCATCTTTCATCTCATGAGTTTTCTTCTAAGGACAGTTAGGTCACCTTTCTTGCCAACATCTGAGGCTTTACAGAAGATGGCACTCTATCATACTGGGAATGATCACCCCATGTGGTTTCTGAGGGCAAGGTGGAAAAGTTTGGCAAGAACATGTGACAACTTGCTTCACTTTAGAGTTGCATTCTTGTGCACACTTACATGATTTTACATTTTTAAATGAAAGTTAACTGAAATATGGGGTGAAATTGAATAAATAAATAATATGAGGATAAAGTACTATCAAAGAAAAATGGATTTTTAGAGGCACAAAATGATAAAGAGTATACAGATTATTGATCTAATCTATGCTGTGTCCACCAAATTTATGAAAAATGCGTACAAAGGTGAGCCTCTGATGC
Organism: Ochotona princeps; assembly: GCF_030435755.1. Lineage (NCBI taxonomy): Eukaryota > Metazoa > Chordata > Mammalia > Lagomorpha > Ochotonidae > Ochotona > Ochotona princeps. The sequence continues at coordinate 31,137,167 of NC_080836.1, forward strand.
TAGTATCCCATACGGGCACCAGTTTGGGTCCCACCTGCTCCTTTTCCAATCGAGTTCCTAGCTTGTGGCCTGAAGAGGAAGAGGGGGATTGTTCCTTAGGTCCCTGTGCCCACATGGGAGACCAGAAGAAGCCCCTGATTCCTGCATTCAGATTAGCTCAGTTTTACCTGTTGTGCCCATTTGGAGAATGAACTAGAGGTAGAAGATTCTCTCTCTCTCTCTCTCTCTTTCCTTCTCTCTGTAACTGTACTTTCAAATAAAAATAAAACAAATCTTTTCTATAATGGTTAAAAGTTTGGAGTCAGTTAAACAGAAGCAAGAGCTTGAGAATTTGAACTGGACAATATAAAACAGTAGGTAAAAAGTCATCATGAAGTAACATGGATCACTTTTTTAAAAATTGTACCATCAATTAGGAATAGAGATAACAATGTATATTTCCATCAATCAGGGGAAATTAACACCATATTTTTAAAAAACATTTATTTTATTTTTAATGCAAAGTAGATACACAGAAAAGAGGAGAGACATAGAGGAAGATCTTCCATCCATTGATTCACTCCCCAAGTGACTGCACTGGCCAGTGCCGTGCTGATCTGAAGCCAGTGCCGTGCTGATCTGAAGCCAGGAGCCAGTAACTTCCTCCAGGTCTCCCACGCTGGTGCAGGATCCCAAGGCTTTGGGCTGTCCTTGACTGCTTTCCCAGGCCACAAAAAAGAAGTTTGATGGGAAGTGGGTCTGCCAGGATTAGAACCAGTGCCCATATGGGATCCCAGCACTTTCAAGGTGAGGGCTTTAGCTGCTTAGTCACTGTGCCAGGCCTAACATCATATTATTTTTAAGTAATAGATAGTGATTAATGTTGTGTCCCCAGCAGAACAAGAACAACAACAACAAAATCACAACAATCTCCATTAGGAAACTCTAAGAGTCACTCAAAATAAAACCATAATAAAAAAGACAAGTATATCTTACAACTATAGAAGCTTTACATGTGTTTCTCCAATACCAAAGCATTATTTGGAGATAAATCCATTCCTAAAGCCAGATTGATTATTGAATTCAGCATGAAAATATTTAAAAATTTGAAAGTGTCTGCTCCAAAGAATGGAGTGAGAGGTAGCTCATTAGAGGGCTGTTTCACAATGAGCTTGTTTCTGAAAAGGTCTTTGGCTGAAAACACCAACTCCCAGCCTGATCACCCATTGTATAAATCAACTGTAGCTCTGAATGACTATCACAGATGTCTTCAAAACTCAAACGTAACTTTAAAAGACACAGATGTACTTCCACTGCCACCTCATCTCCCAAAATAATCCCCAAAACAATTTCAAGGCATTTTGAATCATAAAGCAGCATAAGCATGAGTAAATGGTCATCCCTAGTAACCAATTTTGCAGGACATTTGTCTAGAAAATGGGCTGTGTTCTCTGGTGAGCAGACATTGGAATACATATTAGCCAGCATCTGGGTTTCATGACTTAGATTTGGGGTCAAAAAACTGGCATCCTTTGACTAAATCCATCCCCACAGCCTGTTCTTAGGAATTAAGTTTGGAACACAACCCCACGCATTTGTCTGTGTGCTGGCTGTCTGACCGTCTGTGCCTTCAGCAGCCGAATTGAGTAGCTGAGACAGAGCCCTTACAGCCCTTAACCTGAAAATATTCAGTATTTGATGCTTTTCTAAAAAAAAAAAAAGCATTTATTTATTTTGAAAAACTAAGTTACAGAGAGAGGGAGAAACAGAAAGTGCATCTTCTACCCACTGTACAAATGGCCACAATGGCCAGTGCTGCACCAGAACAAAGTCTGGAACTAAGAGCTTCAGCTGAGTCATCCTTTTGGGTTATAGGGGCCAAACACTTGGGCCATCCTCCACTGCTTTCCCAGGTGCATTACCAGGGAGCTGGATTGGAGGTGGAGTAACTGGGACACAAATGAGCACCCAAATGGAATATTGGCCCTGTAGGTTACAGCTTTATCAGCTGTGCCATAACTCCAGCCCCCAGTGCTTTATCTGAAAAAGTTAAGCCATTGCTAATTTAGGTCGTCACCAAAATAGGCACTTACTAAAGCTATCTATTTTGTTGTGTAGGTATTACAAGTTTATTTACCAATTGATTACCTATTTATAGTTCTGTTTTATTTTGTTTATTGTTTAACTATCTAGTTTAATAATAAAACAGAAATACAAAAGTTACACAAACATAAGGAGATTAGAGTGCATGTTGTAAGACACAAACCCCCATGCTACTAACCAGTTCAAGACACAGAATACGGCTACTCTGTGTGTCTTTCTATGTGCTTCATTCCAACTGGAGAGGCCTCTATCTCCCCAAATGTATAGCCAATTTCTTAATTTTTAAGGTTTATCATGCATGAATGCATCCTTGGATACTAATTTTGTCCTGCTTATTGAAAAATTCTGACATCTTTTTTTATCATTTTATTTTTAAATTTTTATTAGAGAAGAGAATTCGAAGATTAAAAGACACAGACCTCCGACCTGGTGATTCACCCTTACCCCTAGATATTTGGCATCTACAGATATTTGGTCCACAACAACAACAATAATCACATCATCCAGTGTTAGTATGGGGATTGAAGTAGTAAATTGGTATGAAACAATTAGAACGGAGCACAGCAGGACATAACAGCCCTCAACATTGCAGGCCAAAGTCAGGGAAACGGGTACTTCATCTATTCTCCCTTGTAGGTGGTGGGGACCCAACCACTTGAGCCATTATCTGCTGCCTCCTAGGGTATACATGAGCAAGAAGCAGGGGTCAGGAGTTAGAGCCAGGTTTTGGACCCGATCATTCCAGCATGGGATGGGATTTAGGCAGCCTCACCAGCATCCTAATCATTAGAATAAACTCCCACCCCTTAATTCACTCTAAACTTTTTGTCTTTGTTACTTGTGTTTTTTTTTTCTTACACTTTGGCTGTTTCCAGCTTCAGAGAGGGACCTTCTCACCATCTGCATTTTTTTCATGAGCACACAACATTCCTCTGCACTAATACTTCCTGAAAACTGGGAGCTAGATCCAAGAGCTCCATTGGAACGCTCTGGCTTATTTTTGATGTAACTTTCATATGATCAGGCTTAAAGTAAATGAAGTCAAATATACCATTTTCATAAACACACGAAAAAATCGTAACACTAGTGAAGGAATGGCATAAGCTGGTCTCCAAAGTACTTCTCCTTCCACTTAGTCTTCACCATACCCTGCAGGGGAGCATAAGTTTTCTGGGTATCTCCTCTCAGTTTGACAGTCTACTTAACTTATGTATGATGTACACTAATTTGCATCTACAGCATTTTAGGATAGTGTTAGACATTGAGGTCATAAGCACACATGGTGCCTATTTTCAAGCAACATAAAAAGTTGTATGTGATGAATAATAATAATGATAAAGCATAGGATGCTTCGTGAGTGAGTCAATATTATCAGTAACTCAGTTTGGGGAAATGGTAGGGGAAAGTACTTTTTAAACCAAGAGCCAAAAGGATGATGCAAGAGGTGAGCAAGCTGGGAAGAGAAAGGGGTGAAAATGGAGGCCAAGGAGGTAGGATCTTGCACTGAAGGCAAAGCCGGCACACTTCTGTGGTTCCTGTCATAATAAGGAAGTCACAAGCCCTGAAAGACACAGAAAAGTACAGAGGCTGAGGTCTAACACTGGAGTTGTACTGAATGACTTAGAATCCATGCTCTGTCCTTCACTAGCCACCTCTCCCTGGGCAAGGTAACTCAATCTGTGCTGCAACTTCCCCATCTTCAAAAGGAGAAACATAGTAACAGTTGCCTTATGCCTGGATACTATAACAAAACTATACACATACACACACACACACACACACACAGACTGTATGGTTTACAAACAACATTTATTTCTCACCATGCTAGAGCTTAAGAAATACATGGCCAAGGTAGATTTGCGTGAAGTCCAATAGATGTCTTGCTTTCTGACCCATGGATGGAACTTTCTGTTTTCACAGACTAAGCTCTCTAGGATATGCTTTCTGACACTGTGACACTGTGACAGTGATGTGACACTGGTCACACTGATGGGGCTCTACTGTCATGACTTAACCATTTTCGAAAGGTTCTATTACCTTGCACCCTCACTTTGGGTGGTGGGTTTTCCACACATAAATTGGGAGTACGGGGGAGTTAGTCCACAACAACAATAACAATCGCATCATCCAGGGTTAGTATGGGGGTTAAAGCAGTTAGTTGGTATGAAACATTTAGAACAGGTACATGAACAACAGGACATAAGTATTTATTAAATAAAAGAGGGTGAATAAGAAAACAGAGAAGTTGGTAGTGGTTACCTTGTCATTTCCAGACTTCGTACTAGGAATAAAGGTAGGCCTGGAAAGTGTTACATGGGAGCGCGAACAAAGCAGGAGGGAAAGCAAATACCTGAGATGGAAGGCTTGGTAAACGGAGCACAAAACACTAAATCATCTGACAATGTCACTGTTTGGATCTGCTGCTAACTTCTGAGAAAAGTGCCACCATCTATTAATGGACTGGATTAAAAATGAAAGCTCCTGCATAAACACCATCTCTTTCCCCATAACTAATAAATCATCAGCTAGGAATTCAGCAGTCAGTAGATACTGGACAAGATTAATCATTGCAATGCAACAATTCTGTTTTTGCGAAATAGTGATTTGTACACGTATTCTAAGCTCAGAATGAACAATAGCTACCTTTTAAAACAAAGATTCAGTGTTAATCATCTATGAGCCCCCTGCCCTGTATCTTTCCTTAGGCACTGAGCAAATCTTTGCTGTTTTGTGCCAAAGAATTCTGAGACACTTGATCTCAGAGCTGTGTCCACTCATTCTAGTTTAAGGAAGAGCTGAATCTACACAATACTCTATGGAGCAATTCAACCACATGTCAGGGGCATGATAACCCAAGAGATTTTGGCTCATGTACAACAGCATCAAACAGCACGTACTTCCAACAGGAGATTCTCCAGGAGGATGCTCTAGGTTAGTAACTTGCTGTCCCACGCTCTCAAGCCATAGGATCTCTTCATTAATCTGCCTTCCATTTGGTTGTGCCTTTGTGAATGCTTTCCTAATGTAGCCAATTTTTTTTCTTTCTAAAAATACTGTTTTAAGAACATTACTTGCTCCAAGATGTTCTGACATTAGTAAGAGAAGGGCTGGATGGGCCCAGCGTGATAGCATAATGATTAATGTCCTCACCTGAACGCACCTGGATCCCATATGGGCACAGGTTCTAATCCCGGTGGCCCCTCTTCTCATCCAGCTCCCTGCTTGTGGCCTGGGAAAAGCAGTCGAGGACGGCCCAAAGCCTTGGGACCCTGCACCCATGTGGGAGACCCAGAAAGAAGTTCCTGGCTCCTGGCTTGGGATCGGCACAGCACAGGCAGTTGTGGCCACTGGGGAGTGAATCTTCTTCTCTGTCTCTCCTCCTCTCTGTACATCCGCCTTTCCAATAAAATAAATAAATCTTAAAAAAGAGAGAGAGAGAGAAGGGAAGGTGAACTCTCAAAGAGCCACTGCAAGAAATCATGGATATGATCACTCCCTTGGGCCTCAAATGTGGAGAGCATTTCTTCCTCTGGACTAAGGCAGGGCCAGATTCATCATCACCATGCTCAAGTTTGACCTACATGGCCACCACCTGCTGTGTAACCCTGGCCATGGCTCACCTCTCTCCACCAGAAGTTTATCATCTCTAAAACAGTGTTCACAAAAAGACCAGCTTCACAGGACTGCGGGAGCCATCAGGACACACTAAATCACCGTGCCCCAGGGCCAAGCGCAAAGGGAAGGGTTCAATCCACCTAAGCTGCAATTACCTTCTCAAGTCATTTGAAGCAATGAGTTCAGCCCCAGCTTTGTACTGCCCCAAAGTCTGAAAACAAACAGTGCCAATTCTCTTCAATTTCAAAAGTGCCACACAGCACTTTTTCAAAAGAGTACAGGAAAGTGACATAAAGTATTTGGTTTTTACAACTCCAAAAAAGCCAGGAAGTATGGTCTAAAATGGACTACTTTGCTCAGATGCTGCTGCCCCAAGCAAATGCTGCAGAGATTGTCTTATTCCACCTGGATTCCAGCATATTATGAGGAGAACCCACAGAAAATGACTCTCCCCAGATACACAGCAAGGCCATGAGAGGGATGGAATGCTGGAAAAGAACATGCAAGCTGGGGCCCAAACTTTGTCCTACAAAACCAAAAACCCAATGTAAATGTAAAAGACTTCACAAGAGAAAAGAAATAAAACATTTCTCCTCCATCCTTCCCCACTTTCATGCACACACAGAGTTCAGATTTCAGAATATATATCAATTCTGTGTGCTGCAAATGAATGCTAAAAAAAATGCATTCAGCCTTCAGAGCCATGGACAGCAGGCAAGCCCTATAAAAGCCACCATACAGTAGCATCATTTGGATTCAGTCTTTGAAAAGGTCAGTCTCCCTACTTCTTTTTCATAAAGGTACAAACACAGCCACTCATACATGAAACAATTATTGCTTTTTGATCCAGTACTTAACAGCTTCTGATCAGGTGAATATTATTGCAGCCAGTAACCCAGATGTCTTTGTATATACTCTTAATACTTTGTAGATGAAATTCTCTCTTTCATGAGCTCTAAAGTCAATAGATTCACTCTTAAGAATGAAGTGACCTAATCTGCTGCAGTAATTCACAGTGATTGTTCATGTGGTGATATTGTTTTGAATGTGAAGATGCAGAGTCAGTACCATTCTCGCTGCCATTGCTTAGGAATCAAATGAGACTTTTCTCCACGTGAAGAGGAGAAATTTAGATACAAAACCTCTTTCTCTATCCCAGCTATTTTCAAATTCCCTAAACATGCAAATACCGCCCTTGAGAATTTCAAAGGTCCCTCACAATTTTACACCAACAGAATAGCGTGTGCAAGCCCATAAAACTCTTGGCAATATTCAAGAGCATTTCACACAACCAAATGTTGCTGCATATTGAAACCAGATTAATACAGGGGACAGGGGATAGGCTATGTACTTTTATAATCAGGCAGTGCTAAGCACAAATCAGTCTTTTTTGTTTGTTTGTTTAGATGTATGTCTAAAAAATAATTTTAGAGAAAATGACAGATAAAATAGCCAACATGAGGCATTGATCCAGATTTCTTATTCTAGATTGTCTTAACTAGGACTTTGATAAGGTAAGGACATCCCTGTTTATTCCAGACTCAGCATGGCCATGAATCTAAGGACAGCCTGGTGGATCCAGAGATAGACAAAGGTATTGGGCACAAAGTCATCTAGGAAGTCCTGAGCCCAAGATGGAAATCGTGTTCCCAACACTTCAATCACTTCCTGTTAGCGTGTGAGGATTTGGCTTCTGGATATAGCTTCCATTGTGTCCATTTCCACATTTCCCTCAAGGACAGTACCTCACTGGCCTCAGTCCTAAATTAAGTAAAGAGACAAGAAGCTGCAAGGCAGCACCATGACAACTTGGGTGGTTCATCTTCATATCCAAATGAGGTGAGAACTGAAGGATAATGCCGGAAATCATGAGCAGATCCATGGGTTTGGGCGTTCATTCTGACTCTAGTTTTCTGTGTTTTTATGCAAATCACCTAAATTCTTCATATCCAATCTTTTTCTTACCTTATTCAGATGAAGAAGTAAAGAATATAAAGCGCTAATCAGGGTTGTATTTTAAACTACCAGTTTAGACACTGCTTTGAATGCCACAGCCTGTATCTAACTGCCTGGGTTTGAGTTCCAGCTCAACAAAAATGATTAATAAGGATGATTCCCTCTCTCTTTTGCCCATTGCATCCCAACAAAGGCACTCATATAATAAGATAGATAATCATGTATTCCTCATGAGCCCAAAGAAATCCTTCCCAGAGCCTGGGTCCAGCTGCTTAGAAAGAAATTTCCCAGAACTTAGCTCTTCGCTCCACAAACTCCTTACTTAGGCGTGCTTTGTATACCGGACATATTTAACATAAGTGGCTCAAGGGAATTGAGTGATATCCCTGGCCTGCTATGAGACACGAAGCCATCTGGACAACATAACTGCTAACACTGCCTCTTGGTTGCATCACACCTAACCGCAAAACCCCATCCCAGCTCTGAGTCTCTCTACCACTTTTCTCTGTCCATGGACTGAAACACATGAGTCTACCATGACCTTTTAAAGCTTACAAGAAGCAATCCATTCTGCCTTTAAAAGTCTCCTCTGGGCATTATCCCTAATGAGGGGGCAGAAATATGAAGAAGGCAACTTACCAATAAAGCCAAACCATCAAAAAAAGAAGTCATTTTGCATTGTTTAGAATATATGGCACATGTTTTCCTGGGAGCAAATTTGTCTTCTTAATTGGATTTTATTTAGGCAACCATTGAATTTAATTTCCATTCCATAAGCACATTCCATTTGATAGCAATGGTAGGCACCCCGAGATTAAATTCTCACAATGATTAAGCTATAGAAGACATTGTGTGGCTAATCAGTAACAATACATCTTTGATACAGACCTAAGATGTCAAAACTCTATCTCAGAGACAGATGAGTGTCCTGTTGAACAACCAAGAGCTTATTAGAATGTGCTTTCCTGACTACACATTTGGTCTTAATTATTATCCTGGTACTAGTCCCAAACTTTCCATCCCCATTGGACTAAAGTTAACTTCAGAAATCCTGGCACATGATAGATGCAATCATTGTACTACTCGCTGCCATGCTTACCCAAGCCAAGGAGAGCTGGCCACCTCTACTGCTTCAAGGTGGCTTACTATTCCCAAGACACGTTTTCAGCCTGAAGAATGGCTCTGGCAGTCCTGAGACTTGGCTCTGTTTAGAGGGTGGACTCTGTGACCAAAAACACTTTCATGATGAGTATTCTGAGTCAACATAAGGCAACCAGATACTTAGGAAAAGGAAATTATGAAATCTATTCAATAAATATCCATATCCAGTTAATGTTTATTTGTGCAGTTCTGACAGAGGGAACACAAACAAATCAGCAGCACAGCATCAGTTCTCTATTCTTGGAACAGAATTTCTCCAGATGTTCACTTATGACCCATCTAAGACTGCCATGTAAACCCAGACCCTTAGAAGAATGCTGACTGAGATACTCAGAGCATGCTCCTTGGGTTCACTCTTTGCATTATCTTAAATTTTCTTCTTAGACTCTGAATTTGATAAACATTTTTCTGCCCTGGTAGTTGACAAAGGATCTGATATGCATTTTATCAGTTGTTCAAAATAAATGATCACAAAGTTGGGAACATTTTCCTCAAGCAGGAGAAAAGAAGCATGAACTATAATATATCATGGGGATTTTTCCCCCTGTAAACACATAACACAAATAAGTTGAAATGGAACTAGCATGGCAAGAAATTTAGTAGTATAATTTCATCAAGCAACATGATGCCATGTGACTTAAGTTAGGTTATTCGGTAGTCAATGTTAGGAACAAAGGTATTAGGATAGAAGACAGTGGGAGAGACATGGGATATGGGGTAAGAGCTATGTTCAAATCACAGCTGAACTGTTTGTCAATTGTGTGACACTGACAAAGTAATTTAAACTCCAAGCCTCAGTTTCCCTGTATTATGTGCTCAGCAGCAAGGACCACAGAGTAAGAGGTGAGCAATAGAAGGCAGTGTGGTGGTACAGCAGGTTAAGCTGCTACGGTTCCATTCCAGTCCAAGTCCTGGGTAAACCTCCCTTCCAACCAGTTATTACTGACACATCTTGTAAGCAGCAAATTATGGCTCAAGTACTTAGGCCCCTGCCACCTATAAGGGAGACCCAGTTGGAGCTCCTGGCTTTGATTGTTTAGGCCCAACTGCTGTAAGCATTGGGGAAGTGAGTCAGTGGATCATGAGTCAGTCTCAGTCTCTCTCTCTCTCTCTCACTTCCTTTGCCTTTCAGATACATTAAAAATATATAAATTTGATAGCAATAAAGTTCCAATGCAATCCTTATGAAACTGTTCTATACTCAATTTTACCTGAGTCACAGTTCAAAATGAGATAGCAAAGTCAGAGCAGAATTTACAAAGCAGATGTTCTCAGGCCTAGCACAATGGCTCAACTGGCTAATCCTCCCCTTGCAAAAGTGCTGGGATCTCATATGGGTGCCAGTTCATGTTCCAACTGCTCCACTTCTCATTCAGTTCCCTGTTTGTAGCCTGGAAAAGCAGTGGAGGACAACTCAATACTTTGTTACACTGCACCCATGTGGAAGACCCAAAAGAAGCTCCTGACTCCTGGTCCTGGCACCTGGCTTCAGATCAGCTCAGCTCCAACCATTTGAGGAGTAAACCAGTGGGTACAAGATCTTTCTATTTATCCTTCTCTTGGTAAATCTACCTTTACAATTAAAACAAATAAACCTTCAAAAAAGAAAACCAGCTGTTGTTCTCAAGCTGTTCTGTGACACTGTCCCCTTATCCATTCATGGGTAATAAAAGACTTAATTTAGTAAGGCTATCTCTCCATACTAAGAGACAGAAAGATTACTTAGAGAACGATGATCTCCTGCATGTTGAGTAAATGGAAACGAGGCCATATTTGGGAAACAGAAGAAACAGGCGGCTTAAGGAACCAGTGGAAGAAGAGTAGAGAAAGGGAACTAGAGAGCAATCATCTTTTTTTTTCTTTTAATTATTTATTATTTTTACTTCATTAATTACATTGTATTATGTGACACAGTTACATAGGTACTTGGGTTCTCCCCACCCCAGCAATCATCTTTTTTTTCAGAAAGAGCCTTAGACATGGGCCCCTATAAAAGAAATGGCAGCAGCACAGGGAGATCTCCGGGACCCATCCTGGGAGTGATAAAACGTGCCTAACAGTTCTGCTTCCTCTCCTATTCTGTATTACCAGTTCCCTTGTGTAATAACCACCACAGGGTGAGACCTGTGAATATGGTAAGATAACAGACACTCTCTGATTTGGCTTCTCATCAGTCAACTTTAAGTTGATCAAAGGAGAGGTTCCCCAAGATGTCTTAACCCAATTCAGGGAGCCTTTAAAAGAAGGCACAGTGTCAGAGCGAGTGTCTTACTCACCTGGAAGACATCACTATAAGCAGATACATTTTCCCAGCAGCCAGGTGAGCTTGGGAACGAATTCCATACCTCAAATGAAGTCACAGCACAGGTCATCAGTTGCACTTCAGCCTGGCCTTCTGACCGCCTCCACCCCTCCCCTCCCCCCATCCCCGGAGCTGGGAGACAATACATTCACTTGTTAGAAGCTAGTAAGTCTGAAGTAATTTGTTTTATACTAATAGAAAACTAACACGAGAAACCTGGAGGGAAAAGGAGATAAATCACTAGAATCCCAGTGCTGAGGAAGGCAGCAGCGGCAGCCAGCCAGAATATACCTCATTTGTGATGGAACACAGCAGGTGCACAGCGCTCAGCAATGGGCTGCTGTGGGACAGGGAGGCAGTTGAGCACTAACAACCCTGGGCTGTCTACAAGTCAGCTGCCATCACTCCCCTCATCCACGTGGCCCCAGTCACATAAGACCTTCTCCATCTTCTTGCCTTCCTCTCAAGGCACATCTCCCAAAGTTAAATCCATTCATAGATGTAGTGTCATAGGCATGAGGTAGAATAGACCCACTCTGATGGTGAGGAAGTAGGTATTTGGCTAAAAGTTACGATGCTACTTGGGATGCTTTTATTCATATCAGAATGTCTGGGTTCAAGTTCTGATCACACTCCTAACTCCGGTTTCCTTCTAATGCTTATCATGAGAAGTAGTATGTGATGCTAGCTCAAGTACCTAGGTCCCCGCCACTCATAGGAGAGAGTCAGAATGAGTTCCTGGCTTCCAGCTTTGGCCTACTCCAGCCCTGCTATTGCAGCATTTGAGGACTGATGCAGGAGATGGGAGTTCTCTGTCTCTTCTTTCTTTCAAATAAATAAAGCTGATTATCAAATATATGAATAAAGTCAATCCTTTCCAGTTGCTAGACAGAAACCATCATGTTAGAATGAAGTAAGAAAAAGTATGTCTCTGTTAGCTGAGGATTCTTAAAACTGACTTAATATAGTGACTAATCAGGCTGGGCACAAAAATTCTGTCATCAGGGCAGGTTGAATCCTGCTCCAATGGACATCTAAGACTCTTGATTTGAAAAGGGAAAAGAAAGAATTGATTGCTTAATCTAGCTTCAGAACCAAGTCTAAAGTGAGGACAACTGCTGGCAACATTACTGTCCCATTGAAGTGGAAGTGATTTCTTCCATATAAAGAATTTAATTCTTCCAAGGTAATTCATTATTTATTCAGTGCAATGCAAATGTATTCGAGAACTGTCCTAAGCACAATCCATTCTTACTCCTGAAGAGCATGTTGTCTAATAATGTCTGTAATATACATTCCCTCTCAAAAATAAAGGTGAGCATGAATGGCAAGAGCATATAAACATACACTCACAAGCATGGCCTCTGGTGAAGAGGTGCGCACAATTCATTGAAGTGTGAGAAGGTGGCACAAGCTACATTTTTATTTCTTCTCCCACAGAGGAAATGTAACTTTTGTGGTTGGGGATGGCTCAAAGAATGGAGGGCTGGAAGAGTTTGGCTTGGAAGGTCCCAGGCCCCAGAAGTCATCTTTCACTTACCTGTCACCGAAGCTAAAATAACCAAAGAACAGCTCTGGAAACACTTAACCAGAATGTCCACATATGGCCACACCAGCAGTACAGTACAGTATTAAATAATGTTAAATAATAATATTAAATAATGGCTCAAAGTTTCAAAACTTGGAATTCTGTCCATTCATTCACCTAGCCTTGGAGGACATTTGGTATCACTTCTGCTGTCCACTTTTGGTACAAACAATCTGTGCAAATTCAAAGGGGGATTCCCACAGTCTACCCCCACAATGGAAATGGTGACAATGATTTTGCAATTACATTTTAAATCTACCATAGAGTCAACCATATTCTAAATTATCATATAATTATTTACAGAACATTGGTATTTCTCCTGCACAGATGAGGAAGACAGAGGCTCAAAGATATTAGGCAAAACTGATTAGTAAACCTCACACCTAGGAAAGGGAGACCAGGTTTTTCTCATTTCAATAATGTTGAAATTTTCATTCAAACTTTCTGGTCCCCTTGAGTCATAATCACATTGACAATCTATAATCTCAAATATTTCAACAGCATGGATGGTGTCTTTTTTTTTCTTATTACATATACATGGTCCGAAGCCTAAACTAATAGTGAGACTTCTTACAATATTGGTCAAATGGTTTGCACCCCTTTACTTTTCCATATTTTGCTTACACTGCATAAGTAAATGCACTTGACTAATGCCAAGACTACTTCTCCAGGTAAACAGAGAAGGCACAGCAAAGAGTCAAGTGCACCATAACAAGTGGTCTCTATTCCCATGACAGAAAAATTATATAAACACAACTATTCATTCATTATATCAACAAATATTGACAAAGCACCTGTAGCAACACTATTATAAGCAATGAACGTATGCAATATTCTTGCCCTAATACTGGGGCTGACATGTGTTAATTATAGATAGAAATACTACTTAATGACAGGTAGTGATAAGCTCCATGGAGATAAATATTGTAGGGCAATGGGATAGAAAGCAACAAGGCACTACTTTAGATAGAATGTCAGAAAATACAATGAAAATAAAGGGGGGTGACAAGGAAAATGAGTCAGAAAGTTGATCATGACTATGGTATGCAACATTACCCTACCGTAGTTGAGAGTTTTAATGCTGCCCTGAGTATGCCAAGTAGACACAATAGTTCTTAAACACTAGTGAATGATATGTATGATTGGTGTTTTCATTAAGATATATTTACTCATTTGAAAGGCAGAGTGGCAGAGAGAGAGAGAGAGAATGAATCTTCCATCTGTTACCTCATGCCCTAAATGGTCACAATGGCCATAGTAGAGTTAGGCCAAACATGAACATGAAACTCTGTATGTGTTTCCCACACAGGTGACAAGGACCCAAATCCTTGGGTATCTTTTGCTGCTTTCCCGAGCATATTAGTGGCTATCTGTATCAGCACTAGAGCAGGCGTAACTTGAATCAGTACTTGTATAGGATGCCAGTGGTAGCTTCAATTGTGTTATATAAAACCAGCTGTGATTTACCAACAACTGATTATACATGAACATGGGAAATTGAGGTCACAAATATCTTGATTTTATTCTCATTGAGGAGTTTATTATTTATTACTTTTTAAAGATTTATTTTATTTCTATTGCAAAGTCATATATACAGAGAGGAGGAGAGACAGACAGGAAGATTTTCTGTCCACTGATTCACTCCCTAAATGACTGCAACGGCCAGAGCTGAACCAATTGAAGCAAGGAGCTAGGAGCTTCATCTAGACCTCCCACTTGGGTGTAGGAACCCATGGCTTTGGGCCATCCTCAGCTTCTTTCCCAGGTTATTATTTATTATTGAGGGCATTTAGTTCCTTTAAATTAAGGCAGGTTCTGTGATTTTTTTTTCCCCAATGAACATGAGCATGCTTCTTGGCCAGTTTTTCAAGCCTAGGTCTTAAGAAGCTGCCAGCTTCCAATTTCAATCTCTTAGATCACCCATGTGTTCTAGTTGCTTGCTTTGAGGGAGCCAGGTAGCTCAAGAGAAATTAAAGCTCCTAGATAGCAACACTGGCTAAGACCATAGCCAAGGCAACACCAACCTGCTAGTCAGATGAGTGGACCACCTTGGGATGGCTCCTTCTGCCTCATTTAAGCTGCCCTCAATGGCAGTGCAAGTAGTAGACACAAGCCTTATTTCTGTGCTTTTTTTTTTTAATTTTTGCTAAAATGTTAGGTATGTATGTTTTGCTGCAGCTTATTTTTCAACACTCAGTAAGTGGAACAAATGACAAGAGGAACAAATGGAGAAGCAGAAGAACCTTTGAGGAGGAGGCTATTGCAGAAATCTACGTGAAAGACCATGAGATCTAGTGGGCTGTCAGTGAAGAGGAAGAGCATTAGGAAGATCTGGACGGGGAAATCCTTGAACCTAAGTAACTGTATCATGAAAAAGTTTTTTAAAAATTTTAAAATTAGTAAGTCAGAAGGTGATTTTACATAGAAGAAATTGATGGCTATGGCTATGCATGGTTGCATCAAACCTAATGAAGAAAGAGTTGTGATCTAAAATTCATGACAAGAATCTTTGTTATTGAGTGTTATACTAAACATTAGGCATTTTTTAAAAATCTCCTGTATGTCTCACCTGATGTAAACCTCATAAAGCGGGGACCTTATTACATGCAGATCAAATGGAAATCAACGGAAATATAGTGAATTTAATCACTTTCGAAAGGTCCAAATTTGGAAAAGAGTTGCTCCTGACAGCTTGAATATGGCTATAAAGTCTGTGAAACCTGTGTTTTAACCAATCTTAACCACTGTGTCGTAAACTGCTCTACATTCTCGATTATTCCAGGAACTATATGACCTTTGACAAGTTACTTGGGCCCTTTGGAATTAAATTTTTTGAGGGCAAGATAAATTTTAAGCTCTGCAAATTTTAACATCCTGTGATTCTAAATACCAAGATCCCTAGAATTTGGTTTGTTTGTTTCTGGAATTTAGAATGGATAATTTCAAGTACAGTCATGAGAAATAAGACAGAAACTTTTCCACAACTATTCCAGACCTGTGCAAAATAAGAAAGATTAGGCTGTTTAAAACATCTCCCCTAAAAACAAGCTTATGCACTCAGAGGCAGCTGCAGCTTGTCAGCCCTTCCTTTTCTCTGGTTCTGTAGTCCAGGGCAACCAACAAAACTGCTTGTAAGTTCAGTCCCAAGATCTATATAATGCTAACTACAAATTACTCTGGGGCCCAAATACTGTACAAGCTCATAATGGATCGTAGAGCCATACAAAAGTGCTTATAGATTCTAGCGACAGGCCTCCTAGTCAACAGTACTCTTCTTATTACCTCAAGTATATTACCAAAATCCAATTTTTTTTAACAAAATTTGAGAACACTGGGTTTAGTTCTGAATTCCAGATGCTCCTAATTATATTAAATCATTTTCAAATCCCATGATACCATGAAGACAACAATGGTTCCAATGAAGAAGCACTATCTTCTAAGAGGAAGGGGGCTGTATATACTCACACCAAGCTGAATTGATCTTTCCTATAAAGGTTATGTGTTAATATAACATAAAAAGGAAGTTCTCTCAAGATCCAAGAACAGAATCACAGGCACTCAATAGCCCAGAAGTCCATTTTTCTAAACTTATAATGTTTTAAGAAACCTTTCAGAAATTAGCCCATTCCATGGAGCATATTTTAGTAGGGGATGGGAAGATCCTAAGTCCTTTCTACATTCACATAGAGAAAAGGTTACTAGTATCATTGAGTACATTTCAGGAAACTTCCAGGACCACAGTAGACAACATCACTGCACATTAAAAAATCCCACTCAGGGAAATGCACTTCTTGCAACTTCCAGCTGCCATGTCTTCTGTTGATTTACTACCTGAACTGACCTGGTCATCTTGATCTTTACTGGTGTTATATCATATGATTGTCCTTGTCAGACAAGCTAGACCATCCAAGAGCTTGGCCATCTTGCTGACTGCCCATTGCTTTCCGTCTGCTTCAATGGACACATAAAAAAGGCAGGATCTACCTCGGCCCCACCCAGTCTATGCTCTTTGCCACACTCACCATTCAATGAGTTTGACTGCACAAGGCTCTAGACCAGCAATGATGGGTCCATATGCCAATGGGTGGAAACACAATGTATTTGAACATCACTCAGTTGTAAACAGCTTCCATTCACGATTCCCAGTCCCAATCCTGAAAGAGTCATGAGTCCTCACCAGAGGAGAGAGATCACCTTGCCTTCTCTTGTCTAAGGGACTTGGGTGTCCCCACGATATTCAGAAGCTCAGGTTCTTTTCTCTTCTCACACTTGAATGTAAATGCACTGCACATGTCTCTCTATCGAGTAGCTTGTTCAAATGGGGTTTAGATTAAGAGGTCCAAAGCTTGGGACTGAAGTGGCTGGGCCATCTGTGCCAGCCTAATTTGCAGTGGAGAGTCCTACATTAGCGAAGTTCACTCCACAGCTAATGAGCTAAAATCTGGTTTCCTAAGTCATTTTTGTTTTAAATTTTTATTTATTTGAAAGGCAAGTGACAGAAAAATTTCCTATCTGCTGATTCACTTCCCATATGACCAAAATGCCGAGGGCTACTCCAGGTCATCGTTAGGAGCCCTGGTGTGTATTTGGGTCTCCCACATGGGAGGTAAAATCCCAAGTATCTGGGGCATCATTTCTGCTTTCCCAGCATGATAAGCAGAAAGCTGGACCAGAACACAAGAACAGAGGCTAGAACTCAAACTCCTGCTTTAAAATGGGATGTGGCACGAGACAGCTGAATGGTACCTTATAGCCATTTTAAGGTATATAGCAGCCGGTCCTGTATACAAACTAAAATTGAAATGTCAATGACCCAATCAGAGGCCGTGGTTAAGAACTTGCTTTTTTTTTTTTTTTTGACATACTGGTTACTCAAAACCATGTCAATTCCATAATGTTGCAAATTGCTGTTGATGTTATCTTGGGACTCTTAATTGACTGGGATGATATTCTACCAGCTCTAACTTCAGACCAGAGATGGTCTCCCCAAGAAACTGTTCAACCCATCTGGACAATAAGTAGCTGGACTCTATGCTTGGTATACGTTTGCAAGGAAAGAATCTTGATTGAATTTGAACTGTAATGCTGCATCAAGATAGAGGAATCCACCAGGGGGAGGGGCGTGGGGAGGGGTGGGGGGATTCCCAGAGTCTATGAAACTGTCACATAATGCAAAATAATTAATAAAAAAAATGGGATGTGGCATCACAAGAAGTGGCTTAACTCACTGTACCACAAGGCTGGTTCCTCCAATGTCATCTTTACTCATGGGTTGAGCTTCCTGGGAAATATATTGCTTTTTAAGAGACTGAAGCAAAACTAAATTTTTATATTGTTACGTTCTCTGGCTATATGGTAAACCATAGTACCAACAAGATTGCAATCCAATTCCTAGCATACTAACAATTTCTGTTAGTGATCTCTGAAGTGATTTATCAGAATTAGTGGGACTGTTTTCTATCTTCTATTCCTACTGGTTTATATTTTCTGCCTCAACATATTATAAGGAAAAGAATGCTTGAACCAACCATCACAAGCTATAGACATTCCACTTTTTCTGCTCTTAATACCAATTCTTCTCCAAAGTCTTACTCATTCTCTTCTCCTCCTGCTCCTGGAAAAAGCTTCAAAATAGAGATAATACAGGGTACAACAGCCTGGTGGATAAATCTTCACCTTGCATGCTCCAGGATCCCATATGGGTCCCAAATCATGTCCTGACTGCTCCACTTCCCATCCAGCTTCCTGCTTGTGGCCTGGGAAAGCAGTAGAGGATGACCCAAAGCCTTGGGATCCAGCATCCATGTGGAAAGCCCAGAAACTCCCAGATTAGAATTGGCTCAGGTCCAGTTGTTGTGGCCACTTGAGAAATCAACCATTGGCCAAAAGATCTTTTTCCCTTCTTCTCTCTGTATATCTGACTTTCCAATATAAAAGAAGAAATTATAATAATGTAAAGATAACATGGCTCAGTTAACTCAAAGGACAATAGCAAAACATATATGGGGAGGTGAAAGTCAATGCTTTAATAATGCCACTTTTGTGGCATAGTGGATAAAGCCACTACCTGCAAAGCCAGTATCCCATATAAGTACTGTTTCATATCCTGGCTGCTCTGCTTCAGTTCCATCTCCCTCCCAATGTGCCTGGAAGACAACAGAAGATGGCCCAACTGGTTAGGCTCCAACTGGCCACATGGAAAAGCCTGATGAAATAGCTGGCTCCTTGTTTTAGCTTGGTTCAGGCTTGGCTATAGTGGCTATGAGGAGAGTGAACCAGTGGGTGGAAGATTCTCTCTCTCTCTGTAATTCTTTCAAAATACATAAATAAAAGTTTTTTGTAAGCCACTCTGTTTAGAAGTTTGCCCTCAACAGCATATTGTTAATTCGATTTTTACAGCACTGTTGCCATAGAATAAATGAAAATCCAGATAGCTATAGGCCCCAAGTAACCTGACACATTTTCAATTGAATCAGCAGAATCAGATGTGACATGAAGCATCCTGGAAAGTTACCCAGTCACAAAATCTTAGAGTGAGGACTTCAGAGATCACATGATTTAACTAGCACTTGGCAGAGAAATACTGCTTGTATCCACCTCAGGACTAGGTCACTGGACTCTGCTCAATGACAGCTGGAAATTTCTGAGAATATCAACAACTCTCTCTTTAATCTCTTACCTACCAGTGTCAGCATTCTTCATCATTCTGTCCTTTTAAGGCAGGAAATCAAGAGTCTAAGTCCCTTACAATTTTTATTTCCTTCAGTATTTTAAATTAATCTTCAGGTTTTGATAATAGGTCAAGAGACTTAACACGTTGAGCTACTACCAAGTCGGTTCAGGTTCTCTCGTGGTTTTCCAGATCTGTGCCTTTGGTTCTCTTGCCTCTGGAAGGGCTCTAGGATGTCAGAGTTTTGTACAAGTAGAATACCATTAGGCAGCACTATTCCAGATATGCTACAGCTATTACAGATCTTCCACTCTGATGGTAAGATTGCTAGTCTCTTCAGTGACACCCATGATTACGGTACATTTTCAGCAGATAGATGACAACTCTGGTTTCCTCTACGTTCCAAGCTTGCTGGAAGTGGAGGAAAACTAACAAAACAATAGGTTCCTGCCGCATTCCTTCATTGAGCTTAAACTCTTTCGTGTTTCTAAAGCAAAATTTCCAGTCCTCATATATGGTGGCATAACCCTCTTCAAAAATCTCCTGTAGTTGGCCAGAGTGGGCATCCAGATATAGCAGTTAGTTAACATTACTGAAGGGTGCAGAAACTGACAACTAGAAGGTAAGTCTGAAGGACATTATATGAGCTTCTAGTAACATTTTATTGGTCCCCACCCAACTATCCAAAAGTTTAAGAAACCTGTCCAGGATGGCAGATGAATATGTCTGAGTAATGTTCTTATTCACTACTTATGACTGGCTAAAGTTGTCTTTCTCAAATTATAATCTATTGTATTAGATATACCCTTAAATGTCACATTAGACTTTTTGGATCAGCTTCTCTGACAGGACTGAGTCAGAGAATCTATTCTCCAGTGGAACTCTTAAGATCTTTCTCAGATTTCGTAACTGACTCCAAATTACGTCAATGTTTAATCATCAGTATTGTGGATACCTCCAGTTAAATCATTCTCTACAGAAGTGAATAAGGGGATGAAAGTCACAGAGTCCTTCAGGTAAGGAACAATTTGTCCCAGGTGCATAAATGAAAATGCCTTCTCTCCTAGTCTTAAAGTTGTGTTATGAGGTAAAATGAATGCATGTTATCTCATAGAACATTAAACAGTGGTGAGGCAACAGTGCTCACAATACCCTGTCTTTTTTGTTTGGTGGGAAAAAGTGTTAAGAAAAGCTGGTTGGCCCCATGGGACTGAAGATAAGGAGATCAAAAGATTTGAATAATTGCTAGTCCCTGTTCTCCTGGCAGACAATATCATTACATGAATTATCAACGCCTCAGGAATCTCTATGAGTTTGTGATCTGAAAAAGAATAAAGTTCAGCAGGCAAGATGGAGTTCTAGGGGTAAATAGGAACTAATCTTGAGGGAGTCTCATGGTCCTGCATGAAGAGTTTAGACTTTCACCTGCTTTAAGATGAAGAGCTCTTATAGAGACTGGATCCTTGTTTTTTAACTCCGTTTCTTTTCTACTCTGTTAGAAGACTGCTTCTTTGGACCAGTGCAATGACTCAACTTGCTAATCCTACACCTGCAAGCACCATCGTCCCAGATGAGCAACAGTTCATGTTCCAGTTACTCCACTTCTCATCCAGTTCTCTGCTAATATCCTGGAAAAGCAAAAGAGAATGGCGAATGGCAAATGGCTCCTGGCTTCAAATTGGCTCAGGTCCAGTTATTGCAATTTGGGGAAAGAACCCAGATGGACTGAGTTGGATACAAGATCTTGCTCTCTCTGTCTCTCCTCTCTGTAGTTCTGCCTTTGCAATAGAAATTAAAAACAAAATGAGAGACAACATTTCCCAGCTTCTCCTTGGTTATGCATGAACATGTGATTGGTCTGGCCAATGGGTTATGGGTTCAAGTTTTGTGTTCTACTTCTATGCTTGGGCCATAAAAATACCTCATATCATCCTCCACTTTTTCCTTCTTCCCACTCAACCAACCAAAAGCTAACAATAATGACAAAAACATTAGTAGAGTCAAAAGAAGTAAGGTGCCTGATTCCCTGATATTGACATTGAAAGCCTGTTGAAGACTCACACTGGCCTTTGAACGGAAACAAACTTGTATTTCATCATGACACTGAAATTGGGAGGAATTATTCATTGCAATGGCTAGTATTATTCTAACTACTAGAGGAATTATTATAGGACTGAAGACAACATATTGAATCCTTTATAGAGCAAGCCCACCCTGATGTCACAGTGTTCAGCAATAAAGGAACAAAGATCAAGGAAACTATTGATCATCTAGATTATAATGACTTCTACAAATGGTTTGACTCCATAACTATGAACAGGTAAGTATCAAACATCCAAAACAAGATGCTCGTATGATCACATAGCAAGCTAATCCTCTGCCTGCTACACCAGCATCCCATATGGGCACCAGTGTGTGTCCCAAAAATTCCACTTTTGATCCAGCTCTCAGATTATGGCCTGGAAAAAGAGCAGAGGATGGCTCAAGTCCTTGGGCCTCTGCACCCACGCAGGAGAACAGGGAGAAGCTGCTGGATCCCAACTTCAGGTCAGCTCAGTTCTAGCCATTGTGGCCATTTGGGGAGTGAACCTGCAGATGAAAGACTTCTCTATATCTCTTCTCTCTCTGTATAATTTACCTTTCAAATAAAAAGAGATACATCTTTTTAAAAATCTGAATCACAGCATAACTTTCACATTTTTTTTTAACTACAAGATTTTTTTTTTAAAGATCTTATTATTATTGGAAAGCCAGATATACACAGAGGAGGAGAGACAGAGAGGAAGATCTTCCATCCAATGTTTCACTCCCCAAGTGAGCCACAACGGGCTGGTATGCGCCAATCCGATGCCGGGACCAGGAACCTCTTCCGGGTCACCCACGCGGGTGCAGGGTCCCAAAGCTTTGGGCTGTCCTCAACTGCTTTCCCAGGCCACAAGCAGGGAGCTGGATGGGTAGTGGAGCTGCCGGGATTAGAACCGGCACCCATATGGGATCCTGGTGCGTTCAAGGTGAGGACTTTAGCCGCTAGGCCACGCCGCCGGGCCCAACTTTCACATTTTTAAAGCGCTCCAACCAGAGCTATTGCAGCCTTCCTTGGTAATTCACTATTATCTTTTGGCTTAAGGTATTTTTCTTTCTGTATAAAAAAATATTTTGCTGCATTTGAAAAATATCTGCTGAATGTTATTATGATGGTCTACTAATTTTTCCAACTCTGCTCTTGTCATCATCCAACTATCCGTTCTGCAGGATACATGTGCAGCTAGTTAGAAACTACATTTTTTTTGTCTGTCTTACAGCTAGATATGACTGGATGACTACATTCTCTCTCCCAGAATATGAATGGAAGTGTCACAGGTACCACCTTCAGCCAGACAAAACATTTGTTAACGTATTTGAGCAATTCTGTTTTAGAGTGCCTGTCAAATTTCTCTCTATCCCATTTAATCTCAGTTTTGTACTCAAAGCAATATATTTAATGTAATATTGTTTCTTGAGTTAGAAAACTGAAGCAAAAGAGAAGCAATTGACTCTTCCAGCTCATTGTTCCCACAGGGTACACACTTTCAAGCACCACACCTCCTCTCTTTCAGATTATGCTTACAGCATCCATCACTTACCCTTCTTTTTCTGAAATTTGAACATTACTCTTATATCCAAAATGTTATAAAATAAGCCAACATGACTTCTTGTGATTGGAAAACAATACAAGGACCAAAGGAGGAAATGCAAAAATCTCTCATAATACCATCCATGGCAATATATCAACCCAGTCTTTTCTATTCACACATACCTATTTTGTTACTTAAAAAATAAATAAAATGGTCATCTGTAAATAAGTTAGGTAACTTTTTTGTTGCTATTTTAGCCTTATTAAACACAAATATACACACATATATAAATGTTAATAAAGCTGATATATACAATAGCTTGAGATGTAATTCACATGACATGAAAGTCACCCTTTCACAATACACTCTATAGTATGAGAGTCTACATATTGATAGCGTGCAACCAGCCAATCTAATCCCACAATTTTTTTGTCACTCCTAAAAGAAAGTTAGTATACACAAGCAGTCACTCCACATTCCCTCTTTTAATAGCCATTAGCCTGCTTTTAGTCTCTGTCTGGGTGAATTCTGTCTCTGTCTAGCAGGACTATACTAGATATTTTGTATGAATGAAACAATGTAATATGTGACACTTTTTGGTTGCCTTCTTGTTTGTGACATGTCTTAAGCAACTATGCTGTAGCATGTACTTTATTCCTTTTGAAGGCAAAATAATATTCAATGTATAAGTATACATATTTTATCCATCCATTCATCAATTGACGGATTTTGGGTTAGTACGTTGCTTTTTACTCATCGAATTTTAATCAACATGGAAGTGCTCTTAAAGATCACATTAATGCCTCCAAAACATTGCATTGAACAAGAAGACTCACTGTGCTGAGAAGCACTGTCTTAATCCACCCTCCCTAGTCACAAACTGCCAATAGGTACCCTTGCAGACATAGCTTAGCAACTCCATCTCCCTTTATATGAGATCTGAGCAGCCAGAAGGAGCCCAGCCCTATTCTGGGGAGAAAGCAAGTGCAACTATGAGGTGAGGATGATAAAGAAGAAACAGAAGAAGAATACTTTTCTAACTTCACTATCATCAAAGAAAAGGAATTTAAGAATAGACCACTGAAAATACCTGTTGTCCTTCAAATAAATGATTTGCCTGACCAAAGGAAGATGTAGGTCACAGACTGCCAAGAAGCAGCTCTCATCTCTCTCTGACCTGAAGCAGCCTGAGGCAGTACTCCTCCAGCCTTAAAAGGTTGAATATAAATCATGCTTCTTGGCAATTTCTGCTGATGCGCTGCTTGACACATGGCTAAAAGCCTTTCTCAGAGCTGAGAATAAATTCCAAGACAGCAATGACAGCTATAACAATGATGCCACATGTGAAAGCATTTAAAAGCCCTCCAACGGAGTAGTCATTCAACACAACAACCTTTGCTTAGATAGATCCTGCACATTGCAAGACAATGGGATGGAGAATTGTGTGTGTTTTGTTACGGAAGAAAAGGTGAATAAAAATCATTTGGAGAAAGGTTACATGACTGAAGGTGAAATAGAAACAATATTTAGATGCAGTAGTAGCCCCTGTCCCTTCCTCATCTCTCCTAGCCCACAGGGATCAAGTTCTAAGACATTTCAATCATGAGCAGATGTCTACTGTGCAATAAGAAAACGAGACAAAGAGGGATACAGCATTGCTTGAAAGAGCATAATAAACACAAATTGTGCTGCTTCTACTAGATCGCAGGGCTTTCATTTGCAATCTGGCAAGTGCCAAGTGATTCATTACTAAAAGACTCAGGTTTGTTCTGGGCTAGAGTGGTGGGAAGTGGTCACACGATGCTGGGTCCTTCTGTGGGATTGTCTACTGACTCCAAGAACTTATCTGAGGTGAGGTGCAAGGATTTTGCATCAAAATCAAAGTCACAATAGGGAAAAGGTTTGACAGCCTCTTGGAAGGCTTTAAAAACTATCCCTTTAGCAGTTCACCTGCACAAGAAATTTGCCAGAGACTGATTTTTTTCAACCAGTAAAGCTGTACGTGTGTGTTTTCAGAGAGTTGTTTTGCAAAGGGAACATGCCTTGAGATTTACAAGAAGATTTGGCAACAAGGAGCAGACTGAGGGACCTTCTTGAGTCAAAGAAAAAAAAGGGGGAAGAAAGAAATCCCCTGGTGGTTGCTGGCTCACAGATCTGCTGCAAAAAGTCCTGGGATGGCGACCATCTGGACAAATATATTCCCACCCCACCAAACAAAATGTGAGTTGGAAAACAGGAAAAACACACCCCCACACACAAAGCTGAGCCAAGAAGCCAAATAATTGAAGGGTGACAACTCCGTACACTGCCAGGAAGATGTGGGGCTCTGTGTGGGGACACACAGGGGCCCCTCCAAATGACCTAGGAGCCGGACAGAGCATGGGACCTGCAGCTCTGGGCTATATAAGGCTAGCCAAAGGAAGAGAAGAAGACAGGAAATTGAGAAATTTACATTTTCATAACCATTTTTCATGCCTTTTCCAGGCACTCAAAGACTATTTCCTGGTGGCTTTTGATGATAGAATGGCCACTTCCTTCCCGGAATTCATTAGTGTATTTGAAATCCTATGAGGACATCAGAGGATGAAGATTTCGTCTGCTCCAACAGAGCATGGGCAGTCAGATGATCAAACATGTAAATAAACCTGGACAACAGTCACAAACAGACAAGAAATTGTCAGGACTCAAAGGACTATGCAAAGTTTAACTGTTTTTTTGTTTTGTTTTGTTTTGTTTTTTGTTTGTTTGCTCCCTGAAGCAATTTAAAAATTCTACCTGACCTAGTATATAGACTATTTTGAAGAGAATCTTTTATCATTACCATTAGTAGTCCACAGAAACAAAATAAATTTGTGTACTCTGAGATCCTTGTGGCTTTCACAACACTGGATTGCATTTTATTTACGCAGAAAAATTGCCAATGACTTTATTTGCAGCAAAGTCTAAAAGTATTATTTTCCCATCAGCAGAATGAGGGAGTGCCTCTCCTTTACCTCAAAGGGAAACGTTCCACCTCTCCCAAATGACTTCAATATCTATTCCTTTTCACTCTATCTTGGATCTACCCAAAGTGTCTTCTGACTGTCACCAACCCATCATTCTCAACCTAAGAGGCCCATCAGTTAGAGGTTTCTTCTCTCCAAGACAACTATGCACAACTCAGGGTCCACAGTTCTGTGATGGTCCAAGGAGAGCCTCGTTGTGGGGTCCTAACTGATCTCTTTTGCCAGAGGTGAAGAAAAAGAAAAGTAGAAAGCTGCCTGTCGAACAAGATGATTCCACAAACACTGTGTGGGAGTCACTAACATTGACCACAGGACAGTCTTCAGCTCTTATCAGTGTTTTTAAAAAGAACTTAATCCATGTGGCCAAGCCAGAAACATTGTGGTCTTGGTTGCTAAGCACCCACTTTCCAGTTTTTTCTTTACTCTTTGGTTTCCATCCCTTTGTAGCTTCCTTTTTTTTCCCTAAAAGATTTTTGTGTATGTGTGCATCGCACTCTGTTTACCTCTGAAACAGCAGCCAAAATGATACAAGCACTTTAAGATTAGACCATAAAGGCCCAGCACGGTACCCTAGCAGCTATAAAGTCCTCGCCTTGCATGCACCGGGATCTCATATGGATGCCAGCTCTAATTCCAGTGGCCCTGCCTCTAGTCCTCTACTGCTTTCCCAGGCCACAAGCAGGAAGCTGATGGAAAGTGAAGCAGCTGGGATGCAAACCCATGCCCATATGGGATCCCAGTGTATGTTAGGGGAGGATTTTAGCCACTAGGCCACCACGATATGCCCAAGACTCAGTTTCTTACCTAGCAAAGAGCTCCGTGCATTTTGGATTATGTAAGGAACCAACAGGAACACAATGGGTCAGGTGCTAGAAAACAGCCTCAAGAGGAAGATATCAGCTCGGTGGCAGTTTGATTCAACCTTGATTCCCATTTCCGGGTTCCACTGGAATTCCAGAACTTGTGAAGCCACTTGCATAAGTGGTCTTTGTGACTTTAGTAGTCTGTTTCAATCATAAAGCTCACCGCAAATGTTCTAATTCAATTGTAGTCTTTTGAACTGTTCTCTGGAAAAAGCACTTTTTGCCAGTTTATTCACTTGCAAGCTGTTGGCTGAACATTATTAGCATTTTTCAGTACTTCCTCTCTTGTTATGAAAAGTCCCACAGGAGAAGTGCCTGATTATGGAAAGATCACCATGACATTTTGGAAAAACCAAGTGTTAATTAACCTAGTTCTATTCTTTAAAAATGATTCTATGGGGAAGAAATCACAACATAGTAGATTAAGTTGCTCCTTGGGACAACCACATTCTACATCCCAGTACCTGAAAGTCTGCCTCTATTTCAGACCCATCTTCCTGTTAATGTACCTAGGAGATAGCAGACAACAGATCTACGATTGGAGTTTTTGCTACTCATTTGGGATACCTGAATGGAATTCTGGGCTCCTGGCTTTGGCCTGGCCCAACCCCTAAATGCTTTAGGCATTTGGAGCATGAAACAATAAATAGATTCAATCTCTCACTGTCTTTCACTGTCACTCTGGTTCTTACTCTTCCTTTGAAACAAACTTTAAAATATATCTGGGGACTAGTGGCATAGCTAGGTTAGACTTCTGCCTATGGCACTGGCATCCCATATGGGTGCTGGTTTGAGTCCCAACTGCCCCATTTCCAGTCCTGGAAAAGCAGAAGGGTGAAGTGCTTGTGCCTCTGCACCTTCATGGGAGAACCAGAAAAAGCTCCTGGCTCTTGGACCCTGGCTATTGTTCAGTTTAGTTCTGTCCATTGCAGCTATTTGGGGAGTGAACCAGTAGGTGGAAGATCTCTCTGTCTCTCCTTTTTTCTGTAACTTTTGCTTTCAAATAAAAATAAATAAATCTTTTAAAAAATTATTTGGATGGACAGTTATCCTAGCATTAAAACACCAGTTATGAGGCTTGCAGCCCTCATTGGCACACCAGGGTTTGAGACTTGGATCCAGCTCCTGATGCCTGCTGCTTCCTAAAGCAGACGCTGAGAGGCAATAGGTACTAAGTCAACTGCCTGGAGCTCTGCCACCCACCTGGGACACAGAGTCTGAGCTTCTGAGTCCTGTTTCTTGTCTTGGCCTAACCCAGTCCCAAGTATTGTGGGCATCTGGGACGTTGAATTAGATCTTCCTTCCTTGCTTCTAGTTTTCTTCCTTCCTATCTTTGACACTTCCTTTCAAATAAGCAGTTTTTGAAAATTATTTGCTATATACATTAACATAAAATATAAACTCTTCAAGCAAAGTAACTTTATTAGTTTGACCTAACTCAAGATTTTTTTTAAAAGTTTCAAGACTATTCCCGAGTAGATACATTTTATAAACCATCTTCAGTTTCCTAAATTACACTAAGCATCAGTGGGCTATTTGTTTCAAAATTACATGGTTAAGAGATGGTAAAAACACACTGAATAACTTTTTGAAAAGAAACAAAAACAATCCCCAAATAAACCAATTTTACCTATATGTTAATTTTTGCATCTGACTTTTTACTTCTGATAGTGTAGAGTACTTGGCTGTTGCCACGGTGTTCATGCCAATCTACAATAGTTCATTGGGAATAGCTCATTGATTTCTGCCTAGTGGCCTTGGCTCTAATT
Organism: Ochotona princeps; assembly: GCF_030435755.1. Taxonomy (NCBI): domain Eukaryota; kingdom Metazoa; phylum Chordata; class Mammalia; order Lagomorpha; family Ochotonidae; genus Ochotona; species Ochotona princeps. The sequence continues at coordinate 31,165,792 of NC_080836.1, forward strand.
GGTAAAACATACTAATTATCTGACTGTGTTGGCGAATGCCAATGAACCATTTCCTGCCAGTTAAAGCATCAGTGACAGATCAAGCAGAAAGAAAAGTTCACAGCTACAATGGCCAGAGGTGGCTTGTGGGTTTTGTCAAGGTCTACCTATGAGCGACTAAAACACTTTGCTTGGCTCACAGGAACACTCTGCCCATGGACTGCAGAACTTTGTCTGGTGCTCTTAAAGCTGGAAAACACACATGGCAAGTGCAATGCAAAATGTATGCCACACAAAGACTTCTCACCATACCCTGAGCTGCAAAGAAAGGAAAAATAGGAAGTATTAACCTTCACAGTCCTATCAGATTTGGACTGAAGCTCCCAAGTCTCAGACACTGCTAGATGTGAGTCATTCTTGGATATCTTCAATTCTGCTTTCCAGGAAAATTTAAGTCAGAAATATCCAAAGAAGTGACTCAATTGGGAAGTAATGTCTTCTTTTAAAAGTATGTAAATTGGAAATAAACTCACAGACTTTGGAGCTGGAAATTTTTAAGGATCGAGGAAATATGTCCCCACCTAAAATAATATGCCTCTTCTGCTTGACATTCTGTGAGCATTTGAGTATTTTGAAGAAAGCTTTTCTCATGTTCTAAAACATTAGGCAACATTGGGCCTTCATTGAGTATTTCAGAATGGATAGGCCTCAACTTTCTTCAGCAAGAATTTGGTTTTCAGATACAGTGGGTGGTTATTTTGACTACGTTCCACATATGCTTGGAGGGTTTTTGTCAACGGGAACCTAAAAATGTCACTTCTTAGAAACATTCCTTTTTGCTCCTCTCTTACTGTTACTTTGTCTTTTTTTTTTTTTTTTTGCTCCAAAACATGTTAAATAATTCCAGCCTTCCAGTACTGTTTGCACCTTTCCAATGCTCAGAGTGGGTACATCAGGCTGTATAAATACTAACGAGGAAATCAGTCTCTGAAAAGTGCTAAATAATCACATTGTTGGAGCTATAATAGCAATAGAAAGCACTTTCATTTTCACAAGTACGTTTTGAATGTAATAAAATAAAGAGTGTTAGTTAAACAGAGACTTTTGCACCATGGGAGGTTGTAGCACTATTCAAAGGTAACATTGATAGAGGTTAATATATGAAAGGAGCTGCTGGGAGCAAATTATTATTATTATTTTAAGTGGAAATATACTTACAGTGTTTAAAAAGGAACAGGACTGCCTTCTTATTAAGATAGGTCCTCAAGTCCTTGATTTTTTAAAATACAAATGTGCATGCAGTTATTATATATTCTTCAATGAAACCTGACATAATTCTAGCATTTCCCCCACCTTCTGCTTTTTTTTCCATTAACTTTCCAAGTTTAGCATGTCAAGTTGGTAAAGTCCAGCTGAGATAAAAGACTAGCTTGAAATGAACTTTGATTCTCAGCAGCCACAACCATGCAAAGAATAATGACCACTTTCCTTAGCTGTCAGCAGAGCATATGCGTTATTAAGAAAATGGAATCTTAGCCTCAGTCTCCACCTATGAAACCTGTCAGAGGGACTTTGATGGTGGAAACTTCCTTGCAATTATCAGCACCAACCACTATGAAGCACATTGGGCGAACAATAAGTATATTTTGGATGTTCTCTCACAGCACTCAGAATTATTCAAAAACTGCATTTTGATAATCACCAATTATTAAAAGGATTTTACTGACTTCATGTAGCATCTGTTACAAAAGAGACACATGTAGTCAAAGCAGTATTTATCTATCCAAAATTTTCCTAAATATGCTTGAGAATCTTATTTCAATTTCCCTCTGCCTCCTAACCCCATTTAGAAGAATTCTTAAAAACTTAGTTGACAGATAAAATAAGAAAGTAAGAGAAAAAGCACTTCTATCCACTAGTTCACTCTGCAAATGTCCAAATGAACCAGGACAAAGAGGAGCTAAAGCTGGGAGCCAATGACTCTGGGTCTTCAACATGGATGGCAGGAATAGAACTCCGTGAGCCATTAGTGCTACCTTCACAGGTGTGCAATAGCGCAAAGCTGATGCCCAGAGGTGGAGGTAGGCACTGAACCAAGGGACTCCAATATGTGTCACAGGCATCTTAACCACTGATCAAATGCCCAACCCTTAACTTGATTTTTAATAGAAGGAAAGATGAACTGGATTCCTTTGGTGCCTAGGACAATGATAATTAAGCCTCAACCAATGCTCAGTTAAATAAGCTTTTTAAAGTTCTACTTGCCAAATCCATTATGTAACAGAATGACAGGATATGTCTTTGTCATTGCTCTGCTCCTCTTCCACAACTTGTGCAACTCCTGGGGTCTGTCATGATGTTACTATCTAGAGTTAAAGTACAAAGAAGCCAGACCAAACAACCCCCAACAACCCAGTAGCTGTAGTTGCAGTTCTTAGACCTCATGGGATTTGCAAACATGCCTATTACTCTTTCTCACAGGATATGCATTTGACTGGCAAGAATCCCTAACTATCCTTCATTCTGATTCCCAGCTCATAAAGCCTAGAGAGAAAAACATGAGAACATATTAGCCCAGAATAAACAACACATCAAAGTACATTCTTAACACCCACTAGCTATTTGATATGTGACAATAAATTCTGTAGGCCTAAATGTGTTCATCCGTATAACAGGCCAACAATTGTATTTATGAAATTATTGTAAGAATTGAATAGAATGATTGTGGAGTAGCTAGCCAGGACTAAACACAACATAAATTTTATGTCAGTTGATTTTCCACTTCCTTTCTATATATTTGAGCACCTTCTTATTATGCTCAATGATGGTCCAGTCTCTTGGATCAAATAAATGTATCCTCTATTGTAGTTCCATGGGCTGAATCCAAATACTCCGCATCATCTTCCTTCTAGCGATTTAGTGGCTTGTGATTTGTTCTTAAAGAAGTTCTTTTTTGAATTTTTCACCTACATTACAGATGCTTTTCAGAAGAGATTTATCAAACTTTTCTGTTTTGGTGAATTGTTTGAGGGAAATATCATTTATTGAACACCTACTAGTGGCAAAGTGTTCAATCTTCCTAATGTGAGCAGGAAGTTCAAGCTCTGTTAGAAAATGTTCATGTTGGGCCCAGCGCAGTGGGCCTAGTGGCTAAAATCCTCACCTCGAATGCACCGGGATCCCAAATGGACACTGGTTCTAATCCCAGAAGCTCCATTTCCCATCCTGCTCCCTGCTTGTGGCCTGGGAAGGCAGTTGAGGATCGCCAAAAGCCTTGAGACCCTGCACACACGTGGGAGACCTGGAGGAAGTTCCTGGCTCCTGGCTTCAGATCGGCACAGCACCAGCCGTTGTGGTCATTTGGGGAGTGAATCGTCAGACAGAAGGTCTTCCTCACTGTTTTTCCTCCTCTCTGCATATCTGACTTTGCAATAAAAATAAATAAATCTTAAAAAAAAAAGAAAATGTTCATGAACAATAGACACAAAGTTATAAAATCTCACAAATTCAGTTCAAGGCAACACGGAGTCTGAGAATCTCATGGTCATATGATGTTACAATTTCAAAACACTTTTAATGAACATCTGTAGTAATGGAGTTAAAATATTATTCCTCTAAAGATCTATAACATGATAAATTCCCCCATCAAAGTGAATCTCATATTAGCTTCCAATTCAGAATATTACAAAATCAAGTTTATTGCCCAACATCTGTTTTATCATCGAATTGTTCTATTGTAAGGTTATGATAGAAAAGTTATTTCAGAAGTCAAGAAACCCTAGTATCACTATTATCTTTAGATTACTTTCTTATTGCTCTCATATCAGATTCACAGCTGAGCAGGAAGAGCCATCAGTTGGAAAAGACCATAGAACATCTCTGTAAAATTCATGAATTATAAGCAGTACCCTCATCACTTCTACAAAGAAATAAGGGTTTATTTATCATGCATTACAGCTGACAAATTCAAAATTCAATTTCTAAAATTGACAAAGAAAAGTTTCAATTTTATTTCCTATTTTAATAAATTATTTCTTTACTTGACCTCAAATCATTTTTAACTCGAAGGACCTACAACCAAGTGATGATTTGCCTACTAGTCAGTATATAGATATTGTTTCATGGTAGAAATAACCAGTAAAATCCATCTTACTGCTATTTTGTTAATATTAACTGCTACACATATGATGAACAGATCATTATTTTTTAGCATTTAAGCTGGTTGAAATAATCCACTGAGATTAAATTTATTATCAAAAGATCCCAGTCCATTTTGCACACATAACAGGTACTCAACTGCATGTTGAAGAGGTTAAAATAAAGAGAAATACATATGGAACTTTACAATAACCTAGTTATTAGCAAACCAAATCTCACCAACATTCATGATAATGCTAAGTACTAAGCACACAGTCATTTACATTTTAGAAAAGGTATTTTGTTAGGACAAGGGAACAGTTTTATGAATGTCTTGAGAAACACATGGCTGAAGTATAAGATAAGTTTCTTTCAGAAGTTTTAAAAACACACAGCAAAATTTTAACGTTACATGAGTAAACTAGCATCAATATTCCTTGAGAAACTAGATTCCCTCAGAGGGATCCATTTTTTCTAAACAGTTGAGATTTTAAAAAAACATTGAATGCAGTCCAAATTTCCAGAAAAACACAAAATAAATTATTACTATCATCTTTCTGTACCATTTAAAAGTAAAATAATGGTAAGAGCAGAAAAATAGTTGTTACAGATCTCCCAGTTGCTGGAGGACAGGAGTCACTTCTTTTACTCACCACTGAATCTCCAGCTCCTAGAGGAGTGCCTGGCTTACAGCAATAAAGAATTGTTGGTCCACTGACTGGCTTTTCTGTCTCTGTTCCACCCCATCAGTGCACTTCTTGCCTCTCCTCCTCTAATGTCATTGGATTCTTAATCCAGGGCCAAGAGGAGCCACGCAGAGGATGGTGAGAGGGTGATGGGGAGCCTGATGGAGGAGGAATCAATGTGTGGGACCCTATATAATCTGGCCTGGATTTCATGATCTTTTTTAGCTCTGACTAAATCGCCCGGAAAAGCATTAAAAAATTAATGCTTTAATGCACTATTAGGACTCAACTGTTCATTATTGTAAATGATGCTTTGTTTGAGATTTGTATATAAAAAATGATTTCTTCAAATCTCACAGAGGTTTCCATCCAAATTAGTAAGATCGTCGGAATTTCTCAGAGCATTGGGAGATTCGATGAGGAAAACATTAAAAATTGCAAATCAATATAAGAATCCCATAAACAGGTAGAAAAACAGTACTGGTTTAAAAAGAACAGCTAGGTTCTTAGTTTATGTTCTAAAACAAAAATTGAACAGGGCAATATATATATTGACTCACTTTGAAGAGTCATCCACCTTCAGATTAGAATATGGCATGTTCAGATGCAATGATATTAGCAGGTGTACGAATCAGTCTTGTTTTGCTCAATCACTTGAAAGAAATACAAGATCTAAACCTATCATCTTTATAGAGGTAGGCTGCTCTGGAATTAAAAAAACAACAGTGTATACACAGAGTAGCTTGCACATACTCACATGGAGACATATATACACTTAGGAGGCTACTTTCTAAAGTTCATGGAAAGTTAAATTAAGACATAAGTTTATTTTACTGCGTAAGTTTTTTTTGCTGCAAAAAACTTGCAACTTGCAGATTTTTTAATGATACACAATTTTATGAACATTTTGAAGACCCTTCATAAGTGTATATTTCACAACTCTTACACCAAAATAAGTGCAAACTGCTTCCAGTTAATCCCCTAATTTCACACACTTGTATTGTTTCCCTACAAAGTGTGTAGCACATTATATTGGTACTGTGGGAATAAGACTAATTATAAGCATGCTGTGATGTTAGAATTTTATTAAAACACAAACATATATGTGCTTAAGCAGCACATAGGTAAAAAATTATTCACAGCTTGGATCAAGAAGTATTTAACATTATTAAATACATTTAAGAGACTGTACAGAAGACACATGGAATTTATAACCAAAATCAGGTTTATATTCTAACAGTTACTGTTTGTTTTTTTTTAGTTGGTTTAATTAGAAAGAAGTTTCAGGAAATATTCAGGTAATAGACTGTCATTGGGGGAAAAGTTGAAGGAGGAAGTGACAGAAGATTAGATAACTATAATGAATTACAGACATTCTCAATTGAAATTTCACCACTATTAGTAAAATAGGTCGTAATCCTGAAATATGTTGGAATATTCTTGAGCATATGGGACAGGCTATAAATAAAATGGAATGAGTGAAATAGATGGATAGGCATTGTTTAGAAAGAATTTGCTGACATCAAGAACAGTCCTCCAAATTGAAGGCCAGAAGTCACTTTCTTCATGTCTTTCCACAGTAAACATTGGTTTAGACATACATGAGTTTATAGGCTAATATATTATGATTCAGAAAGTTTAAATATCTGAACAAGATCACAGTTTTAGAAGCTCTAGTCTAACTTCCTCCTCTCTGAGTCCCTATTCTCAGTAGCACAGTTCCCTGAAGTGCATTTAGCACGAATCCACATCTAATTCTTCAATGAGAAGAGAGAATTGTAGAAAAGGAGACAGGAAAAAAACAGAGAAACCAGTGCGAGTCTGTAGTTGTGGAGGGGAACAGTAGAAGTCGAAAATCACAGTTTTAAAGGAAAAGAGTTAAACTCAATAATATCTCAAGCAAGTAATTGGTTCTGGAGAGAGATAGGTAGTTTTTTCCACATGGTAGTTGCTGCCTCGAAGAGTTCTCAAGCACAGAGAGGTAGAAACCAAAGCAGAGGCGCACTTCCTACTGAGATGAGACCCAAGTAAACCCTAGGATCCTGGTTTGCACTCATCCTCCATGGACAAGCAATGTGGAACAGAAAACCGAGGTTGGGACTTCAGTTTGAAAACGCACTGAAAGTAACTGGGCACACAGAGTTGGGTCATGCATGCTTTAGTGTGAGTTTGCCACTAAATCACAACTTACAACAGCTTCCACACACTGGGGCGGTCACATACCGTTTACAACCCTGCTACTATTGACGATGTGGTTAATACACTATATCCATTTTGTGCCTATTTGTTCCAGACCTGGGACAGCTGAGCCTGCCTGGATAAACTGGGGTGGGTTAGGATAGGCAAAAACTGAACCGACCGATCCAGAGCTGTTCCTACAAATTACTAACATCCACCATCCATGTATCACAAAGACTGATATGTATGCAGGCCTGGTGATTTTACAAACACATAATAATGAAGCAAAAGACACAGACATTGAGAAGACAGCAAAAATTTAGTCATAAGCCAACTAAAAGGAGTGAAATAATGGACACAGTACCATGATTGCATGAGGTTGAAATGTTTTTTCAAAATGCCTAAGCTATTAAAACCGTGACATACCAATATGTCATTTTAATGACATTAGCAAAGGATTTATAGGTAGTGAGTGCTACTGTTACCCTGATATAGTGCTGTTTCAGAAAGTTTACAAAAGAAAACTTAGAAGTTTATTTTAGTGCGAAAAAAAAAGTTTGGAGCAGTTATCTGTTAATGTAGGCCATAAAACCCTAATATTGCATCCGATCACAATTATGTGATGTAGAATGGAAAGATGTATTTATTCATACAGCTTCATTCATAGAGATGTACTCATATGTGTTTATACAGCTTTAATTTAGGTACCTAGAAAAAACAAAAATGAATGGAACCCCGTCAAACTGTGGGTAATTAATATTTTGTCTCGTAATATGAACTATTTAAGTTTCTTATAACTAACCTGTATTTCTTTTCCTTTACATTAGACTATTTTTTATTTTAGACAGACATTCATGGCTTGGATTTGGAGATCATACAATTTTTCACTGAAATCCTGTTTTGCTTCTTATGCTAGGATTTGCGCATATTATCTTTCTTCTCCAGAGTAATTTTCTTCCTATGTAAAATGTTCATAATACCACCTTAAGTGCTTGCAGAGTTTGGGTAAGAATTTAAAAATAAAACTGTCAGCATAGTCCCTGACAATTGTCTATAGATCCAATAAATGCCCACCATGGGCTACTGGTTCCAATAGCTCTGTCTGTTCCCTGATTGTAGCTCCCCACTACATACATGCTCCCCACCCCAGATGCATGCAGGCAGGCTTCAGAGATGAGGTGTATAATGATGTTAAATTAGCATCTTCTGCCAGGCAGAGCACTACCTCCAGGGTTAAAAGGGACTCTGCCCTGGGATTAGGAAAGAAAACTACTTGGAACCACATGGTTCATACAATTAAGTCCCAGCAGCTTCCCTGTCAATTCACCCCAGCCCCGCAATTACTTCCCTCCAGATCTGAAGAGTTTCAGAGTCACTGCTGTTACAGCCTGCCTCTTTTGTTGAGTTGCACAATATCTTACACTCCCATACTCTATCAGATTAACTTTATGAGCCATAAACTTGATCTCCATGCTGAAACCATACTCTCCCGCATCCCTGTTTATATTAGGAGCTTTATTTGCTCTTCACACAATTTTGTGCCTGTGTTGAGTTATACGATTTTCTCTGCATGCAGAACTCTCCATGTCCTCTCCCTAACATAACATCTCTAACCTGTAATTCACTGCAATGGATAGAAACAATTTCAACAGTTGCAAATTAACGTTCAGTTAAAAGATACCAAAACAAGGCACATGGTGTAGCTTAGGAATATGAAGGTTATTGACTGTTAGTCTAAGAGGTTTTATGATACATAGCTGTTCTTTCTCTGACACTTCCATGAAAGAAAACACATAGGTAGGACCTGGGGGAAGAGGTACATTTACAATTCAGCAAAATAAGAAGTTCCCATAAATAAGAAATAAAAAATACAATTTTCCAGGTGATAATATTCTAACACTGACAAATACTTTGGAAAAGTTGTGGATTCTACTTAATTGGGGTTGGGGGCAGGAAATGGAGAGAAAATTTGGCAACAAGTTTCCATCTGTCTAAACTGTTGGCTAAAGATGGCATTCATCTGATTCCACAGGATGTAATTATTCACTTAACCTCCTGTAATTCCCTTCTTTGAAGATTATGTGCAAGAATAACCCTCATGTCAGAGAGATTTTCAGGTTTCTGAGATGTATCTATTTGAGGTTAATATGGGAGAAAGCACAACAGCAAAGCTATTGTGTGGATGCACTGGGTGCCACTTGTAGATCATTCACTGACTCATTCAATAAATATTTATTGAGAATGTGCTTTGTATCCTGCTGAGAACTAGGGCTGGGAATATAGGAGTGAACAAGACCTTCAAGCCCTTGATCTCATGACTGCCTAGCTTTAACAGTCATAAAGCTATCCCAGCCCCTGTCCTAGTTATTATTGTGCCCTCCCATGGGAGTGTTAGCCCAAGAGGGGGGAGCCCACTATTTCCCTCCCAGGTCACTCTCACTCCCAGATTATGGCTAGACAGACAGGCACTCAACAACATCCGTGAGGGCTGGACAGTTGAGCTGGTTGGATGGAACTAAGCTCCAATACCCTTCGACATTTACGAGAGCCCAATGGGATATGGGGCAGACTGAACTAGGCTGCTACACATGCTGGCAAATCAGGGCAGGGGCGGGCCTGATGCGGGTTATTGCGGGTCGCTCTGACCAGGCTGCAGCTCCCACTGGTTGGTGAGATGGCCGAGTATGTGATGAGCAGAACCAGGACAGACTGCAACACCCATCGGTTCCAGTGGAAGTTGAGGCTCAAGATGGACCAACCCAACAATTGCAACCACCAGCTTATCAGGGGGATGGACTGTGCCAGGTCCTGTACTTGCTAGTACATATAGGATTCTGGTCTGGGAACACCTCAAAGTTTCTGTGGGGATCCCCTCAACCGAAATGGCAGACTCAGAACCTTAACCAAGAAAAGACGGAAGATAGAACAGGTCAGTCAACCACCACAGCTATATGTTGGCAGCGAAACACTGGACAAAGGGAGACTCTATGATGGACTATGTCAATCAGTAGATTATTCAACAGCCTCATCGTGTCTGGAGTGGCGATAGTGGCAGCAATGCATAACTGGTGAACTACTGGGACCACTTGAGCAAGGATCTCAGAGCATGCCCTACATCCAGGACCTGGGGTGGTTGGGAGACTGGGTGGGGCTTCTCCTCAATATTCCTTTTAGCCCTTGTAACTTTTTATTCTAATCAACAATGTAAAGATTGCCAAAATACAATTTAAAAAAATCTCCATACTAAAAAAAAAGTCATAAAGCTAAAAGCATAGCATATACCACATTTGCAACATAGACTATGCCAAAGAAAGTAATTACAAATTTCCAGTATGCTTCATGTCCTGAAAACAAACAACTGAATAGCTGAATAATTGGATGGGTGGATGTACGCAGGTATGCATAAATCAATCCTCATTAATTGCAGATTCTTTCCAAACATGTTCACTCACCAAAATACATTTCTAAACCCAATATTAATACTTAGGTTGCTTTCATAATCACTCTTGGAAATGCACAGAGCACCTGATGCACAGGTTCCCAGCTGAGTTCAAACAATATGACATTCTACTTTCTTATTCCAATTTTCATGGTGTACGCCAATGTGCTTCTGTTGGTCCATTCAGTGGCATATTTAAAATACTTTTGTGTCTTTTATTGTTGATTTCACTGTTTAAGTTAATCCCCAGGGGTAGTGCTGAATTGTCGCCTAATGTTCCTGAACACAAGAAGGCTGTGGTATGCCTTATGGAGAAAACACTTTCAGGAGGCAGGATAGGGCAGGGACTGTTCCTATAATCCAAAATCTGTATCATGAAATATGTGAAATTTTTTAACTGTATATGCAAATAAATAAGCAAAAATTTTAAAAAGAAAATACTGTTTCAGATAGATTTTGTTCAGGTATCAGGAATATCATTGGTAGTGAGTTCAACATGTTTTATCAAATAATGCTTCCTGAAACAGAAGTTCTCATATAACCAGATTATTTATTGCCCACTTGACAACAGTATCATGACCATGTGTTTTGGATGATACATATATTTTTAGTGATCACAGCATCTCGTTTCTCTATTAACATGGTTCTGTTAACAGCAGTTGTCCCCAGAAGCCCAGAGAGACCTGGAAAGAAGAGAACCAATATCTGGAAATGTATCTGCAAGAGCCTCCAAGGGATGAGGGCACCCTGATAAGGGCTGGATTAGGGGGGTCCAGCCTCCATGACACAACAGCAGTGCAGAAGCCTGGGGAGAGACAAAGGATCCATAGGCCGATGCTATTGGATTTGGGGTGTTGTCAAACAGATTTAGAAAGGTTCAAAACGTGCAGGTGTGAGTTCAGGGAGAGTAAGATGTGATCACTTTAAATTTAAGGGTAAATACTGGAATGGTCCCTTTGAAGGAAACTGTGGGAAAATGGGAAGCCGGGCCTGCTAGGAGATAATTCTCTAGGTCCTTATCTCTGGACACCTGCTCAAGCCACGTGGGTGTGGTATGGAATAGCAAACTGTGTCAAGGGCTGCTGAGATGTGCCTCGGGCTGTGGGAAAACCAAACATATTTTAAAAAATCAATAACAGAGTAACAAAATTATGAACACTCAGTACACAGAAGCTAACGGAATCCTTATTCTGTATTTCTCCTAAGAGCAATGGCTCAGTATTCACTAATTCATTGTTCACAGTAACCATACAGAATATAGCTTCCATTAATAGCAAGAATTCACTGCCAGGAGAGATTTTGAGAGGCGTAGGAGAGGTCATGTATAAAGGAGTAAAGACACATGGCTTTTGTTTTGTGGTTTAAAAAAAATCTTTACTCCTTGATATAGATTATAGATCATTTTATCTTGAATTCTTCAGGATGATAAGTTTCAGGTAGTACGCTGTGCTTCTGAAGGAGGGTTCTAACACAGCAGGCTAACCCAGAGAGATTTTTTCCTCTTTGCAACAGTTGGCCTTTCCTGTCCACCCCATCAGAAAGGAATATTTTCCCAGGCCCGTATTTGATTTCAAAACTCAATTATGTCTTCATCCTCACCCACATGCTCATACATGTCCAATAAAGTGATTATTTTTTTTTTAGCTGTAAACAAAGCACAAATCCAACTCCCACATGAACAGTATCTGCTGCAAAATCATGTAGCACCCATATATTTGTTTAATGAAACAAGGCTCAAATGGAAAAGCTACAATCTCATTTAAGGTTTAGATGCCTGGGGACAATTCTGATAATGTTTAGAGGTAAATAATTGTGGGAAGCAGAAGAAATGAGAGATAAATGCTGGCAGTGTCTGAATGAAAACGAAAAGGCTATATTCAACTTGGGGAGAAACACTACACAGTGTGCTGTGAAGCCCCGAGATCTTATGAGGATCTGATGTCTAGCTATGGATTCTCCGTAAGGGCCAGCAGCCTTCTGACAACCACAAGCACAAGTGCTTGGGAACAAGGAATATTCGTAATTACAAAGCATTCTTGCAATGACCTTGCCTTTACAAAATTGTAACCAGAAAATCTATTATGTTCAGAAGTTAAGGGTTTCTAGGTAGATGAAGAAAAAAAGATCATAATAAATGTTGATCTTGGTATCTGGATCATCCTGGGGGGTGCAGAATTACCAAAAAGACAACATTTTAGTGTAAATAGATGAAATACATAGCTTGATCACAAGATTCTCCTTTTTGCTTTGTCTTATTTTTCAAGGTAGAAAACTTGAGAAAGTACATAATTGGGTCTTAATGTTTGTGTAGCTTTGGAGATGACTTATTGCAACTATTTGGCTTAGTGTTTACAAGTCACCAAAACATTCAAAATTTACTTGAAAGGACATGATGACCTCGTAGAAGCATCTAATGTCCATCTTTGGGCTTGTGCTAAAATCACACACTTCTGTCATTCTTGTTTTGCATCTGGTGTATGCACGTGGCTAATGAGAGTGTGTTTGTCACATCAAATACAGGAAGAACATTACAAAAAATAAAGTCAGTGTAAGGCAGAACAAGGAGCTAGGGGCCAACAGCAAGGCGAAAAATGATTGAGGATAAATGGTGTGGCAGAGTCAATGAGTCAGTTACAGAGATGTTGGCCATAGGTGCGGGTGTGAAGTTGGTTGGGTTTAGCCCTCTGAGTTCAGCATATAGTTTCTTGTGCTGTGCCTGACTCTGGTAGAACGTGGTTACATTCCAATTGATGCTAGGATGCCTTTTACATCAATGAGCTTAACAGTCATCCAGGAGAGTTACTGTCACTGTTTCACAGCCCGAAGCATCCTCACTCTTCTCTAGTACATCACTATCACTCACACACATACCTCACCCTGGTCCATTTCACCCTACAGTTTAATATCAGGAGGTAATGACTCTGGGTATGATCATCAGAATCAGACTTTCTGGGTAAAGGTCCACTTTCACCACTTCACAATGCTGTAGCCTTGAACAAGTTACTTTATCCCTCTATGCTACATTCTCATCCACCAAACTGATCTACTGAGCATTTTGTTGATAATGTTTGACCATAATTTAAAGCCACCTCAGGCTTGTGTTTAAAGAAACTTTGCAAAAGGCAGAACCATATTTCCATGATTAAAACAGGATTTGGGTCATTTGTCCTCCTAGGCTCCTTTGCAGTTAAGATACACTCACAGGATCAATATCTAGCCATCACTCACCACTCAGGATTTTGCCTCAAAGCAGCAGAAATACTGGTGAAGTAGCATTCCAGTGGTAGGTGGCAAAAGAGGCCTTCTGAGGCAGACGTGCCAGTGCAGACAACGACATTGGCAGTACCCAAATGTGACTTCTAGTACACTGTTATCAATTCCAAGGCATCATTTCGGCTAAGGTGAAAAGCAATTAGGGCCCGGCGGCGTGGTCTAGCGGCTAAAGTCCTCGCCTTGAAAGCCCCTGGATCCCATATGGGCGCCAGTTCTAATCCCAACAGCTCTACTTCCCATCCAGCTCCCTGCTTGTGGCCTGGGAAAGCAATTGAGGATGGCCCAAAGCTTTGGGACCCTGCACCCACGTGGGAGACCAGGAAGAGGTTCCTGGTTCCCGGCATCGGATCTGCGCGTACCGGCCCGTTGTGGCTCACTTGCGGAGTGAAACATCGGATGGAAGATCTTCCTCTCTGTCTCTCCTCCTCTCTGTATATCCGGCTTTCCAATAATAAAAAATCTTTTTTAAAAAAAAAGCAATTGCTTAACAGTAATACATTGCAAATAGAAGGAAAACAGCAACAGAACAAGAAAAACAAACCTGATCAAATTAGCCCGCAAATTTAAGATCTTCAATAGCATTCTATTCAAAGGAACAATAAGCAAATTGTTCAAATGGCCCATAAATTCCTTCTGAATTTAGCCAAGCTAAACTTTCCAAGCCAAAACCCCAAGGCAAGATCCACACAGTTTCAAACCATAACAGACTTCTCTCCAGGTGGCAAACATTATCATGCATGTTTGTGCCTTTACAGTGCTCCCCTCTTAAGGCTTTCTTGTGTACCCTCTTTTAACTTTTCTATGAAGGAAAAATCAGTTGTTCCCATCTCTGTGCATCCTGGTCCTTGGTAATGATCTACTGAAAACACTTACCACATACAATGGTGATTTACATGCCTAACCTAAGGCAAATTAATTTTCTTATTTTCTGATTTCTAACTTCTTAATGGAATGCTGGTCAGTTGATGGGCAATCAACAAATAATTAAGTGTAAGCATGGGGGTCAAGAATTTAGTTTGGACAGGAACCAACAACAACAACAAAAATCCTTCAATAATTAAGACACAGCCAGGAAATACATTTGAGGTGCAGTGGGTCTGTAATAAAAACATACAAATGTGATTTTTACATGGGGCAAGTGGGTACCAACTAAAAGGGAAATTAAGTGAACAGATCCTGACTTACCAATGCTCATTTTTCCCCAATAAACATGCATGGCATTTTCATTTTGGTTCTTAAATTGCAAAAAAGTTTTAGATGACAGAGACCAAAGATGTCAACTCTGAATGACAAGGAATCCAGAGTAAAGCACTTCAAGGCAGCTTCCTAAACCATAAAATTAAATCTGCCTAATCAGGTCTCGTCAAACACTTGGTGAAGAAGCCATATAAACTATAATAGTCCCCAGGTCAAAAAAAATTAAGAGTTTTAAAATATCGGTCATTCAGCCCATGTTATTTAACTTCATGCTGTCATAAATTTTCTATTTTTGGTTCTGTTGTCGATTTTGTTTTATGGCTCTTATTTAAGGAGACATATAGTAACTGTGTAGTAGAGATTATCACACACTGATGTGAAAATCCAATACAGTGTGCATCTCTATTTATAAATCAAAGATGGACTCCCAATGAAGCTGTTGAATGCATCTTGATAATAGGATACTGGATACTCTGCTATCATCCATGCCTAAGAAGTCAGGATACACTTAAATAGCAGAATGATGGACTTATGACTGATCGTAAAGACTATACTATTATAATAATATGGGAAAATCAGGCTGCGGAAGGAGATTGAGGAGATTTTTTAGGTAGGGGGAAAAGAAATCCCAGAGCCTATGGAACTGTATCATGGAATAGTAAATAAAATAAAAGTTGGTTGTAAATATTAGGCTAAGTGAAATCTAAGATAGACTGACTTGTTTCAACCTTTTGCTTTAGTTGATAATTAGAACTTTTGGGAAGAATGTCTAGGCATATTTTCAATACAAAATGGGAGGGATGCAGACAGCACTTAAAAGTCCTCAAGAATTTTAATATGAATGAATGAAGACAATGTCTAATGTGGGAACTCTCTTCCTTATGTCTTCATAGTAGTAATATGTTGTCATAAGTCTTCAATTCATTGACTTCTCCTCACTCATGAAGCCCATCACATTCTTATTGCCATTCTTATCTGAATCAAATCTTACATATCGTTAAAATAACACTGTGGCAAATACATATGCATTCCCCCTCTTTGATTCTTTTATAAAGGGATCTGTGATCTGTAAAGCCACCAATGTTCCCTAAGTTATTAAGTCCTCATTTTTACCAAGCCACCATGCCCATTCAACAAACTCATCACATTGTCCTTGTTGAAACTTCCTTTCCTGAAAATTTTCTTATTTCTCGTATTACTACTTGCTTAGTCACCTTTGTAAGATTTTTATTTTATTTGCAATCTTGTGACTTCCCCTGGGCTTACTTTGGAGCTCTTTTATTACCATGTCCTATTTTTCAATATAATCTTGGAGACTCACATGACTTTCAAAGACATCTTTGTACCATGAATTCTCAACTTATATCTCTAACCAGAAACCATAATCCCAACAATATATTAAAGAACTTAAATTTAAAGTCTCAAAAACTTTTCAACTTATGACATTCAACATTGACTCTTCACTTTCTCCTCCAATTTTTTCCAACTGCAGACTTAATGTCAGAAAGTAGCACCATCTCTATCTGTCAAATAGCATTAATCAAAAGTTGGAAAACCAAACTTCTTTCTTCCTTCTTTCTCATCTCCTTATTCAAGTTGCTTACAAGTCCTGGACATCTTACCAACAAAATGTATTTAAAATCTATTAACCCCTGCTCATCTTTGTGTGGTCTAAGTAATCTTGCAATACTCCATCGTCCATATGTGCCTTGCCTTTCAGTTGAATTTTCATATGACTACAGTGGTTATTGGATACTTAAATCCAGTTGCATTATTCTCATGCATAAAAGTTGGCAGTGGCTTGCTGTATTGGGATTCTCCAGAGTGTGTGTGTGTGTGTGTGTGTGTGTGTGTGTGTGTGTAGAGGGATATAATGAAGAGTGGTCCAAGCAACTTGGAGGCTAAGAAGATCCAAGATCTGCTGTCTGTAAGCTTGAGAACCAGTAAAGCCCGTGATGAAATTCAGTTCAAGTCTGAGGGCCTGAGAATAAAGATGGCTGATGCTGTAAGTGCTGGTATGACATCAAAAGTTCAAGTAACTGCGTGCTTGATGTCTGAGAGCAGAAGATATATGTCCCAACTTAAGAAAGAGAAAATCTAGCCCTTTGCCATTTTTATTCGTCTGGACCATCAGTAGATTAGGTGATGCCCACCTACATTGGTATGTGTGCTATTTGCAATTAATTCTATGAGTAAAAATGTTATCTCTTCTAGAAAAACCCTCAACAGTCACACCCAGAAATAACGTTTCCCTCACTGAGTATTCTCTAACCCAATCAAGTTGGTGCAGAAAATTAATCATTTCACTTGTCATTGTCCCCAGCATAAAATCTAAAATCCTTCAAATAGACCACAAGTCTTTCATGATCGGCCCCCTGCTAATAACTTTAGACTTTTTCACACACACGCACACACCATGCCCCAGCTGCAGTGGCTGCCTTCCTGTTCCTCCAATGTTCCTAGTTCTTCCCCATGCCATATTCCACATGCTTGTGCTATTAAATGCCTAAGGAATAGTGTCTCCAAATCAGTCCTTGGATAAATATCATTCAGCCTTCAAGATCATTCTTGAATTCCCAAACCAACTTCAATTTTAATCTTTGAGTGTATATTGTATTTTTCCAATTTTGAATTATGTAATCTTTCACTAAATGAGTACTTGTTTCCCAAGTGGGCAATAAGTTCTTTGAGGACAAGAAATATGTTTATTTCTTACTGCTGCATTCTCAACATGTACATCAGAATCTGGCCCACTGATAGGTATTTGTTAAATGAATGACAAGTTAATATTTTGTAAATACATATTTGCCTGTCCTCATCTGACTGAAAGAGCATGAGAAATTACTTATCTCCAAAAGTGTCAAAAAGAACTATCTACCTCTAAGAAATAGAACAAAAATACACAGAAAAAGGACATGGTAGGAAACCATGCAATATAATCCTAGCTTGATTTTCTTTGCAACCAGTACAGAAGGAAGGGGCAGACCTGATTAAGATCATCATAAGTTTTATTAGTTTTATTAGTTACAGTTGCAAACATTTTATTTAATTTCTGCACTTTGTGCCTCTCTTCTTATTGTTCATGAACTTAAAATCTCCACTAAGCAACTAGATGAAATGTTTCAAATGTGATGTATAAACTTTTGCAGGCATTTACAAGTATGTATTCTCATGCATTTCACACAAAAGAATGAGACTGAATGTTTCATAACACTGAGCTGCACACAGGTTTCCCTCTTCAAAGGTATAAACAGGAACTTTATTGTATTTGATTTCATGACTCATTTTATAACACACATAAAATAATGAAGCTTAAAGAAATGCTATGTAGGTGGAAAAGGCAATGCTACAAAGATTGAGCAAAGAAAGTCCTGGGCTGTGAAGAATATTCCTGGAGATTCTCAAGTAAAATGAAATAATAAGCAAATCCCATATCACTCCTGGACCAGATAGAGTGGTTAAAGCATTTCATATTTCTATCCCCTTATGGGGTATGACTATATTTCATGAGATGCGTGGGTCTTAGGTGTACAATTCTCTGAAACTTGACAAGTGATTTGCTTTAGCTTTATCAATTATCTTAATATGATTCTACTTCAGGACTATTTTATTCTGTTGATCTATTTTTTCTATCTTTCTATGTACCACTGCCATATCATATTGACTTGGGGTAGCTTTAATATTAGTCTCTATTTCAAGATTAATTTAAAAAGATTATTTTGGCTTATCTAGACCTTTGCCATTTCTTTTACATTTTAAAATAAACTTGTTTATTGAGCCATAATCACATGAATAGCTGTAAACTTTCTCTCATTTAAATTTCACAGCCATGAAAGGGAGGTTTCAACGTAGCGATTCCAATACGTATCTTATTTCTGCATTTTAACATCTCTAAACCAGAGATGTGTCTGACAGTACAACCAACCAGGAGGGAGTCAGAGTACACTGTGACTTCCTGGTATTTTCATAAACCAACAGCTCAGGATTTGTCCTGAGGGTGAATTGAAAACCTGGCATGGACCTAAAAGGTAAGGAAGGCATAACCATTTAAAATTTGAAGAAAGATTGCAGGAGCCTGGTAGAAAATAGACAAAAAACAGTTGCTCATTCTTGTAGAAAAATGTTGTATCACCATCGCTTCAGTGGGATGGAGGATGAAAACCCACGCACGGGAAGGCATGAAATCACATTGACTTACAACACTCAGCACATGAAGATATTACAGAAAAATCTTAACCAACTTATTTTTCCTTGTAAAAAGTAATAAGTGACTTCTTAAAAACCAAAAGAAAAGAGCTGTTTAAAACAAAAAAAAGTTATATTTCAGAAATTCTATCACTGTTCATCAGAAATGCTTGCACTAACAGCTGGAATAGAGTGCTCTCAGCTCGCCCCAACCCCAACCACTGCTGTTCCTGGAAGAATGTCAGATTCTAAAGATCATAAAATGTTTGCTTCACTTCCTTTACCACCTTATCATAAATTTTACCATTCTAAAACAAAGAGAAAAAAGAAAAATATGTACTTAAGTTTCTTCCTTCAGCTGCTTGAATAGTTCATAAGCAAAATTTTCTTATATATTAAAATGTATTCAAACCAAAGATAGTTAGAATAAAATGGAGAGTAATTCCTTAGTTATACATAAAGCTTAAATATATTGTCTCCCATGCTAAATGGGAAGTCTTACATCCCACTCAGGCAAGTAGTTTGGCATAATTTCTCTCTATTACTAAAAGAGAAATAAAACCTAAATTAATCAGGGCATTCCATAAGAGATTTGATAATGAAAATAAAGCAAGAAAAAACATTGAGTTTCAGACTTCGTTATTCTCAACATTTTCTGGATTTTTATTTTATGGTTTAAGGTTTGTTGTATTTGGGGGACATGGTAGCCACCTCATCTAGACCACCACTGGACATTAACTGCCACATTGGAGGATAGAAAGCAGAGCAGGTTGGATAACTCTCCTGACCAAGCTTTGCAGCATGTTCTTGGGTCTGTGAATGCACTACAGAAGACTCTGTCAACCAATACACTTAGAAAACATTTTCCCAGTCCTCCAGCAATGAAATCAACAACTTCTCAGAACTATCAAAACCACTCAAGTAACATCCTCAGAACATTCTTCCCTACATTGAGTTCTCTAAGGTGTAATCAAATGACCATCTCTCATCTCTGGGGTGTTAACGTAATTTGACAGTAAGGAGCTCCTGAAGACACAGGAGAAAAAAAAAAAACTCTAAAAAAAGGTCTAAAACATTTGTCCCACCCACCTTCCTCCATACCTAACCCTCCCCACCTTAATCAGAGGCCCACACAAGCATGAATCCCTCTTATGCAAACAGTATTTGAAAGAAAATTTAAAAAGGTTTTGTTATATTTTAGATTATTTCTGGATATTAAGGCTAAGAAATAAATATAATGTAGCAGGTGTAAGAGATTAAACAGGTTTTCTACTAATCATAGACCATATCAAGAAATTTGGTTTCTTCAATAAAGTACCATTCAAATGATTACCTAGCAGGTGAGATACCATGATCACGAAGGTGGTTTTCCCAGGGCAAGGCTCATCCATTGCACTCCGGATGTGCTGATCCCTGCGATTTCCTCAAATGTAGGAAATTCAACTGCATAATTTGTGGTAGTGGGGGGACTGCGAAAAAAAGAGTAACATTCAGTATATAATTGGTATTTACATTTTTCCTAAAAATAGGACATACTAAAATGGCAAGCAATACATATTTTGCTAAATTAAAGACTTCATATTTATAAACAATCAAAACTTCCCCCATAGGAGAATTCCTATAAAACTAGCGAATTTCTAATAACGCAATCATTTTTTTTATTTCAAAATTTTATTTGAAAGGTAGATTTACAGAGAGAAAGAGAGACAGAGTTCTCCCATCTACTGGTTCACTCCCCAAATGGCCACAATGGTCAGAGCTGAGCCAATCCAAAACCAGGAGCTAGTAACTTATTTTGGATCTCCCACATGGATGCAGGGGCCTAAGGACTTGAACCATCCCTTCCCATTCTATGAGCAGTGAGCTAGATTGGAAATAGACCAGCCAGAACATGAACCTGTGCTCATATGGGAAGCTATCACTACAATCCTGTACCACTTTGGTTCCAATAGAGCAATCTTTTAATATCTTCAAACAAGTCCACAAGTTCTCATGAAGTTTTCTTAGAATCTGAAGGAGGATACAGTTGTTTAGAAAAACATGGCTGGGCTTTAGGTTCTGAGGAGTTCAGATGTCATTTGCTAACTTCTTGATCTGTGTTTGCTGAATCTCAGTGAGGCATTTTACTGTAAGCTAACTTGTAATAAACTGATACATAGCTTGAGAAGCCACATATTTTCACATTATAGAAAAAAAAGAGGTTTACACTTCAAATGTCAGATGTTTTTCCTTCCCACTCTGTCCATATTCCCAATGCACACCACAAAAGTCTTATGTGATAGGCTTATGTTCATTCTCAGAGCTGCATGCATAAGAGCAAATAACTTCTAAAATAAGCAGAAATAATGCAACAAGAAAAAATGAAATACAAAAGCAGGGAGTCATGGAAAGGAAAGTAAGCCACAGGGAAAATTCCGACCATTGAACAAGGCTTGTTTGAGTGCCCAAATAACTACCCCTACCCTCTGACAGTAAGCCTTCCCAAATGCAGTCCTTAACAGCAACCTTGCCAAAGGTCTTGATTTGTGGAACCTGCATTGACTGCTTAGTGACATGTGCCGCTTTCACCTGCAAAACTTAAGAAAGCCAGTGCCAAGAATGCCTCTGTGCTCTCACAGCAGACACAGTAACATTTTAAGTCTACCAGCAGAGGGCTGCTGGGAAGCTAAACTCTATTACTCTATTTCTCCATTCCACCTCTCACAGCACTGGATGGTAAGTTTAGAGTGACAGGGGCAAAATGTGAGCCCTGAAGAACTGTCCCCATCTACCCCAGTCCTCAGGGCATCATCAGAGCAGAACTGGTTTCACACTGGAGAAGTGAAAGACCTTCAGCTTAGGGAGGATGCAGTACACCCAAGGACACACTGCTTGTGGAGTCCACACTGGGAAGTGACAGTCCCATGCTGCCATACTATGTGTTTTTCCTTTTCCATCCTACCAACCACCCCTCCACCAAGCTCACCAGCTGGAAGGAGGGCTGGCTCAGGCCTCCCGGTTTTGTTAGCTTATTTACTTCGAATGATGTTAATACTATGTGGGTGTCAGGAAGCCACGTAGTGAAGGGAGAGGGGCACAGTTTCGTGGAAGTCACTTCCCCCTGCAGTGTGGTCCAGCCACCAGCTCTCTGCTACTCTGTTTCCCAACCATGTTGGCTGCGTGTCATCTCTCCAGCCTCGAGAGTTACATATGGTGAAGATCTCACTGTGTAAACTGACAGCAGAACCACTCCAAGTTCTCCCCCATAGAAGGACTGTTGGGATCCCCTTGTGTCAGAAAAACAGAAAGAATTTGTATTGCAAATAGCAAGGTTTCCAAGGAGGAAAAAAGACTCTTCTTTTTATGAAAGGGTCTCTAATTCTTTGTGCATAGGTCCCTTAACAGAGAAGTCTGTGATGCCTTCCCACACACTCACATTAAAAATAAAACACATAGGCATACAAAAGAAAAAAATATTTAAAAAGTAGTATCAAAACATTAAAAAACAAATTGGTGATGTGATAATATATCTGTTCTTCATTTATATACTAAATAGCAATTTCTAGTTGCAAGTCCAATTATATTTTCTCAGTATTGTTGAACATAAACAATATCCCATGATATAGAAAATGACTAATATGACACACACACAAAAAGCTGTGATTTCTATTAATGATTGACTAAATCACAGGTGCTGCAAATATGACTATAAATAGTTGCCTGCATTCACAATGAAATAAAATGCTAAATACCACTGGAAGGCATTATGTCTTTTTAATTCAGTTCCCTAGAATTCTTTAAGTTGCCTTCATGGAGGCCAAATAAGGAATCTTGCTCTAAAGAATTATTATGTCTTTAGGATGAACCTTTGTCCTACCTAATGGGTACGTGCTGTGTACACTTGAACATATTCAGTTTAATGTTAATGTTGTTACCTTTAAGTTGAAGGTTATCCAGGAGCCAGTAGGAATTAGATTATTCTGCCATGCCTTTCACTAAACCAAAAGCTAATAAATTCTCATTAGCTCAATTAGCTCATAAGCATTATTTCGCAGAGTTAAATCATCACAGTAGAAAATATTGATTATTTGCATGTATTATAGCAGGTCTTTGGGGCATATCAGTCTGTTCTGAGGCTGTGTGCTTAGGTTAGACTTCAGCCATAAATGCAGTGGGCATTCACCAGTTAAATGAGTTTACAGATACGCATTTGCCATAGGGAAGTAAGGAAACATCCACAACACAGCCAGTTACACACCAGACAACAATCTCACCACTGTCATAAATTCAACTTAGTTCATAAAACTGACCTTGTCTGCTACTGTGCTTACTGTTGTCTATCCAATTCTTTTATTCTTACATCTTTAACTAAAAGCCAACTCTAATAATACTCTCATTACAAATGCTTGTCAGTTTTTGTTACATGTCCAAACTAAATTGTTTTATAAGTCAGAACAGACACCTTACTGTCCAAACCTTACTAAACAGAGTTCTGGTTACTTTGTAGAAATGTTTAAGTTTCTTTATATTTTTAGGGATATATTATTTATTTTAAAGATAGAGCTACAGGGAGAGAGAGAGACATTTGGGGAATGAACCAGCAGATGAAAGATTTCTCTCTCTGTCTCTCATTCTGTCTGTAAATGTGATACGCCTTTCCAATTTAAATCTTTAAATAAACATAAAATTTTCCTTCAGGAGTTATACCAGTAGGAGTGTTATGTAGAACAGATATGATGTGATGGTCCCTGATAAGAGCAACAGCACACACCTAGTATTCATTTGCTCATTAACTCATGTATTCTAATCATTTGTTATTTGTGCTATATAACATGTTACTCCAAATGTTCAACAATAGAAAAGTGGCTCAGGAAATATTAGTATTTTTACAAAATATTGTACAACCAATAAAAACTATGCCTTTGAAGGGTCTTGTTATATCATGTTGAACAACTGAAAATAAATTGTGCCCAATAGCATGATCTCAAGCATGTAAACACACTCATATATGGAACAGGGCAGAAATATACCAAAATATTAATAAGAATTATGATTAAGCAATTATAGGAACTTTTGCAAATGAAGAAATTTATAAGGAAAAAGTATGAGATTCATAACTTTCATATGTATTCCAACCCACTACTTTCTTTTAGAAACCAGAAATTTCAAGAATTCAAATCTGATTATGCAAGTTATAATCCTGGCTCATCACCCTTCAGTTGCCTTGCTGTGCCTTAGTGAATGGATGCCAATTCTCTTAACTCAGGCTCTCCCCGGAGGCCTCTCTAAGCTGTTAGCCTTGCCTTTTAGCATTCCTCTAGCTTCTCTTTTGTGGGTGGCACCTCCAGTTCTGGGATGTTACCCACAAGCGCTCAGCCTCTGAACCTTTGCTCTGGCTGTTGCTTCTTCCCAGAGCTAGAGGAAAGAGAGGGCCAGATGGCAATTACTCCAGCAATGCTCATGGATGTAATGAAGTGGAGCAAACTGTGTTTACTAGAACACCATTCATAAACAGTGCTGTAGGTGTTAGGAAGGAATAATTTAATAAAGTCACCTAGGGGAGGGGAGGATTGGCAGAAGTAGGTGTGAATAACCACAGATGGTAGATATTTAGCTGGCCTTCCAAGGAGAGTGGGTCCAGGTAACCACAACACTTTCATCCTGCTAAATAGATTATTCAGTCTTGCAACCAAAGCTGAATGACTAGGGGTAAAAAAGACGACATGGGGTTTACTCCATGCAATACACAAAGGCAAAGCAAATGTGTAAGACCATCAGTCCAAAAACCTACAAGTTATAAACCCGGCCAGAGCACTCACACCTGTGCCCTGAGTCTGTTGCAAGGTGTTCCCATACCTCCTTCACTGCCCCTGCTCCTTTCCTCCCAAATAAGTATCCACCCAATGTCTACCCTCTCTGAACACTTTATCCTGTTGGCTTACTTAGTACTTCTCACTTCTTCTGTCTGGGATACCTTTTTTTCTTCCCAAAATGAAATATTTCTTAAAGACTAGGTCTATTTTTAACTGTGCCTAGTCCACTACTCAATACATATTAAGCAAATAAATGGCTGAATTAATTAAAGAACAAGTAAACCAGCTCAATTCTAAGCCAAGAAGACAGATTAATTAAGAAAAAAGGTCCTGTGGATCTATTATGGCAGGCCATCCACTTGGGTCAATTTGGCATAGGGTGCAGGCTTGCTGAAGATTCCACTTCGGCCTCGTCATAACCTAGAGAAATAAAACTCTGAAGTATTTAACGCTCTGCTGAAAGCACATTTCTATGTCACTATCTGACAGCTGGCTGTAAGCAGTCCTATATCTTTCATGAGGAAATGTCATTGAAATGTGAATAATTTGAAGCTCCATTGGAATCCTGTAAGTAATTTCACCTAGATGAGCAGCTCTTTAGCCTGATGTCACACTGAGTTCTCTGGGTGGAGATGGAAGTTGAGCCAATGCTCAGAACAGCACTATAAATAGAAGAAGGCTGCCTCACACATTCTAATAACAATAACCACCCCTCAACTACTTAGCCATTGCCTGCTGTATTTCACACTCCTCATATTTCCTAACTCATTTGCAAGAGTCAGCCCTCTCCTGTGAATCACCCTCTGCTACTTTCCTACTCCATTCTTCCAGAATTAACCTCCAGACTCAACAGAAAATCACAAGTCCCCAAGAAAGTCATCTCTCACTTGGTAAACTTGGCCCATCTCCATTCTCACAACTCTGGGGGACATGTCTCCCTGGGGGAGCCAACCCAACATGTCTCACTAGCTCCCAACAACATCTTCCATTTTTTCCACAGTGACTTTTACATTTTCTGCAGACACTGTTGCCAAGGTTAGCTTTGTCACTTCCTATTGTTGATTTCTTTGGATTTGTGTGAGTATGGACTCAGACTAACGTATAGTCAAGGATTATCTTAACCTGCTCAAACATGAGCTCTGCAAATTACATGTTTTTACAAGATCAAAATGCTGAGGGATGATGTCATTCATTTTCTGTCTTCTGAGGTTCCCACTATTTCTACCTTGGAAATAAACCCCCCAAAAGAAAAAAACTGGGAATGCAACTCCAAAAAGATGCTTGTTATACATTAGCTCACACATTGCCTTTTGGCTGAAGTTTATGCATTTTGAATCCACTTGACTTTCCTAGTTGACCATTCTAACTTTCCATAGTGCTGATAAAAAATAAAATTTAGATGGAACCTTTTGAGAGGCTGGATGGAGGTTGGGATTTTCAGCTCCGTTGAAGTAACAATTCTGCCAAATAAAACTCTTTCTTCACCTTACAGACCCGATTAGGCACTGGGATTTGCAGAAGCTCTAAGGAAATCCACAATTCCCATTTCCCTGCCATACCACAGCAGGCTGCCAGAGGAGCTGGTGCTTCTAAAAATACATACATTCCTCAAGTAAAGGCCCTGGGTGCCTGAAGTCCTCCCTGGGCCGACTTACTTTTCCCTCCAGTACTCTACACACTGCAAGAAAAGGGAAATATACCACCTGTAGGCTATTTCACCTCTTTCTGGGCCATTCCAAATTTAAAACAATCTTTATATGTAATAGTAAAGTACATATCTAAGTACTTCTCTAGATTTACTATGAATAAGATGAATTTGTTGATATTCAATTTGCTGAAAGTCTGAAACCTGAAGAATGTGATTTCATGTAATTCAACCTAACATGTGTCATGATGTGGCTTTCAAAATTTACATTAATACAATATCATACCACACACAACTCAGCGCTTTTCCATTTTCACCAATATTAAGCCATTGAGGTCTCTGTGCATATTGGAGAGCCACTGCATTTACTTCATCAGCTAGATTGGTCCCTTTATACAATGGGGATGTCTTTCATCCATTCATGGGGCCTGGTTTATTTGTTTGCCCCTTATAAAGAAGGCTCACATTAGATATTCTTGGCTATTTACCCTTCATCAAATGTGTGAGAAAGTATCAAGAACACATAATAAGAAGTGGAATCTTTGGACTATAGTACAATATTCAATTAAACAAGAGATTATCAACTTGCTACTAATCCGGATCATACTCAAAATTTCCAAAACAATATATGGAAGCTCTTATCTTTATCCATTCTCATCTATCTGTACAAGATCAGAATTTTCAATGTTTTGCTAATGTAAAAGATAAGAAATTGCTTGATCTGGTATTTGACTTCCACTTTTCTGATTACTTGAAGGATTGTGACAGCTGTAATTTCAGATAGCACTTCCCTATGTTACACCAAAATCTGCACTTTTTGCCCATTTGTTTCTTCGGTCAGCAGTACTCAACCTTTTGCCCTTGATTTTCCTTCATAATCTTCCAAAAATTATTGGTATGCCAAAAATCTTTGAGTATGTAAATTTTATCTATGAATATTTACTATATTAGAAATTTTCACAGAAACTGTTTACTTGATTTCTAAAAAGTACTAAGCCAATTACATTTTAATAGAATTAATTTATTTAAGAAACAATATTTTCTAAGATAAAAACTCATTAAGAAGGGCCTTACTTTGCATCTTTATAAAATGTTCTGGGATTCTCATACTACTTCCTGTACTGATCTATTGTGATATGTTGGTTGGGATGTACAATGGATACGTCCTTAGGAAACGAAAGATAACTTTAATTGCTTTGGGAGATAACTGTGGAAATCCTTTGACACTAACCAAGACTTTTCAAGTGATAGTAGAGTAAAGGTTAGTTGTAATATGGAATCTGAATCCATGTCAACGGACTTTTTGTTTTATATTGAAGTAAATTCTATTAATCCTTTACTTTAAATAGGTTTTTGACCTATCAATGGTTCTACAAAAGCAATACCGGTCACTTAGAAAATATCAATGCATTGAGTTAACAGATCTTCCAAATGTTGACACATATTTCTATAATATCAAAATGTCACATTCATAATATTACTACCAATCTTATTAGTAAAATCTTTAAGGATCAGCAAGCTGTCAAGCTTGTAGAGGCAGATACAAGTTTCCCAAAAGCTTAACCTCCACTTGAAAATTGAATTTTATCACTGGCAACAAATGCTCAGTTTTTCCTTGGAGTGACAGGCTCATTTTGTTGCTAATTTTTTAGAAAACGTCTACCAAATACCCAAGTTTGCATAACCATAGTCTGTCATTCACTCAATTTAAAATGCCACCCTATGAAAAATGCAGCCAGCTCAGCTTGCAATTCAAATAATTGTACACTTGCTTTTCCTCAAAACAATCCTATTTGGCTATTCAGAATTATTTCTTGCATTCTCATTTTGTCACCAAATATTTAAGAGATATATATTCAGGCCTTGAAATGTCATGAAATTAAGAACCTTAATTCTCTGTTTAATTCTTTAATTCTTCATTGGGAATTTTTTTTCAAAACAAGGTGTATGTATGTATGTATGTATTTGCTTGAAAGGTAGTTACAGAGCAAGAGGGAGAGACAGAAAGAGAGAGATCACTCTTCCATCTGCTGGTTCTCTCGCCAATGGCTGCAAAGGCCAGGCCTGGGCCAGAGCAAAGCCAGAAGACTCCTCGGGGTCTCCTACATGAGAGGCAGGAGCCCACATATTAGGGCCATCTTCAACTGCTTTCTCATGCATATTATCAGGAATCTGAATCAGAGATGGACCATACAGGACACAAACTAGCACCTGTTTGGGATGCCGGATTACAGGTGTCAAAATGCTGGCCCCATCCAGAGCTTCTTGAGAGAAACTGTTTTTCGCCTCTGCAGAAGTGAGAATGCAAAGATGACTGGCAGAGTTTGGTGTCACTTCTTTGCTTCCTACTGAGATGCAGGAAGTTGTACCACCAATGTTTGCTGTTTCATGAATACTTATGTCTATACAATCGATTGTAATATTGTCATGAAAATGGTTTTGTCATACTGACCTTCTGGAAGGGCCCCAGGGAACCAAGGTCATCAGCAGATCACACTTTAGGAATAGTTCATACTATATGCCTGGGAGGCCATTTGCCAGTTCTTAATTTATTGTCTTTTAACTCCACATTCACCCTTCACTTCCTGCTATGAGAGTGGAGTTGAACCCTGCCAAAAGATTTCCTGTGCCACATGGCACAGTGTCAAGCTTTGTGGACACTGTAGGTTGAAGGAGACTTCCTCCTGGCCCTGAACCCAGCACATACAGCTCCTCCAGTCTCCAGCTTCTGAGGTCCATAAGCCTTCTCCAGCATCTGGCTCGTACTGTGTGGAGGCCAGCAGCTACCAGGGCCCAGCCATCACCCACAGGGTGGGCGGTGTTTTCAACAAGAGCCTCCAACAAAACACCTTTCTGGGAAGGGTTCACCCTGGCATCATAGCAGGTGCATTTCTGACAGTGTTTCAGCAAGTTCTACTAGCAGTGCACTACAGTGAGTTCACAGCCCAGTGAACCTCAACCATGAATCTCAGTCTGGGGTGGGGAGACCCTTCCCTGTGTGTTACAGCTGAGGCCAAGTATAAGACTGATCTTGATTCCCGCTCTCTCTCTATTCCTTAAGGATTGTTTTAGTGCTTCCTACCAAGTATCTCAAAACTGCAGTCTCTTGTCAGAGTTGGTAATTCCTCAAAGGCTTCTTTCCTTGTTCAAATAACTTTGTGCATTGTGTCTCTCAAACGGATTGTGACTAATACAGATATACAAGCAAAAGCAGCATTCTCCCACTTCCTAAATGCAACCTATAATATTTATTATCTGAGATTTTCAATGTGTGTTAAAAAGAAAAGTCTCTAAATAGGACCAGTGTTGTGGCATAGTGCGTTAAGCTGCCTCTTGCAGTGCTAGCATCCAGCTCCTGCCTAATAGCCTGGGAAAAGAACTGAAACTGACCCAGATGTTTGGGCCCCTGTTATTCATTTAGGAGACCTAGAAAGCTCCTGGCTCCTGGCTTCTGGCCAGGCTCCATCCTGGTGCTAGGAGGCAGCATTTGGAAGATCTCTGTATGGATGGATGGATGGATGGATGGATGGATGGATGGATAGATAGATAGCAAGCTCTAACCTTCAAATAAAGAAAATTATTTTTTTTTTACTAAAGCTCTAAACAGTGAGATACAACATAGGTAAGTTTGAGAAAGGAAATTAGGACACTTGGAGAAATTTAATATTTACAACATGGAGCTTGAGATGGATAGGACACAAATGAGGACTAGAATAGAACTTGTGTCAGGAATTTCAGACAATCTAAAGGCTCTTGGAAGCAGGAAGGGAACTGACTGAGCAACATGTTAGGGTAAGCTGCTCTTTCTCCCCAGAGTTTCACTTTCCCATGGCTGCTGTAATCTATTACCATGAATTCTGTGGGTTAGAATACAAATGTGTGATCTTAAAATTTTAGAGGTCAGAATCCACAATCAGTGCCACTCGTCTCAAAGCAAAATGAAAGCTGGAATCTGCTCCTTTCTGGAGGCTGCAGGGGAGGACACATTTCCTTGCCCCTCATGGCTTCTAGAAGCTGCTGCTTTCTTTGCCTCCTGGTATCTTCCTTCATTGAGCCTGTGTCTTCATGTTCCCTCTCTCTGAGCTCCTCTCTTACCTCCCTCATCCACTTTTAGGAACACTTCTGATGACAAGGGGCTACCCAGGAAAGCACAGGGTCATTTCCTATTATCAGGTCAAATGATCAGCAGTCTTCTCTCCACAGTCTCTGCCTCCCTTTACCAGGTGAGGGAACACATTTATCAGTTCCAAGGATGAGAATGTGGCCATCTTTGGAGAACCACTATCAGCCAATCATACCTTAATACAGGGTGCTTTGTGAACCAAGCTTTATGGCTGGAATGATGATTTGAATCACACCTATTCCACTAATGCACATGACAAGGTAGTGGAAGATAGTCCAAGTACTTGCATAGCTACCATTCATGTGGGAGACTCAGTACAGGATCATAACTTTGGCCTGGTCAAGCCCTGACTATTGCAGTCGTCTGGGGAGTAAACTAGTAGATGGAAGATCTCTTTCTATCTGTCTCTCTCTCAGGGGAGATAATTCATGATACCAAAGAAAGACACCATTTTTAAAACATAAATTTTTATCACACACTGCGTTTTGTATTTAAGGATATTTATTTATACGATGCCAGATTTTAGCCTCAAAGAAGTTAAAAGTCTAAGAAAAAGAAAATAAACCAAACGTACCTTCAAGAGAAGGGTATCTTATTATTAAGGAGAGAAAATATTTTATTCTTCTTTGTTTTTCTGAGCCCAAAGCACAGCAAATCAGAGCAAAAGTTTGTTTAATGGAGAAGAGGAAGAGAAAGCACTGATATAAGGAACGATATGATATTACACACAGGCACACATACACACATTCTGGAAGGCAGAGAAGGGAATGTAGGTTATGACAATATTTTAAGATAAGAGTAAGCTGTGGAAATATATGAAGCTTTAACTCCAAGCCCATATTAGATTTTCTTTCTTCAAAAGTCTCCCAAAAATAGTCAAATGAAGCAAGCAATGTTTCTATTTCTCTTTCCATTTTAACATAGGGAGAAAATACATCGTTCTCCTTCAAAAAAAGCAAAAACAAGTTACAAGTGATACCTTTCAATTTAGAGAGTAAATGTTTATAGTTACATTAAATTATAGTTCCCTGGGGGTTCCAAAAAGGAAATACAGAGACACCCTGAAGTATAGCAGCCGCACCTAGGAAATCCTGCCCTTCCTCCTCTCCCGCTCTCCCCCACCTGTCCCATTGCTGTTCCCATTTCTACCAGCAAGAAGAAACTGCTTTGTTTAAGACAGTCTTTGATTTTAAAATTCAAAGCAAATCATGCCTTATAACAGAAAAATTCGTAAAAATATTATTATATATTTCCCAGAAATCCTTGTCTTTGATTGACATGTCTGTCCTGGAACAAGTTATCTAAATTGCCTACTTTGTGTGACTCTAGACACTCCCAATTAGAGATTTTTGAAGGGCAAAACCAGAAGCAGTAACTGCCAACTCTGAGTATCTTGCTAGTCGTGGAAAGGGTTCTAAAAAATGGCAAGAGTGGGTGGGGGACACCATGGAGATGCATTATCTTGGGATACATTGCTCCTGACTGCTGCCAAACTTCCTCCCTCTTAAGAAAATTCCATATTTGTTACCGTGCCTTGGGATCACCTTGGCATAATGAATCGTGGGTTTACATCTTGTAGAAGACTTTTGAAGGACTGTAAAAGACCTGTAAAGGGTTCTAGAAATGCCCTATATGTACAGCATATTGTTGGTCAGGAAAAGCATGGATGCTCTCACAGGGTACCACTCCCCTGGCAAGTTCCTACAGCTTTGCTGAGTGCAGTCATTAAGGTTGGGCACGGAGCAGGTGAGCATTTAGGAGTCCGTGGTTTGCATTTGCAGTTCTGAATGCAGACCTTGCGTTGCACTAGAAAACCAAACAGGCCTGATGTTTTCAAAATCTCCGTATCTCACGCTGAGAATCCTTTGAAAAATGCAAAATACATATCTTTTGATCGAAGCTGACTGCCTTTCAGCAGCTGCTTCCCCTTAATGTCCTCAGCCAAGGACTCTCCCTTCCAGGGGCATCCAACCATGCATCCTGGCCATCAGTCCTCCCCATTCAAAATGCAGTTCCTGCCTGTGACTCATGCTCTCAGGACAATCTCAGGTAAAACTCTGCTTTACTAGATGCTTTCTAGAAAAAAATTACTGCCCCTAAAGCAGTGGAAATGAAATAAAGACATTTCTAACTGGAGAAAATTAAGTGGGTTTTGCTCTTTCAAATCATCCCTGTATCTTATTAGTAGGGCAGGACTACATAATTTTTTTTTCTTTTATGTCTTTAATCATTCAAGAAATCTTTAATAGCCACTGCTATTAGTGAGGGACGTCTAACAGACTGTGATGATGGAGAGCTGTTACCTTTATTAAGTATATAGTGTGGTAACTAATGGACCACTGCTGCTTCCTAATAAACAGAATATCTGCATACATTTAATTTCAGTTTCATACATGATATTTCAGGTCGGGTCATACTTTTTCCAAGAATGTGTATGAGTTTCATGGCATCTCAGCTAAGCTTAGGCCTTTCTCTGTAGTTTCATGCCAGTAATAGCAACTGGAAGAAAAAGCAACCTGATGAGAGAAGACAAATGATTATGTAGGTTGTGAAAATACTCAGGATGATTTTTTTCTTTCCAGCTGTCACTGATCTCAAAAACAAAAAGAATATCTGGAATTTAGGGGGAAAACACAGAATTGGGTGCCGATTTGATTTTGTAGGAGATCAAGAAAAATGACAAAACACATCACAGTTCCTTATACTTAATGTGCAATGGGCACCTCACCAGGGAAGGGCATCAAAAAATCATTTTCCCAGTTCTGCTTATCTGGATGCTGCTAGGAAAGAATTTAAAATATTCATCAAAATGCATTTGGAAATATTTACTGGCAAAGGAATAGCATCACAGCCTTTTGGATATTTCATTGTCACCATTACAGAAATCTCACCTGCCTGGCAGATTGCTTTGCTTAAAGTAGAAAAAACAGTATGTCTATTTTAAGCATCAAGATCTTTAATTTCTTAATCTTCTTGAGCTGTATAATTTGCACATTCAAACCTGTACAAATGCATTTAGAAAAAATACACACACACATAAAAGTTACCTTTTCTTTTCTGCCCAAAAACATGAAAGTCTTTTTGTTCTGTTTTTAAAAACTCCATTTGTTCTGGGAGCATCTGAGTCTCATGTAAAACCGCTTGGTGTGAGCCCTGGTTCCCAGCGTCCAAGCCAGCTCCTGGTAACACACATCGTAGGGGACAGTAAATAATGACTCAAGCATTGGGGTTCCTGCCACCCACACAAAAGATCTGCGTTGAGTATTGGCCTGACCCAGCCCTGCCTGTTGTGGACATTTCTGGGATGAACCAATGTATGGAAAACACTGTCTGCTTTCAAAAGAAAATAAATAAGTAAAATTTCCAAAAGCAAGCTCTCTAAAACAGCTTTCTAATCCAAACATCATAGAACATAGGATTTTTTTGGATGCAATAGTGGTTGTAATGCCCGGTAATTTATTTCACTCCCTCATTAATGAAAGAGAAAACAGTGCTAGGGTCCGAATGTTTATGTTCCCGCAACATTCATAGGTTGAAATCTTAATCCCCAAGAGAACAGCACTAGGAGATAGGACCTTGGCGAGGTTGTTGGAGCCCTCAGAAATAGCATTAAATCCCAGAGAGACACGTCACCCCTTCCATCATCTGACAACACAGTGAGAAACCCATCTGGGAACAGTAAAGTGGCCTCACTAGATGCCAAAGCTATTGGTATCTTGATCCTGGATTTCCCAGCCTCAGAACTGTGAGAAGTAATCTTCTGGTGTATATAAACTACCCAACTAATAGTATTTTGTTACAGCAGCTGGGATGGACTAAGATAAGTAGCTTCTGAGCAGGGCCAGGACCAGCTCTAGGAGAATGGGACCAGGAGTTCAGCTGTGGGTATCTGCTCTGTCTTCCACCTAAACACAGCTCAAATTTCAACAAATGCTCAAAATAGCAGTTAAAAGAATCTACCACAGATTCATCAGAAATGCCTTATGATAGATAACTATTTCAAGAAAGAAGAAAGAACCCAGCCCAATGGCCTAGTGGCTAATTCCTTGCGTTGAAAGCTCTGGGTGCCAGTTTGTGTCCTAGCTTGTCTGTTTCCCATTCTGCTCCCTGTCTGAGGCCTGGGGAAGCAATAAGAATAGCCCAAAGCCATGGGATCCTATACCCACCTGGGAGACTAGAAGGAGGCTCCTGGCTTCAGATTGGCTCATATCTGGCCTTTGTGTCCACTTACAGAATGAACTAACAGATAGAAGATCTTTCTTTGTCTTTCCTCTCTGTAAAATCTGCCTTTCCAATACAAATAAATAAATCTTAAAAAAATAGAAATAGGAGCATCCCTAATTCATATAATTCTTCATAGACCCAAAATCAAGATACACCCACAATGGCCCCAGTCTATTCTAAGATGGAGGTGTTTCTCCAAAGCCATTGATCTGGATATAAAATGTCACCCTTTGAATCATTAACCTTCACGGTCCATATTTGAATCATTTGTCTGCTTTGAAAATTCAGAGGTAGATTTTCCAGAAAAGTAACTCCTTTTTGCAATCACAGTGCTTGTGCTCACAAAATGTTTTGTTCTTTAAGGGCTCAGGGTGTTAGTATGGGGAGGGGCTGGTGAGGGTAGGTAAACAGGGGGGATCAAGACCTGAATATCATCAAAGCAAGTTCCTCAATGCTTCTGACCTTAATAGGTCATAAGCAAACTTCCATATTCCATAATTCAGTGCAACCATTATTTAGGAAGATACTCAGCACAGCCCTCCATGGCTTGGGCCTTGTATCACCAATTCTTCTGCTTTTAAAACTTCAGGATGCTCAACTTAGCCCAGTCCATCACAATCTCTCCTTGCAGCCTCAGCTCAAGCGCCACATCTTCAACAAATTTTTCCCTAACCTGTCATCTCTCCTGCCTCTTAATAGTTAACCATCAATCACAGCTCACTCTATGAATGTTCTGAGCTTTAGAAGTTCTCAAACTACTCTGCCCTCTACCCATTCAAGGACACTTCCAGGTCTTGAATAAGAATTCCCTGCACAATGATTTCTTGTAACATCCTTGTGTCCAGCACCTTAATGATGAGTCCCAAACATTTCACCTGAGCCCCTTCCAGGTGAAGCCTTTCAGTTTTCAAACTCATCATTTTGGTTATTTCCTCCCCCATCTGGCAAAGCCCTGCATCTCTCGCCTCTTCTATCATCTTTATTCTTCCCCTCTTCCAACACCAAGATCATGCATTGCAGGTTCATTTTCGCCAGGATCCTGAAATTTCAAAAAATGCTTGCCTCTTTCACCTACAGAATTCAGATTGTTAGCTCCTTCATAACCCTGGATAAAGTGTACAATATCTCTCAACTCCTACTCAGAACTGCTGGCACTGGCAAGAAAATCTGGCTGCCAGAGCTAACTGATGCATTCATAAATACACACCTGAGTGTCATCAAGACAGGCCACAGACTGCCTTTCTGCTATGGACAGAATAAATGTCCCCATGTGCTGTGCTGCTTTCATTTCATTCATTGTTCCTAGAAAGGTCTCATGCCATCCCAGCTTCCCAAGCCTTTTCTCAGCCTCTGTTTCCAGTGCTGGACTCTCCCGAGGTTACAGCTTTCACTTCCCCTACCTCAGGACACCGGTGTGAACTGCTTCTGCAGAAGTGTAGAAAGAGAATAACCCTCCTACAAACTGTCTAAGATGAGGGATAACATGACAGAGAAACAGCCCAGAGATATATTTTCAAAGCTCAAATCCTGGGTCCACTACTTATTTGCTGTGTGACACTGGACACTTAACTTTCCCATGCTTCAATTTTCTCACCTGGCAAATGGAAAGAATAACAATACCTAAATGGTTGTGCTGCTGTGGAGATGAAAGGAAATTCTTACAAGCTGCTGTAGAATACAATAAATCATATTGTTACTTATTAGAGAACAGAACTCATTTTATTAAATGAGTCTTCAAAATGATTATTTCCCCAATCAGTGGGAATCCTTGTGACCTCTGTTTGCTAAGCCCCAAGGATTCTCAGTTGCACATTTAAAACCCCCATATATGGTGATATTTCCCATAATCTCCCCTCCGCATGGGAAGACACTCTCTAAGGCTTCTTCATTTTATCTCTCATCCTTTTGATTACATCTCTAAGTTGTAAGGAAAGGCAACATTTGTCTTAGATTTCTCATCCCCCAGTCATGATCATCATAATCAGTAAATGTTTCTTAGATTTTTGGCTTGATTTTGGTAGTCAGACCCCAAGAAATTTTTCTAAGTGGCCTGAAGAATCCCAGACAATTGTGCACATACACTAGTAACTCCCAAAACAAAAGAATCTGTCCCTTCAGGTACCAGGAGTTATCCAACCAATGACACACAAGTGCCCCTTCCCTTCTAACTGGGACCCATCCACTGTCCTGTTGTGGAGAACGGAACCACGCCCCAAGATGGCGCTTGTGATTGCTTCCTCGCGGCACAGAGGTAGTAAACAAGTTAAAGGAAGTTGCAGAGGATTGGTTCTAGGTTTCATGAAGTCTGCGTGGTGCATGCGATCAGAGTTGTGATTGGTGTGCTCACTGTGTGTCTTGGTGACCTTTAAGTGGATTGGCTGGAAAAGAGGATATTCTGTGAGGATTTGGGGGAGGGAGCTCTCTCGCTCTCTCTATTTCTTTGATGCTCAAGGACAATAAGTTGTGGCTACTCCCTTTTTGTTTTGCTCTTGGATTTTCTGTTTTTTTTACTTTATGTGTACTGTTTAATTAATAAAGCTTTGTGAAGAGATCGTGTCGTGTCAGAGTCTTGTTCGCGGGACGAGGGACCCCGATATCCTGTCACCTACATTCTCCCACATTTGAAAAAGATTAGCCTGTGAAGCATATTTCAATAGCAGATCTCCAAGTCTGTGCCCCATAGTTGAAGAGTAGGCTTGGTTTAGGGCTCAGGAGTCTGGATTTCTCAAGTCTCTAGGTGATGCTGAGGAAGATGATGGTTCCTTTGCACAGGAGCATGGGTCTTACCCTTTAGTGTTTTCTCCAGCACCAACCACAGTCCTCAAACACATTTGATGATCTGACGGCAAAGCAGCCAGCACTGTCCAGGGAAAATCAATATGGAATTTGATTGCAGTGGGGGCCCTGAGATGAAATTGGAGATCCCGTTGATTCTGGGCTTCATCAACATCAGGCTTCGTCCTGCTTGAAGCCTTTCTTAGCCTCTTAGTGTTCATCTTATTGATAACTTTTGCTGGTTCAAGCAGCACCCAGCTCTCTTACATCATCTTGGCCCTTGCAGTTGCATATGAACACATGGTTCTGTGTTCCACCATCCATAGCAGTTTGAAAAATAAGTTCAGGTGACTGGAGAAATCTGTAGGCCATATTCCAAGATGAAACTGAGCCAGCATACCCATCCCTACACTCAGTTTCCCTTGGAATGTATGAGAACTGGTGGCTTTGGGAAGATTGAGGCTGTTAGGTGCCGGCATTTGTACACATTGTCTGACTGGGAAGAAAGTGATGATTAGGTGGCAGGGAATGAAGCCAATGCAAATGCTGTGGGTATATGCTTCTGGAGTTTAAGTCTCTCAGCATGCTGATTTTGATGGGGTCCTGGTTTCTGTCCCACCCTCTCTCCCATTCCACTTCCATTCAGAAAGCAAAGCAGAGACAGGGAGAGCAGCTTCCCACATAGGCAGTGTTTGGAGTGGTTCAGTGTGAGGCATTACAGTTAAACGAAACTGAGCTCCAAGAAGCAGGCTATCTGGCTCTGACTCACAGCTACTACTGCTTCAGCCACCATTGTTCATGTAGGCTGAGTTTTCTACTTTGAAAAATTAGGTGGTGCAAGGCAACGCCCTAAGGAGGTTTTTCATGTTTGACACCAAACCAAACCTTACATCCTAGTACTTTTACCCACTCCTACAAATAGCATCCTAGGAAGTCCACTTGTGTGCACTATAGGATCCATGAATATATTAAATAACAATATTTTTGAAAACCTCTCCATTTTACACATAGTGGTGCACAGAAAAAAGATTAGAGGAAACACCTAGAAATGATAAATTTGTACACTCATCTTGTGAATGATGGTATGCTGCTGTCTTCTTCATTATTAATGAACTAGACAACCTTATTTAAAATAGACAATGGTGAATAGCAAGAAGATGGATAGTTCACATTTTACATTCAAGACCTCTCTCTACAAAGAGAAATTTCATCTTATAAATATCTTATGTTATTTATTCAATTACTTCATTGTACACTGATCTCTCCCACCTGAATTTATATGGTGAAAGAGCCTAGATTTTTTTTTCCCTTTGTACTTGACAACTGAGGTCATTCCTGCATTACACACTAAGCACTCTTCTTACCCCATTTCCCTTTGTCTCCCTTAGATTTTAATATTTTAATAATAAAAAGGCTTGTCTTCCGGTGAGATGGTGAGTAACTACTCATGTAGTTCAACTCCCAAAGTATAAGCGAGCAGAGCGCTCAATGAGACAGTGACACATGCTTTGCTATACCAATTTCAGCCAGCTCCAATACTTCTTAGTCTCCAGGTTTCAAGAAATAACACAAGGACAATGACACTCAGTGGAAACTCCACCACCACTTCCTCTCTGCAAACATTCACTCTGAGTGGAACACATCAAACACAGCTAGCACTCACTGCACACTAATTATCTCATCCAAGCAGATGTCTTTGTCTACGTAGACTACTATCATAAAATGCCTTAGCCTGGGTGGCTTATCAGCAATAGAAATTTACTGTTCACACCACTGGGCCCTGGGAAGTCCAAGCACAAGGTACCAGCAAGTTCAGTCAGTGTCTGGGGAAGGCTGCATCTGACTTATCAATGGTGTCTTGTAGTTGCAGGAGGGCTGAATAAGCTCCCTCCAGCCTCTTTTGTAAGGGTTCTAATCCTTGTTACAGAGCCAGAGCCCTCCCAATCTAATCACTTGCTAAAGGTCCCACCTTTTAACACCACAGGAATTTGGGGACGCAAACTTTCAGATCAAAGCACTGTCCTTGAAGCAAGTTCTACGTATGGTGAGAATATCATGTCTGGCACTGCAATTGTACTTCCAAGTGCAAGAAATGTTACCCAACACATTTCATTTGATTCCCACATTAATCTAGCCATTAACCCATTTTTATGTTTAAAAAAATGATGCTGAGAAAAAGCAAGTCATTTCACCACTCTTTATAGAAGTATATAACCATTGCAATATACAAAATTTTTTTAACCCTCTCACCTCAAGCAACATTTACAGAAATAAGGGAAAAAGCAAAGTGCACAGGCCACATAGAGCCAACAGCTGAACATCTGGATTCTAGTTCTGCCTCTTAGTTGTTTGGGCAAAGTACCTAATCCCCTTGAAACCAAAAGTTTTGCCAGTATAAATAGAGCTAATAGGAAGCTATCATTCTGGATTGTTAAGATGGTTAAATAAAATCCTGCAAGTGACAGGTCTTGCTTTGACGCATGTCACTCAATAACCACTCAGAAAATGATGCTTTATACCAAAAGTACACAGCACCACCTGTTCTTCCTAATTAACACCCCTCATTAACACACCCAAATGAAATAACAAACCAAGCAAAATCCCATCGATGTCCTGAGGAAGACATAAGAATATATCTCTTTTCTCTTGTCATAAGGAAGTTCAAGCAATTTGCAGAAGCAGATCTTGCTTAGACTAGCAGCAAAGAGTTCAGAAAATGAGTCTCCTTCCACAGCAGTTCACTTGGTCATCTTTGACCCACCCAAAGAAGTTGTTTGTATTCCTCTTTGCTGCTGACTAATGGTGTGTCTCATTGGAGATTTACAAGCGTTTAATTCAGGATGTCATGACAGCCTGACAGAACCATAACCTTTGGTTTACACACCCATTACATTTCCGTAACCTAACCTGGGAAATACATCATTCTCTGTCAAAAGGAACTGCCTCATGACTTGGGCTGTCCTTATTCCTCCCTTCCTGTCACTATCCCAACTCAAGCAAATGGGATTCCCTTAAGGAAAATTTTGGATCAAACTCAAAGGCTTTTCGAAGATCCTGATTCTAAAACCAGGCCTATGTCTAGTCTCATAAAGCATCTGTAACACAATTGCTGGAATACAGGGGACATCACATTCCTGAGTACATTTCCTCCTACGAACAATAGTCATTCCAACTCTTACTCTGCCTTTCCTTAAGGCTAAAATACGGACAAAGATGGAATCATCAGGATGGTATATTCAGAAACCAGATGGAACAGAGCTCAACTAGGAATAGAGATGAAGAAGACCCTGTGGTACAGAAAGTTTTGGTTGTGACAATCACCAGGAAATGATTAGGAGGAGCAGATCTAGCACATGGAAAGGGATGTACATGTGTGGGTGTGAGCATGCACAACACAATCACAAGAGGCAGCAAAAATCAGCCAGAGACCTAATCTCTCCATTCTTCCCTATCTAAAGTCAGAGACGAGATCTTGCTTGGAATCTTTAGGCACTAAACAGTCTGAGATTCTATTAGTATGTCAATATGGCATGTGAAGTTTACTATAAGGATTGTCCATGTGCACTTTTTAAAAATATTTATTTATTTTTCATTGCGAAGTTAAATATACAGAGAGGATAAGAGACAGAGAAGAAGATTTTCCATCTGTTGCTTTACTCCTCAAGTGGCTACAACAGCCAGAGCTGTGCTGATCTGAAGTCAGGAGCCTGGAGCCTCTTCCAGGACTCCCACACAGGTACAGGATCCCAAGGCCTTGGGTCATCCTCCACTGCTTTCCCAGGCCACAAGCAGGGAGCTGGATGGGAAGCGAGGCTGCAGGGACACAAACTGACCCCCACATGGTATTCCGGCACATTCAAGGCAAGGACTTTAGCCACTAGGCTACATCGCCAGGCATGTGTATTTTTTTTTAAATATTTGTTTCATTTGTTTGAGAATCAAAGAAAAGAAAAACAGAGCAGGGAAAAGCAGGAAAAGGTTTTCAATCCACTAATTCATCCCTAAAATACATATAAAGACAAGAGCCAGAAACTCAATTCAAATCTCCCATGTGAGTGGCAAGAACTCAAAGTGCTTCATCCATTACCTGACAACTCCTGAAGTGTACATTAGCAGGAAGCTAGAATCAGGAGCCATTTGAAGTGGAACCTGTACTTGAACGCAGGCTCTCCAATACGGGACATGGCCTCTCGTCCTACAACTGAACAACTGGGTCAAATGCTCTCCTCCCAGGGTCATTCTTAACACACCCACAAAAGCTTTGTTAT
Organism: Ochotona princeps; assembly: GCF_030435755.1. Lineage (NCBI taxonomy): Eukaryota > Metazoa > Chordata > Mammalia > Lagomorpha > Ochotonidae > Ochotona > Ochotona princeps. Next base: position 31,207,693 of record NC_080836.1, read on the forward strand.
TCCTTCCTTCCAAAAGCAGAGCACAGCACCTCTTCCCTTTCCCATCTGCTGATTCACTCCTCAAGTGGCTGTAATGGCCATAGCTCACATGATCCAAGGCCAGGAACCAGGAGCTTCTTCCCGGTTTCTCATATGGGTGCAGGATCCCAGGGCTTTGGGCCATCCTCCACTGCTTTCCCAGGCCACAAGCAGGGAGCTGGGTTGGAAGTGAAGCAGCCGGGTCATGAACTGATGCCCATATAGGATCCTGGCACTTGCAAGAAAAAGATTCAGTCACTGAGGCATTCATTGTTCCAGGCCCAATCCTTGCTGTTTTATGACACTCAATATTGGGTTAATCTGTTTTGCAACAGTAGATACATCCTAACACATCCATTTTCCCTAGAAACACATGAGCTAAAATAAGCTAACAATGCAGCCACTGAGCAAATTAGGCCTGGGATTAAAGTCTTTCTAAAGGAAAGAGCCAGATATTTTTTTTACAATCTTTTATATTTAATTCCTATTGACCAAAAAGACAAGTCAGGATAAAAATGGTGGGAAAACATATGACCCTAGGCCTGAGCCTGCAGGATCCAATAGGAGATAAAAAGGATTCTGAGAGAAACTTTGCTCTTTTCTCAATGTTCCCCAGTACTTGTCTCAGGGTCATCACAAAACTGTGCCCATCTCTGCTTCCAAACAAAGAGGGCTACTTACACTCAGTGGAGCAAAGCGACAGGCACAGAAAATCACATTCATTCACAGAAAAGCAGACAGTGGAAGAAGCCCATTCACGGCCCAAAAGAGCTTAAGGAGACCTGTTTCAACAAGCTTAAGATGGACAGTTCAAAAAAACTCAAACACTTTATATAGATCAGCATTTGGCACATACCATGTGGGCTTAAACAATTAGACTAGTTAGTGTAAATATTACAAGGTTTTAGAACAACTGTTCACAAACCTACCTGTACCTCCACACCTCAGGAACTTTGGGAAGATTTAGATCATTTGGCCTCACCCCATAAACTAGGAAACCAGAATCTCTGGGAATGAGGTACAGGACTGCAGTTTTGGAATCATAAACTCTCAGTCAGAATGTGCTGAAAGATACCAGATCAGTGGTTATGGTCACACTCTTACTCACCGGTCCCAGATTCCTCAGCTGTAGTTCTACCTCCTGAGGAGGCAGAAACATGAGATAGTGCCAGACACCTTGAGCTCAACAGAAGAAAATATCCTATAAACACAAGGTTTGCAGCTGTGCTACTCAAGGAACACCCAACATCTTATTTGTAGACTCTGAACTGCTATAGAAGTTGACTTCAAAGAAACCTTTGAAACTGGTGAGGATCATGCAACGGACAATATGAGGAGTCAGGCTTCTTCCAAGGACATTTCTAACAGAAGTGGCATTCAAGACAACTACGTCCGTGTGTGTGTGTGTGTGTGTGTGTGTGTAGGAATAAGTTAGCTGTATTTTATCATTTTTAATTCTTATTTATTCATTTCATTTGAGATAGAGACATACAGTAAAAGAGCTTCCATCAGCTAATTCATTCCCCAAATGCCCACAACAAATAGGACTGACTGGATCCAATCCCAGGAGCTGGGAACACAATCCAGCTCTCCCAAAGGAGTGGCAGAGCCCCAGCTACTTGAGCCATCACGTCTTGCTTCCTGGGATTGCACATTAGCAAGAAAATGGGAATCCAGAGCAAAGCCAGGACTCAAACCCAAACACAGGCTCTCTTGCACAGAGCGAGGATGCCCCCAAGCAAAATCTACACTGCCAGCTTAAATAGCTGCTCCAGTTTGCTGCATTTGGGCATTTGCATCCATCATCCTGGGAACTGGAGTAGTAATGCAGATAGCACAAACTATTATTGAAGAAGCGTATCCAGAAATTATAGTCCTGAGAAGTCACTAACAGAATCTAGTAGATGTTTTCAAAATCATTTGCAGTTTATGAATAGCAGAAAAATACAGGACATAAATATAACATATGGTTATTGGTACCTAGTGTGATTTCAGGTACAGTTTTACATTGTCTTCCTGTTTTTTAGGATGGCCTTGCCTTATGTGTAACCAGGAAAAATGTGTTATGGTTTCTATGATTAATGGGTGGAGATTTGGGAGAGCGATGGTATCACATCCCAGACCTAGCTGGATCTGAGCAGGCTTTCAGGAGAGGGAAACTGAGACCATAAAGGTGGGGTCCATTTCACAGCTGGAGATGTTACAGGAGGCAAAGAGAGGACAGAATAGCCAGGTTTTCCCTCTAATTTCCTGCCCACAGCCCTTAATTTCCTGAATTAAGGTGAGCAGAGCCTGAGAACGGCCAAGAATCTTTCTGAGCACAAAAATTACTATCACTCTTGCTTTCTTGGGGTTTAAAACTTCCAGCAGGCCCCTAGATCACCAGGGTAAGACAATGACTGGTGTTCTTCGGCTGTATGAACCACCGGAGACAAGCTGGTGAGCAATGTCCACTTTATTATGCACAAGTTCACAGCTTTTAAAGGTTAAAAAAGGGGAGAGCAGGAGGGTGTCTTCCGGCAGGCCCCCCACCCACCAAAGACACTGTAATTGGCTATACAACATGTCTATTTCCCATGACCTTCTAGTCATGTCAGAGGTCAAGTTCCACATGTAGGCCTAGAGGCTGTGCTTCAAGTCACAGGCAGGTAAGCCCTAGGACACACCCACCAGGTAGCAGGCCAGCTCAGGAGCGACTGTCCACAAACATCTCTTGATGTTTGGGAGCACAGAGAGAAGTCCACACTCTCCTGCATTTGCTCCTCACACCACTACACCCGAAAGAGGATAGATACATTTTCAAAGCACATGAAAAACCACCTACTTGAATTTCATAAGTTCCTTTTTTTTTTCCCCAGAATGACCCAAAGCATTAAACCCCAGGACAGTGGGAAAGACTTCAATCAAAGAATGAACTATAACACTCATGGGGGTGTTTCACACTTGGGTCTATGTACTTAGGCCTATCTGTAAAAAAAAGCTCTCTCTTGCGGATAAGGTTTTAGCACTGATTTGTGAAAGGTATAACAGCTACACAAGTCTGTGTTTTCTAAGTAAATCGTCATTTTCTTCATCTTCTTTGTTCTCAGAATCTTCATTTTCTTCATCTTTGTTCTCAGGCTAAGTAGGCACAGCTGGGAAACATGGTGACTCCACTGTAATAGCAACAGCAGCAATTTGCTAGAAAGGAGGAGGAAAACACTTTCGAAACCTATGCACCTCATGCAACATGCTGAGGGGTCTGGTTGTAAAAGGGAAGCATGGGCCACCTCTTCAGCAGTTCCTCATTCCCATTCACCTTCTGAAACAGGGGACTCTGTTGTCTTCTATGAAATACTCTGTGAAGTGTGAGTCAGCGAAGCTTCATTTCTAATGCTCTTTATATACATTTCCCATTCATTTATTAGAATGTTTAAAATTGCAGTCTTTACTAAAAGCCAGTCCACAAACACAATAAAAAATTGTCATTAAAATATTTAAAGGCCAGAACAGCAGCAATAATATCAAAATGAAATGCTTGCAGCCTACATCAGCAAATCTCAAGAGGCCCTTCCACCACGCAGCCCTGTTGAAAAAGGCAGAATTGCACACTTTATCCTAAAAGCTATTAGGTTCAGCCTCTCAAACACAGCTGTGTAAAATCTTGAACTGAAGACAATGCCATGCCTGACACCCTCTAATCCCATCATTCTATTCTCTACTTAATGGACAAATAGAAGGTAGATGGGGAGGGAGTAAGTGAATAAGTAGATTAATAGACATGATATATGATAGATGCCTGAACAGAAAAGCAGGTAGACAGAAGCAGAAACAGATATATAGGTAAATGGATGGATGGCCAGATGACAGATAAGAAGAATTACCACACGAGGTTGAGTCAGCTACAAACTTGCTTCACAAGCCATAGGACTCTCCAATCAGGAAGACCTAAAGAGCATCAGCTTAGAACCAACCAGTTGAGACATTCATGTCCACTGCCTTTTAATAAATCCATTGATACAGCAAGTATTTAAGATATACCAGACATAATTAGTTTCCCCAAGCCAAACCCAGGAAGCTAAAAAACAAAATAGCTCAATATCCAGGGTAGAATATTTGCCTTGAGGACTGTCATTGAAACACCCGCTTTGAGGTCACTAGGGACAGGCCCACGAAGCCTGGGTAGCCAGAGGAGCACACTTGCTTCCGGGATTCTGCTTTCAACACCCTGCTCCTGTTTCCAACCACCATCTCAGGGCCCTATCACAGAAAATTCTGGAGCTGTCTGCCATCCCTTTAACAGGGACTTACACAATTGGCAATAAAATCCCAAACTGCAAATACACCTGAAGGAAGTAATAATGTTAATTTCATTTCACATGTGTCTGAACAGCTGCTTTCTTGAGGGAGAGCAATAGGTGGGTGAGAACTGGTAGAGGGAAGAGACAAGACAAACACAAGGACCTTAAATTCCTGGAAAGAACTTGTCCTGTGGAGACAAAAGGGATGTCTGAAATGAACTTCACTTATGCTGCAACATAGCCCAAGGCTTCACATGGCCTTACAGAAATGAGCAGAGCATCATGATTGTCTGAAGGATCCTACTTCAGGGCGACAGTCTAGCGGCCAAGGTCCTACTAGCGGACAAAATCAAATTTCAGAGCCTGGTGTCAAGAGCTTACAGCAAAACATCAGGTTTGTCTGTCCAACCAGGGAAAAGTACCATGGGTGTGAGAGGCAAAGCGAAATGACTGTATTCTGAGGAAAAGAGGGAGAAATTCAGCGTTGTCTAGAAAATAGGTTAGTTTTGTTCTGTATTTTTTAAGAGACCATTTTTCCTGTTTGGTTACTGGTTTGGGAGATTCCCAGCTCCCCAATGTTCTTACTACTTAGGCTACAATAGAATTCCTGTTTTCTCATAATAGCCAAAAATCCTTTAATCCTCTCAGCCATTCATTGGGGAAGGTGTTATTACCGCATTTTGTTTATTTAAAAACGCTCCATAAAGCAGAAAGACATAGGGAAAGAGGGAAGAGCACTGCCTTCTACTGTTTTATTCCCCAAATGTCCAGTGGTGTCCCTACTGGAACCGAGCTAGGACCTCTACAACCTAGAAACTCAATCCAGGTCTTCCAGGTAGGTGGCAAGAACCTAATTACTTGAGCCATGATTATTGCTTGCTAAGGTCTGAATTATCAGGAAACTGGAATCAGAAGTCAGAGCTAAGAATCAAATCTTAGGCACTCCAATATAGAAACTGGATGTCTCCACTAATCGTCGGCATACCTGCCACTGCATTTTATGTATTTATTTTGAATTTTTATTTTTCACACTACAGTTCCATAGGCTCAGAGATTTCCCCTTTCACACTCCCTATTTCCCCTCCCCTCCCACTGTTTTCCCCTATATATTACAATAGTATAGTCTTTCAGTTATCGTAACAAGTTGAAAATTTTGCTATTTAAATGTACCATGCCATTGTAGGTATAGGCAATGGTAGACAGTCCAACATCCTATTGTCAAGATATATTTAACAGCTTCATTTAACAGTTTCACCTTTTATTTGGGAATAGAAATACATACTGCACTGTATGTTCATTTCTCTTTATGGTAATCTTTATTATACAATTCCTCTAGACGAATATATGTATATACATGTTTATATATACATACACACATATTCTATATATATATATTAAGGTTAGGCAAACTAAGGCTTAGCAAAATTACAAGTATTGCCCAAAGTCACAAAGTTAATGGAATATATCAGAACCAGAATCGAGATACATCTGTCCTTTTGAAATCTTTTATCAGAATTCAAACATATCTTTATCTCGACATACTTAAAAATAGCTTCACAAATTGACCCACAGTTCTGATTCTGCCTAACTCTTACTGGACAACTCTCCTTTTCTCTTTCTTCTCTCTGCCATTTCCAAAAAACCACTCCATGATTCCACCCTCTGCCCTTTCCTTTCTTACCCCTTCCTGATATTTATGCTCTTTATATAAGAGAACATTCTCTACACAAAGATAAGTTAATTGGTTCCATTTTACAAAACCAACTTCAAAAACCTGTCCCAGCCAAGGTCCTTATCTGAACCAAAGAGAATATAAAGGAGTCATTTTGCTAAGTCTCCCAAAAAAGGTATATAGGTAATATTATTCTTTGTTTTTACAGTTTTATTCATTTTTATTTTAAAGGCAGATTTACAGAGAGAAGGAGAGACAGAGATAAAAATCTGTTCACTGGTTCACTCCCCAAATGGCCACAATGGTCAGAATTGAGCAGATCTGAAGCCAGGAGCTTCATCAGGGCCTTCCATGCAGATGCAGGTTCCCAAGACTTTGGGCTATCCTCCACTGCTTTCCCAAGCCGCAAGCAAGGAGCTAGATGGGGTGTAGAACAGCCAGGACATAAACTGGTGCCCATATCAGATTCTGATGCTTGCAAGACAAGGATTTAGCCATTTACTGTGCTTGACCCATATCATATTATTCTAAATGGATGCTTGGAAACTCACTGCACATGGTCAACATTTAACTCTACTGAAGAACACTACTACACAAAGAGAAGCATCTGTACCCAAACAATAGGAAATTAGTATAAAACAATGGTTTTTGCCACTCAAAAACACAGGGCCTAGGAATAGTAAGAAATCAAACTCACATGAAACAGGGAGTAGATGTTTTCAATTAAAAGCATAAGAGTGAAAACAATAGATTTAGAAATAAGCACAAATCATTAGAAAAATCTGTCATTCTCATAAGCCAGCTTTTTGACATTTATACAGCACTTGTACTATTGATGACCTTTTCTATAGATATCTTCAGGTTTTCTTCCTAGGTCTATTATATTGCTAAAAATGGACAATCTTTATCAATTAATCCAAAAAAATTTAAAAAAACAAAAGCTGTATCAGTATCCACCTCTCCTGTTTTTATATAAGAAAAAAATTGAAAAGCAATTGGAAAAGAGTAACTTTCAATGTGATTCAGCTGGGTCCTAACCCCATCTAAAACTATCTTGACCATCACTAAAGCTACTCTTGTCACCGTGGGAAATCCTGTGATTAAAAACCCCATCATCAAATTCTCACAGAGCCCAGTAATTTTCATTGCACTGTACTTGGAATTACAAAGTCTCTTTGAATGAAGAGCTGATAGTCTAATTTTGGAAGACCCACTCCACTACAATATGGCAGATGCTCAAAGTCAATTCCATCTGCCTCTCTAGAGGATACATAAAACCTTGCAACATGTAACACATTTCTCATTCGTAGGACCCCAGAAAAAGAAAGTGGTTGCCTAGACAGAACCCAGTTTCCACTGTAAATAGTGAAAGCTTTATCAACCAAGAGGTAAGAAAGGAGTTCCCAAGCAAGGGAAGAGGCAGACTGCAGGATTAGTTCACACAATTAACTAACCAGTCTTTGCTGGCAGGGATCATTCCCCCTTTTCACCAAAATTCTAAAATGCCATCACCAGGCACTTTTATTTTTCATGTTTGAAGGCTGTTATTGAAATAACATATTAATTGCAAGAAAATAATCAAGCTATCACTTAGCATGTTTATGACAAGATATTTATTGTAAACCTCTTATCTTTGTTATAGAAATGCTAGTCCCTTTTATTACTCAGAGATTATGCATTTTAAAGAGAAGCAAAAAAAAAAGTCAACAAGCCAAAGTAAAATTTACTCTCCTTTCTTTCCACTATCCTTATAATAGCCAGAAACAACACAGGAATCATTACATTTCAGCAATTGTCATGGTGACAAAATAATGCCAGGCATCTGCCTATGATTTTTTTAATTTTCATTTGTTTTTTTTTTTAATTTTCATTTGTTAAAATATTTAAAGCATCGTTTGGTTCCGTAAGCCATCTGGCCAGAAATCCATTTCAGTTCATTCTATGTTACAATGGCTCCCAGGCCAATGAACCTCAGACTTTTTGAAGTGCCTGGATTAACGGGGCACACATGTGTAAATAAGGAACACCAGCTTTACAACGTGGAGGTGTGTAGCCCGGACCTCATTCCCACAATGGTTGAAAAATTCCCAACTTGATTAAATTTCAGAGCCTGCAAATTGTTTGAGCTCCTCCAAGAAAGACGTTGTGTAAATATAAAGTATTATTATTAGGTGGTTCTGGAATTTATTACCAGTTTAGTTATTCCGTCAGTTTTTTGGGAGACAGCTTTTGTTCTGGCATGTACAAATCCACCTGTAGGGCTAAAACAGAATTTCCAGTCCAGTGGTCCAAGGAGCCATTTACCCTCAGACAATACAGAAAGCAAATAGATCCTCACTAACCAGAAATAGCTAGTGAACCTTGCATGCTATTGCATACTTAAACCTCAACTACCTGTGATCAAAGTCATAACAAGCTACTCCCAGGGTGAACCAAACCACATCTTCCTATTTTAGAAGCCACCCTGACGAACCCTTACAATTACCTGCTACCAAAATAAATTACATACAAAATATTCTTATATTTTAACTTTTTTCTCTCACTCATTTGGGCCAACTCCCATGACCCCTTCTCTTTTAATATACATCTATGCGAAAGTTTAGTAGCAGTTATCAAATTTCACAATTTATTTACCAGTTAAGAACTCTTCATTGATTTTTCTATGACAATTTACCTTTAAAAAACTCATATATGCACAATTCTATAGGTATTGAATGTGTAGAAGGGAAAGCAACATAAAACATATGCAAAGGACTTAGGAGGCATCCAAGGAGATTAGAGTTATGCACCCTGAAAGACATATTACAGGATGGAACCCATGGTTGTGTCTTGCTGAAAGTGTTGAAGCAGATATTAATGACAATTGAATATTCCAGCAGGAGGTCAGAGGAATAAATGAAATTGAAGCAAGACTGCCAGAGTTGCATTGATACTAAACCAGTGGTCCAGACCTATTAAAATCTCCCAGAAAGCTTTTGAAATAAAGCTGATGCCTGGGCACTATGCCAAGACTAATTAATGCAGAACTTCTGAAAGTGGAGCCCAGGCCCAGTAGCTTTAAAAGCTCCCTGAGGAATTCTGATATGCAGCCAGGGATGAAGACCAGAGGACAAGTCTTAGCAGGAGGAGCCAATTGGATAGAAAAGCAATGGGGAGAGGTACAAATGTGAAGGGGTCTGTGAGGTGACTTGCAAATGTGTTTGCAGAACAAACTGACCAAGGCTGGGTGCGCAGAGGACACAGGTATGGGAGCAGTGATGAACAGCAGGGAAGAGGAGGGCTGGGCCTACATGTGGAGGTCCCCCAAAGTCTAAAACCACAGCTGAGCTGATGAATTTTTCCTTGACCAAAGCCATTCTGAGCCTAACTTCTCCTCCTGATGTTAACTGTTTAATTTTTAAATACTCAAAATGCTTTGAAACAAACAACTTTTTCTAGAATGTCTATGTCCACTTTCCTAAACTAAATCCCTCACCATTCACACACTCCTTTTAATGTTTCAAGTTTGATTCAGATTCAAAGGCCAGAAAGTCTTCACCAGACAGTCTCCCCAAGCCTCAGTCAGCCTTGGTGCTGGACACTCACCATGAACAAGTGGGGTGCATGAGCCCTTTGTATTCAGCCACGTCACTGCAAGCACCCAGAGATTTGTCAGTGACAGTCACTGAGCTTGAGGTTGAGGGGATACTGTTTCAATTGTCCCTTTAATTTTTTTTAAAAAGAATTATTTACTTTTATCTGAGAGGTTGATTTACAGAGAGAAGGATAGATAGAAAGAGAAAAACCTTTCATCTGCTGGTTCACTCCCCAGATAGCCTCAATAGCCAGAGCTGAGCTACTTCGAAGCATGAGCTTCTTCTACGTCTCCCACATGCATGCAGTATCCCAAGGCTTCCAGCCATGTTCCAATGCCTTCCAGGGCCATTAGCAGGGAGACAGATTGGAAGTGGGCAGCCAGGACCCAAACTGGTGCCCACATGGGATACCAGTACTGAAGGCAGAGGATTAATTTGCTAAGCCACCACGTTGTCCCTATTTTGATCTCTTGCTCTTTTTTTTTTTCTCTGAGTGGTTATTCTATGGATATATAGCTAATTTTTTTTTAACTACAAGACTTCACATTCATTCCTGCTCTATTTCAGAATATTTGTTTTGGCCTGCTCTTCCAGCCTCCTTCCTTGAAAGTTAATTATGTTTGATTAACATGATCTGAATGTGTCTATTTCCAAGTGCCAAAGTGAAGTGCTCATTAGCCCTTTGGTGAGATGCACAAATTACCCCACCAAATAGTCAGAAACAATTTGGACACTTGGGAACAATTTAGCTCCATTCCAAGACACTTCCCTGGTATTCCTCCCTCCTAAGCAGTTTAAGAGAAGGAAAGGCAGCAAGGCATCCACGGGATAAGCAAAGAGGCAGGGGCACATGAGGCGAGAGTTCCCTTCCTGTTTTCCCATGGCATTGCCTCCCTCGGGCATCATCTGCATTTCCTCTGCACCAGCCCAGTGCCAGATGGTAGTGTCGGCTTCCATGTACCCTTGGCCCCTTTGTCTCTACCTCACGATGCACTGATTTATTTCTTGCCAAGATCCCAAGCTTTAACCTGTTGTTCCTCACAAGCATCTTTGAAACTGAGTCTATGAGGAATGTAATTTCTCTGGGGAAGACAGGTGGAGGAAGGTATTGCCTCCAATTAGCATTCCTTTCCAAAGAGCCAACTCCACCTTCACCTGGACTCAGCTATTGCCAGGGCCCCCTATCCTCCTCTGTAAATCAAAAGTTGCATTGACCTACTTTCCTCAGTGTAGCTATTAAAAAGTTGTGTGAAGCACTGTTCAGATCTAATATAGCCTATAAATGCTTTATGTTCTGCAAGTGGCATGGGACAGCCACACATTTAAAAGTTTAGGAGCCATATGCCTCCAAAGTTTCATCACAACTAACAGAATTCCAGGCGTTTGCAAGAGATTCTATTTTTACCTGGCAAATTCATTTTCTTAAATAAATTAGATAATCCACTGGGTTCTTTTTTGTTCTTTGTTCATTTTTAAATGTTTTCTTCAGCACAAGAATTCATGAAACCATGAAGCCTGT